>NC_140593.1:545459466-546059466 GCF_964204655.1 Triturus cristatus
AGAGTCACTGACCATGCATGCAGTTGAGTATCTTTTCAGTGACTTCTTGTGTGTCTGTCATCCCCAGGTATTTGCGCATGCTGTCTGCTCGTGGCATGGTTGGGCTCCTGCTATTCCTTATGAGTATTGCAACGTGTGCTGAATCAGCGTTACATGCACGGACATGGTGAAAATTCTCCTTTGGGTAGGATTGCAACAAGGCATTTTGGGTGTGGTAGTTGTTTGGAATATGTGGGCACTGCTACTGTGCATGTTTTGTTACTATGCATACATGTCGACTCACCATGGGGCACCTGACATGTAGCATGACTCCCATGACTTGATAGTTACCCTACGTGGCAGTCATCTGTAATGGGATTGTGGATTGTGAGGAAGGCATCAATGTGTGTGAAACTTCCCTCTGAAACATCCGGGAAGCTACGGGTGGACATACTGTGGGACATCCCCATAAGAGGCTCAATGGGGAATTGCAGCCTCTCCGTGTGCAGCAGGGGTTGTTTGGCTCACCCCCTTCACTTGTGTGCCAGTTCAATGGATTTACAGCATCTGTGGTGTGAAGGGGGTGTCCAGTGTAGGTCCCACATGTTCAGCCAAATGACCTGTGAGTCTGTTTATATTGATGCATTTCCCTTACTGTTGGCCTGAGTAATAAAGGTGTTCCTCAGCCTCCAAGGTGCCTCATCTCTGTCAATGCAGGTCTCTTGCCACTGTGCATGCGGCATCTCTGGCATAGTTGTCCAAGATTGTGCATATGAGCCTATGTGTAGATGAGCAACATGCATGGTGTTCTTCATGGATTTAAATCTCTCTTGTGCATGAAGTTCATGGTTGTGTATGTATTTGGCCATGTTGGTCCCCACAACGGGCCCTCAACACCTGCTGAGTGTGTGTTTTCTGTGCGCAGCTCGGCCTTCAGTTTCATGATCCGGTGTCAGTCATCTTTGGTGATTGTGCATCCTTTGTCTCTGGGTGTGCCATTGTAAACCGGACACTCCTTCCTTTACATACACCTGTTGCAGTTGGACTTTCTGACATCCTTGTCTTTGTGTGCAACTTGTGGCATATTTTCCAGGACATGCCGCCTGCTGCTGCAGCCCCTGCAGCAAGGGCACACAGAGTTTCCGGATGTGGCAACACACACGCCTCAAAGATGCTCCTCCCTTCCTCCCTCCACCCATTCATTTGGCTGGCATCAGCTTGTCTGTGCCACTGTTGCGGCCACGCGGTGCCAAAGGCTGGACCGTCTGCACATGCAACGTGCACATTGCACGACCCTCATGTCCTTGCATGACCCACATCACACTACAGTCTGATGTTGCAGCCGCCCTCCATGCAATGTCCATCCGCATATCTACCGGCTGCTCTCAGGCATACACTAAGCGCACACACAACACCTTTGCATGTTGAGTGTGCAACTCCGACTGCCTACACAGTGCTGCCACGCCTTCCAGGCCCTGTTACACCAACCAGGTCATGTCCCTCCTACTCCCCACAGGCTCTGTACCCCAGCAAGGCCATGTGCGTGGGAGTCAAGGCTTCTGCAAGTAGTATGGTGTCGTCATCTGGCACATGGCCCAGGTATCATCTTTCAGCGTGTAAATCTACAATGTGTCCAGGACCCCCCTCACCACCATCACATGTGCACAGCACCTCATCATCAGCTTGTATGCCATTGACAGCCAGGTGCTCCTCACCCTCACCAAAGACGCCGACATTGCCAGTTCAAATAATCAAGAATGCATGAGATCCATTGAGGGATGGCTGAACATCAGCCACCTGAGGCTGGACTTGTACAGGACTGAGGTAATCATCTGCCGATTGTCCCCTTTCAGCTGGGTCAACTGCTTGTGTCCCACCCGCAAGAGCCCTGCACAGGCACCCAGTGGGCACGCATACAAGATGGTGTGCATCATGTATTGCTCGCTCACATTTGCCATGGTAATCACCAGCATCTGTACCTAAGGCTGCAACACCCTCTGCATGATGCACATGATCCACAGATAGATCCACTCCAAGGAAAGACAGACCATCCCCCAGGTCCACATCCGTGTCAAATACTGCCCAGCCCTCTACGGAGCTAGTACATCCACACTCCCTGGAAACTAGTACACATCCAGGGTGCATCTGCACACCTCCAGCAGAGATAGCTGCAATGGATCACTGTGTGCTGCAGGATGACTTTCAGACTCCCCACCCACACTCAGGAGGCATGCCACAACCCCGACCCAAAACCAACCTTGTACCACTGTCATCCGAGACCCCGTTGTGCCATCTCTGTGCATCCAACCTTGACCTGGCCACCATTCTTCACATCCACCGTACTCCAGCATGCAGGACATAGTTCTCCCACCTGGGAACACATACCTGGGACTCCCTCCCCGGGAACCTCCAAATGAGGCATGACCTCTACGCCTTAATGATACTCTTCCAAATAGGTCTGTCCGCACAGTATTGCAAGCCCCCCCTCAGCAGCTTGAGGCCATCACAGGTGAGTATTGTGCTCCATAACTGCATTGAATGACACATTGTGACCCATGTGTGTCCTGTACCAGACTCAGATCCAAGGGTATGGATGGGTGGAGTTAGTTCAAAACTCAGGCATAGTTTGACATTTACACACACATATGTTGTGGACTAATGCAAAATGACTGCAACATCTCATGATACCAAATATTTATTTCTATTTGCAGTGGGGTACGTGTTTTGGTAGATGAAATGAGGTGCTCTACCGGGTGCATGGAATCCAAAGTTCACAGGGGGAGATGGTATCCTTGGCATTAGAAGTCATCAGAGTCCAGACCACAGTGTTGGTCATCATTGGTCAGACTGTGACCAGCAAGTCCATGTGGCAGAGAATGTCATTGGATGTGGTGCTGCTGTTGCGCCAGAGGGCCAGGTGCCAGGCCAGGTGAACTGGGAGATGTGGATGGTCCGCTGCCTCTCACGGTCTTTTTCGTGGACGACCCACCTTCCCCCGGGGACCCTCAGATGCAGGCCTTGACGATGTTTGGGACGCTCCATCGGACGAATCCTCCTCCTCCTCCTCCCTCCCTGTGGCTGGTGCTGGTCTGCGCCTGGTGTCACAGGGAGGGTTGGCCATGTTGTCGGCGATCCAACGGAGTGAATGGCTTATTTCCCTTTGCACCGCCAGGAGCTCACCCAGTCTTGCCTCCATCCGTCCTTGGTGTTGTTGTTGACTGGCGTGTTGCTCGGCCTGCAGGTTCTTCATCTCGTCGAGGGTCCCCTTCATCTCTGTGAGGCTCCCCACTACCTGGCAGATGCCCCTGGAGTCACGCCGGTATGTGTCCAGGATGTGGCGTATGTGTGACATACCGGTTCCCTCAGCTGGCTGGTCAGGTTCGCGCCTCCGCCTGCCTCCACTTCCACCACCCCTGCCCACACGAGCCTGGCCTGCCGTTGTGGGCACATCGGGTCTACGGGACCCCTGAGGGATGGCATTTGCGGGGTTGCCTGCCTCCTCCTGGGTGCCCGGAGAACCTTGTCCCTCCTGGTCAGACTGGCTGTGTTGTTCAGTGCGAGCAGGGCTCCTGGGTGTCTCCTGGGATGTGGCAGGAATGGGGGTGGTGGTTGTAACAGATGTACCTGATGCAGGTGCTGCAGGGGCTTGGGCACCAGAGGGGCCAGGTTGGTCGGGGTCATCCACGGATTGGTGAGAGTCGTCGCTGCCGGTGGGATCATCTTCACGCCGAGCCTGGGACTGTGATTCTTCCCCCCCATTGTTGGGGGGAGATCCATGACGTTGCCCTGTGTGTGAGAGAGAGACAATGTCAATGCAGTTTTATGCGACATCCATGTTTCATACATATTCAAGTTGACACAGTTCCTCCAGGTAGTTGGATGTGCCTAGCATTCCTCTCAATGTCCACTTGTGGATGGGTATGTAACGGGGGACAGAATGATATGTTCTCCTGAGTGTTTGACCTGTAGAATTGTGGCTAGAATGCTTATTTGGCTATGGATTGATCTTGTTGTGTCACATGTCCATTGTGAACGTGGATGAATCCGTTGCCTGCCCCAGGGGTGTGTGCTTGTGTAAGGGGGGGTTTTGACCGGGCCTGCTGTTGTGTGTAGTGTGATTTGTCATTGGGTCTCTCAGGTGATGTGTCGGTCCCCTCATGGTGCATGCTGGCATGACAGTGAGTGTGAGTTCCTGTGCTAGATGTCTGAGCTAGTGGAGTTGGTGTTTGAGTGTACAGTGGTCACAGGAGGGCCTTGTGCTGCATACAGCGGGGGGAAGTGTCAGCTACCTTGTCAGTACTTTGCCAGTCTCTGTGCCTTGGGCATGGTGCATGGGTGTGTACCTAGGCCATATGGGCTGAGGGCATTGGTGTCTGCTCCTGAGTGTCACAATGTGTTTTGTGAGGCCCACCCTCCCAGCATCCCGGCCATCCAGTCTTGGGTTTGTGGTTTGTGTAGCCTAGGACATGGCATGGCCTTGCTTAGTGAATGGGGGATGGACATGTTAGTGGCATGAGCGTGGTTTTTGAGTGTGGTTGTGTCCGGTGAGGGCTTGGGGCTAGTTGCGTGCATTTGGGGTATTTGAGGTGTGGATGCCATAGCCCCCATGTTACGTAAGTAGTTTGTGTATTCACCAGGCTCTCGAACTCCTTCGACTCCGTGTACTCCCACCGGCGGAAGCAGGGCCATCACCTTCTCCTCCCAGGGATGGTAATGTACGGGTCTGCGGGGCAGCCCACCTCCAGTGATGTTGCTCTGGGCGTATTCCTCGTTCATTTTCCGCTTGACTGCCCTGCACAGATCGTACCACCTGGCTTGGAATTCATGCCTGGTCCTTCGGATGGGCGCAACAGCATTCACCTTATCGACGATCCTCTGCAACAGGCTAGTTTTTTGGGCTATGCTGGTCTGTCTGACCAATGTTCCAAACAGCTGTGGCTCGACTCTGATGACTTCGTTGACAAGGAGCTCCAGCTCCACCCTTGTGAACTTTGGATTCTTGTCTGTGGGCATGGTGTGGGGTGTGGGTGTGGATGGTTGTGGGTGTGTGGGTGTGAATGTGATGGTGTGCGTGTGAATGTGAAGAGGGGGTGTTTGTGAAGGAGGTTGTGTGAAGGTGTGTAAGTTAAGGTGTAGTTAAGGTGTGAGTAAGGTGCAGTTGTTTGTCTGTGGGGTCTGGCAGCAGTGGGTCTGTTGCAAAGGCTCATGGGTTGTGTGTGTGGGCCCTTTTTATTGGTCCATTTGTGGGTGTGGCTGGGTTTGAATTTGTGGTGGGTGTGTTATAAGAGGTGGTTGTGATTTAGGGCCTCTGTTTGCCTGTTTGGATGTGCCAGGTCAGTCATTGAGATGTATTTTGTCATGTAGACGTGTTTTGTGGTGTTGTGCGAGTCGAATTGACCCTCCTTGTGCTGTTTTACAGTGTCCTGGTTCTGTACGAGTATTTTTCGCGTAGGTAAGATCCGTACATACGCGATGCTGGGTGGGGTGCTGGGGTACGGTGTTGGGGTACGGTGCGTACAGGTGCGGGGCTGGGGTACGGTGTTGGGGTATGGTGCGTACAGGTACGGGGCTGGAATAGGGGCCTGGGGTATGGCGCATACAGGTGGGGGGCTGGGGTACGGCCCTGGGGTGCGGTGCCTACAGGCACTACGGTCCTGGGGTACGGTGCGTACAGGTGCGGGGCTGGGGTACGGTATTGGTGTACGGTGCGTACAGGTGCGGGGCTGGGGTACGGTGTTGGGGTACGGTGCGTACAGGTACGGGGCTGGGATAGGGACCTGGGGTGCGGCACGTACATGTGGGGGGCTGGGGTACGGGCCTGGGGTGCGGCGCGTACAGGCACTACGGTCCTGGGGTACGGTGCGTACAGGTGCGGGGCTGGGGTACGGTGTTGGTGTACGGTGCGTACAGGTGACCCTCTTTGTGCTGTTTTACAGTGTCCTGGTTCTGTGCGAGTATTTTTCGCGTAGGTAAGGTCCGTACATACGCGATGCTGGGTGGGGGTGCTGGGGTACGGTGTTGGGGTATGGTGCGTACAGGTGCGGGCTGCGGTACGGTGTTGGGGTATGGTGCGTACAGGTACAGGGCTGGGATGGGGGCCTGGAGTATGGCGCATACAGGTGGGGGGCTGGGGTACGGCCCTGGGGTGCAGCGCGTACAGGCACTACGGTCCTGGGGTATGGTGCGTACAGGTGCGGGGCTGGGGTACGGTGTTGGGGTACGGTGCGTACAGGTACGGGGCTGGGATAGGGGCCTGGGGTGTGGCGTGTACAGGTGGGGGGCTGGGGTATGGGCCTGTGGTGTGGCGCGTACAGGCACTACAGTCCTGGGGTACGGTGCGTACAGGTGCGGGGCTGGGGTACAGGCCTGGGTTGCGGCACGTACAGGTGAGGGGCTGAGGTACGGTGTTGGGGTACGGTGCGTACAGGTACGGGGCTGGGGTATGGGCCTGGGGTGCGGCGTGTACAGGCACTACGCTCCTGGGGTACGGTGCATACAGGTACGGGGCTGGGGTACGGGCCTGGGGTGCGGCGCGTACAGGTGGGGGGCTGGGGTACGGGCCTGTGGTGCGGCACGTACAGGCACTGCGGTCCTGGGGTACGGTGTGTACAGGTGCGGGGCTGGGGTACGGTGTTGGTGTACGGTGTTGGTGTACGGTGCGTTCAGGGACGGGGCTGGGGTACGGGCCTGGGGTGCGGCGCGTACAGGTGGGGCTGGGGTACGGTGTTGGGGTACGGTGCGTACAGGTACGGGCCTGGGGTACGGGCCTGGGGTGCGGCACGTACAGGCACTGCGGTCCTGGGGTACGGTGCGTACAGGTGCGGGGCTGGGGTACGGTGTTGGTGTACGGTGCGTTCAGGGACGGGGCTGGGGTACGGGCCTGGGGTGCGGCACGTACAGGTGGGGCTGGGGTACGGTGTTGGGGTATGGTGCGTACAGGTACGGGGCTGGGGTACGGGCCTGGGGTGCGGCACGTACAGGCACTACGCTCCTGGGGTACGGTGCGTACAGGTACGGGGCAGGGGTACTGGGCTGGGGTGCAGCGCGTACAGGTGGGGGGCTGGGGTACGGTGTTGGGGTACGGTGCGTACAGGTACGGGGCTGGGGTACGGGCCTGGGGTGCGGCGTGTACAGGCACTACGCTCCTGGGGTACGGTGCGTACAGGTACGGGGCTGGGGTACGCACCTGGGGTGCAGCGCGTACAGGTGGGGTGCTGGGGTACGGGCCTGGGGTACGGTGCGTACAGGTGCGGGGCTGGGAGACGGGCCTTGGGTGTGGCGTGTACAGGTGGGGCTGGGGTACGGTGTTGGGGTACGGTGCGTACAGGTACGGGCCTGGGGTACGGGCCTGGGGTGCGGCACGTACAGGCACTGCGGTCCTGGGGTACGGTGCGTACAGGTGCGGGGCTGGGGTACGGTGTTGGTGTACGGTGCGTTCAGGGACGGGGCTGGGGTACGGGCCTGGGGTGCGGCACGTACAGGTGGGGCTGGGGTACGGTGTTGGGGTACGGTGCGTACAGGTACGGGGCTGGGGTACGGGCCTGGGGTGCGGCACGTACAGGCACTATGCTCCTGGGGTACGGTGCGTACAGGTACGGGGCAGGGGTACTGGGCTGGGGTGCAGCGCGTACAGGTGGGGGGCTGGGGTACGGTGTTGGGGTACGGTGCGTACAGGTACAGGGCTGGGGTACGCACCTGGGATGCAGCGCGTACAGGTGGGGTGATGGGGTACGGGCCTGGGGTACGGTGCGCACAGGTGCGGGGCTGGGAGACGGGCCTTGGGTGTGGCGTGTACAGGTGCGGGGCTGGGGTACGGTGCTGGGGTACGTTGCGGAGGGGGGGTACGGTGCTGACATACGGGGGTACGGTGCTGACATATGCGGGGGGAGGGGGGGCTGTACGACTCGTATCCGGGCACAAGTTTACCCGTGTACATGTGTGCTACAGCGTTCGCTCCGTACGGGGCCTTTTACATGCGGTAGTTTATTCGGACGGACGGACGGACGGTACAGATCGTACTTGTGCGCTCGGACTTCTGTTTTACGTTTTGCACTTAAAAATGTTCGGCTCCCTCTCGTACACTTTTCCAGTCGCTATTCAGACGTAAAAATGTCCGGCTCCCTCTTGTACCCTTTTCCCGACGCTAATCGTATGTATTTTTCACGTACGAATCGTACTTCGCCGTTTGTACGGTACTTGTACGATTCGTACGTGAAAATATACGGATACGAGTCGTACGCAAATTTATTTTGTCGGATCGGAATCGGCACCAAAATAGCTAATTTAAATATATTACAAATCAATTTACTTAAAACTTTTAAAACATGCAGGTTTCATTATAATCCAGTGGCTTTGTTACACAGAATAACATAGTTGAAGACATCTTAATGCCCTTCAGCCTTCTTTTCAAATTGGGACATACATGATATAAAATGCATGATTAAAATTATGTTGTTGCCATCTAAACATTTTATTGCGGCAAGCCTGCAAATCTGGGTGCCCAATTTATTTAACGATTATTCTCTTTCATGTAGTTGCATGATTGGCTAGTTACCTTTTATGAAGAGCCTGGTTACTATCAGTTCTAGATGGTGACGATAATGGTAACAATTAGAACTAATATGAGGCACTAAAGCAACACACAAGCAAGAGTAGTGTGGAAATGTTGGACTTGGCCCTCTCTGCAGGTTCACCTTCGAATGTTTTGCCTCCCTCCTCCTATTTTTGCTGAATACGTTTTTGCTTTCTGTAAGTCTCTGTGCCCTTCATCATTGTTAACCAGTGCTAAAGCGCTTGTGCTCTCTCCTTTCTCTAGGTCTCTGTGCACTTCACCATTGTTAACCAGTGCTAAAGCGCGTGTGCTCTCTCCTTTAAACATGGAAAAATTGGATTCCATCTGAGTGGCATATTTCATTTACTTATAAGTCTCTTATAGAGTGGTATACCAAATATCAAGGTCTGTAAATGAAATGCTACTAGTGGACCTGCAGCACGTATTCTGCAACCCACTTTAGGCCTGGATGTACTTTTATTCTGCCAATTCGACTTGGCAAAGTAACCCCCTTCCCGAGCCTTAAATTCACCTTTTATTGCATATGTCACCCCTAAGGTAGACCATAAGAAACCTACAGGGCAGGGTGCATTGTATTTCAAAGGATGGACATGTACTTTTAAGTTTTACATGTCCTGGTAATGGAAAACTCCTAAATTAGTTTCTCACTACTGCGAGGCCTACCTTCCCATAGGACAACATGGGTTGCCTTATTACATTTAGTAAGTGCTAGCTTTTGATTGGGAACACGTAAGCATTTCATGTTTGGTGTCTGAGAAATTGTAATTAAAAATCCTCTTTAATGTAAAATTGGATTTTCAGTTACAGTTTTGAAAATGCCACATTTAAAAAGTCACTGGAGTCAAGCTATCCTGGCTGATGAGGGATGGAACCCCAAAATTGGTCCTAGGATGCTTGTTTCCAATCCGAGGAGGACCTGGCCTGGCATTTCATGCTGAACTGTTGCCATTGGGCGCAGGGTCAAGCCTGATTTCCATATGGCTGGGTTCAAACTGGAATGGCAAAGGGGAGCAAAAAAACAATGGATTGAGACCCAGATCTCTTTACTGGGATGAATGTATGACATTGTTCTGCATTCTGTCCATCAATTGTTCTTTTTACATTTACAGAGTTGGCATTTCCCTGCCCTATTTGGTGCATGTTGCATGCTCCTGAGTCACCTGACTGGGTGTAGTACACAGTTGGAGTTTGTTAATTCCTCTCATACAGACACAAAATAGACGGTTTAGGTGTGCCTAGATGGGTAATAAACTGACAGCGGGGGCGGAACTGGCCACAACCCCAATTTGCAAATCAATAGGCTGTGCTGTGTCTTCACACAAATGACTTGCCACCCCAGCATTGTTCATGCAGCCATCTTGGAGCCAGGGCAGGGGGTGCAGGAAACTTCAAGCACTTCCAAGGAAATTCTCTAGAAATGTATCCTACTTCAAAGAAGAAACCAGGTATAAAAATAGGATACTCAGACCCACTTTTCAGTTTAATTTCTGGACCTGCTGAAGGACTCTTACAGGACTGACTGCTGCTGTGGCCAACTGTGCACTCCACAAGACTGCTTTAATGCACCTGAAAATAATTCTTTCCTGCCTGAAGCCTAATTTCAACACGCAGAGGCCAGACCTGCTGTTTGAGCCCTGTTCGTGAAGCACACGCTAAGGTGCTATAATTGTAGGAGGAGGTTTTCCTCTCAGTTTGTACCTGAAAAGAAAAAGGGACGAGACAAACACATAAACATATAGAATTGTAACACTTAGTTTTGACGGCACACAATGAGTGATGGCAAGGACATGGTGCCTAAAGTGTGAGCGAGTCAATCGACAGTGAATTTGCGGAGGTGTCGGTTGTGTGGCAAAAGCTGGATAGTAATACTATACGTTAGAGGTGCTAGTACCTGTAGGCGAGTAAAAATGCTATGGTGACCAAGGTAAAGGCATTTCCTATTAAAAAGGAGAAAGCTTACTTCCTAACTTCGGAGGACAAACTTCATGAGTCTCTGGCGGGGATCCGAGACTCATATGCACTCTGGGGGGTATAGAGGGAGAGAGGGTTAAGGAGAGAAAAGCTCGCTGCCAGCGGTAAGGAATGCGCACTCAGGAGTAGCCAGTGGCTCTGCCCCGGTGGCGGTACCGCGAGCGAGCTTAGACTAACCCACTTACTTGGCGCTGTCTCTGGATCCTCTGAATCACCTGTTGTGTCCAGCCAGGAGCTCCGTGGATGCGGGAACCGTGTGCCTGTGTGGTTTAAATATGCATTGAAGCGCCGCAGCTTGTGATTGTTTGAGCGGGGCGTGGCTCCTGTGTGAGTAGCATCAGGAGGTATCGTCTGTGAAAAAAAGAAGAAGAAGAGAAAGAATGAAATGGTTTCCCGGGATTGTAACGTTTGGAGGGCGGCTGCTCATTGGCTACTAAGTAAATAAATAAATGTGGCAAAAAAATATACTTCCCCATGCTAATGAGTGTGACAGTAAAATGTCCTTTTGGGACCTCTAGAACAGTATTTTAAAACCCCACTCAAAACACCCCCACTGCACACTGACTTGACACAACCTGCTCCGCTGTAACCAGGCGTCGAAGCACACCTGAGGCACACTCGGTGCCTCGGGTGGGGCCCGATGTTGAAGCATGTCACCAACTAGGTTGGTGGGTGAGGGTCTTCATAAAAAAACAATTGTTTTTTTCCGAAACAGACACAGATAACACGTACATAATCCAAGTAGCTAGCTCATTTTGATTACTACATATCCCTCAGGAAAGCGAACTAGCTACTCTAGTTCCTCACTCTCCTTGTGATTTCAAACAATAGTAATTTTTACCCTCCCGCTATCCAACGCTTTCCCTACTGTTGCACTCACTGCAGTGGGAATAGTAATTTTTACCCTTCCGCTAGCCAACGCTTTCCCTACTGTTGAACTCTCTGGAGTGGGAAAATAATTTGTACCCCTACACTATCCAACGCTTTCCTTACTGTTGCACTCTCTGAGTGGTAATAGTCAATTTTACCCTCCCGCTATCCTACGCTAAAAATATTGAATATTTTTCATTAATATTAAGTTAATATATATATGTATTAAAAAATTAAAAAATATTTTTTTATAGCTTACATTAATTATGTATTAATTCTAAGGTTATTTAAGTATTTTTAAGTATGTTTTAGTTAATTATATTTATTATTTCATTAATTTTACATTACTTTTAAGACATTTAAAAAAATGATATTTTAACAAACTATATTATTTAGAACGATATTTTGGATTCGATAATTTTGTACTTACCTGTTTGTAGATAGGAATTCAATATTTTGGCATTCTATATTTTGTCAGTGATCCGAAAATAATAGTGAGTTTCCCAAAAGCCTTTATTTTCAGCAATAACCCACACGAAACAGATATCGGGCTGTAAATAAAAGGTATAGCAGTAGGATGATTGGTACCGTGATGTAGACTGGAAGGACTGTAAGGAGACCTAATCGGGCCAAGTTCCTAAATCAGAAACGTATCCGTAAGTAGTAGAGTTGTACGGTCATGCTCCCAATCAGTGTGTGATTAGAGCTGTGTAGTCCAAATAGTAGAGCCAGACAGTAGGGGAATTGCCCATTGCCAAGTATGGCCTTTCAAAAGCCGGTCCGAGCAGCATCCACCTTCTGTGTGACAAGGGACAACCCAGTCACCCAGCCTGATATTTGTTACAGCAATGTCTCTTGTGACCCCAAACTAGAGATACATGCCCACAAGAGATGTTCATTACCACTGCAACATGTCATGGTCCCCAAGTCTGTGCACATCTAGCGCTATTCTACTATGGGAAAGCCTACAGAAAACACATCTCCACATACATTCTCATTTAGTATGTCACTTTCATGATTGTAGGACCAGTGTTGACAGCCCCCCAGTCACCTACCACCTTCTCCGCTGCTATTGCCCTGCCTACAGTGCAATGCGGACTGGCCACTCAAACCAGACAGATGAGAGGGTATAAATCACCTTCAGGGATATAAGTACACAGGGTTATAGCATTTGCAAACCCTCAGATTTGTTAAAACAGTGGGTCTGCAAATGCTGAAACCTTTTTTCAAATGTACTAAGGTCATTTAATGATTTGGATAAAAGGTTTTCTTAATCATTAAATGTGTTTAGGAAACTATATTGAATCAGTATTTAGAAGGGGCTTGTTTAGGGTGTCCCTTCCAAATGCCGATTCCTTCTGGTATGTGTTGATATTTTGTGACCACAATCCAATCACAAAACCATTCGCCCGCCACCCTAGTGGTGCTGGGACCAGCCGCCAGTGGTGCATTCTGTCCATCAATTGTTCTTTTTACATTTACAGAGTTGGCATTTCCCTGCCCTATTTGGTGCATGTTGCATGCTCCTGAGTCATCTGACTGGGTGTAGTACACAGTTGGAGTTTGTTAATTCCTCTCATACAGACACAAAATAGACGGTTTAGGTGTGCCTAGATGGGTAATCAACTGACAGCGGGGGCGGAACTGGCCACAACCCCAATTTGCAAATCAATAGGCTGTGCTGTGTCTTCACACAAATGACTTGCCACCCCAGCATTGTTCATGCAGCCATCTTGGAGCCAGGGCAGGGGGTGCAGGAAACTTCAAGCACTTCCAAGGAAATTCTCTAGAAATGTATCCTACTTCAAAGAAGAAACCAGGTATAAAAATAGGATCCTCAGACCCACTTTTCAGTTTAATTTCTGGACCTGCTGAAGGACTCTTACAGGACTGACTGCTGCTGTGTAGGCCTGGGCAAAAATTTCGTTCCGTTCGCGGAAATTGCGATAATTTGACATTTTCGCGTTCCGCGGAGAGCGCGAAAATGTCAAAAATTCCGGTTTCCGCAGCTTGGCGATAATTTGTTTCTTGCTCGCGCTGTAAAATAATACATTCTCGCGCGCGATCGCCTTACCTGAATCCCTGCGTTCGCCGACAAGTTTTCTTGATCCGGTCGCGTTCTCCATGAGATGTTGTATTGTTTTTAGCCATTTGCGCTGTCTCGCGACAGTTCGCGCCCGCAGTGACGTCATGCATCGCGCGATCACGTCTTTCTTCTCGCGATCATGCACCGCGAGAACAACTCAAAACAAGATGGCCGCGCCCGCAAGCAACCACATGGGTAAGTTGGCGACCCGCAACCATGCAGAAAATCTCGCGAACATGCCGGAAAAAAACTTCCGCATCTTCGCGATATTTCTGCTTGTTTGCGATAATTTTAAACATTTTCGCTATAATTTGCGAAGGTTAATTCCGCAAATTCCGCCCACCCCTACTGCTGTGGCCAACTGTGCACTCCACAAGACTGCTTTAATGCACCTGAAAATAATTCTTTCCTGCCTGAAGCCTAATTTGAACACGCAGAGGCCAGACCTGCTGTTTGAGCCCTGTTCGTGAAGCACACGCTAAGGTGCTATAATTGTAGGAGGAGGTTTTCCTCTCAGTTTGTACCTGAAAAGAAAAAGGGACGAGACAAACACATAAACATATAGAATTGTAACACTTAGTTTTGACGGCACACAATGAGTGATGGTAAGGACATGGTGCCTAAAGTGTGAGCGAGTCAATCGACAGTGAATTTGCGGAGGTGTCGGTTGTGTGGCAAAAGCTGGATAGTAATACTATACGTTAGAGGTGCTAGTACCTGTAGGCGAGTAAAAATGCTATGGTGACCAAGGTAAAGGCATTTCCTATTAAAAAGGAGAAAGCTTACTTCCTAACTTCGGAGGATAAACTTCATGAGTCTCTGGCGGGGATCCGAGACTCATATGCACTCTGGGGGGTATAGAGGGAGAGAGGGTTAAGGAGAGAAAAGCTCGCTGCCAGCGGTAAGGAATGCGCACTCAGGAGTAGCCAGTGGCTCTGCCCCGGTGGCGGTACCGCGAGCGAGCTTAGACTAACCCACTTACTTGGCGCTGTCTCTGGATCCTCTGAATCACCTGTTGTGTCCAGCCAGGAGCTCCGTGGATGCGGGAACCGTGTGCCTGTGTGGTTTAAATATGCATTGAAGCGCCGCAGCTTGTGATTGTTTGAGCGGGGCGTGGCTCCTGTGTGAGTAGCATCAGGAGGTATCGTCTGTGAAAAAAAGAAGAAGAGAAAGAATGAAATGGTTTCCCGGGATTGTAACGTTTGGAGGGCGGCTGCTCATTGGCTACTAAGTAAATAAATAAATGTGGCAAAAAAATATACTTCCCCATGCTAATGAGTGTGACAGTAAAATGTCCTTTTGGGACCTCTAGAACAGTATTTTAAAACCCCACTCAAAACACCCCCACTGCACACTGACTTGACACAACCTGCTCCGCTGTAACCAGGCGTCGAAGCACACCTGAGGCACACTCGGTGCCTCGGGTGGGGCCCGATGTTGAAGCATGTCACCAACTAGGTTGGTGGGTGAGGGTCTTCATAAAAAAACAATTGTTTTTTTCCGAAACAGACACATATAACACATACATAATCCAAGTAGCTAGCTCATTTTGATTACTACATATCCCTCAGGAAAGCGAACTAGCTACTCTAGTTCCTCACTCTCCTTGTGATTTCAAACAATAGTAATTTTTACCCTCCCGCTAGCCAACGCTTTCCCTACTGTTGAACTCTCTGGAGTGGGAAAATAATTTGTACCCCTACACTATCCAACGCTTTCCTTACTGTTGCACTCTCTGAGTGGTAATAGTCAATTTTACCCTCCCGCTATCCTACGCTAAAAATATTGAATATTTTTTATTAATATTAAGTTAATATATATATGTATTAAAAAATTTAAAAATATTTTTTTATAGCTTACATTAATTATGTATTAATTCTAAGGTTATTTAAGTATTTTTAAGTATGTTTTAGTTAATTATATTTATTATTTCATTAATTTTACATTACTTTTAAGACATTTAAAAAAATGATATTTTAACAAACTATATTATTTAGAACGATATTTTGGATTCGATAATTTTGTACTTACCTGTTTGTAGATAGGAATTCAATATTTTGGCATTCTATATTTTGTCAGTGATCCGAAAATAATAGTGAGTTTCCCAAAAGCCTTTATTTTCAGCAATAACCCACACGAAACAGATATCGGGCTGTAAATAAAAGGTATAGCAGTAGGATGATTGGTACCGTGATGTAGACTGGAAGGACTGTAAGGAGACCTAATCGGGCCAAGTTCCTAAATCAGAAACATATCCGTAAGTAGTAGAGTTGTACGGTCATGCTCCCAATCAGTGTGTGATTAGAGCTGTGTAGTCCAAATAGTAGAGCCAGACAGTAGGGGAATTGCCCATTGCCAAGTATGGCCTTTCAAAAGCCGGTCCGAGCAGCATCCACCTTCTGTGTGACAAGGGACAACCCAGTCACCCAGCCTGATATTTGTTACAGCAATGTCTCTTGTGACCCCAAACTAGAGATACATGCCCACAAGAGATGTTCATTACCACTGCAACATGTCATGGTCCCCAAGTCTGTGCACATCTAGCGCTATTCTACTATGGGAAAGCCTACAGAAAACACATCTCCACATACGTTCTCATTTAGTATGTCACTTTCATGATTGTAGGACCAGTGTTGACAGCCCCCCAGTCACCTACCACCTTCTCCGCTGCTATTGCCCTGCCTACAGTGCAATGCGGACTGGCCACTCAAACCAGACAGATGAGAGGGTATAAATCACCTTCAGGGATATAAGTACACAGGGTTATAGCATTTGCAAACCCTCAGATTTGTTAAAACAGTGGGTCTGCAAATGCTGAAACCTTTTTTCAAATGTACTAAGGTCATTTAATGATTTGGATAAAAGGTTTTCTTAATCATTAAATGTGTTTAGGAAACTATATTGAATCAATATTTAGAAGGGGCTTGTTTAGGGTGTCCCTTCCAAATGCCGATTCCTTCTGGTATGTGTTGATATTTTGTGACCACAATCCAATCACAAAACCATTCGCCCGCCACCCTAGTGGTGCTGGGACCAGCCGCCAGTGGTGTGGCGGTCCCGCACCTGCAATTAGGATGCCACCGCCCGCGTGGCAGTGGCATCCTCCATTCCCAGCATTGTGGCGGGCAGTGCTCACAGCACCGCCTGCCACAATGCTGGGAATACACTGTGTGCATTGTCATGCACAAGGTAACAGGCACCGCGAGGTGCCTGCCACCATGACAATGCAGGGGGGTACCCCCCTGTGCACCCCCCACCCCCAAACACACTGGGGTCCCGCAACTGGCCCCCAAAGCCAAAACCGCCTGCCTTTCCATGGTGGAGTCTCCGCCATGGAAAGGCAATTCCCCGCCATCATCCAAATATGGACCGCCACTATATTCCTGGGCTTTTCTGCCCGGTAGGCAATCGGGCGGATTGCCTACCGGCGGAAAAGTGGCGGACGGTCTTCCAGTCCGCCGGGGTCCCCCCGCCATTGTAATATGGTGGGGGAAAAGTCATGCGGGCGGAGGAGTTTAGTGGGCGGCTTGCCACCGCCATACAGGCGGTGGTGATCCGCTCGCTATCGTAATGACCCCGTAATATTTTAATGCTATCTCAAAAGACGTGGTGAATGGTGGAGGAGACGTTTTTTTGAAAAGGAAGTGGGCCATAGGTCCACTGTTTACTCCTAAAAAAGTTTGTGAAACATTTCAATTTTTTAAAATGCATCCTGTTTTCCTTCAAGGAATCCAGCCGCATTTAGAAAAGAATTATTGCTTCATTTAAAAGGAATCACAGATATGGTGGTATGCTGACCACAGCAGGCATCCAGCCCTGTGATGGCAGCAAATAGTAGTGGGGAGCAATTTGCAATTTGTGACTTACCTCTAACCCTGGGCAGCCAACTACACTACGTTCGCATAGTTTGCGTAGTCTGTGCTACTCTGCGCTACGCGAATTGCACGTAGCACAGTGCAAAAACACATAGCGTAGCGTAGTTGGCATTTTTTGCTCTCTCGCGGCTCTCAACGTCAAGTTGGCAACCGCGAGCGAGCAAAATGACCTCCCGGTGGGACTTTTTCCTCGTTCGCGATCAGCAACATCAAGTTGGCGATCGCGAGCGTGGAAAATAAACCTACCGGCGAGATTCTCAACGCGGGGTGGTCAGGTTTCTCATTGTGAGTGGTCACGTATGCTCGCGACCGCTCGCGATGAGAAACTACCAGTCCACGCTGAGAAAGCTGCCGCTCGAGTAAAAATCTACTCGAGCGGCAGAAAACGACAGCTCGCACTGTGTGAGATGCTGTTTTCAATGATTGCACAGTGCGGACAAGCATCCGGCAGTGTGCAATCATCCTGAACAGCGCACTATGCAGTTCGTGTAGCGCTACGTGTATCTCGCGTAGTGTGAAGTGCACTTCGTGTAGCTACGCGTAGCGATACTACGCAAACTACGCCCAGGTTTACTTACCTCATTAATATTCTTGTGGCAGGTCAAATTGTGGCCCACTACAATTCAGTATTTTGTGAACCAACCCCAACTCCCACCACATTGACCACTTGTCACTGCACTCTTGCCAGCACTGCCCTTACACACACACACACACAGAACATGTGCATCGTTGTACCCCATGTACATAAGTGCATCTCTAAGCCCTGCTTACTCTTACATTCAAACATTTTAGCACAAAACTGCACATCATCTGTCCTTTTTGCGGAGTCTATCCAGTACATGAAAGCTGTGTATTATGCGTGTTATTAAATGGAAATGTATGAGCAGATCCAAATGTCATACAACACAATAAATCCACAACAACATCAACATGGAGTCTCATGCAGTATGCCTACAATGTCCAGCGGCATAATGCTCGAGTCAAATATGTCGAAATGTACATAAAAAAATTAATGATATACAGAATGCAGATGGGTGGAATGGTGATGGAATGGGATACTCCTTGAAATGTAAAAAAAAAATGAAATCTGAAAAAATGAATGTAACCATTCGAGATATTGTGCTCCCTTGCATTCCTGGGTTAGAAAGTAGAGTTCCTACATAGTTCATTTTCACGGTGGAGGACACTGTTATCATAACTTTGTACATTGGCGTGTCCACAGAAGCAGCACAACCAGGCACCTCCTAAGGGGCTTCGCAAATTGGAGCAATGGTGTTAGAGCATTAACAGGGTGTGAGGTGATAACCACAGAGCATTTCTGGGCGCACCTATAGCTATACTACTCCTCAAGTAGGATACCCCTTGCTCCGGTCAGAAAATACTATATGTCATTAGTGAGTAACGCAGGTCCCTAAACCCTGGGTAGCTGTGGCGGTGAGCAGTAAGGCTTGGCAAATGAACTTAGTGGGAAGCATTTAACCGCACCAAACAATGAAGAAAATCACACACTAATAAAAGATACAACAACAATGTATAACAATAGAGCGTATTTTTATTAATTTTCTAGATACTTTAATCATCAAAGTACATAGGAGGGAAATACAAACAAGCATTGACAAAAGTAAAGTTTGAAATCTTTTGAAAAGTTTGGAACAGTTAGTGCAAGTAGCTCGGCCCGACTTGAGCGACCAAATCCACCAGAACATTTTTTAAGCAAGTTCCGAACTTTAAAGGACAACTGCCATAGATGTCAATGGAGTGGTCCTGGTGCTGAGGGATGCAGGCAAAGAGTCATGGATGCAGGCAAAGAAGCTCAAAAGGATACTTCTGTTGCTGTGCAGTCAACGGGGTGTCTCGGTGGTGGCCCCTCGGCCCACAGGTTATATGGGGTGACATTGCCATGGAGATTGGGGTCCCTCAAAGTCCTCTAAATTGCAGTAGCTGGACCGCCGATGCTGCCCTACTGGTCACACTACACCGCGGTTGAATGCAAATGCTTTGTTGGGGGCTGGTGTCCCTTGTGAGCGATGAATCCAAACTGGGACCGCATTCCTGGGTTCGCCAGATTTGGGTGCAGGTTTTTTCTATTTCAGATTTGTCCTCTGTTGTGCCCAGTGACTGGTAGTGTCAAAACGTCTGTGGTGTCTACCACTTTGTCTGTTTGGACTCTTTCAGCTTATGTAGTCCTTTAGCTGCTTCCAGGCGATCTCAACTTGATCCTCAAAGTCACTGGTCATGGTGGAACAGGGAAATCAACTTTTCCTGGGGTCAGGAGCCTCAGGCACAGTCCCAGTTTTGCTAGCCCAAAGGTGCAGCAGGTGCAGTACTCTAGATGGTGCAGCCTATATATGCATGGTTCAAGTGCAGCAGGGCAGTCCATTCTCGGTCCTCTCTTCTTCTCCAATGTAAACTTAGGGGTAGGGTACTAAAGGGACCCTACTTATCCTAGGAAAGTGCCCCAAGAGACCATGCAGTCACTAGCCATCCTTCTCTAGTGATGAGGTTCCTGTGATGTGTAGCATCTGGCTATCCCAGAGTGCCCCATTGTTGCCTCCTTAATGATGGCACGACCCTTCTACAGTCGTTGGGAGCAGCGTAGGCCATCCTGGAGGTGTTGTTACCAGTAGGCTACATGTACACGGGAAAACCAGTTTGGACACAGGTTTCCTCCCTTAGCTCTGTCTCCTAATTGTCTGCAGGAACAAAAGGTATCCTGCTCAGGGATGTTGTCACAAGCCCTGCCAAGGCAGCTTCACTTTGAAGCCTGCCTTTTGAGCTAACACCATGAGTTGCTATCCTGGGAGAGGGGGTGACACCCCACTCTGTGGCAACTGCCTTTTTTCCAAGGCCTGGTAGTCATTCACATATCACCCCAGGCAGTCAGAAACCTGTCTATTTGACAGTACTTTTTTTTAATTCACTGTACTAGCTTTAGTGCAGAGTGGCAACTTTCTAAAAGTTGCTTAACTTTAAAATTGACTTTAAATGTGGTCTGGGCATTAGATCAGAATGAAAGTTTCAAATAATTTGATACCTCACTTGAAGATGTAAGGTGGTCCCATTCATGCTAGTCAATGTTGCTGCTAAGACATATGGAAAATCATATATCTTACATAGAAATATATAGCTCCCTGCCGTAGGACTCTATAGGCCTTCCTTAGGCGTGACTTTCATATATTACTGGTGACTTTGCATTTAGGTGTAATGGCAAAGTTAAACTGGCAGTGTCACACACTGTCCTGTCAGTCTGCAGTGGCAGACTGGGGTACATTTTGTCTCTGTCACATGCAGGGTGGCACAACCAGTGCAGCAGCCCTGGTTGAACAGTCTGTTTTACATGCCCTGGGTAGCTGGGTACCATATACTAGGGACTTATAAGTAATCAGTACTTGCCAATGGGGTATACAATTCAACATAACTTTGTTTAGAGTCAGAACACTGGCACTGAGGTCTGCTTGGCAGGCCTCAGTGCGCTCTCTGGGGTCTAAAAACCTGCCGCATCAGTCAAAAATGTGGGGGTTAACATGCAAAAAGAGGCATTTCCTTACAAATGGATTATGTGATTTTTATGAGTCAGGACATAGGCGGTAACTGTGCCTTCGATACTCTAATTCAGAAGACCAGAAACTGAGTTGGAGAGTCCCACAGGGCTCTATTTGTTCACTTTTCTTGTTTAACCTTTATGTGCCCACCTTCGCCATATTGCTCCATCAATCAGGCTCCTTGTATTATTATTTGTATGCACAAGGTAATGGAGCTCATTTTCAGCTTCCCATAAAATTGACATGGTGATTTTAAAAGGTGAGCTTCCAAGAAGGTTTTTGAGAGTCCTTCTATTGTGAGCTATTGGATGGCAATATATTTTCATTAAATTAAATACACCCAAAACAGAAATACTCTTTACATCGCCACCCCAGTAGATTTGGGCTCCATTGAGTGGCACACATTGGGAACTACACTAGCCTCATCCAAAGTTTCATAGCTTCCTTTGATCAAGAGATCTCCAAGGTTGATTCCGTATGTTTCCATCAACTTCGGGTGCTCAAATTATCTTCCCATACATTCAAAATAACTTCATGTTTGTTGCTACAAAAGCATTGATTCAATCCAGACTTGACTATGAAAATAGCAACACATCATAAATATCTATATCATCTATGGTTGGCACAAAATGATGCAGCCAAATTGATAACAAAGACCCTGTAGCGAGCCCACATTACTCCAGTTCTAAGGTCCTTTCACTGGTTGCCCAAATTACGGCTAAGCCTCTGTCTATCACCATAAACCAATAAGCAGCAACTGCCCAAACATACTATCTAGGAAATGTTCTTTGTGCACACATTCCCAAGACTTTTAATTCTCCAACCATAACTTTTCACTGTCCGAAGGTCTGAACATCTACCTATGGGCACAGGGCTTTTTCAACTGCAAAGCCACATTACAGAATTCCCTTCTACCATCCGACTGTGTAGAAAACACTTCTGCCATATCCGAAAGTTAGTAAAAATCTGTTTTTTCCACATGTAACTGCATCATTGTATTGTTTCTGTATCAAGCTGTTTTATTACTTTCTCTCATGCACCAATAGTCTGCTCTTTAAGTTTTTTCATCAGAATGTTGAAGATTATGTGTATATGCACTATATAATTATGATTAACATACCCTTTGCATCCTAGGGAAACACTGCAGTGGAGTCAGGATCGCAAGCCCTTGTCCACAGCCTGTTGGTGTAGATCCTCCTCTGAACTGCAAAGGACCAACTATAATTATCCCTGATCAGCTCCTCCCAGCCCTTTTCTTCTAGATATCCTTCTCTCTGTGTATGTGTGCCTCCAGCACCCATCTTCAGCAGTCAGTGGGCACTTTTAATTCAATGAAGTCACACAACAGTGACTAAACAGCTCTTCATGGCAGGATATGGAACTTGCAGGGTCATGTTGTCAAACCTAGCGCAGTGGAGTTGGCGGGCAGTGACCCATCCCTGAAGCACAAATGGTTTTCTTCGTCTCCACTGGTATGGGACACCTAGTACTGGTTACTGAGAATCTCCGGCACAAAGACGGTCATTCTCTGCTCCACACTTTTACCAGAAATTCCACGTTTGGGACCAGTTTAGGGGGTTCCTGAAATGTATTCCTCCCAGACTGGTCAAGTCACAGCTTTTCCTCTCTGGTGTCAGAACGAAGGTGTGTTCGAAAAGAGACCCAAAATAAACATTTACAAAATAGGGGAAACAGTCCTGACTTAACTAACTCTTAAATTGATGGGAGTAACAATTTTGTGAAATAGAGAAGAATAGTAGGGGGCAAGGACTGTCTCTGCACAACAAAGGGACCCTCTATCATCCACCCCCTCAAATGTGGTCTATGATGAAGGACCTGAGGAATGCTTCGGAGAAACTCTGCAGTTTACATTGTTGTCTGGAAGGCTCTCTCCAACCTCCATCTTAGTTACCAATTATGTGTAGGAAATCAAAATGTATTCTTGGCCTGCCACAGTCTTGCAAAGCAGTCACTACACGCATCTTACTACATATAGAGACAGTACACATGCATTTGCCATTCATGCCTGTTAGGTTTGGCATGCTTGGTGTGATTTCCCCTGACTTTTTGCCTCTACCGCCTACATTTTTGACTGTGTGATGGATTTCATTTTAATTATGTATGGTTATCCATGATTGGCATATTTTATTTGTTGGTAAGTCCCTAGTAAAGTGCACTGAGGGTACCAGGGTCTGTAAATCAAATGCTACTTGTGGGCTTGTAGCACTTCTTGTGCCACCCACAGGAGTAGCCCTATAAATGTGTCTCAGACCGGGCACTGCAGTGTCTGCACACACAGTTTTTAACTGCCATGTCACCCTATCAAGTGCACCCACTTGCCAGGCCCTAACCTTCCCTTTTTATACACATAAGGCACCCCTCAGTTGTCTTACATGCACCCCCATGGGTTGGGTGCAGTGTGTGTGAAAAGTGGGACATGGGCTGGTGTGTGTCACATGTCCTGATAGTGAAATGCTGCTGATTTAGTTTTTCACTATTGTAAGGCTATCTGACCAATAGGCTAACATGGGAGTTGCTTTGTAACATCTTACAAGTATAACTTTCCATTGAGACAAGATAGGGAAATAAAGTGAAGGCTCTCTGAACTCAGAATTTAATAACACATCTTTTTAGTAAGATGGTTTTCAAATAGTTTGTTTGAAAATGCCACTTTTAGAAAGTAAAAGGAACAAATGATTAATGGAATGCTGAAACAATGCAAACATTCACCCCCAGTCACAAAGATCTAGGTTTAATCCATGCTTCTTTTGCTCACCAAGCCACCTCAGTTTGGACTGTGGGTCCCATGCTCTCCATGCCACTGGAGTCAAGCTAGCCTGGTTGATGAGGGGTGAAGCCCCGAAACCGGTCCTAGGATGCTTGTTTCCAGTCCAGGTAAGACCTGGCTTGGCAGTTCGGGTTGGACTGTTCCCAGGGGGAACAGGGCCAAGACTAATTTGCATATGGTTAGGTCTAAAATGGAAGGGGATGAGGAGCAAAACAAATCAATTTAGGCCCAGATCTCTGTACTGGGGTGAATATATGACATTTTTCAGCATTCTGTCCATCAATTGTTCTTTTTGAATTTATCACTCTGAGTGGGAGGGGTATGCCCAGACGTGGGACCCGTGTTCTCCATGCCACTGAAGTCAAGCTAGCCTGGCTGATGAGGGGCGAAACCCCGAAACCGGTCATAGGATGCTTGTTTCCAGTCCAGCGAGGAACTGGCTTTGCAGTTCGGGTTGGACTGTTCCCATGGGGAACAGGGCCAAGACTAATTTGCATATGGCTGGTTCTAAACTGGAATGGGATGAGGGGCAAAAAAAATGATGGATTTAGGCCCAGATCTCTGTACTGGGGTGAATGTATGACATTTTTCAGCATTCTGTCCATCAATTATTCTTTTTGCATTTGTCACTCCGAGTGGGACGAGTATGCCCAGACGTGGGTCCCGTGCTCTTCATGCCTCTGGAGTCAGGCCAGCCTGGCTGATGAGGGGTGACACCCCAAAACTGGTCCTAGGATGCTTGTTTCCAGTCCAGGGAGGAGCTGGCTTGGCAGTTCGGGCTGGACTGTTCTCATGGGAAAACAAGGTCAATACTGATTTGCATGTGGCTGGTTCTAAACTGGAATGGTATGGGGAAGAAAAAAATGATTGATTTAGGCCCAGATCTCTGTACTGGGGTGAATGTACATCATTATTCAGCATTCTGTCCATGAATTGTTCTTTTTGCATTTGTCACCCTGAGTGAGACAGGTGTGCCCCGACGTGGATCCTGTGCTCTCTATGCCACTGAAGTCAAGCCAGCCTGGCTAATGAGGGTTGAAACCCCGAAACCGGTCCTAAGATGCTTATTTCCAGTCCAGGTAGGACCTGGCTTGGAAGTTCGGGCTGGACAGTTCCCATGGGGAACAAGGTCAAGACTGATTTGCATATGGCCGGGTCTAAACTGGAATGGCATAGGGAGCAGAAAACAACAAATTTATGCCCAGATCTCTGTACTGGGGTGAATGTATGACATTGTTCAGCATTCTGTCCATTAATCATTCTTTTTACTTTTAAAAAGTAGGCATGTTCTTGTTTACCCATTATGTGTGCCTTTGCTGTTTGTGTATTGACTTTCTGGTTTTGGAGTGACAGGAGCTGGGGATGTGCATTCACTCTAGACAGTCACATTGGGGGTTGAGGTGTGTTCTGCCATTCCTGGGTGACTTATAGTTGGGTTGAATAGACCATGGCTGCATTTAGAGTGGTTGGGGAAGTTTCCCTTGCACCTGACTAGGCTGTGTTTCCTTTGCACAATGCTATCTCCACCTTCTGTGGTCATCCTGCACCAGAGAGGACAGAACTGGTTTGGACTGGACTCAGAGACCCTTGCCACAAAGAATATAAAGAGAACATGGGGTATAAGTATTGGGCCTTAAACCCCAGAGAATAAGTTCACTTCTGGACTCAATAGGAACCTCTGCCAAAGAGAAGAGCTAGAGAGCTGTAAGGAGGATGCTGCCCCTTTGCTGTGTTGCTTTGCTGGGCTGGCCTGCAGTTGCTGCTTCTGCCAAGGAGAGGACAAAGACTGGAACTTTGAAGAAGAATCTCCAAGGGCTTGTGTATGCTTGCCTCCTGTACTGAAGTCTCAGGACCACAAAGACTTCACCTGCAACCCACTAACCAGCACCCAAACTCCTCTGTGGACTCTTGTATTCCAAAGGGTGCCAATTCCTGTTCCTGGGCCCTGAGAAATGTGTGTTTGGTGCTGCAAAGCAAGAAGAACAAATTCAAAGCCATCAGCGACTCCGCCAGTGAGGCCGCCAGTGATGTCGCGACCTGAACTGGGGACAGGGGCACTGCTCATGAAGGGCATGACGTATCAAACTGACTGCACCGCAGATCCGAGGCCCTTTGATACCTGCCTATGCCTGCAGTGATCGTCCCTCCTGATGCCAGCATTCGCACAGATGCGATCACCGTCAGCACCAGCATCACGTTTTCGTGGAGCCGATAACCAACAAGGGTGACTCCACGAACTCTTTGATGTTGCACCACCTCACCAGAACCCGACGCCTCACCGCCAACGCCGTCTAACTTCTCCTGTCCTGGATTCAACACCTCACCTCCTCTCAGACTCAATACCTCGCCCTCCCCGTGGCAGTAGGGAACTGGCTTCGCCTTGTCACTGATGCCGTGCATTGCCTCTTAATTTTGTTTCTAAGGTACTGACGTTTGGGGATCCATCTGACTCCGTGCCCGGACCTCGCACCTCGCATTTAGCTCCGTACATTGGATTTGTGCCAGGTTAAGCTATTTTGTTTCTACAGTTCCATTTTTGAAGTACCTATTTTTTTAAGTGGTAACTTGATACATGTATGCTGGTTTTCTGTCATTTTGGTCATGTCTGGTTAAGATAAAGTTACTTTATTTTTCTAAACTGATGTGGTGTCCATTTGTGGTGTTTTCACTGTATGTTTGGAGTACAAATACTTTACATACGTTATCTAAAGTGTGTAACTCCCTTACCATGACTAGAAGGAAGAGTGTCTACTTGGACAAAGGTGCATAATTCTGCCAATTAGAGACCTCTATTTTTAACAATTTCCAACATGGATGGTTTCAAGGGCCTTGTTACAGGGGCCTGCAAGACCTATATAAATTAGAAGAGGCTAGTAGGCAAATTTCTCTGGAAGGTGACAGACAGAAAGTAGACCTGTTTTGCTTCTATATTCTGTTGCTGTAACCACTGTCAGTACTACACAGCATGGTGAGCTGACGGTAATCATGCTCAGTACAGGAAGAGTGTGCTTGTTCTACCTCGCAAGACAGCAGGGGCAAGCTCAAAGTCACTGTCTGATACAATGGGACTTCAGGACACATACTTGATTGTTGTGTGTGCTGAGGCCAAAAAATAAAAACATAAGAAACATACAATGCAGGAATGATTGAAACTGTTATTATATTTTTAAATGGCTACAGCTGCATGAAGGGGCATCCTGGCACTAACAGACATGACAGAGCTGTACCACAGCGGTCTTTGAAACAACCAGAATTTGGTCTTTTTCCTAAAAGTAGGATAATTGGAGGTGATCCACAAACGCTGAAGGAGGGAGTTCCAAAGTTTAAATGATAGGAAAGAGAAGGATCTAACTCCTTGTCTGGATTGCTTGATCATATGATCGTGGAAGATCTCCGGGAGTGAGAAGGAAGATCGCGCAATAATCTCATCCTGATAGAAGACCCCTGTTGTGCACTGCTCTGTTAATGAAACAAAGGGCTTTAAAAAGTATATGTTTTATATATGTTTGGGAACCACTGCAGGGAATCTAGGTGTTCTCTAACTGACTATCTCCTGAGGCTGTTCAATAGAAACCGAGCCAGCGCATTCTGGGCTACCTGTAGGCGCTGCAGTAAAAGGCTAGGAGTGCTTAGGTACACAACATTGCCGTAGCCCAGTCTGAAGGATCTGAGAGCTTGATTAACGATTTTACGAGATGAGGTATCAGAGAACAGATTTTGGGTAATACCTGAAGAATTTGGAAACAGGCAACTGCCACAAGTGCTATTCGAGCTGAAAAAGATAGCTGATTACTAAAACCAAAGCCTAGATCTATTGCCAGGTTTTTTGGCAGGGTGCCGAGATCATCAGGCCACCAGTGGGTTGTCTATGCAAGAGAGTTTTTGCAAAAATAACCTCAGTTTCGTCTCCACTAAGCATTAAGCAATTTTCATTCATCTTTGATGCAGCATGCAGTGGCAAAAATTGATTTGTTAGAGTCCGGATCCATAGACATAGATTTGCTGATCGGTGTGTCACCTGCATAACAAATAATGTTGAAGCCAGCAGATCAGACTAAGGGTAGCAATCAGGAAATATACACATTGAGGAGTGTAGGGCTGAATGAAGAACCTTGAGGGGCACCACATTGGTGAAAGAAAGGAGCTAAGTGTTATTGGAAACATGTAGCGGTTTGAGTTCTGTCTTTCAGGAAGGTGTTAAACCATTCAAGAGCTTGTCCACATATCTAAGATCGAACCGCTTAGTGAAGAACGCCAAGTGAGATACGATGTCAAAGGCCGGTGAGTGATCTAAAAGGACAAGTACAGCAGACCCCCCTAGTCCAAAATCTTCCTAAGCCGACATCGTCTGTGGCTGTCAGATGGGTTGACTCTGGGCTCCGAAATGGTCAAAAGCCAGATTTTGAGAAATTGTGCAGAATGTTTTCTTTCAAGTAGGTGGAAAGTTGTGGGTTGATTGCTCTTTGTAGAACTTTCACAGGCAAAGAGAAGAGAGGGAGCGGCTGAAGTATTGTTCAGGCAAGGTGCAACCATAGTCTGATTTCAAGTAACGGATGTTGTCGTTTCCAGTAAGAGGTTACATAGGTTTATAAAAACTGGAGAAATCTCACTAAGCACAAACTGCAAATTGCGGGACAAAGGGAGCCGGATTTAATCCTTGTAAAAAGTTCTGAGACCTGAGTTTCAGATAGAGCTGTTAACTCCTCATGGGAAGACCTAGATGGGGAACAAAAGTTTTTCCTAATAAACTTGGAAATGTCTGATGAGGAGATGCTGAGAAATCCTTGTACATATTTCTATCTTTTCTGTAAAAAACATTGCTAAATTGTCACATAGCCCCTGGGTAGGCAAGATGGTGCATTCAACGGCAGTACAGGAGCAGGAAATAGTTATTAATCAATATACAGATGGCATCTAGCTATACAAAATTCCTTCTCCTATCCAAGGTAAGCAACCAATCTCATATTATGACATGGCTTGAGAGCACAAAGGGTCAATAAAAGCGACTGGAGCCAAATCCATATGCACCATCTTGGGCACCTAACTAACCCTACAAGATCACTCAAACACAAAGAAAAAACACTTGTTAGTACTAATGACCACTACTGGGCTCACCGAGGATTTGTAACACTTTTTCAAAGTGTTGCTGCATTTTTACAGGGCAACAATTCCAAACAATGTTAAAAAATGCAAAAATGTCACTTAATAGGTACAAAGGGTCTAGAGGAGCCGACATGGGTGACTATATGATAGTGGTCGTTGAATCTTCATTGGCTCCTACTAAAAAAACAAAATTTGAATTAAAATGTTCTGCATGATCTGCAAAGCACTCCTCCCTCAACATGCTGCGTCGCCAATTAACTCACCCTTCAGGAGGAACCCAAAATAGGAGAGGACCAGTACTTAATTGGAGCCGTGGTTTCCGATGCTCGGCACCGGTACCTAAATGACAACACAGGCACCTATGAAACTATGCCACTGTTTGTCTAGTTTAGAGATGAGAACAACAACGGTTCTCTAATAATGCAATATACATTAAAATCACTAATAACTGTCATCCAAACCATTCTTATAGTTTGGGGGCTGGAATAGTTTGGAGTGTCACACTTGTAGGAGTGTGATGGTTAGTAGATATGGTGGTACAGCAATTGGCAGCACTGAAAGGTTTTTCCATTTCCTGCTATTGACTGTGTCCGTTCTGTTTTCTTGTCTGATTTTTTGGCATTTTCTGTATTCTGTATTCTGCATTATTTCTGCCTGCTGAATCAGTCTGTGCTCCTATTGCTGTGTCCTCCGTGCCCGCTTACAGCCCTTTTTTGCCGCTGCTGCCCCGCAGCCCCTCCCCCTGCTGGTCCTGCTCCCGCCTCCAAGCTGCGTCTCCCCTCCCCCTTCCCTATTTAATGGCGTCCGCTGCGAGGGAGTGCAAACAGGACCTCTGACCTCCTGGCCAGGGAACTGCTCTCTCCCCCGCAGCTCTGCTGTTGTGCTGCTGCCGCTGACCCCGCCGCACCCAGGTTCGAGCCCCCTCACAGCCTTCTGACTACCTCAGTGATAGTGCCTGTTCTGTCTCTCTGGTCTGGTTTTTGTATTTCCTGCTATTGACTCTGCCCATTCTGTTTTCTTGTCTGTTTTTTTGGCATTTCCTATATTCTGTATTCTGCATTATTTCTGCCTGCCTAATCAGTCTGTGCCCCTACTGTTGTGTCCTCTGTGCCCATTCACCACCCTTTTTTGCCGCTGCTGCCCCGGTGGCCCCTCCCCCCTGCTGGTCCCGCTCCCACCTCCCAGCTGCGTCTTCTCTCCGCCTTCCCTATTCAATAGTGACTGCTGTGCGTCTTCGGTGCGCCAATGGCAAGCCCGTCTGTGCCCGTCCGCAACCCGACCACGACCAGCGCCAGGGACCCAGGTTCTCCAACCACCCACCGCTACAACTCAGCTGCCCTCCTCGCAATCAACCCAGGAAGGAACAACAACTGCCAGATGTCCATGCCGAGCACCACCCACGGCCAGTTCTCCTGCCACCACTGCTGCAGAACCTTCACCACCCTCCGTGCCCCCACAGCCGCCGCCCCACGCCGTACGCCAGCACCACAGAGGCCCTGAAGTGCATCCTCCTTAATTTGCGCTCCCTACACAGGCACACGGTAGAGATCTGGGACCTCCACGACACCCTCTTGCCAGAAGTCGCCTTCCTTATGGAAACCTGGACCAACGCCTCCTCTGCCCTGTACATCGCCACCCCCAACCCTGAGGGATACAAGCTCCAGAGAAAAGACCGCCGCAACCGCCCAGGAGGACTCACCATCGCACACAAGAGCTCCCTCCAACTCTCCACCTCCACCATGAATGTCTCCTCCACCACCACCGAACACCTTCACTTCCAGATCCATGCCAACCCTAGAACCACCCTATGCAGCACCCTCGCATACAGGCCCCCTGGACCACAAACAGCGCTCACCACCACCATCACCGACCTCGTTGCACCCCTCGCTATCACTTCCACAGACTACATACTCATTGGAGACCTCAACTTCCACCTCAACAACCTCAACTACCCCAACTCCTCCGCCAACCTCGGACTGCAACAGATCATCACCACCACCTCCCACAAGGCAGGACACACCCTTGACTCCATCTTCGCAGAAGGCAACAACGTCCACTTCAGCCACACCTCGCAGCCGATCTGGACGGACCACCACGGTGTCCACTTCCACATCAACAAACCCACCACCCCAAATCTTACACCATGAAGGAACTGGAGCAAGGTCACCAAGGAGCACCTCTACTCCACCCTCAGTGGCAATACCCCCCACCCAGAACGATTGCCAACCTCGCCGCCAAGGAACTACACAGATGGATAACCAACTGTGCAGACAAATCGCACCCCTCCGCATGCCCAACAGACAGCACCCCAGGAAGGCCACCTGGTTTACCACTGACCTCCAAGAATCGAGACGCACCTGCAGACGCCTCGAAAAGAAATGGAGAAACAGCAAATCTTCGGAAGACTGCACCACATACAAGAACGCCATGACAGAGCACCACCAACTCATCAGATCAACCAAAAAGACCTTCATCCAGAACAAGATAGCCGCCAACTCCAGCAACTCGAAGGTACTTTTCAGCATCATCTAAGAATTAACCAAACCCTCCAGCAAAGCCGCAGACATCACCCACTCCCAGGACCTTTGCAACAAGCTCAGCACCTACTTCCATCTGAAAATCAAGTCCCTCTATGATAACTTCGACGAACCAACACCCGACAGTGAAATAACGCACTCCCCCAGCAACGCCAGCCAAGGGGAGAGGAGTTGGCCTAACAGCTAGGGCGGTCGACCTCGAATCTAGGAAACTGGGTTCGAGTCTTGACAATGACACTGGACATTCTGTGATTCTTGGCAAATCACTTAATGTCCCCGTGCCTAACAAAAAGATTGAATGGTCCTGATGTAATGCAACAGGTGCTATGTAAAGCGCTCTGATACCTGATTTGGGTCAAGTTAACGCTATATAAAACACTGTAAAAAAAAAAAAAAAAAAAAAAACGTTCATCTCCGCCTGGATCCCAGCCACCACAGAAGGCACCGAAACAACTATGAAAAGCATCCGCTCAGGAGCACCCACGGACCCCTGCTCTTCTCTCATCTTCCACAGAGCCGAGGCCGCCATCGCACCAGAACTACGATGCACCATCAACACTTCCTTCAAAACCGGCATTTTCCCCAATGACTGGAAACGTGCAGAAGTCAAGCCATTTTTCAAGAAACCCTCAGCAGATCCTTCGAACCTCAAGAACTACTGTCCCATCTCCCTCCTCCCCTTCATAGCCAAAGTCACAGAGAATATTGTCAACACCCACCTAACGAAATTCATCGAAGAAAACTCCATCCTTGACCCCTCCCAATCTGGGTTCCGCAGCCACCAGAGCACCGAGAACCCCCTACTCGCCTCCACAGATGACATCTGTATCCTCCTCGACCGAGGCCACAGCGCAGCACTGATCCTACTTAACCTTTCTGCAGCCTTTGACACCATCTCCCACCGCACTCTCGCCGCCAGACTCCATGACGCCGGCATACAGGGGAAGGCCCTCCATTGGTTACGCTCCTTCCTCACTGGCAGAACCCAGAGAATCAGACTGTCACCCTTCCTCTCCAAACACACAGAGATCAACTGCGGAGTACCTCAAGGATCATCTCTCAGCCCGACGCTCTTCAACATCTACATGGCCCCACTAGCCACCATTGTCACACAGCACGGCCTCAATTTAGTCTCCTACGCCGACGACACCCAGCTCATCCTCTCCCTCACCAAGGATCCCGTCACCACACGAATCAGCCTCCAGGAAGGAATGAGGGACCTTGCATCCTGGATGAGCAGCAGCTACCTTAAACTCAACTCGGAGAAGGAATAGGTCCTCGGACCCCATCCACCTGGTGGGCCACCGCCCTTGGAATCCCGCCCACTCCAACAGACCATGCCCGGAACCTCTGCATCGTACTCAACTCCTCCCTCTCCATGATCCGAATCAAGAAAGACCGTCATCCACACACTCATAAACAGCAGACTGGACTACGGGAACACCCTCTATGACGAGATCAACAAGTCTCTGCTCTGAAGATTCCAGACCATACAGAACACCGCATTCAGACTCGTCCTCGGCATCCCTTGACAAGAACACATCTCCCAACACCTGCAAGACCTCCACTAGCTCCCCGTCGAGAAGAAAGTGGCCTTCAAGATACTCACCCATGCCTACAAATGCCTCCACAACACCAGATCCCAATACCTCAACAAAAGAATATCCTTCCACGAACCCAAGAGCAACCTCCGATCCACCGACCTCGCCCTCGCCAAAACACTGCACATCTGCAGAGCCAGAACAGGTGGAAGAGCCTTCTCATACAGCATGGCCAAGACCTTGAACGAACTCCTGGTTGACATCAGATGGGCCCCCTCCTTGCACATCTTCAGGAAGACCCTCAAGACCTGGCTCTTCGACTGACCGGAGCTGCTCACCTTCCCCACCGTTTCCCATCCCAGCACCTTAAGACCCTCACGGGTGAGTAGCGTGCTTAACAAAATCCCTGATTGATTGATTGATTGAAAGGGGCAATGGATGGTGCAAGCTAGAGATTCCTCCTGATGAGGGTACTGGCACTTATGTTTTTTTTTCAAATTAAGCAGTGGAGAAGGTGTCTTGCACATTACTAGAGAAATATTTATTCTAAAAAAAAACAATAATAGAAAAGACAAAAAATTGAATTCAAGCCTTTTCCTGCCATAGATCAAGTTTGTACAAGAGCATTTAATTTGCGCCTATCCTTCTTGTTTTAAGAATGTCGCTGAAGACTGTTGCCTCAAAGCCATAATCATATTATTATATTCTTTAGACAAAATATAGTTAATGTTGTAATCGAACCTGCTTTTTCATGAAATTCGCTCCAGTGCTTTGGGGTGTTTTATGTGTCAAAATAATACATGCAAGTTTTAAAAACTCGTGCATTTCTAACCTTTTCAACAAAATGTTTAGTTTGATTGCTTTATATGCTTCCGATAGACCTGATAGCCAGGTTTGAGGACTTAATGGAATAATGCTTCTTGCCATGAATCTGTGTTTTGAATTTTGGTCACAGACTGGAATCCTGGAGGGCCCACTCAGCCTGTCATCCTTTTGCGGTGAATAGAATACTATTCAGTTGGGTAAGTATGAGTAATCGGTATTCAACCCGAAGGGTGAACATGCACTTTACAAATACAGATGATAAATAAGACTCAAGACTGAGTTGTCATAATCGTCAGTAGATGTGTGATTGACTTATGGTTGTTATACTAATAGTTTTTTGCTGCTGGAGGAGAGTTTCCTCTGTTCTGTTTTTCTGACCAGCGTTGCTGAAGTAGAGGTGCTCTGTTCTAATTCGATTTGCGTTTATAGGCCCACTTAAACATGAACAATAAAATAATGCATTTTTGGTGATGCAAGTGCGGTTTTCCATTAGTCCTGAGTCGCCTGGATGGCAGCTGTGTGTTAGGCCTCGGGGCTTCTTCCTCCAGGAGCTGAGGTTTTCAAGACTGCACAAACTTGAGCCTGTATTTACAGAAACAGAAGACAGACTGAAGATGCACTTGAAAGCCTAAACAAGCAGAAAATAAATGAGGGACTGTAGGCCTCATATAGGATACCAGTAAATGGAGCCTGCCTTGCCTTTCATCGAGATTAAAAGATCCTGAGAAAAGCAGCAGGTTTTCCCAGAAGCAAATTTAAACACTGCACTGGTTGCGTCAATGAGCTAAAGGTGGCAGGGTTCTTCGAGGTCCTAAATTGAATTACTGAAGATCTTTCTTGTCCTTGCTGCTCCACAAGTTCCTGCTACCGGGCTTATTACTCTTTATATTCAATGTTTCTAAATGGGGATGGCTATATGCTAGAAAGTGTTTTGATGATTCCTTCCGCTAACAGTGCTTAGGTCGTGAGTGCTTGTCTTTCTTTATCAGCTGTTTCTTTTTTTTTTACTTTGCTGGCAGCTCTGCATCATTGGAGCTCCATTTCCATTGGTTGCGCTCACTTCATTACCGTGGAGGTAATAGATGACAATGGTATAATGAGCATGTGTATAGCATATCCTCTAAGAGCCCGCAGGGTGCAATCCACTTCTAGGAAAGTGCAACATGCTTCGTCTTTTAAATATCTTTTATCATAAATGACAACTCAAAGGAAAAATAAGAGCAGAGCATTTCAATCAAGCCGGACTATGGGTCAAATGTGGAATGCCATCATGTGGTCACACACCCTGTGATTCACATATAACACATTTTCGGATTACAAAATGGCATTTTGCTATCTACTAATCACATTTTTTAATTGTAATTGAAATTGTAATTGCATTTATATAGTGCTTAATACCCCTGATAAGGTGTCGAAGCGCTTTTTCGGCGAGTAGCACGCTACTCCGGAACCCAAAAGGATTAGTGATGAATTAGTATAGTGAAATATGAAATTAATTTGAGTGGTGGATATGCTAGTCTGTTATTTTGATTGAGAAGGTTAGTAGAGGGATAGAAGAGGGATAGTGGAAGGGTTTGCATATATGTAGTGCGTGCTACCCATGATGATGTGTTGAAACACTTTTCGGCGAGTATCACGCTACTCTGGAACCCAAGAAGGATTAGTGGTGAATTAGTGTCTGAAATTATGAAATTAATTTGTTTTGAGTGGTGGACATGTTAGTCTGTTGTTTGGATTATAAAAGGATAGTGTAGAGATAGAAGAGGGAAGGGTTTGCATTTATATAGCACTTGCTACCCCTGATGAGGTGTTGAAGTGCTTTTTGGAGGGTACCACACTTCTCCGAAACAAAACAGGATTAGTGGGGAATTACTAGAGGGAAATATGAAATTGGTAAGAGCGGTGGACATGCTAGACTATCTTTTTGGATTGAAAAGGAATAGTTGAAGGATAGTAGAGGTAAGGATTTAGAAAGCAGTTAGAGGGGGTTTGAGAGAGATGAGTGAAGGGGAAGTGGAGGGAGAAGAGTCAGAGGGAAGGGATTAGAAAGGCTTGTTTGAGAGATCTGAATAGTAAAAGAGGTATGAGATGATGCAAGGAGGGCTAGAGGAGTGGAGAGTCTAGAAAGGGTTATTTTGGGGATCATAGTAGTGGTATGGGTTCGGGGATGAATGAAAGAGTGGAGGTATAGTATTTATTGTAAGAGGTATAGGGTGAGTAATATGGTAGTTCATTGGAGAGAGTAATAGAATGAGGAATGAAATGAGTCAGAGTGGAGGTAGAGGAAATATTTTGAGAGATATAGGGTGAGATATAGGGTATTGCATTGGATATGCTGAATTAGAAGCAAATTAATAAATATAAAGATACATACTATGTGAAAGGTATATATTTATAAGGAAGGTAAATATGTAGATTTAAATTGCATTTAATAAACTCAGACTTTTGCTGTACTTTAAATTAATTTATTTGGTTCTTTTGCAATTCAATAGTGAAGGAAATGTTGATAATTAGTTATGATAAAAGATTTACTTATTTATGCAGTCACTTCTAAATATTTTAAACATAGAATGATGTAACTATAAGTGATATGTACATTTGTTAAGCAAAACTAACGAATATTGAATATCGTAAAACGAGTTTACTAAATCATTGTGAATGGCAAGTAGGAAGAGGCATAAATGGGACATTCCCTAGTAAGTGTGGATCACAATGCGATGTATCAATGGTATGTGATTTTGCAAACCATTCATTGCAAGTTACCAGCTCATCAAAGGAGATGGTAACCCATTCACAAAGGCAAAGCTGGCTTGATCAGATAGCTTCCCTTTCGGGAATCATGTCAGATGGTCTTGGGCCTGAGCCGACAGTGGTCCTTTGGACAACTGCCTGCCCCCCGTGCTGTTTTCGAAAAAGGAATCTTAAAAAGCAGCATTGTTTACTTCAAGAAGGAGGGGCTGTTTTAGAAAAAAATATGTTTACCCATTGGAGAAACAAAGGCATATGTATATGAAATCTGCATTTTTTCTGCACAGTCACTCCATATCTTTCACTTTTTGCTGATTGCTATATATTTGCTGGCATTAAAACTCTGTGCACTTTACTCCTGTTAGACAGTGATAAAGTGCCTGTGCTCTCCATTCAAACATGATCGAATTGGCATATTCCTAATTGGAATGTTTAACTTACTTATACATCCTTAGTAAATGGTACAAGATGTACAGATGGCCTGAAACCTAAATGGCACTAGTGGACTGCAGTGCCTATTTTGTCATCCACTACAGTGGCAGTGCAAAATGGTTACAGGCCTACCAGTGTTGCTGATGGTAGCATGTAAAAACTCCAATTCAACCTTTCTAAATAACCCCTTTTGACATGTCAAACACAACTTTTTAAATATTAATATGCCACCCCTTTTCCACAAGGCAGACCGCAAGCTAAAAAAAGTTAGGACATGTAGAAATGTAATGTTAACATATCCTTATAGTGACTAGCACCTAAAAGCTATTTTTCACTCTGGCAGACTTTGCTGTCCTATGTGGAAAATCAGAGTACAGATTAAAATCCTAATACTGTATTTTAGGGATGAGACTGTATAGAAAATAATAAACAGCTATTTTTAAAAGTTATTCAAATCCAATTCAGCGGTGGAGTCAATTTTTAAACATATATTAAGGGAAATGAACTTTAGAAAGTTACCCCTTTCTTGCCTGAAGTTCCTGGTGGCTAATTTGCATTTGCTATCAAACCACTCCTAGCTAGGGATTAGCATTGGAAAAGGTGTGCAAAAAGTATGAAATGCTTCCAAGGAACAAACACAAGGCATGGGCTGAGATGATTCTTCTGAACCTCTTCAAATATGCAGGGTTGGGACTGTGAGCATTCTTTTTCACACCACAGTGCCAAATCCTGCTTCACTTTCAAATCCTACTTGACAGGTCTGCTGAGTTTATATTTAACACTTTGGGGAACACTTGAAAGGCAGAGAACAGGATGGCAAGGCAATTCCTGCGTATCCACTGCCTGGTTGCTGCTGAACCCCACTTTGTTCTGCGAGACTTCTGTCTCTCAGTGCTACATATAAAATTGGGGTCACAGTTTAAAGGAACAGAAACAGGATGCCAAAACAGTTCTGGTGTATCCACTGTCTGGTTGCTGCAAACCCCTACTTTTGTTCATCCAGACTTGTATCTCTGAGTTTATGGGGGTCCAGTCTCAATCTGGAGTTTTGTATTAGATGTGGGAGGACACTCAGATTTCCACTTTTTAGTGTGGTCGAAGATTTTCACCATTTTGAAAATACCCAAAGTGGTTAGGGTTGGCCCAGGAAACTTTTACTCCATTGATTAGGAAGCCCCTCCTACCAATTAGCTTGTGCCAGTCAAAAATGTCTATCTGAAGGCATGCACATCAGAACACTGTTGGACCTAAGGACAAACAGAAGAAGACTGGACTTGCTGACTATGCACTGAGAGAAGCCATGCAGTACCCAACTTTATACCTCTTGTACCAAAGATAAAGAAGTAGACTCAAAAATTCAGCTGTCTGGCCCCCTGTTCAAGCTACAGGGTTACAAAAAGCTACAAAAGTCCTTTCCTTCTGACCATTGGCAACTGAACCAGAACTGGACCCTGTTGGTACCTCTTCCAGACACCCTGTAAGTCCGTAAGTACCTCCCCAGAGATCCTGGGGAACTTTAGAAGTGTACTCCTGTAGCGGATTGAGACATAAAGGATTAGAGTCAGAAGATAAAATCTTTGACCATGACGAACGTGATTGGTGCATCCAGTCCATGCTCCATCACGGTCAGCATCAAAGTTTGTATAGGTCCCAGTCCCGGTCTATGTCCCAGTCTACTTTGACCATTGCACATTACCCTAAGTTAAGCCGGTTTGCTTTGTTCCATACCTGTAAGAGTGTTGAGCTGCGGTCAATTTAGTGACTTTGAGGGTTCACCCTGACAAGGGTTGTCATTATTCCTTGAGGTGGGCAGTCAGCCTTCTCAAATACTAATCCTATTTCTTACAATGGTGTTATACTTTTTCTCACAAGCCACCATTCCTGATTTTAAAACGAACCACAGGGACCTCAAACTATTAAGTGCCTTATTAACATTTATTAGGCAGGTGCCTCTGCGAATCCATGAAACTGGAGATTTTGGGACGTGACCTATTAGCACCTAGGTCACATTGCAAAATCAGAGACACATATCAAATAGTTTGTGCTCAATTTGCAACCACATTTTTGACCTACCTCTTAGTACATCAGGCCCTAACTGTTAGTAGGGGTTCAAGAGGTTCATTCAATCCTCTGCCAACCCTGCAATAACCTAAGGCTTGCAACGTTGAGGCTGTAAGTAAGTCTGATTTTGCATTGTTCATGCTCCCTTACTTATTTAGAGAGTAAACCCTAACAGAAGCAATCAAATGAAGTGTACCGATGGTTTGATGTACGTATGTAGTGTTTCATTTATAAAATAAAACATAAGGATAGGATCCCAAAGTATTTTTTGGAGCCCACCACTAGTGGTGCTGAATGCTAGGTTTATTGAATACCAAAGCTCCCTACTCTTGATTCCAGTTCATAGCTTTTTCTTCCACCACTCTACACTCCCTGTCTCCCTATCTCATTGTCAGTTTTTTTATTCCTGCTTTCTCCTTTTTCCTGTCTTTCTCTTCCTGCTTCTTCCTGTGTTCGTTTCTTGATCTTGCTCTGGGTGATATTCTGCTGATAAGAGTAAGTCCCAGTCCCCAAAAATACGTGCTAGTGGTCATCAGTGGCATTTTATCGATATCAAATGAGCTTCTAACTTCCATGTACAAGAGAATGCAATGCTGATAGATTTTGTTATCTGGGTAGTATATACTAAATAGGAATATCTAAGGTACATCCTCTGAAGGTTGGCAGCAACTGCTGGACAGCACCCAACTCCATGCCTCAGATTGAACACGTATTTAAGGTAATCTTGCAAGTTCATCAGTTTTTATAAACAAGGGATTTCAAACTATGATTCAATATCTAAATGAAGAGCCAAAACAATCACATTAATGTGAATTATTCAAATCAATCTTTGCTATTTTGTCACTTCCACTACTTTTTCGTGCAAATAATACAACTTACTCCCATCTCACACACCACTGGTTATTGATCCTTTTCCCTGATCTTCTTTCCTAAATAGCTTTACATGGCAGAGCCGTTTTCCATTGTAACTGGCAAGTAGGCCAATGCAGCTCTTTAAATGCTGCTCTTTATGTATCTTTTGGCAGCACAGAAAGCTACAATGACCATGCATGAGAATGCATGGCACTCTTCTTGGTACGCCCAGACCTCATGCCTGTTCTGAGTGGCCTCACTTTTCAGATGCCTTTATTTTTCCACACCCCTCACTCTTGGTCGTGTCATTCCAGAGACAGCAAAGAATGATAGTGGCATGATGAACACATTTTATTCCAGGTTCAAAGTGGTGCAGCAGATAAACTTTTTTTTTAATCAGGTGCAAAATCAAAGCTAACGTACAGCGATATGGACTATACTTTTTTAAAAATCTATTACAACAATTAACAGGATTCCAGTAATTTTTTATGACAATGGTGATGTATCATTTGTAAGCTCAATGTTTCTGATATACTGCACAGTAAGTTGTGTTATGAAAAAAACATCCGTGAACATCATGTATTTCAAAAAGCAATTGATTAATATTCCATATGAAAAGTTCTATGGAGAATTTTAAGTACTTTTTCTGTTGTAAGATAACTAAAGCATGATCCAGCGATGTGCTCCTTCTCATACAAGCATCACCACAAAATGTGCCCATCTCTGACATTGAAGGATAGTGCATATTGACACTCGAGTGTGGCAAAGTATACATTTAAGTCTATACTTGATGAGCCTGTCCCAACAAATGATTTATGGAGGACCCCAGGGACAGGTAATCCTGAGATTCACAGATTATTACTTAGATTTTTGCCAATAAATGATTTCTGATTCAACCTAAACCTAAGTTAAAGATTTCTTAAACAGATCTTTAGAGCTGTAAGAAAATTTCCCAAAAATAAGGATTATCGGAGAAAACTACAAAGAATTTTGGGACATTAAAAAAAAAAATAGAGCATGATGGACCAATCATTGAGAAAGCTTAATAGATATGATCTTCTTAGGTCTCACCTGATAAAAGAAAATTAAAAAATAAATTGGTTAGATTTATTACCAAGAATAAGAATGAGAATATGGAAATATCAATTGTGCTACATAAACATTACCATCTGATAACAGAAAATTCTCAGAAAAATGTAATATCTGAAAACCCCAGAATTATTTACAGAATAGCAGATAGATTAAAAAAAATCTTTCCAAATAGTGGAGTCTTGTGAAAATTAAGAGTGCAACAAGGTGGAAACCTGTGGCCCTGCTAGGACTCAATCCCTCCTAACTGTGTTTCCCCAACCAAGCATTGCCTAATAAGGCCAATATTTTCACTGTAACACACCAGACAAGGAGTTACTATTGGACAGGTGTTAAAAGAAAATTTCTTTACTTTATAATAGTAATCATTCACTTTGTATTACACAATGTGATACAAAATCATTGTCTCAAATGTAGTTGAATTTACAAAGATATTTATATGGCCAACATGTGTTTCCTTGAGATTAGACTTTTCCGCTTCCAAAGACTACAATTCGCCTTTGATTCAATATGAGACTTCAAATCTACCACTTAAAAACACTCCTTTTATTTATGATTTTTCCAGTCACTCTCTTCCAATTTAGTAAGTGTTCTTTTTGATATTGTAGTTTTCTTGCTCGTAACATTCAGATTGCTTCAACTCCTCTCATAGCTATGTGGCATGTCCATAAGTCAAGGGGAATATTGAACGGTTAACTACTCTCTGGTAGATGCCACAAACTCAAAGACTAGCACATTATCTATTAATCTTTAATATTTTGTAGACATCAGACCAAACATGCTGAGGCAAACACATTTCCTGGCCTAATAACTATCTAGGTTTTACAGCATGCACCCTCTTGTCCATCTGTAGCCCGCACCATCCTGTGTCCAACCCTCCACCACTCATGGCCTACCTTCCTTCATGGTCGACCAACATCCCCACGGACACCCATGCTTCTGGAACTCCCCTTCAAGGGCCAAGGGATCAGGGTACCTCACCATGTCCCCTTATATGCTATTTTTTAAACATTTTCAGGACACAACTGAAACTAAATTAACTATAACTCACACCTTCCCCATACACTGCTTATACCCTTTTATATTACATCCCTTATAGCATCATAAATCATAGCATTCATAACAGCACTCATGATATCCAAAGTGACATAATTTATGAGAACACAGTGCATGATGGAGGGCTGAGGTATACATAATTTAGTCTTGCTAGTAAGTTGAAAACATTGTGTATGGTGGGGCATGAGTTATAGTAAATTTTTCTGTGGCACAAATGATAACTTTAAGTTACTACTATAAGTTTTCAATTTCTAAAGTTTGTGTAGTTTAAGTTGGTTTTGGATAGAAATAAAAAATGAAGTTTTCCAAACCACAGCTAATCGTTAACCTTTGGTTTGTTTAATTGAATTTGTATTATTTTTTATGTAAAAAAAAAAAGAAATATATTCACTGTAAAAATACAAGTTAAAGTTATACTTAGGTGAATTTGTCAATGACAACATTGATGTTTTCAACTAAAAAAACCACAGAAGTTAACTAGTTATAGTTAGCTACACTAACTATAATTTGTTCCCCCTCCATGGACTGCTTGTGACCTTACATATGATATGCGGGCGGGAGCAATATTTTGAACTGTTTCCCTGATGAAAATAGATCAAATATTTGCTCCCAACAAGCTGGAGCATTCCTGAAGCTTCCGCCCACTGGGAGCAGACTTGGTGTTTGCTCCTGCTTATTGGGAGTTTTGAAAATGCTCCCGCCCAGCGAGAACAAACACAGGTTTCTCTGCCCACATCGCTACAGGCAGGAAAACTGATATGTCCTGAGGGTGGGCTCAAAGAGGGGGGTCACAAAGGCCCATTTTCGTCAAGAAATCAGTCCTGGGAGTGAGCTCCCAGGTGCTTTTAGAGGGTCTGGGAGGGGGGCCACACCACCCCTCCCTATTTTCAACAATTTTGCCCCTTTATGAATACAGCCCTGAAGATGGACTCCCCAGGGCTTATAGTAAATTAATGTGTCTCTGCCGCCATTTTGTTTTTTGGGGGATTCTGCAAGAGTCTTGTGGGATTATTATTATTATTATGGAATTTTGTAAAGCGCATGGTTACGCGCCCCGGCGTGTCCCCACGCTGAGTGAGAAGTATGAAGTGGCCAAAACAGGGAGTTTACATCAGTACTGAGCGAAAGAGGTGAGTTTTTAGAGCTCTGCGGAACTTGGCCTCAGAAGGTTCGAGGCGCAGCTCCATCGGAAGCATATTCCAGCTCTTGGCTGCAAGAAGCCTGAAAGATCTGCCCCCCATTCGAGCTTTATGAATTTTGGGGACGACTACCAGTCCGGTGCCAGAGGATCTGAGCATCCGCTCCGGTCTGTAGGGGGTGATGAGGCTGTGTAGGGGAACGGGCGCCCTGCCCCCGATAATGCGGTGACACATGCATAGTGCTTTGAAGGTAATCCTTTCTCTGATCGGAAGCCAGTGTAGGGACTTCAAAGCAGCTTTAGAGGCCGTTCTCCTAGGAAGCCTCAGCACCAGCCGGGCTGTGGCATTTTGAAGTACCTGGAGACGATTGAGGCTTCTATCTGTTATTCCCAGATATAGGAGGTTAGAGTAATCGAGTCTAGATGTGACCAAGGCATGCACCAGAGTCTGCCTGGCTCTAACTGGAAGTAGGTCCAGGATCTTCCTTAGACTCTTGAGTATACCGAAGCACATTCCGACAACCCGATTAATTTGGGGAGCAAATGACAGGTCGGAGTCAAACATCACCCCAAGATTTTTGGCCTGTTGACAAGGCACTGGAGTAGAGCCCAGGCATGCTGGCCACCATGCCGAGGACCACACATTCGGACCACCTCCCACCACGAGCACTTCAGTTTTGGACCCATTCAGCTTCAGGCAGTTGTTAGACATCCAGGATGCAAGCTCCTGCATGCAAGCACTGAAGCTGGATGCCGCAGCATCAGATGCCCGTGACAGCGAGATGACCAGCTGTGTGTCATCGGCATATGACACTAATTGGATGCCATGACTTTCCACAATGGTGGCTACAGGGGAAGCATATAGGTTAAACAGGGTGGGGCTCAGGGCGGTCTGGAAAGATTGGATCCACCTCAGCGCTGACCCAGTGACTCCACCTTTGTTGAGACACTGTAGCAAGGTGAAATGTGCTACAGTGTCAAAGGCTGCACTTAGGTCAAGTAGAATGAGGGCCATAGTATGCCCCTCATCTCCCCTTGCCTGATGGTCTCAGTGGCCATGAGCAGTGCAGACTCCGTGGAGTGGCGTGCACGAAAGCCAAACTGAGTTGGATGGAGCAGGTTGGCTTTCTCCACAAATGCCATAAGTTGAAGATTTGCCACCTTTTCTGCTACTTTGTCCAGGTAGGGGAGGAGTGAGATAGGACGGAGATTGTCCAGCCTGTCCCAGCTAAGATTCGGGTTTTTTTTTAAGCGGGAGTACTACCGCCTGCTTCCAACTTTTGGGTACGGTGCTGGATCTGAAGGAAAGATCCAGAACATCCCTAATATAGGGTTCAAGGATCTCGATACTCTCTCCAAGAAGTTTCTGTGATGCCGGATCACGGGGGGGATCCTGACTTAATGGAGCGGCATATCTACTGGAGCCCGTCAGGGGATGGGGTGAAAAAGTTGTCCAGGCTATTAACACCCACATCCACCAATATACTCTCACTGAACTCTGTTCCCTTTTTCTTTCCCCCTGAAAAAGTGGAATAGATGGTGGCCACTTTATCAGAAAAGAAAGCAGCAATGCGGTTACAGGATTCCTTTGAGACCGAGGACGGGTCAACAGATGAGCCACAGAGAGAGATTTCCTTATAAATTTTGAATAGCTCCTTGGTAGATTATTTAGCTTCTCCTATCCTACCTGAAAAGTAAGTTGTTTTGGCACGCCTGATCAAGCTATGATATTCTCTGCCTTTGTCTATATACCTCTGTTTTGCTTGATCGAGGTAAGCCACCCTCCACTGTCTTTCTAGTTGTTTGCATTCCGCTTTAGATAGGCGAAGTTCATCGCTGTACCAGGGGGCGGATCTCTGGGGTCTACTACAGGGATTTGTATGACAGAGAGGGGCTATGTCATCTAAGACATTATTAATGCGGCCTTCTAGTCTATCCGATGCAGTATCAGCATCCTCACCTCCTGGTCTGCCGCCTTTAGTCAGAGCAGTATCGAACTTGGCTTTGGAAAAAGCAGTCCATTTACGGCTCATATATTTAGAGTTAGTACGCTTTTGGATATTGCTAGCAGGGATATTTATTATAAAAGGCACTAAGAAGTGGTCGGACCAAGGGACTGGGACGGGGGCCTTAACTTCAATGTCTTCCCAGTTGGCAAAGATAGGGTCCAATAAGTGGCCCTTTTGGTGGGTCGGGGCCTTAGATCTGATGTGTAATTGGAGGGAATGTAGTTGCTGACAGAAGTCAGTGGCTCCTTTGTCCTGTTGGTCATCCAAATGGATGTTAAGGTCACCTAAGAGCATAAACTTGTCCCTACGCAAAGCGGCTTCCGTTATACCTTCGGTTAGACCGGTAGGAAAGTGGGTAAAAGGACCAGGAGCGCGATAGACCAAGAAGCCCTTCACCGTGTTACCAGCGTTAACCTTAATGGAAAAGGCTCCTGTCTCACTGTCAGCGATAGCGAGAGGTTCAAGTTGACAACATAGTGGCTGCTTAGATATTATAGCTATCCCACCACCTCTGCCCACAGTTCTGTCCAGTCGTACCATGGTATAGCCAGCTGGGAGAGAAGCAACTATATCCGGTTCTGAGTTGGAGTCAAAACAAGTCTCAGTAAGGAGTAGGAGGTCAAGTTTCATATCTGTGAGCAGATCGTATATATCAAGATTATGCTTCCGCATAGATCTGGTATTAAGTAGTCCGCATGTAAGCCTAATGTTCTCAGCCTTAAGCGTAGATCTATTGTGCCAGTTATACTGACACTCTTTACAGTTGTTAGTGTCTTCCGCATTAAGGCTATGGAGACAGGCTTTAACAAATGCAGGACAGAGGGCGCGAAGTTGTTGCGCGCTCCAGCATATTACTGACCTATTTCGGCCAGGGGTCGTGGCCCCTTTCCCCGGCCGGCCGCGGACGGGCGCAGACGGGCTTGCCTCAGGCGCGCCTTCGGCGCGCTGTCGGCGCGGTCGAGTGGTCATTACCAAATATAGGAGGGTAGAGGAAGTGACGCAGCAAGGGGGAGGAGTCGCATCCCTCCGTTCAATCTGCACAAAATCGCCGTGACGGACCGGGGACCGAATCAGGTGGGTGCCAAGTGCAGACCAGAATGACAATATCAGCACACAAATTCACCCCCCATTAGAAGTATTAATTTTGAAAAATAGAGTTGCACCGAGGCGCTACACAAAGTAAAAGAAATTGCGCTGGACGGTTTTTTCAATCAACCGCACCAGTGCCAGACTTTCAGTTAAAATGCTCCATACGCTGTCAGCGCCGGCTCACACTGCTCTCACCAGCGCGGCAGAAGTTACAGGCACCTATGTAGGCAGCAAGGGGGAGGAGTCGCGTCCCTCCGTTCAATCGGCACAAAATCGCCGTGATGGACCGGGGACCGAATCAGGTGGGTGCCAAGTGCAGACCAGAATGGCAATATCAGCACACAAATTCACCCCCCATTAGAAGTATTAATTTTTAAAAATAGAGTTGCACCGAGGCGCTACACAAAGTAAAAGAAATTGCGCTGGGCGGTTTTTTCAATCAACCGCACCAGTGCCAGACTTTCAGTTAAAATGCTCCATACGCTGTCAGCGCCAGCTCACACTGCTCTCACCCTTTTTTGCTGCATTTTTTTCTTTTTTGGCCCCAGGGAGAGTCCTTCTGTGTCCCCCCCATTGGGGCTGGGAGAATACGAGGACGACCGACAGCTTCAGAATTCTTTCACACGACTCAGAATCTAAGAACTTCGGATGTAAGGAGGGTGGTTGTTAACAAATACCCCTGTGCCCCAAATTGAACAAAGAACGGGTGAAATACAATTTAGGACTTCTATCAGATTCAAGTCGTGGGATTAACATGTTTTAATGTTGGACTTTGAAGATAGAAACAGGACTGCCCAGCGACAAATAAATAAAAGTAAACAGATTCTTTTGAGATTCTTTTAACCAAGGAACAAGAATATGTTCATTACAATAACAGAACCCAGGATACAATAAGATGAAATAAGGATTGAAACGTAAACGGCAACCAATCAGTGCCCATATAATGAGAGACGTATATTTGTTGGTCTTGACAAAGATGGGATATTAAATAGTACCATCGAAACGCGTCGACGCTGTACTTTGCACAGTCTGTGGAACAGCTTATCCTATAGATATAAAACGAGTAAAGTGTATCTAGGATCAGCCAGCAAGTGTTTAACTCGGATGTGATAATCAATGACAAAATGTATTTTCTTGTCTCTCTGTTGATTGTTTTGCCGATGTATTGAGGGGAGGGAGGGCCACGTGGCTCCCTCCCAGGACGATTTTGGCCCCAGGGACCCCATCCCCTGGGTCCCGGCCTCTCTTCTGTGTGCTGTGGTCCCAGGGCGTCAAGTTACTTTTGGTTGGAACCGTGGGGGAACCTCAAGGCCCCTTGGTCCCTGCCGGCTTCCTGCCATCTGCGGGAGCCGGCATTGCTTTTACAGAGAGGGAGCTGCTAACATGGAGATCCTTCTCTGTAAAAGCAATTGTGCTGTCCTTTCAGCAAAAGAGAGCTTTCTTAATGCTGAGGGCCAGCCCCTGGGACTGAGGGATGTCTTTGTTGCACCCCGCAATACTTTCAGGTTAAGCCCCAGGGAGGTGGAAGTCCCTGGGGCAAGGGGGCCCGAGGGGCCCCCATATAAAAAATAAATAAGCCCCAGGGAGGTGGTGGTCCCAGGGTCAATATTCAGCCCCTCAAGGGGGGACCTGTGCACTTCCCCTCCATTATTAAGAAAATGCCCCCCGGACATGGTCCACCCTGGGGCCTGATAATTGATGAAGCACTGGAATTTTGGCAGAATCCCACAGAATTTTATTTTTTAATTGTATTTTGGCCCTGTGGGGTACCTGTGGGACCCCCCCACCCGCCAAGCGGCCTAGGTGGTCAGGGTATTTCTACCCTGCCTCCTTTTCTATTTTTTAAAGGTTTTTTTTCTGTGACTCAGTTCAAGCCGAATCACAATATGGCTACCAACACTTCCTGGTTTGAAGTGTTAATAGCCAATCAGATCTCAGCCAGAGATCAGGGGGGAGTTGCGAATCCTCCACATCTTTATATATACAACTGGAGATTTCTTTAAATTTCTCTGCAACTCCAGAATGGATTGACACCAAATCACAAAAAGGGCGCTTGTTGGACCAACATCTACCTTCATGCCACATTTGGTGTAATTTCTTTCAACAGTTCGGGCTGTAGCTGTGTCTAAAATTAAGATGGGGAAAATGTGTTTTGACCCTTTTTTCTCAGACCCCACTTAATGGATCCCCCCGAAATGTTGACGACAGCAGCTGAAGTGAGTGGCAAACTGATTTTAAACATTTCGCAAACAACGCCAAAGTTATTAGCAAATGAAAAACTGCTCTTCCAATGGAAAAACATCCTACTTATATCCTTCCACTTATGCGACTGCCAGTAGGTTATATGTGTATATACGTATATATATATATATATATGTGTGTATATATTTATTTATATGTGTGTGTGTATATATGTATATGTATATATGTGTGCGTCTATACATATATACATATACATATATATTAATCCATATATATATATATACATATATATAAATTACCTACTGGCGGTCGCCAGTAGGTAGTTATAGTTAGGACCTATTTTCCATAGGAAATCCGCAACATTCTATTCCCAATAAGTCTGGCGCCGGTTGACGAATCCTCGCGAAATTTTCCTAACTTTTGGCCAGCTCCACTCTGCTCCTACCCTGAAAATGTTGTGGTGATTCGTCAAGCAGGGGCCGAGAAAAAAGGGGGTCCCAAAACGCGTTTTCCCCATGCAATTTCCCATAGGATCTATTGTCGCAGCTACAGCCCGAACCGCTGAACGGAATGACACCAAATTTGGCAAAGAGGTAGTCCTCAGTTCAGACTCATGCCTTTTGAATAAATGGTGTGAATCCGTTCAGTAGTTCCTGAGAAAATTAGAGTTAAAAGTACATAAATATCTATGGCCGGGGAGGATCTGCGGACCCTACACGAACCGTAAGCGCACCCTCCCCAAACCGAGCGCGCACCATCCCGATCGCATGCTGAATGCTAATTGGCTGTTGAGTGTCTCTCTACATTCGAAACCAGGAACTGCTGGCGGACATTTTCTGCCTCGGTAGAAGCGAGGCTGAAGAAGCAAGGGGAATAAGTGTGTAAAACATATAAAGGGGCAGAGTGGAAATACTCTGACCCTCTAGAGGTGCTTAGGGGGTCCCAGAAGGACCCCCTGGGGCCCCCTTAAAAAAAATAAAAATGCAAAATGCGCGCATGGTGCGCGCATCCTATCACGTTGGGTGCACGGATCCACGGATTTTTTTTTTAAAAAGACAAGAAATCATTGGTTGTATGACTACTTTGTACTTTGAAAGGTAGGGTGTATATTTCTGTTTTTTAAAGGTATGATTCTTATTGATTAACAAAAACAGATTGTAAGGGACATTATATATGATTAGCTGATATGTTGAAAAGTGAAGCACACTTCCTCTCTTGTGTAGGAATATTATGTGCTGAACTTCTGACCTGTGTGCTTAGTGCAGTGTTCCATGACCTGTTTCTATGGTAACAAGCAGAAGGCAGATTGGGGGAAGGGTTGAAATGTATTTCAGTTGGAAAGGGTTGAAATGTTTAACCAATAGAAATGTGTGTTTGCTTTTGAGTTTATGGGTGAAGGATTGTGATTTGATGTTTACATGTATATGTGTGGAAAATGAAAGGGAAACTTTTCCATTCTTTGTTTTTGCTGAGAGGTGCACAGTGCAGAGATTCTGTAAAAGAAAATATGGTGAGTGACTGATATACTTCTTAATCTACAAAAGAACTTGAAAGATGAGTTATTTAATTGTGAGGGGATGTATGTAGACTATTTTGATTTTAATCAGACTAATGTATTTCTCCTGCTAAAGTGTAGGGAGTACTTTTTTTCTCTACAATCTTATTGACAGTGTGTGTGCATGTAGAAACCATTCTGTGATAACCATTTGTGTTTTTCATGTGTTTGCAGACAGATAACTGTGCTGTTTTTATATTTTGCTAGAATTAGAAACCAGTCATTGTTTATGAATTTGTGAAATGAGTTATGTTATGTTTCTATACTAAAATGTAGTACTTCTTCTAGATGAAGAAATGTGTTTTGATATAGTGCAAGGGATAGTGTTGTTCGTCTAGAACCACACAGTGAGTATGTGTGCATTTGGGAACCACTGTGAGCGAAGCATTTGTTAACATTGTGTATTTGCTGATAGATAACTGTTTTAACCTGTCATGTTGTGAAGTTTTAGTAGCATTAGAAGACAGTTATGGCTTATGATTTGATTAAATGAGTCAGGCTTTGACCGAAAAGTGCAGTCTTGAAATATGTAGATTGTGTGCAGTTCCCTTACCACTTGCACTGTAGTGAATGAGTTTTGGTAAACTCCTAGGGATAGTGGTGCTTGTCGAGAATCACAGTGTGAGTTAGTGTGTATTTGGGATCACTGTGAGAGAAGCATTTAGTGACATCATGTATTTGCTGACAGATAACGTTTTTAAAACCTGTCATGTTGTGAAGTTTTAGTAGCATTAGAATCCAGTCTTTGCTTATGCGTTGATTAAGTAAGTCATGCTTTGACACTGATGTGCTGTACTTAAATATGTAGATTGTGAGCAGTACCATTAACTCTTCTAGACTAGTGAATAAGTTTTGGTAAACTCCTAGGATAGAGTTGATTGTCTAAAATCACACTGTGAGTCTGTGTGCATTTGGGTAAGGATTGTGAGAGAAGCATTTGGTAACATCGTGTATTTGCTGACAGATAACTGTTTTAAAACCGGTCATGTTGTCAAGTTTTAGTAGCATTAGAAGCCAGTCTTTGTTTATGCTTTGATTAAATGAGTCAGGCTTTGACACAAAAGTGCAGTCCTGAAATATGAAGATTGTGTGCAGTTCCCTTACCACTTCCACAGTAGTGAATGATTTTTGGTAAACTCCTAGGTATAGTGGCTGTTGTCTAGAATCACACTGTGAGTCTGTGTGCATTTGGGAACCACTGTGAGAGAAGCATTTGGTAACATTGTGTATTTTTTAGCAGATAACTCTTTTACAACCTGTCATGTTGTCAAGTTTTAGTAGCATTAGAAGCTAGTCTTTGCTTATGCATTGATAAAATGAGTCAGGGTTTGACATTAAGGTGCAGTACCATGTACTATTCTCTTCACTGTGGCAGAACTGAAAATGTAAAAGTTTTACCTAAGCACTGTCCTAGAAGTAGTCTGATTATTTAGTCAGTTTCTAAGTACCAAATAGATTGCTTCAAATGTCTATGCAGTATGCATGTAGTGTTCTAACATACTATACACTTGTCTTTGACACCTTCAATTCCCTAGTCAGTATCCATACACTTCCAGGAAACACCCTGTCACTCCCTTTGCAGTCCTGTAGTGACTCATTCAACACCATGTACTAATCCATTCACTGTGCCAAAACCCAAATACTTATAAATTCACCAAGACACTCTCTTTCCAGTACTCTAATGATTCAGTCACTGCCTAAGTATTCATGCACTGAGCCAGGCCTTAGCACATGGACTTCTTCAAACCCCTATCCACTATGCATGCAGTCCTCTAACCACCTACACACTTGTCTTTCACACCTTCAATTCCCCAGTCAGTATCCATACTCTTCCAGCAAACACCCTGTCACTCCCCTTGCACTCCTCTAGTGACCTTATTAAGCATCATGTACTAATCCATTCACTGCGCCAAACCCTAATAAATTCACCCAGGCACTGTCCTTGCAGTACTCTAATCATTCAGTCAGTACCCAAGTACTCATCCAGTGACCCAGGCCTTAGTATATGGACTGCTTCAAACCCCTATCCACTATACATGCAGTCCTCTAACCACCTACACAATTGTCTTTCACACCTTCAATTCCCTAGTCAGTATCCATACACTTCCAGGAAACACACTGTCACTCCCTTTGCAGTCTTCTAGTGACCAATTCAGCATCATGTACTAATCCATTCACTGTGCGAAAACTCAAACACTTATAAATTCACCAAGATACTATCTTTGCAGTACTCTAATCATTCAGTCAGTGCCTAAGTATTCATGCACTGAGCCAGGCCTTAGCACATGGACTGCTTCAAACCCCTATCCACCATGCATGCAGTCTTCTAACCACCTAGACACTTGTCTTTCACACTTTCAATTTCCTAGTCAGTATCCATACAGTCCTGCAAACATCCTGTCACTCCCTTTGCAGTCCTCTAGTGACCCGTTCAACACCATGTACTAATCCATTCACTGTGCAAAACCCAAACACTTATACATTCACCAAGACACTCTCTTTCCAGTACTCTAATGATTCAGTCACTGCCTAAGTATTCATGCACTGAGCCAGGCCTTAGCACATGGACTTCTTCAAACCCCTATCCACTATGCATGCAGTCCTCTAACCACCTACACACTTGTCTTTCACACCTTCAATTCCCCAGTCAGTATCCATACACTTCCAGCAAACATCTTGTCACTGCCTTTGCACTCCTCTAGTGACCCATTCAGTACCAAGTACTAATCCATTCCCTGTGCGAAAAGCCTAGCACTTATAAATTCACCTAGGCACTCTCCTTGCTGTACTCTAATCATTCAGTCAGTACCCAAGTAGTTATGCAGTGAGCCAGGCCTTAGCACATGGACTGCTTGAAATGCCTATGCAGTATGGATGCAGTCCTCTAATCACCTACACAGTTGTGTTTCACACCTTCAATTCCCTAGTTAGTATTCATACTCTTCTAGCAAACACCCTGTCACTCACCCAGTGTGTCTCCTTATAGTGCTGTAATCATTTAGTCAGTTAGCATGTAGAGATTTAGTGAGGTAGGCTTTAGGGCAGGAACTGCTTCAAAGTAGTATGCACTATGCATGTAGTGTTTTAACCATCGTCACACTTGTGGTTCAGGGACATAGTTTCTTAGTCAGTATTTATAAAAAATGTGTTTGTACAGTAATGGAATAGTATAATTTTGAAAGTTATTAATATGCATTTATTTGTGATTCTTTTTTACAGATACAGAATAGGAGTGTTTCTCATCTGTTTGCACTCTTCTCGTGCAAGATTGTTTGGATGAAGGGTCCTTAGGTGTTTCATCATTCTTGCTGTGCCGCATGAGTATTTTTTGTTAGGATCCCCTCGTAACAGAACTCTTTTGAAAATCTTGTGCATGAGAAAGGTGGTATTGGTCTTTGTTTGCCCCTCGAGAAAAGTAGAAAATTTCCACATCACTAAAGGAAAACGTTGTGGGCGTGGTGCATCCTCCAAAAATTCAACTTTAGATTTGGTGAATATTTTATAGCGACATCATTTACAGTTTTTGTAAGTTAAAGTTAAAAAAAATTGTTAGCTGTGTGCATTTTATATTTCTGTGATTTGTATTTTGAGAATGGCATGTTGGGTTTTTTTAACAATCTTTGAGATTGTGGTTTTTTTGCTCGCTGTTAAGTGATGAGTACGATTGAAATCACTATTTTTAGTGAAATTTAATATATTCTGAGAACAGCAAAAAAGGCAAAAAAATGACTTTGTGGAAATTATGCTCTGTTGGAAAAAATGTATTATTACATGTAATCATTTTTTTTCCTTTTCTTTCACAGATCCAAATTTTAAAATAAGCAATTTATATGAATTTATATTTGAATGAAAAACAGAAAAAAATGTATACCATTTTTTATTCCTATTACTGTGAAGGTAAGTTTAACTAAGTCTCAATATGCAGAATGAAGAGGCCTGCAAGAAGCTACAAAGTTGAAACATGTTTCTAAAAACACTCTGTTTATGTAGTTTTGAAATCTGACCATAATCAGATATCATGTGACCTGCAAAAAAAGAGATTTGAGGGGTTCATAATATTTCACCTTTTTAGCTGTTGAAGGACCGCAATCATTTCAATCATTCTTCTTTGAACATCTTTGCAGACAAAACTCTGTGCTTACCTTCTATCATTCGCAAGGAAATTTAAAAACGGAAATATGTCACTTTTTGTAACATAGTTACTATGCAAGATACTCTTTTATATTTACCAAGTGAGGAAAAGGCACTCTGTGCACTTTTTATACTCCATGTAAATATAACCTCATCATGCACACCACTTTGTTTTGAAAGGGTGTTCTATAAGTGTTGTTGTGCATGATTGCACTTAATACTCATAGAACAAGACACATGTCTAGATTTATCAGAAATCATAAATCTCGATATGTGTGTGAATGCTGCACCATTCTAAAATTGGTGTAGGAAAGCACAACAAGGAGAATTGTTTTAATTTCTCCACATTTTTATATATTCAATGCATGCTGAAATGTTCAGCATACGTTGAAGAAGAAAAATGCATTTTCTCATTGTTTTTGTGCAGGAAGGTGAGTCTTCCTGCAGAAAAACAAACAGCACATGACACAGATATCCTTGCAAGATTGTTCGGATGAAGGGTCCTCATGTGCTTCATCATACTTGCCGTGCCGCAAGAGTATTTCTTGTTAGGATCCCCTCTCGATAGGACTCTTTTGCAAATCTTGCACGTGACCAAGGTGGCATTGGTCTTATTCTGCCGCTTGGGAAAAGTAAAAAATTTCCACACCACTGAAGAAAAACGATTTTTGGGTGGTGCCTCCGGCAAAAATTCATCCTCAGAAGTATGAGGTGATGCAGGTGATGCCTGCTGCCCTGAAGCCATTTTTGGTTGAAAAAAGTTAGAGCTAAGTGTAAACTTAGTCTAAAAAATCTTCTTCTCTCCAAAGAGATGGTGCTCTAAAGAAGGTCAAAGAAGAATGATTGAAATGGGTGAGGTCTTTCAATAGTTAGAAGAGGAAGTGTAATGAACCAATCAAATCTCTTTTTTTGCAGGTCACATGGGATCCGCGCACCCTGCGCTTACGCTGCACGCACCCAGCGCGCATCCGCGAAATTGAATTAAAAAGAAATATAGGATTAGATGTAAAAATATATTAGTTTTAAGACTAGTTTAGAGTTTGTCTTCAATTAATATTCACATAAAATACATATATATATATGTTTTTTTAAATGTTAAATATTTTGCGGGACCCGCGTTCCTACTGCGTCATAGATGCACATGACGCATCGCAGAGGCGCGTAAACGTCGCGTTACGTACATTGAACGTGACGTGTATAGGCTGGAAGTCGCGTACCAAAGGTTTCAGGGGCGTTATAGTTAGGAATTGGCATTTAAAAAACCTTAGAAATTCACTAAAAAAACCATAGGTTTCAGGGGCGTTATAGTTAGCTGGACATTTCCCTCGTACAAAACCCTAGAAATTCCCCCGTTATAGTTAGTTCAGCTAACTATAACTCGCGCCCCCGCAATGCACTGCTGATGACGTCACATATTACATCACTCATGACATGGTCAGTGACATCACTGATGACATCACTGATGACATCTCAAATGACATCACTGATGACATCACTGATGATGTCATCCATGTGATAAATTAGTGCATCTTCTCACACTCTAATATAACCTTTGATACACCGACTCAAAATTTCAGACGGCCATTTTGAAAGCCATAGATACTCCAATACCAATAACTACATACCCACTCATTGACTCTTAGGTCTACATACATCTCCACTCACTCACCTGTACAGTCACTCATACTTACAGTCACTCCGTACAGGACTATCATATGCATTTATACACCTATATAGACACTCACACACCGCCAATTATCCATTGAGGTACTGACACACCCAGTCAGTCATGCAAATAATTAATCACAGTCCAATTTACTCACCTATACAGTTAAACACACTCAAGTTCACTTACTCATAAAAATACTAACAAATTCTGACACTCTTATACAATTACTAATACAAGCACACACTCATCCATACAGGCATTCCCTCAATCACACACTCTCACATATAGATAGTTATATACTCTTACACACATATACATTGTGTTTCACATATGTAGTTACTGACACATGTACAACTGAGATATACATTCAATCACTAACACACTCATACATACACTCACCCAACCATACAGTCCATCACAGGCACTCTTAAAACCATGCACCATAGAATCACCCACTCACACATCTATGCACAGAGTCACACACACCCTACCCACACAAACACTCAGGCACCCATACAGATACTGAGACAACCAATCAATAGCCCATATATACACATTCATATAGGTATTCACAAAACCATGCAGCCACTTATATTTTTATTTAGAAATCTGTTTATTAAGTTGTAAGTTGCAGTGAAAATCATACGATACATCTTAGAATGGCAGAGAGCATAATTACAGCTGGTGCACAGCAACATCGCAGAACACATCACATAGAATCATAACACTGTGCACCGGTCAAGTGGCATTTAGCATTGATTAAAGTTGTAACCTGTGAGTCTGCGAGGAAAACTATCATTACGCGCAATGTTGTAGTCCCCTCACTAGCGGAAAGCATCAAGTCGCAGTCACTTTTGCCAAAGACGTATGTTTCCCAGTGCACCCCATGATCGACATTCAAATATCGCTGAACTGCCCATCCTACAACTGGGAGACTGTCCCTTCTACAACCTTTTAACTAAAACAACAACATCCAACAGCAGCTCACAAGTTTAATTCCAGATGCCCTGCTCCCTCGAACCCCTTCCCCGGTGAGCCCCCCCCCGGCCTCCCACCCCCAGGAACGTCACACCCACTATCATCCGAGTCGCGGCATGCATGGTCGCCGATATCAATTCAGGCACCCCCCGCGCCGCCCCGGTCCACCAGATCAGACAGCCCCCCTGCGCCTAACGCGGCTCCTGCTACTCGCTACCGTCCCCAGCCAGGGCCGTCCCATCGGGCCGTAGCAGGACCTGCAGCATCTCTCCCCATTGGGATGCGATTGGTGTCACCCGGAGGCCCAGTGTTTCCTCCCTCCGAAGTGCCACCTCCTCCGCCTTGGCCCAGACCAGAAAAGAGCCGCGCCACGCCCGTGCAAGCGGCGCCGCGTCTGCCTTCCAGCGCTTAGTGATAAGTCGCTTTGCTACTATGATCCCCAGGTCTATAAAACGAGAGGCAACCTTAACCGCGGGCGACCGATGAAAGAGGTGTAACAGGTAAGTAGGCCATTCAGGGGGAATCTCCCGTCCCGTGCACTCGCGGAGCATCTCGTGTACTGCCTGCCAGTATGCACTCAGTCCCGGGCAACCCCACAACATGTGAAGCAGATCAGCATCAACCTCTGCGCAACGGGGACAGCTTGCGTCCACACGGTGGAAATATCTATTAATGGCAGCTGGCGTTAGGTAGGCCCTGTGCAAGACGAAAAACTGTATTTGGCGGAATCTCATATTTCTCGGCACCCTCCTTGGCCCCTGCAGCACCCTATCCCATTCTTTATCCGCCATGGGGCGGGCAAGGTCCGCCTCCCACTTCTCGCGTAATGCCCCTAGGCTTGGCGCTGCGTGTGTGCGTAAGGCCGCGGCAAACCATCGAATCAAGTGCCCTCCTCGGCCCAAGACATGTAGATATTGCATCACCAAGTGCTGCTCCGGCTCCTCCCGCAAGTTTCCCCAGTGCCCCGCCAGTGTCTCCATCAGTGCCCGATGGCGGAGAAATTGGCCCCGCGCCAGCCCCGTCTCCTCCGCAAGGGTCTCAAATGGCAAAAGCACTCCCTCACGGTACAGGTCCTCTAGGGTGTGGATATCAGCCGCATGCCAGTCCCTCAGTTCCACGGCTCCAAGCGTGTCCTGACCACAAGGAGAACCCTCCAGGGGTATAGCCGGGGCATAAGGGATCCTAGTACTGGTGAGCCGGAGGCTTCTGCGGTAGCATTTACACGCCACTGCTAACAGCACAGGCACGGGCCGCAAAGCAGCCGTTGTCGGGTGAAAGATCCGTAGGAGCTCTGCCAACTCCAGCGGAGGGCTCCCCGCCGTCGCAGTGTCCTCCCGACATTTGTCCGCCAGCCACCGGGCCACCCATTGTAACTGCGCCGCCAAATAGTAATGTTCCAGACAGGGCATCGCGAGCCCGCCCTGGCCTACGGGGAGGCATAGCTTGGGCAGCATGACCCTATGGCGTGCCGCTCCCCACACAAAGTCCCGGAGGGATCGCATGTGGCTGGTGAAAAAAGACGCCGGTATGTACAGCGGCAAATTGGCAAAGTAGTATAACAGACGAGGCAGCACCACCATCTTGACAAGCGCTATTCGTCCAGTGACCGACAGGGCAAGCGTACTCCAGAATGCCATCTGAGACCGACCATGCAGCCACTTATACACCAACACACAGACACATACAGACATTCACACAGTTTAGTCACTAGTCTGCAGTAAGATACATTTAATGACTCACTTATAGAGTCAGTTACGCACCTAGAAAATCATCCATTCACACACTTGTACACCCACTCATTCTTCAACAGGCCTTTCAATATATATATTAAACATATTAAAACTTTACAGAAACACAGACTCACTGGATGTCGCCAGTAGGTAGTTATAGTTAGGACCTATTTTCCAAAGGGAATCCGTAACATTCTATTAGGAATAACTTTGGCGCCCGTTGACGAATTTTCGCCACATTTTCAAAACTTTTGGCCAGCTCCGGTCCGCTCCTATCCTGAAAGTCTCGGGATGAATCGTGTAGCGGGGGCTAAGAAAAAAGGGGGGTCCCAAAACGTGTTTTCCCCATGCAATTTCCCATAGGACCTTTAGCCGCAGCTACAGCCCGAACTGCTGAACGGAATTACACCAAATTTGGCAGAAAGGTAGACCTTGGTTCAGAGTCGTGCCTTTTGCAAATGGTGTAAATCCATTCAGTAGTTCCTGAGAAAATCAAAATCAAAACAACATAGATATCTGGGCGGAGCCTAACCACACGGTAAACAGCCTTTAGTGCGCGCCTGCTACTGCGCATACCATTACTTCGCAAGCGTTACTACGCTTGCGATGTTACAACGTGTACCATTAGTATGCAAGTTGTTACATCGCAAGCGTTGTTACTACGCATGCGTTGTAATGGTATGCTTGAAAAGAAATCGATCCATTTCGTTGTAAGGAAACTGAGGCTGTTTCCTCACAACGACGTGCACCGCCCCTCAGAGACGACGTGAGGAAGGTCCCAGGAGGAGAGAGGAACCACGAGGAGAGTGAGGTAAGGGGGATGTAGTGTGTTTTTGTAGAGTAGTGGGTCGTGCTGGGGGTACAGTTTAAGGGTTGAGGGTAGTGTTAAGGGGTATGTGTAGTGTTTAAGGTTTGAGTGTAGGGTTTAGGGTAGTGTTGTGGTGTATGTGTAGAGTAGGGGGTCGTGCTGGGGTAGTGTTTTAGGGTTTAGGGTAGTGTTGTGGTGTATGTGTAGTTTAGGTTAGTGTTTTAGGGTTAAGGGTAGTGTAGGTGGGTCGTATGGTATAGTTTAGGGTAGTGTTTTGGTGTATATGTAGTGTAGGGGGTCGTGCTGGGAGTGGCGTATTAGGGTTCAGGGTAGTGTTGTGTTTTTGTAGTGTAGTAGTGGTGTGTAGTGTTAAAGGTTTCTGTGTAGTGTCATCATGTATGTGTAGTGTAGGGGCATGTACCCATAGTAATGGAATGCGAAGTATTATTCATGCTTTTACGAAGTTAAGGTAAGCATAGTAATATAATGCGTACTAATGCCGTTTGCGATGTAAAAAAATCGCACTAAATGCATGCGTAGTAATGGCATGCTAAGTATCGTCATACATTCTAACCACACATCTCATCGTGAGATCTGATTGGCTGTCAGTACTTCATCCAAGAAGTGCTGGCAGCCATCTTGGGACCAATATACATGATAGCACCTCATTAAAAAGCATTGCAGTTAATAGAAGGTTTTAAGACTTTTGTTACATTATACATCATTTGTTGATGGTACCATACTCATTTTAGGAATTGTGGTGTGTTCTAAGGTGATTTTACCATGTGAAAAAGCCTTCTGCTGTGATATCATGAATCATGTTTGAGAGAAAACTATTTTCTCATGCTTTTCCCACAGAGGTTTGGAAGGTGATCTATAAGATAAACTGAGAGCATATTTTCTGTAAATTCACATTATCTTTCTCAGTCATGTGAGAATAAAGTCTGACATTCTCAGTAAAACATGTACATCCAACAAGGGCAGAGACTGTCAGTTGATTCCTTTGTGTTCTGCAGCTTCCCAGAGTGTTCTAAAGAACAACAAACGTATTGCACACCTGAAGCCATCTTGATTGGAATACAAGGGTAACTCTTAAAACATTTAATTTAAAAAGGAACAAAATGAGGGGGTTCATTTTGCCATAGAAAGTAGGATTAGTGCTGCAGAAAGAAAGAAAAATTAGGGCACATTTTGAGTGACTTCTCAAATCCTCTTCTATTTCATTAAAAAATTCTGACATGCAGACTGAAACATGCACTTTCAATACCAGCAGCAGACTTCCCTGGTGAGCAGTAGCTTTACTACAGTGATCTAATGAGCAACTAGAGTGCTAACATTCTGAATTTATGGCAAATGTGTGACACATCTGAATGCCTTCTTGATGGAATCAAAATAAAAAACTGAAAGTATTTCCTACTGAGGAGACTGTAGTAAATGAGGAAATTAGGAAACTTCATAACAAATAAGTCTCCCAAAATGGCCACCAGAGACAAAAGAGCCCAAATGTAGCACAAATATCACCCAGATGTAGCCCACATGTAGCCCAATGACAGAAGTGTGCAAAACACTTATTTTTTGTGTTTTTGCAGTTTTATATAGTGCAGACTTGTCAGGAGTGCTTTACATGAGCATTGGTTACATCATACAAGATCAAATTCATTTTGGTTGTAGACATGGGGAGATTAAGGGATTTGACCAGAATCACAGAATGTTGAGCTGAAGCAGAAACTCCAACCTGGTTCCCCAGTTGTAAAGTCTTCAGCTCTGGAAGTAACACCACATCCTCTCCCCTAAGTGCAACATTTAATCAAGTGGTCAACTGGATAAAAAACATAAAGATAACAAATAATTTTAAAGTGCTTTGTCACAATTTGAAACTTCAGAAAATATGTCCTCATTTTAGATTTTTAGAGCACTAACCATAATTTTGATGCAAATAAGACCATCTCATATATGTAATTTTTTCAAGGAAATGCTCTGGGTATTACAGTTTTTATTACATCAAGATGACGTCAGGCGTTCCACACTTTTGTAATAAATATAGAATGTTAGCAATCTAATTGTTCATTAGGATACGGTTGAGAGTCAGAGGCCAGGGGCACGGGCTCTGAAAATTGAAGGCAGGTAGGAGGGTGCAGAGGCAACAATTTGACCACACTGGGCTGGCAGGAAGGGCAGTGGCAGCACAACAGACTATGGAGGGCAGTGGAAAGGGGGGCAGGGGCAACAAACCACCAATACAGTACTGACAAGAGAGTCTGTGGCAATAGAATAGATCATTGTGGGCAGAAGGAAGAGGCAGTGGTAGTACAACCATACATGCCAACAGACCCGATTCAGCCAGGAAACGTCCAATGTTTTTTTTTAGTTTTTTAAAAAAATTTTTTATTAGAAACCGTTAGCACACAATAAAAGACAGACAAGGGCCTACAACCACCAGGGCCGGCCGCTATAGAGCCCGAGGGCCCGCAGTGTAACGCCACACATTCAAATGAACCAGAGGCAAAGCGCCCGGCAGTTCGTAAGCACATATAACAGGCCGTGGCCATAGGCCTGGAGCAATTGAAAACAACAGTTTCATTTTTTATTAAATATAAAACACACTCAAGGCAATGAGAGTCCGAAATAGCAGCGTGCTCTTCCCAGGACGGGGAATAACATATAGTGTCCAAAGCAGTTCTTGTCCAGAAGCGGTAGAGGGGGGCAATGGGAAAACAAAACATGGAACACACCTCACCCCCTCCCGCAGAACGCGTGTCTAGGGGGTCAAAGCAATATCGACCTCTAATGGCAGAGGCGGGGTGCAGATACGTCCTCGATATAAATTCCACGGACCCCATACCCTAGTCCATTTCCCTGGCTTGCCTCTCGCCACATACACCGTCTTTTCCCTAAACATACACCAGTCCATATTCCCCTTCCATACCTCGATCGTGGGCGGCCTCGGGGAGCCCCATAACTGTGCAATGTTACGCTTAGCCACCATGTACCCCAAGGCCACCCACTGCGTCTGTGCCGCATTACAATCATTCTGTTCCCAGACATTCAACAAACACCTCCTAGCCTCTGGCAACAGGGCAACGTGCGTGACCTCCTCCATTACGGTGTGGATACCGTTCCAGAATCGCACAACCTCCATACATTCCCACAAGATATGAAGAAAAGTGCCCGTCAGGCCACATCCACGCTTACACAGTCCATCCATCGAATAACCCATACGCAGCAAACCGGGCCCCGTAACATACACTCTATGAAGGATCTTCAGCTGTACAAACCGTAAGCGGGCCGGGATCGGCACCTCTTTCGGGGAGGCCACCGCCGATACCCAGTCCTCATCATCCAGTTCCAAGCCATCGCCCGTCCACGCCTCCCGCAGACGGCGCAGCAAGTCCGCACGATCATTAATGAGTTTCTTATAAATCAGGGAAATAGTGCTGTCGGGCACGTAGCCATCCAACACTCTATCCTCCAGTGGGGAATACTCGGGGATAGCAGCCGCATCCGGAAAACCCGAACAAAGCGCATGGTAGACTTGAGCATACCGGAAGTACTCTCTATCGTTCAATTTATATTCAATTTTGAGCATTTCAAACGTTTTGAAAGATCCCTTCGCCCACAGATCACCCACCTTACATATACCAATCATATCCCATTTCTCAAAGCCTTTCGATCTCCACAAACAGCCCAACCGCCCAGAGGCATACAACGGCGTCGCCCGAGTCAAACGATCCCTCCACCCCATCGCAGCATTCGCCGCGTGCCACACACGTACCGCCACCCGCGTGGGTCCCGTCAACCGCGTGTCCGGGGTCGCCGAGTACAGCGCCCTATTATAGTCCCCACCCGGGAGCAGGAATTTATCCATCTCGAAGGCCGGGTTTAAGGCAGGACCATATATCCCGTGGTTCACCGCCGCCAACTGAGACGCCCAATAGTATCGTTTAATATCGGGGAGGGCGACCCCCCCATCGTACCAAGGGAGCGTCAACTTGGCGAGAGCAATCCGCGGCCGCCCGTCCCAAAACAGTTGGCGCTGAAGACCCTCCACCTCCCGGAAATAACGGGCCGGCACGACGTCAAGAGTATTTTGCAAAGCGTACAAAAAGCGAGGCAGCGACATCATTTTAAACAATGCGCCCGTCCGAGCGGCGAAAGCGGAAGTCGTCGCCATCTCGCGACGTCGGCCTTCAATCGCTGGAGGGGAGGGAGAAGGTTTCGCTCATAGCGGACCGCGGGATCCAGTGAGATAAAGATTCCCAAATATTTGAACCCCAGGGTAGCAATCTGAACTGGGCAATCCCGCGGCAGAAGGGGGGCCACCCCCGAGAGGACGTAGACGCACGACTTGGCCCAGTTGATGACCAGGCCGGAGTTGCGGCCAAAGGAATTCAGTACGTCCACCAATACAATTAGCGACTGTCGGGGAGAAGTGAGATACAGAAGGATGTCGTCCGCGTAAAGGGAGACACGGTCTTCGAACTCCGGCGTCCATCTAATGCCTCGCAACGACGGCTCCCAACGCAACCAGGCGGCGAGAGGCTCCAAAGAAAGTGCAAAGAGAAGGGGTGACAGCGGGCATCCCTGCCGCGTACCTCTCCCCAGTGCGAAGGGAGCTGACACCCTACCATTCACCACCACCTGAGCCAGTGGGTCAGCGTATAGTAATTTTACCCAACCAATAAACTCAGGGCCGAACCCAAATTTCGCCAACACGGCCCAAATATATGGCCACTCCAAAGTGTCGAACGCCATAGTAGCATCTAAAGATGCCAAGATGGCCGGCTCACGTATGAATTCCGCTCTAGCAAGCACGCCGTGCAACCGCCTCAAATTTAGAGCGGTATTCCGATGGGGTATAAAACCGGACTGATCCTGATGAATCAAGTCGCCCACGACCCGAACCAGTCGGTTAGCTAACACCTTAGCCAGAATTTTGGGTTCTGCGTTCAACAGCGAAATGGGCCTATAGGAGGGGCAGCGATCTCGCGGCTTCCCCTCTTTGTGTATCACAACAATGGTGGCGAGGCGTTGGTCAGGGGGGAGGAAGCCCGCCGCACGTGCCGCCAAGAACATGTCTCGAAGATACGGCGCTATCTTATCGGGACGCAACTTATATAGTTGGATGGGAAGACCATTAGGACCCACCGCTTTACCCGATGCAATCGAGCGAGTGGCCAAAGCGATCTCATCTGACGACAACTTCGCCTCCATCAATACTGCATCAGCCTCCGATAGGGTTGGCAATGCAATGTCTCTAAGCAACCGATGAGAATCCTCCTCCGATCGCACAGAGACCGGAGAGTATACTCCGCGGAAATGAGCCGCGAAGCAGTCAACGATCTCAACCGGGTCAGTCACACGCACTCCATCCCTCCTCTCCACGACGGGCACCACCCTGCTAGCTCTCTCCTTCTTATCCAACCAAGCAATCAGCTTTCCGGCCTTATCCCCCACATCATACAGTCGCCCTTGCTGCTCTCTACTCATCCCTTTAGCAGCTTCCGTGACTAGCGCTCTATAATCTGATTGTTTGAGGCTGAGAACATGCAATTTCTCATCAGTAACTCCACGCTCCAAGTCCTCCTCCATTTCAGCTATTTCAGCTTCCAGGCGAACCACCTCTGCTCTCTCGCACCTCTTAGTATGGGAGATAAGGGACAAGGCCTGCTCCCTGACCACCACTTTATAAGCCTCCCATAGGGAGACGGCCGACGACACCGACCCCACATTATCAGTGAAGTAGTGATCAGTGGACTTGACCAGCTCCGCGCGGATCTTAGGGTTACGAAGATACCAGGGGCTAATGGGTGCCACTCTCCCCGCTGTCCCAGGGACAACCCTCAGTTGCAACCATACAGGGGAATGGTCAGAAATACCTCGGGCTAAATGACGCACCTCCCCAATCATCCCAGCTTGGATCGCCGGCATAAGCATGTAGTCAAGTCTCGAGAGACTCCCATGGGCCCCCGAGTGAAAGGTATATTGCGCCTGTCCCGGGTGCATCAATCTCCAGCAATCTACAAGTCCCAAAGTGTCCAAAAAACCCCCCAACCAGCCCTGAGCCCTAGGGAGATCCCTGGGGGGGTGACGGTCCTCCAACCCGGAGACAACGGCATTAAAATCACCCCCCAACACCAGAACCCCCCCAGGGAGTCCCAGGACCAAACGCCCTAAATCAGCAAATGTAGCCGTCTGTAACCCCGGAGGCACATACACAGCCACGAGCGAAATAGTCCTGCCCTCCCATCTCCCAACCAGTGCCACATATCGCCCCCTATCATCGTGAAGCACCTTGTCCACTTCCAATGGGAGGGAGGCCCTAACCAGAATGCCCACTCCCCTAGAGCCAGAAGTGAAACCAGAGTGAGCGGCAAGGCGATAGCCCCTCCTATTTAGGGCATGGAAGGAGTTCCCAATCAAATGTGTCTCCTGCAGGAAAACAATGTCGGGCGAGATCCGCTTCAAGAACTGCAACACCACCCCACGCTTGATCCTGTCCCCCAGTCCATTCACATTCCACGAAAGGATTCGCAATCCCCTACCCCCCATCCCACTCCCGCACATGATACCCACATCCCGGAGAGCACAACCCGGAGAAGTCAGCAGAAAACTTCACATTGCCTTGCAAAACGAAAAAACAACAATCCCCAACAACCCCCCTCCCCCACAATCCCAGAACCACAACTCCCCCATCCCTGCACCCCTGCTTGAGCCCAAACAGCCCCCCCAACTTGCAGTGTGCCTGTCGCCCTAACATATACCACAAAAAGAACCCCAGAAGGAGGAAAAGACCCCAATAAGCTCCCCACAACCCCCAGGCATTTGAAGGGCATGATGTGCCAGATTAAAGTGCAATTGAGCCAAGGTACAAAACATCGCCAGTCTAGTCCATCGCCAGGAACCAAGTTCTAGTCCTGCTCCACCGCATCCCGTCCGCTCTCCGCCGTCGGACTGTCTCCATCCTGTCCCCGCGGCAGGGCATCCAACCAGTCTCCAACCGCCTCCGGCCGTCAAAAAAATGGGAACGACCCTGGAACTCAACCCGCAACCTCGCCGGGAATAACATTGCATATTTCAGCTCCATGTCCCTCAAGCGACGTTTGACACCCAGAAATCCCAGCCGCTGTTTCTGGACCGCTTGTGTGAAGTCCGGATAAAAGCTGACATTGGAGTTCTCAAACTTCAGCGGCCCGGCCACCCTCGACGCCTGAAGGATAGCATCTCTGTCCCGAAAGTTAAAAAGTCGGGCGATTATAGGCTGCGGGGGAGCACCCACTTTGGGCGCACCACCCGGAATCCTGTGGGCCCGCTCCACCGCAAAGAACTTGCTCAATCCCTTGGGCGCGAGACGATTGATCACCAGATCCTCCACAAAAAGATCAGCAGCAGATTCCTCCGATCTTTCCGGCACTCCGATGATACGAACATTGTTCCGTCTGGCCCTGCTTTCAGAGTCCTCAAGTCGACGATCCGCCTGGTCACTGGCAAGCCGCAACCTGCGGACCTCCGTCTGCAGGGCGGCCACATCCACGGTTAGGCTCGACGCCGCTTGAGACAAGGAGTCGACCCGCTCGTTGGTTTTGGACGGGTCTGCTCTGACCAAATTCACATCGATCAGGACCGCGTCCAATTTATGTGCCAGGGTATCAAACCACTGACCCACAGCAGCCTTCATCTCCTCAATGGCGCTCATGACGTCCTGCAGGGTCAATTCTGACGATGGGCCCGAGACCTCTTTAGACCTCTCAGGCGATTTATACAAGCCGCTGGGGGATCCCTTTAGCTGCGCATAACGATCCATGTTGTTGGCCTGAGCATAGGATCCCCTCCGGGTTGACTTGGGTTTCGACTTGTCTCCGTCTAGTCTCGCCGCCATCGTCCAGAGGCCACCAAGGTTGGCACCCGCCAGCGCCTGGGACAGGGACCAGTTGGCTAATTCAATCGAACACTGCAATCGCAGACAGGAAGTCCGTGTATAGCCCGAAAATCAGGCCAGACACTCCGCCGTCCGCGCTCCTCTGAAACACCAAGGTCCCTCAGCCGATCTCAAAAAACCAGACTTGAAAACGAAAGTGAAAGTGCGGGGTACGCGGCAAGTCAAGCCCAGCATGCCGCTGTTGTTCACTCCGTACCCGGGCACCTCACCAACTCGAGATCGGGACCTAGGCAATAGCAGGCCGCAAACTTCGGAGGGCAACCATTCGGGTTCCCGGCGTCCGATCTGAATTTGGAAAACGGGTGGTACCTCAGCGCGAATGCATCAGCAAAAGCCCGTCAAATTTACCAGGATTTAGTCAGGATAGACGTGGGAGGTTGCGGAGGCCCTCGAGAGCCGTAAGCCTATGCGGCCATCTTGGTTGCGAGCTAGGCTCCTCTGACGTCCAATGTTTTTAAGCTCAAATGGGCTTTATTTGATCTGTCTCCTGTCTACAATCTCCTCTTTTTCGATGTAACTCAAAGGGGAAAATCAATACCCCAGTTTTTTTTCAAAATCTCCCTCTTACCAAGTTCAAAATGTTCGCAAGTATGGTACATTGGATCATGGAAGGCAGGAATAATTGGGGTAGGGACATGGACTCGGATAACAGAGGACAGGAGGGACATGGAGAGGTGCACCAAACTGACCCTACAGGGCAGGCATCAGGGTTTGCAGCAGCACAATACACCTCACAGGGCATGTGGGACGGGAGTGCAGCACAACAATCCATAGAAAGCAATAGGGAGGGGACAGGACCATGCACATGGACAACAGAGAACAGAGGGGAAAGAGGCAATGGTAGCTAGCTGACCATAGTGGACAGACAGGAGAGAAAGCTGCAGCATAACAGACCATAAAGGGCAGGAGGGATGGATCAGGGGCATTACAATGGAACAGACAAGCCAGGAGGGAGGGAATAGGGGTCTGCACATGGAAACAGAGGATGGAGGGCAAGGGGGCAGGGCAGGAGCAGCAAGATGACCGTGGAGGTCAGGCAGGATGGGCACTAGAAACAAGACACACCATGGAGAGCAACAGTGAGACTATGATGGCATACACACAGACCATGAAGGGAAGGTGGGAGGGGGTCAGGGGCAGCTAGCTGACCACACAGGGAAGGTGGGAGGGGCCGTGGCAGCACAGAAGAGCATGCATGGCAAGCGGGAGGGTTAGTGGCAGCACAATGGCTATGATGGGCAAGAAGGAGGGTGCAGGGGCATGCACAAAGGACCATGGAGGATAGAAGGGAGGGTCAGGACCTGGGCACAGACAAGAGAGTTCAGGGGAAGGGGCCTCACAACAGACCGTGCGGGGCAGGCAGGAGGAGGCAGTTGCATCACAACAGACCAGGGAGGGCAGAAGGGTGTGGCAGTAAAATGGACCATGGAGGACAGGAGGAAGGAGATGGCAGGGACAGGTTACAGTCATCTGACAATGCTAGGCAGGTGGGAGGGGAGTGGCAGCTCAACAGAACACTCAGAGTAGATAGGAGTGGCAGGTCCATGGAACATGGTGGGCAAAAAGGATGGAGCAGGGGCATGCACAAAGACATCGGAGGGCAGGGGGAAGGAGAATAGGGGCAGCAAGCTAAGCACAGAGGCTAAGCAGGTCAATGATGGGGCATAGAATTGGGCAATGGAGGGCAGGAGGAGTGGACTGGTACATCATGCTAAATGGAGGGCAGTAGCAGCACATCAGACCATGCATGGCAGGAGGGAGGAGGCTAGTCCATGGATTCAGACAACAGAGGATAGGGAGGAGGTGGATGGGCCAGCAAGCTAACTGTTCAGAGAAGGTGGGTATTAGGAACTTTATTGTTTTTAAAATGTGTGTCAGTGCAAACTACTTAAAATATGAACAAGTATGCAGCATAATCTCACTTTTATTCAGGAAAAAGAGGACGTTTGGGACTGTGACTCTGGACTCACTTGGCAGAAACACCCTCTGACCCTCCACCCCCCATCGCAAAATGTAATGCCCGTGAAAAGGGTAGGTGAACGCAGTGTTATATAGAACATAGTCCTGAGAGCACGATTGAAAATTAAAACTAGATATAGTGTATGGTATAAACTATGCACCAAAAAGTGTGATATAAGATGAACCGGGGCGTGAAATATAATATGCAATACATTGTGCACAATGACAGATTCATTGGAGAGCGAGAGATAGCAAAAGCACTAGCGCGTGCTATGCAATATGCGCCTTGGAGTGCAATATGCACAGGGCAGTGTTGTGTAACCTAACTGATCTCTAAAGTTGTAATATAAAATATGTGCTGGGGAGTGTAACGTTGCATATGCACTGTGACAAAGATATGGATCCCAGATTGTAATATATATGGCATAGCGCTGTGCGTTATAACATAGGCGTCAAGGAAGGCACGTTAGAGGGGGAAATATAACCCGTGCGAAGGCAAGTGTGGCATGACATATTCACGGGGTGGTGTTACAGTGCACATGGGCTAGAGAGTGTCATAGCATACGCACTAGCTGGTGGAATACAACACAGAGGTGTGTGGCACTCGGCGGGCACTGGTGGGTGTAATACAGCATTGGGCTCAGCCAGGAGCGCGCTGTGACTCTCAAGTGAGGTTCGTCTCCTTTCCAGAGAGTAAAATCAAGAGTATTACACATCCGGCTGTGGATGTGTGTTTTATTAACCGTGAGGGGGTTTTCTTGCATAGTTTTGGTCGAATTTTTGTCGAATCCCCTTTGAATGGCTTGATGTGCATGTGTATTAAATGTGCCTGTCAATAGCTACCCATGTTTGTATAAATAAACGACAAGGGTGTCTACTTGGAGAGTACCTACCGGCGGGGGTGCCGGGATTAGGCACGGGAGGGCGTCAGACACGTCAGAGCTTCACTAGCGGTGTAAATACATTCCACATGGATTCATTGTATGCATAGTCGCCTTTTAATGAATATCACGCAAATCGTCATGGTGATAGGTACATACGGTTTGTCCAGCATGTCCTAGGTGTTTCTATAAATATATTTAAAAAATAATAATAAAAAACAAAGGCCGGCCCCGGGGGATGGGGTCCCTGGGGCCATAAGTGGCCTGAGGAGGGGGGCAACGCAGCCCCCCTCCTAAAGAATTTTTTAAAAAAGGCCATGCCCCGGGGGTTGGGGTCCCCGGGGCCAATTAAGGCCTTGGGAGGGGGGCCACGCGGCCCCCTTCCAAATTTAAAAAAAAATAAAAAAATTAGGGGGCAGGCCCTGGGGGATGGGGTCCCCAGGGCCAATAAATTAGAAAAAGAAGGGGGGCCACACAGCCCTCCTTCTTAAAAAAATAAACTAAATAAAAGACTGCATTGCGCCGGAGGCCACGGCCCCTCCTTGCAGCACTCTGCAAACGCGCCCACTGGCCAGTTGTAAGTTGGGGAATTAATTCCCCTTCAATACTGAGGGTCCCTGAGGGCCAACTAGCCCAACAGGTACCTCCAGTATGCGTCAGGGAGCTGTGTTGCAGACAGGTGTTCTGAGTCCACGCCACTTTTTACAGCTCTCTGCAACGCAGCTCTGTGGCGCTTACTGGAGGTACCTAGTGGGCTAGTTTGTCCCTAGGGACCCTTAGGATTCAAGGGGACTTAATCTCTCAAAATAGAACGGCCACAGGGCGCATTTACGCAGTGGTGAAGGGAAGGGACGGGGCCTGAGGTGACGTGTGCAAAAACGCCCTGTGGTGCTTTTTAAGTTGGGGAAATAATCCCCTTTCAATCCTGAGAGACCCTTGGGGCCAACTAGCCCACCAGATGCTTCCAGTAAGCGCCACTGCTCTGCGTTGCAGAGAGGTGGTGCAGGCCGTGCCCCTTTTTACACCTCTCTACAATGGCGCTTACTGGACATACCTAGTGGGCTATTTTGCCCCTAGGGACCCTCAGGATTCAAGGGTACTTAATCTCCCAACTTAAATCGGCCACAGTGGGGAAGGGAGGGGACGGGTAATAAAACTGAGTTGAGGGTTTTAGTAGGTAGGAAGTAGTGGCGCCCTGCAAGTATGCGTGTAGTAAGTTCTGGTGGACATATGAGTATGGTGCTAAACAGGAAGGGGAGACCCTATTAACCCCTCAAAGTGTGTAGGAAAGGCCCTACAACAAAACTGTACAACAAAGTCCTGTGCACACATACAAGTTCAAAAGCATAGATGCAACATAATATACAAGTGGTACGTTCAGAGTGTTAAGGTAACACTGGAAATTCTTTATTCTGTTAGAGAAATGCAACCAGCCGACACGTGTTTCGTCAGGGAAATGAATCCCACGACTCTTCAGGGCTGGGAATGATACAAACAGATTTTAGAAACATATAGCACAAGGTGACTGTTGGTGAAGAGCGTAAAACAAAAGCAAATGTCAAAACACAAAGGTCACCCTATTAGGAATGGAAAACACCACATATGACAGAGACCAAGCGAACAAACCCAATTACAGAGTACAAGGTTGATAATACATCACAACGTGTATTCATGGATACATTCATCAAGTGGCCATAAAGCTGCGACAAAGTGTAACCGCTTTGTGAGACAAAATACAGGACAAGAAAAAGACCAAGTGAAACAAAAGTGAAGAAATGGAGATAAAGTTGAAAGAATCGGTGTCAAGTACTGTGAAGTGATGACGTCAAGTGAAAAGGAGAGGAACGAGCAAGAAGACAGAAAGGGGGAAGGGTAAAATTCGACAAAAAAAGGGATAAAGGAGAGCAAAAAGAGAGTACGGGTCAAGAATCCAAGCAACAGTAAAAGCTACAGGTACCTGAAAAAAGTTGCTTGAGCGAAGTGTATTCTGGAGAGAATAGAAAACAATACAGAACCGTAGTGAGTGATTAAAGGAAATCTACACAAATGCACCCAGTCTTAAAAGTAATATATTTTTACATCTAATCCTATATTACTTTTTAATTGAATTTCGCGGATGCGCGCTGGGTGCGTGATGCGTAAGCGCAGTGTGCGCGGATCCCATGTGACCTGCAAAAAAAGAGATTTGATTGGTTCATTACACTTCCTATTCTAACTATTGAAAGACCCCACCCATTTCAATCATTCTTCTTTGAGCTTCTTTGGAGGAGCATCTCACACCTTAGAACTAGAAGAAACTTTTTGGGGAAGATTTCCACAGCTGCAATTTTTCTGAAGACAATGGCTTCTGCACAGCAGCCACCATCAGAATCAGACCATTCGTCCGATGAGGAATTTGTTGTGGAACCTCCACGCACAGAAAGATACACCTCTGTGGTGTGGAAATTTTATACCTTCCCAGAAGGACAAAATAAAACTAATTCAACTAAAGTGACATGTAAAATATGTCAAAGAGTGCTTTCCAGAGGAGATCCATTAAAAAAATACTCCTGTGGGACTGCGAGTCTGTTACAACACCTGAAGACTCTGCATCCCGTGAACCTGGCCAAGCAGGAATGCAGAAGACACCGACAGCAGCCTCAGCCAGCAGTGGCAAGCACTTCTACAGCATCACCATCGAGCACTCACCCGGACATACGTCCAGAATTTAGAAAACTAAAAATTAGTTGCATTAAATGCAACAAACTACTATGTTACGGCGAGCAGTCAATTGAACTAATCTGCCGAGCGCAGCAAAACCACAAGTGCTAAACTCGTGTTTATTTTTTTTTTTTGGGCAGAAGTTGACTGTTTTGTTCCTCCTGTAGACTTTTTTTCCTTTTGAAAAAAACTAAAAAATAACAATATTGTTCCAAAAAGTACAAAAAAATTAAAAAACAAAAGAGAAGAAAAAAAAATGTTCTTCTAAGAACTAACTTTCCTGGTTTAAAAAAAGTGCTATATTTGTTTGTTTGTCTGTGAAAGTTTAGATGAATGTATGTGTAGTACGTAATTGACTGAACGAATGCATTAGTAGCGTATGGTGATTGTATGAATGCAGAACTATCAGGAAGTGCTGCAGCATCACACAGTAACCTCATTAACTACAGTGAGCTGTAGTAGTTCCGAAGCACAGGGATGCGACATATGTACATAGATATGTTGCAAATCTATGTTTCTCTCTGCACGGCTGCTTAAACTGCAGCCATGTGGTCACACAGGCACCCTTGCACCATAGTGCAAGGATATCTGTGTCATGTGCTGTTTGTTTTTGTGCAGGAAGACACACCTTCCTGCACAAAAACAATCAGTAAAGGCATTGTTCTCCCTCAATGTATGAAGAGCATTTTAGCATGCATTGAAGATGTAAAAATGTGGAGAAATGAAAACAATTCTCCTTGTGCTTTCCTACACCAATTTTAGAATGGAGCAGCATTCACACACATATCGAGATTTATGATTTATGATAAATCTAGACATGTGTCTTGTTCTATGAGTATTCAGTGCAATCATGCACAACAACACTTATAGAACACCCTTTCAACGCAAAGTGGTGTGCATGATGAGGTTGTATTTACAAGGAGTATAAAAAGTGCACAGAGTGCATTTTCCTCTCTTTGTAAATATGAAAGAGTATCTTGCCCAATAACTATGTTACAAAAAGTGACATATTTCCATTTTTAAAATTCCTTGCGAATGATAGAAGGTAAGCACAGAGTTTTGTCTGCAAAGATGTTCAAAGAGGAATGATTGAAATAATTGCGGTCCTTCAATAGCTAAAATGGGAAATATTATGAACCCCTCAAATCTCTTTTTGTGCAGGTCACATGATATCTGATTATGGTCAGATTTCAAAACTACATAGGTATAAACAGAGTGTTTTTAGAAACGTGTTTCAACTTTGTAGCTTCTTGCAGACCTCCTCATTCTGTATATTGAGACTTAGTTAAACTTACCTTCACAGTAATAGGAATAAAAAATGGTTTACATTTTTTTCAGATTTTCATTCCAATTTAATTTCATATAAATTGCTTATTTTAAAATTTGGATCTGTGAAAGAAAAGGAAAAAAAATTATAACATGTAATAATACATTTTTTACAACACAGCATAATTTCCACAAAGTAGTTTGTTTGCCTTTTTTGCTGTTCTCAGAATATATTAAATTTCACTAAAAATAGTGATTTCAATCGTACTCATCACTTAACAGCGGGCAAAAAAAAAACAATCACAAAGATTGTAAAAAAAACAACAACATGCTATTCTCAACAAAATACCACAAGATACAAATCACAGATATATAAAATGCTTACAGCTAACAAAATTTTATAAGCTTAACTTACAAAAACTGTAAATGTTGTCGCTTTAAAATATTCACCGAATCTAAGGATTAATTTTTGGAGGACGCACCACGCCCACAACGTTTTCCTTCAGTGGTGTGGAAATGTTTTACTTTTCCCGAGGGGCAAACAAAGACCAATGCCACCTTGGTCACGTGCAAGATTTGCAAAAGAGTTCTGTTGCAAGGGGATCCTAACAAGAAATACTCGTACGGCACGGCAAGTATGATGAAACACCGAAGGACCCTTCATCCAAACAATCTTGCACGAGAAGAGTGCAAACAGATGAGAAACACTCCTGTTCTGTATCTGTAAAAAAGAATCACAAATAAATGCATATTAATAACTTTCAAATTTATACTATTCCATTACTGTACAAACACATTGTATATAAAAACTGACTAAGAAACTATAGCCCTGAACCACAAGTGTGACGATCGTTAAAACACTACATGCATAGTGCACACTACTTTGAAGCAGTTCATGCCCTAAAGCCTACCTCACTAAAAGAATACATGCTAACTGACTGAATGATTACAGTACTATAAGGAGACACACTGGGTGAGTGACAGGGTGTTTGCTAGAAGTGTATGAATACTGATTGGGGAATTGAAGGTGTGAAAGACAACTGTGTAGGTGATTAGAGGCCTTCATGCATAGTGAATATGCATTTGAAGCAGTCTATGTGCTAAGGCCTGGCTCACTGCATGAGTACTTGGGAACTGACGGAATGATTAGAGTACAGCAAGGAGAGTGCCTGGGTGAATTTATAAGTAGTTGGCTTTTGACACAGTGAATGGATTAGTACTTGGTACTGAATGGGTCACTAGAGGAGTGCAAAGGGAGTGACAGGATGTTTGCTGGACTGTATGGATACTGACAAGGGAATTGAAAATGTGAAAGACAAGTGTATAGTATGTTAGAAGACTGCATGCATACTGCACAGACATTTGAAGCAGTCTATGTAGTAATGTATGGTTCACAACATGAGTACTTGGAAACTGACTAAATCATCAGACTACTGCTAGGTTAGTGCCTGGGTAAAACTTTTAAATTTTCAGTTCTGGCACAGTGAAGAGAATAGTACATGGTACTGCACTTTAGTGTCAAACCCTGACTCATTTTATCAATGCATAAGCAAAGAATAGCTTCTAAAGCTACTAAAACTTGACAACATGACCGATTTTAAAACAGTTATCTGTCAGCAAATACACTATGTTACCAAATGCTTCTCTCACAATCCTTACCCAAATGTACACAGACTCACAGTGTGATTTTAGACAAGCAACACTAGCCCTAGCAGTTTACCAAAACTCATTCACTAGTCTAGAAGAGGTAATGGTACTGCACACAATGTACATATTTAAGTACAGCACATTAGTGTCAAAGCATGACTCATTTAATCAACGCATAAGCAAAGACTTGCTTCTAATGCTACTAAAACTTGACAACATGACAGGTTTTAAAAGAGTTATCTGCCAAAAAATACACGATGTTACCAAATGCTTCTCTCACAGTGGTTTCCAAATGCACACAGACTCACAGTGTGATTCTAGACAACAACCACTATACCTAGGAGTTTACCAAAAATCATTCACTACTGTGGAACTGATAAGGGAACTGCACACAATCTACATATTTCAGGACTGCACTATTGTGTCAAAGCTTGACTCATTTAATCAAAGCATAAGCAAAAACTGGCTTCTAATTCTACTAAAACTTGACAACATGATAAGTTTTAAAAACAATTATCTGTCAGCAAATACACGACGTTACCAAATGCTTCTCTCACAGTGGTTCCCAAATGCACACAGACTCACAGTGTGATTCTAGTCAAGCAACACTATCCCTAGCAGCTTACCAAAACTCATTCACTACTGTGGAAGGGGTAAGGGGACTGCACACAATCTACATATTTCAGTACTGTACTTTACTGTCAAAGCATGAATCATTTTATCAATGCATAACCAAAGACTGGCTTCTAATGCTACTAAAACTTGACAACATGACAGGTTTTAAAAGAGTTATCTGTCAGCAAATACACAATGTTACCAAATGCTTCTCTCACAGTGGTTCCCAAATGCACACATACTCACTGTGTGATTCTAAACAAACAACACTATCCCTTGCACTATACCAAAACAAATTTCTTCATCTAGAAGGAGTACTACATTTTAATATAGAAACATAACTCATTTCACAAATTCATAAACAATGACTGGTTTGTAATTCTACCAAAATATAAAAACAGCACAGTTATCTGTCTGCAAACACATGAAAAACACAAATGCTTATCACAGAATGGTTTCTACATGCACACACACTGTCAATAAGATTGTAGAGAAAAAAAGTACTCCCTACACTTTAGCAGGAGAAATACATTAGTCTGATTAAAATCAAATTAGTCTACATACATCCCCTCACAATTAAATAACTCACCTTTCAAGTTGTTTTGTAGATTAAGAAGTATATCAGTCACACACCAGATTTTCTTTTACAGAATCTCTGCACTGTGCACCTCTCAGCAAAAACAAAGAATGGAAAAGTTTCCCTTTCATTTTCCACACATATACATGTAAACATCAAATCACAATCCTTCACACATAAATTCATAAGCAAACAAGCATTTCTATTGGTTAAACATTTCAACCCTTTCCAACTGAAATACATTTCAACCCTTCCCCCAATCTGCCTTCTGCCTGTTACCATAGAAACAGGTCATGGAACACTGCACTGAGCACACAGGTCACAAGTTCAGCACAAAGTGTTGCTAAACAAGACAGCAAGTGTGCTTGACTTTTCAACATATCAGTTTATCATATATAATGTTCCTTACAATCTATTTTTGTTAACCAATAAGACTCATACCTTTAAAAAACATAAATATACACCCTACCTTTCAGTGTAGAAAGTAGTCATACAACCAATGATTTCTTGTCTTTTTTCAATTTTTTTTTCCGTGGATCCGCGCACCCAACGTGAGAGAATCCGTGCACCCAACGCGATAGGATGCGCGCACCGTGTGTGCATTCGTGTTTTTTTTTTTTTTAAAAGAGGGCTCCAGGTAAGCACCTCTAGAGGGTCAGAGTATTTCCACTCTGCCCCCTTTATATGTTTTACACACTTATTCCCCTTGCTTCTTCAGCCTCGCTTCTACCGAGGCAGAAAATGGCCACCAACAGTTCCTGGTTTCGAATGTAGACAGACACTCGACAGCCAATTAGCATTCAGCGCGCGATCGGGAGGGTGCGCGCTTGGTTCGGGGAGGGTGCGCTCACGGTACGCGTAGGGTCCGCGGATCCTCCCCGGCCATAGATATATATGTACATTTAACTCTAATTTTCTCAGGAACTACTGAACGGATTTACACCATTTAAGCAAAAGGCACGAGTCTGAACTGAGGACTACCTCTTTGCCAAATTTGGTGTCATTCCGTTCAGCGGTTCGGGCTGTAGCTGCGACAACAGATCCTATGGGAAATTGCATGGGGAAAACGCGTTTTGGGACCCCCCTTTTTTCTCGGCCCCCGCTTGACGAATCACCACAAAACTTTCAAGGTAGGAGTGGAGCGGAGCTGGCAAAAAGTTTGGAAAATTTCGCGAGGATTCATCAACCGGCGCCAGACTTATTGGGAATAGAATGTTGCGGATTTCCTATGGAAAATAGGTCCTAACTATAACTATCTACTGGCGACCGCCAGTAGATAATATATATCTATACCCATATATATATTTTTTCCCACAAAAAATTACAAAGGTTAAATTAACGTTTTAGTTAGGTGAATTTGTCAGTAACAAGATTAACTAAAACAAAAAAAGAAATCCACCAGTTATAGTTAGCAGAGCTAACTATAACTTGCGGTCCGCCCTGCATTGCTTATGGCCTCACCTATTACATCACTCATGACTATTACATCATTTATGACATCACTGATGACATCTTAAATTACATCATTGATGACATGACTGATGACTTCACTGATGACATCACCCAGTGAGCGTGCTAGTTTGTTTTATAGTTTATATAGTGTTGGGTAATTACCATATTACTTTTCTAACTTAAGATGTACAGCCTATGTCCAGCTAATGGGTGCAAGTATTTACAAAACTGCTTCTAATGCATCATAGGTGTTTAGAGGTATGGAACATGTTATAAATCTCAGTATTGAAGAGTAACTCTTTGTGCAGATGACAGTTGATAACTTGTGTCAGCATGTTCCACACATGTTTTTTGGCTCTGCAGAAAAAGATTTCCAACAGGGCAAAGATTCTAATTTAAACATATTGAGGGCCTGATTACGATATTGACGTTCCGACCACCAGACTGCCAGTGATAGAAAGAGCCTGAAGCATTATGCTGCCGCTGTGGCAGCGCCGCTTGCATGCCAGTGCACTGTGTACCATGCACCATGTTGTGCATGGCACACAGTACACATACCACACAACATGTGCCTCCATACACAACCACCATGTCCAAATTCACCATGGGACCCTATTTGGGGCCCATTCCCTGCCTTTCCGCAGACCTTTTTATGGCGAAATCTTCGCCATGAAATGGTCGGCAGAAAGGCAGGTTGTGATAAGCACGGTCATTGATTACTGCTTTCCCCACCGTCATCCCGTCGGGATCCAGGATCCTGTCGATGGCAGCAGTCCTGCATTGGGCTTGTGGCGGTCCAACCACCAACCTCACAATTGGGTGGTTGGACTGCCGAGGAGGTCAGACCGCCCCCCCGGTACAGAGGTCTTGGAACTAGTAATCAGGCCCCAAGTAATGGAAGTAGCCTTGACTACTTAGTAGGGGTGGGCAAAACTCACAGAGTTTTTCTCTGTGGAATTCCGCTGAGTGACATAAAAACTCTGCGAGATCCCGCTAAGTACTGCCCACCCTTAATTTTTAGAGCAGTTGATTGCTTGTACTAATCGCTGCTGTTTCTGAACAAATCCATGTGATCCTTTGTGCCTTCTCAACTGCTGGAGTTTAGAGGTGTTTTTGCCGACTGCCGGCCCCCACCGCCACTCCAGGCATAAGCAGCTTGCAAACACAGGTGTAAAATGTTTCAGAGATGCACAGTTCTGCTACTTAACATTTCTCATTAAGGTGTGGCGATCTTTCTGTACATGCATCTGATTTACCACAGTCCAGAACTGCGCAGAAGGCATGTTCCAGTGAAAAACCATAATTTTATGGATGTATGACATTACAACGTGGGTTTTTACCACGCGTGCAGTTACATCGCATGCGTTATAACGCATGCGATGTTACAACGCTATGCCATTCCAACGCAAGTCTTTACATCGACTTGCGCTAGATGGCGTGCTAACATTAAAAAAGTGTAATTTACTATTCCAACTCCAGTCCACTTAACAGTAGGGAAGGTGTTGGGATAGTAAACTACACTATTTGTAATGTTAGCATGCCATCTAGCGCAAGTCGATGTACAGACTTGCGTTGTAATGGCATAGCGTTGTAACATAGCATGCGTTGTAACGCATGCGATGTAACTGCACTGCGTGGTAAAAACCGCGCTGTAATGGCTGTTCCCCTAATTTTATCATCAAATGAGGAATGCAAAGCTTAGAAGAGAGCGCAAATTAGTGTTTCCTCCAGTGATGTGTTGTCGTAGAATGTTGACAGTACGAACCACACACAATCTGAACACTCTTATCCAAAACATAAAACAAGCCATGTGTAAAAGTACAAAATAGTCAGTGAACTCTAGAAGTTTATATGAGGAATCAGAATATGTTTCACAAAAGGAAGAGACGGACAGTTTGTACTGAAGAGACTCCCTGCTGCCTTTATAAATGGAGACATCAAGGTAGTGCAAGGTCCACCAGGCTGAGGGGCAGAAGCCCAGTACATGACATGTCTCATCCTATTTTATGTTTTGTTGCAGTTGCAGTTATATATAGCGTGAACTCGACCCAAAGGTATCAGAACACTTTACATGAGCACCAGTTGCATTACAGATCAGCACATTCATTTGTTGGCATTGAAAGATTAAGGGGCATATTATCAAGAATGGAGTTAAAATTATCGCCGCTTTAGCGCAAGGAAACTGCACCAAAAGCGGCGATAATGGGCTTGATAATATGCCCTTGAGAATTCCAATAGAAGGCCAGGTTTTGGTATGAACCTGGGCTTCTATTGGAATTCTCAAGGGCATATTATTAAGCCCATTATTGCCGCTTTAGCGGCTGTTTCCTGCCGCTAAAGCGGAGATAATTTTAATGCCGTTCTTGATAATATGCCCCCACATGATTTGCCCAGAATCACAGGATGTTTGAGCCTCCCGTCAACTTCAAAGTTGACCACTCTAGCTGTTAATCCTCATCCTCTTATGACTTCATGGGGAGCCAGAGAGCTGATATGCACTAGTGTGAGGCTCTTGTCCAAGGGGACTATCATCTGACATAATCCCCTTTCATGTGTGTAGCTAACTATCTGACGGCAGTATATTGTAAGCCTGTTCCCCATCGTCATACTGAACCCTTATTTTCTTGCCTTGGGCGCAGCAGGTCCCCTGGAAGACATTAGGAGAAGACTGTGAGTGCAGCTCACAATAATGCAGTCCCTGGGAGTTGAGAATCGGGAGCGAATTTGTGGAGGCTTGAGGTTGACACGTAAGGGATCTTGTGGACTGTGTCACCTTTGGCTTGGAGTGCTGCCGATGCCTCTGCTGTTGGTGGGGGGGTGGCCAGTGCCAGTCCCAGTGCTGCGATGCTGAGGAGCGGATGTGGACGATAGGAGCAAGCTGCATGTCTGCGATCTGCATGTGGGCGCAACTTGGTGCTATTGGCTGAGGGAACCACTGGTGGGAGGAGTTTTAATTTTTTACACACTTGAGCCCCTAGGCACCAGCAATGTTGGCAAATATTTTTCGGACGTGCCTTCACTGTAGTGTTGCGAGATGGTGTGCCTGAATTGAAAATGAACTACCCGGCATTTTGATGTCCCCAGGGTGGCCAACTACTATCTCATATTGCCCAGTATTGGCATTAGTTTGGTGTCCTGTGTCAGGACACTTATGCTGCACTGCATATTGTTCCCTGATGTGGAACGAGATCACTACATGTACAGGACGCTGCCATGCACTGCTGGGTTTCTCGTTAATTTGTTGCACAAATAATACTCACCACCACTGGGATGCTCCTCTCAGGGCCCACCCCACTTCCCACCCTCAGGCTCTGGCCTCCACTTTCACTGGTTCTTTCAGAACCCGCCTTACTTCTGCCCTTACTCCCGCCCACTCCCTGATGGTCTGAACTTGATTGACAGAGCCAGTAAACCAACAGAGTAGCTTTTGCCATTCATTTGATGGGGGTCATTGGAAGATGCCCACTGTGCTGATTAATTTCGCCAGCAGAGCGATGGAATTTATTAGTAAAGCCGGGTTAAAAGAATTACTAAATTCCTCCAATTCTGCCAGCAGAATGAAAAAGTCTGTTTGCCCCTACTTATGATATAGAATTGTCACAGCATGACAGTTTCTACATAACATAGAAGACTGTGTGCACCAGGTACTAACTTATGCACATGTGCTTGTTTTGATTCAGAGGATGGGTTATCTGTAAAGTTTTCACCAGAGTGAAGGCTGCATAGTTGTTTTTGGACAAGTTTTGCATAGAGTGCACACTGTTCTTAGTAGATACTTTGTAATACTCTGTGGTGTATTTCTCAAGAGAGTTTCACTGTCTGCAAACAGTATGCCACAGAGTGAACTCTGTCCATAGTGTAAACAGTGTTAACTGTCCCCACTTTTCTACTCATATCCACTTTATTCCTCAATATATCTTCAGTGACTGTCAGGGGTTTGATACAGGAAAAGACTGTCCATAGCAGGGCATTAGTTATGTAACAGGGCTTGAGTATCTGGAAGATCTTAGTTTTCCATGAACAGCTGTATACAAGTTGAACACCTTGTGCAGTATAGGTTACCCTTTCATCTGTGGTTCATAGTCAAGATGAACTCACCTACCAATGAGGTGTTTGGTATAGAGTCAAAATTGCACATAACACAAACTTGCTTTACCTATGGGGGTTGTATGTATGATAGCAGTAATGAAGCTTCATATTATTCTGAGCTATTTTGCACTTACCTCCATAACTCTAATGCTATACCCGTTTATAGAGCAATGTGTGAAAAAGAAGCTTGAATGATGTCATCAGTGATGTCATCAATGATGTTTTTATGATGTCATCAGTGATGTCATAAATGATGTCATAGAACATGTAATGAGGGATGTAATATGTGAGGTCATAAGCAGTGCATGGCGGGGGCTCAAGTTACAATCAGCCCTGCTAACTATAATTGGTGAATTTCTGTGTTTTTTTTAAATTCAAAACGTTAATGTTGTCATGACATTTTCACCAACTATAACATTACCATAACCTTTGTTTGTTCAGTGAATTCCTAGATTTTTTTTAAAGTAAACTAATTTTTTATTTTAAATGTATATATGAAACAATGATTAAAGGATGTATCCTCGCTCAAATGGCTTTGTATTGTACCATAACCGAGAAGAGTGCTTTGTTTTTTAGTGAAACCTCTTTAATGAATAATGTCTGAGTGTAATAGGGAGTGATAACACAATATTTCAGTTGCTGGTGTCCATGTTCCCAGTCCTTACTGTCACATTAAGACATCTTCTTGCGAAGTTCAGTAATTAACAGAAAATTGTTCAAGGGCTGTTTAGGCGTTTTTCTATAAAAGAGGTGCTTGTAAATGAGAAAAAGAGGGTGATCACTTCTTTTAATAATGTATACCATTAGTATTAACCATTTAAATCTAACTTTTTTGGTGTGTCATTACTCTTGCAAGACACTTGCAAGCTGCTCGCAAGATACTCACGAAATCGTGCAATCATAAATATATTTTATATTGTTTACATTTGTCTTTCTAGTTTTGATTTAGTATTTAATACTAATGTGTAATAAGATTGTCAAAGTTTTTATTATTTTAATTAATGAGTTACTCTCACGGGCAACTCGCGGGAGTCAAGAAAACAATCCCCTGCGTGGAGTATGAGGGGGCTGTACTTTCTGTTTGACTCATGCGGACGGCTAGCAAGATCATATATTTGAAATTTAAGAACAATAGTATTTTATTGTAATTTTCAATTAAGTGTGACAGTAGAGACTTTGTCAAAATGACAAAAATTAATTATGTATAGCACCATTAGACACATACAATTATGTTTTTTTACGAACCCACAAGACACTCACAAGAGACTTAGGAGAGATCCACAAGAGGAAAGACAAACCCTATGGAACCCATCTTGATTGGTTCATATTAATGTCATCACTTGCAAAAGAAAGGATCTGTTCTTTTTGCCTAATTTGTGTTTTGGCTTTGGGGTGGGCAGGCCTTCCTAACTTGACATGTTTCCTTTTTGCAAATCTATTTTTTCAGACACTATAATGTCTTCCTCTTACTCAGATGATCAGACAGGAGGAGTTCCTACAACTTAAGCTGCTCAACCTGCTAAAGAATCTCTCATTTAGCTTTTTTTTTTTTTAAATGAGAGCAGTAGGGAAAAAAGTGCCTGCTAAGTCTGTAACCTTCGAACTTTGGAATAAGGAGTTTAGTATAAAAAAGTATTTCTTTATTCGGAAGCAAATGCAACCATAAAAGATACAATCATACATTAAAAATCACGTCACAATTTAAAATAATAAATAGAACTATTGCACAACCCCTTTTAAAAAGTTGAAGAGTAAAGAAGAAAAGACTTCACAAATTAATAAACACAACATACTGAAGGTATAAAAAGCGCCAAAATAGGCACAGGCAGAAGCACAATTAAATCGGGTTTAAACAGTCTAGATCTGTAAGCGGCCCACAAGACGCTTGTCACTGCACATAAGGTAAAAGCATATGGCAATAGCTGTAAATACAAAAGTGCTACTCTGGCATTCCTGAACTTCAAACTGTATAAAAGGGGACGGAGGAATTGCCTTCTTGGTAAGAAAAAGAATTTGCACAATAATACAAAATGTAGCGTGTCCTATGGAGATCTAGAATCGCAGCCACGGGGTCCGCTTTGTTTTGGTGGAAGGAAACCTACTGGGGATGCTAAAAGGAAGTGGTGATAATTAAACGGGTGATTAAAATCTATCATGAACACTAGTAATGTAGACAAGGTAATGTTCCATAACCAGAACTGACTTTAACATATCACAGGCCCTCACTGAGGATTTTCTTAGCTCAATATTTTCATGATGAGCAGAGGAATATTTACGGTATAAGTCTTTTATAATGTCAACATCCCTGGGACTTACAGTATCATGGTTCAAGAAAAATATCAAGTCTCCCCAAAGCCTGAAAAGACTCCTTTACAAAACGTAGCCAGGGGGTTTTATTGCCATGCTCCAGAGAAGAAAAGTCAGAGAGAATCAGTTGATTTAAATCCTTATTCTCACTTGTCCATATCTTTATCCAGCACAATAAAGGTATAATTGCCACTTCGACAACCAAAAAATCAGCCCCTAGCTCTTCATGTACTGACCAAGATGGCGTACTTTGGGAAACTCGCAGGATCTGATGCAAAAACATATTTTCAGCCACCTGAAGCCTATGTGGAGAAACATACCCCCATATTTCACTGCCATGTAATACCTTTGAGATACCAATGGACCGGTACAATTTTAAAATGACGTCAGGCACCCATGATCCTAATCTACTAGCAAAACTGGTAATAGCGCTCATGGATTTGTTCAAATCGCTCTGCTTGCCCTCTAGGAGTGTTCTCGACTGTAGTTGGCCATCAAATAATACTCCCAGGTAGGAAGAAAACGGGACCTTTGCTAGGGTGTGCATGCCAGCTTTAGATGTTTTCGAGCGTACACCCCGGGGGCCCGCAATTAAGACATATGACTTAGTTAAATTAACTGTCAGGTCCAGCCTGTCGATAAAAGTCACAAACCCATCTATTAAAACCTGCAAGCACTGAGCCGTACAGGCCATAAGCACTGCGTCGTCGGCTTAAAGTAAGACAGGCAAAGATCTCCTGCCCAATCTGAGGGAATCCGACAGGAGTGCCAAAAGGGTAGCTTCTAAAACATTCATATATATCAAAAATAAGAAGTTAGCTAAGATGCAGCCTTGATGGACCCCCCCCGAGTACAATAAAAAAAGTTTAGTGTGGCCCCCCTCTTGGGAAAATCTAACTGCCGCAGTCGTGTGGGCATTAAGAGTCATAAGTAGCGACACAGTGGGGGGGGGGGCAGCACCCAAGGATATCAAAATATCCCACAGCTTCCTTCGATTGACTCGATCGAAGGCAGACGTAAGGTCCATTTAGGCTAAAAACAAAGCGCCTGGTTGTGCCACCGTGTATTTATTTATTAAAAGATAAAGATTAAGGCATTAGTCTGTGGTTGACATGCCTGGGCGAAAACCAAATTGGACCTCCGTTAAGATCTGATTGTCATTAGCCCACAAAGTAAGTCTAGATAAAAGGAAGTGGCCCAACACCTTTACCACTGTCTCAATAAGGGAAATCGGATGGTAAAATTGCGGATTATCTTTATCCCCCTTTTTAAATATTGCTATGATAGTGGCGGTGGACCAAGAGGGCAACGTCCCATTCAGGGCCGCCGCAATTAACACTCGAGTCAAAATTGGGGCCCACACATCAATGTTATCATAAAAAAGATCAGGTGGAATCCCATCAGGGCCCGGTGCCTTGTTACGTGGCCCGACTCAATACCTGTATATACTTCCTCCAGTGAAAACATAACAGGTGTAACCACAACGCTGGGGACTATATCTGTACAGGGCTCAACCGGAAGGCCTGCCTTATATACACTTTCAAAATGGGAAACCCACTGATCTGGCATGATATGATGGCATATTGTAGGTCTAGTTGGCTCGGCAAAGCAGGGGCTATTAATCGTCTTCCAAAAAAGTGTTGGATCCCAGATATCCCCTGCTTTAATTAAATCCTCCCATGCCTGTTTTTGTATTTGGAGCCTAGAGTCTTTCAGGGCTTCTTTATAGATACGGTGGCATAATGACACCCTAGCCTTGTTTTGAGGCACTTGTTTCAAAGCTTCTTTCAGCTGCCTTAGGTCCCGTGAGTACTTGGGATCAAACCAAGAAGGGGAAGCTAGGTCACGCCCCGGTGCCTGTGTCGATAAGAGACCAGAAACTTTCTGAGCGATTGAGGCAAACGAGCATAAGATCTCCTTGTCGGGGATTAAGGGATCCAAACATATACATATCTCCTGCCCGCAAGTGGTAAAGAGACTGTGATTAAAGGCCTTAACATCAATTTGTGACAAGCGTAGGTGCCTGCCCTGGTCCGTGGGAGTTAAAAGTTCCTAGGACTTTCAGGAGCCCTTCGGGTGATCCCCCACCCCATCATAGAAAATGCCAAAAGTTTGTCAACGATAAAGGGGCAGTGCTAAAGGAAGCATGTTGCTCCCCTAAAGGGGCTGTCACAAAAATAAAATCTATAATAGTGGCAGAACCCCGCCTTTTCTATTTCAATGGAATTTGAGGGCTAGACCCGGAAAGCAGATGATCTAGAGTGAATACCAGATTATGAATACGTAAAAAAATGATTTAACTACTCCCCTTCTGTGGTATGCTCCACATGTAAAACTTCCCATACCGGACAGGACAGTGCATTCGGAAGACGATTTAGAAAATGTGGGCACAGATGGCAATTAAAATCCCCCACCAGCATAAAATTCTCATGCCCAAGACCCTTCCCTTTTAGGGAATCTAAGGCACTATTTAAAACAGTAAATTTAGAGGGCCGAACTGACCCCCTATTTGCATTATAAAACTTAATTTTATGCCCTGGAACACCTGAGAGTTCCACTTCATAATTTGTCCAGCGTTGCAAAAGTCAAGATACACAAAGATGATAAGGCCCCCTCTAGCTCTGCCCATGTTCATTTCTACTGGCGGGCAGAAAACAATCTTATATCCATCCAAAAATAATTTGTTCTTTGGCTCCCATGTCTTATGTAAGCAAATAATATTAAATTACCTGATATACGATAACCAGCTATCATCAGTGAACTTAGAGGACAAACCCGCCACATTGCATGAAATAAGCCTTAGTTACTTTCCAGATCTCTGTACTGGGGTGCATGTATGACATTGTTCTGAATTCTGTCCATCAACTGTTGTTTTTGCATTTGTCACAACGAGTGGGACGGATTTGTCCAGACGTGGGTCCTGTGCTCTCCATGCCACTGGAATCAAGCTATCCTGGCTGAAGAGGGGTGAAACCCCGAAACCGGCCCAAGGATGCTTGTTTCCAGTCCAGGGAGGACCTGGCTTGGCAGTTCGGGCTGGACTGTTCCCATGAGGCACAGGGTCAAGACTGATTTGCATATGGCTGAGTTCAAACTGGAATGGCATGGTGAGCAAAAAAACAATGGATTTAGGCCCAGATCTCTGTACTGGGGTGAATGTATGACATTGTTCTGCATTCTGTCCACCAACTGTTGTTTTTGCATTAGTTATTTTCCAGGCTTGGGCCTAATGCTCTCAGGTAAACTAGAAGGGGGCGGGTGTAAAGTCCCCAATCTCCCTAGCGGGAGAATCTGACAAAAATCCCCTCGCGCTCCCTGATGGCTTTGTTTTGTTAGAACATTCTGCCCTCTAGTGGCAGAATGTTCTAATAGCCTTATATCCCTTCGTAGCAGGGCTATACCGGCTTTTAAAGTCCCGCTGCTGTTGTTAAAGTCCCTCGCCTTCGGCTCGGGCCTTTAACGCTGCAGCGGGCCTTTAACAGCCGGTATAGCCCGCTACGGCGGGCTATAAGGCTATAGTATAGTCCAGATACAGTGCCCTATAAGGGTATTAAAACATTCCATCCCTTGAGGGCACAACACCCTAATTGCTAAAGCTAAACTTCAGAGTTGAGAGCATTGAAATCTTCCTTTATTTCAAAGCCTTTGTTTTGCAGCTGTTGCTGTGATTGTTCTACCCATAACTGCATACATAGGGCCACAACTGTTATCGGTTGATAATTCACAACAAGACCTGGGAAAAGGGGTTATTCTACAGTACAATGATGAATGTATGGAGTAGAGTATGGAGAGATAGTGATATGTTTTCTAAAACTGCTCCACGGTATAATGATTGGATGTTGCATACTTTAGTTAGTAAATCCTATCTCTGTTGAAAACTGTCTGTTCAATTCTGGATCTACGTAGAAAAATGCAGCTAAACACTGCTCTGCCTGGTAAGAAATCTCTCCAGTATATTGGGCATATGTGGAAGGTTGTAGACCAACAGTGTGTTCTCGATAACGCCTCATCTCAAGATGATGGATGTCCGTACTAGTTTGTAAACGGAGAGTCAATTCTCTTGTTAGATCTTTCGTCAGGCTCAAGAATTGTACAAAAAAGTAGTATTAAGAGTAACAATAAATATGAGTTAATGGCACCGTCAGGGTCAGAGGTGTTGGTATGAGTAGTGTACGTAATAGAGTGTGATAAATGTGTGCACTATATACTTACACCATTATTTTATTTTTGCATGTCAATTGTACAGAGTGCAGAAAGACCGGCCTGTCAGTTGAGACTTTTTGTCAAGGTGATGATGGTTTCTAATTGAGTGTAAAAATAGACTGTAATTTTCCATTCTAATTGCTATCCTGATAGAAATGAAAAGAACATATCTTATATTTACTAAATTTATCTTACTTGTATAACGTAAATATTAGATTTATTTACCTTCCTTCAGAAATACTTTTTTTTTGTTCTCAGAAATTGCATTTACGCTGAATATATCCTGATAAAATATATGAACTATTTATGCACACCAGAATACAAACAGTGTGCATAATTGGAATAATTAAAAAGCAATCCATCATTGAACTGTGGGCAAAAATAAATCAGTAATATTTATTTTGTCTGTACCAAACTAGCATTTAAAAAAAACTAGTTTGATACATCACAGGCAGAAACTGGAATTTGTAATTTTATTTTATTTGCAAGAGAACATCATTAATAAAGTAATGTAAGATGTTTCAAATATTCACATTGATACTGATTAATTTATTTTATGAGAACATCAATTTCTATTAAAAAAAATCATTATATACTCATTTTCCTTGGTAGGCCACATAATGAACATGAACTTTAATGCTTTTTGTCTGTTTATATGTACCTAAAAGTTTGTAAAAATTACTTCTTTCTAGAACTCTGGTTCCACAAATATAAGATAGGAATTTTGAAGTTTCCAGGGTAACCTTTGCTTTACTGTAAGACATGTCATCACATTCAGTCCAGCCATATGCATTTTTAAGGTAGACAGTGTTGTGGCCAGAGTTGATTGACTGTCCATGGTGAAAATTAATGGCAGCAGCAGTTTATGTTTTCTTATAAATTGATACCTTACCAGCTTTAGAGTTGGTTTTACTGCCATCTGCTCTACATCTTTGTAGCAGAAGAATAAGATATTAAGATATTTTGAACTGTGTCTCACAAATAATGTAGACAGTAGTTCTGATCTACAGTATGGACAGCAGTTTTTCTGCACAGCTTTCACAAAAGAAATGTCAAAAGTTACTGACTTGCAATCTGGTCCTGTAAGGTACACAAATCTCTGAATGAATTTCAAATTCCTGCCCTCCAATCTGTCCCACAGATGATGTTAAAATGCCATCACAACCAAGTAAATAAATGCACAACAGAACTTTTTGCTCTTCCTGATTGCAAAAGAAAAATAGCTATTGGTTATCTAGATATCTCTTTGAAGAAAGAAAATATCTAAGAGCAGTGAAGAACCCCTGGACACAAGCTCCCTCCATCTTCAATCTAGACAAACTGTCGCCCCTAGAAGTCTTTATAAAAGAAATATTTGCAATGCAAAGTCCAAACACATCAAATCAGTGATTCACAATGCCCAAATTCACCCAAAAATCTCTTTGAAGAAGTTAGATCAGCCAAGAATCTTCCCTCTCTCGGAGTCAATGACCTTAATCCTTCTGGCAAGTCTTAGGAATTTACCAAACTCTCTGATCAGAAAGTCAAATCCATTAAACTCTTGTTAACACATCTACCCGATTCAAAGAAGGAAATCAGCCACCTATATAACTCCAAACAAATTGGTCTAATTTTGATGAAATATTAGAACATGTTTGATGAAAACAATTGCTGAAGTGACATCTTCAACCCTTTCACTAACCCAGTGTCAGCTAGTATCTCTAATGATCTGACATATCAACACCTGCTTATCTGTTCCAAATTAGTGAACCTTTCCTTTGTGCAAGGTGGGTTCCCAGACTGCTTTACAATTGGTCAAGTCATTCTTTTACTGTAGAAGCTCACTGTAGTCTCAGGAGATCACAGTTATTTTCTTCTAAGCTTGACCATATCCTTAAATCAGGTTCTAGACAGGAGTGTAGCACCGAAACAGCCTTACTTCAGGTAGTCGTTGGTGCACTCCACAATCTCAATTCAGGTATCTCCAGTCTCCTTGTTTTCCATGACTTATCTGCTGAATTTGATGAGGGGAATCACAGTAAACTCTTTAGGATTCACAGAGAGTGCCTGGGCTTTTATGGCACAGTCCTCAAATGATTAATTTCTTACTTGACCAACTGATCTCAACAGATCAAACTTGATAACTACTTCTCCAGTTTGGTTGCTTTGAAGCAGAGCATTCCACAGTGGTCCATTCAGGCCACAATGCTCTTGAATCTCTGTATAGAACCACTGGGAGCACCCCCCAAAACTCAGAAATCCCATCAATATGCCAATGATACATAAGTACATCTCAAGATTTCCTCTCCTAAGGATGTTTTGTTCTTGTTCAAACACTAAACAACAAGCCAAGAATGTATGATGTCTTACCACCTGTTGCACTATCCATTAAAAACTGATTTTCATCTCATCTCAACTTCACATTCAATGATACTAGCTCAACACTACATTGACTCATGCAGCATTCTTGATTGTAAACCTACTTTCATTGGCAGCCCAAAATTTCTGGGCTTTATTTTGACAAAAGGCTAAGGGGCCGATTACGATGCCTTAGCAAACAGCTCCGAAGCTCGGTCGGAGCCGTTCCTACGGCATCATAATCAACTGTTCGGATTAATTTCCGGCCAACCCATTTGGCTGGAGTCGGTCGGAAAGGAATCCAATCTGGATTTACGAATTGCTTCTGATGGGCTCATTCGGAAAGCCTCCAGTAATCCCAAGGGCAGCTCTTTCTGTCCGAGGGATTACAATGTCGGATTCCAACAGCCTTTCTGTGCCGGTCTTTCTGACACAGTAAGGCTGTCGGAAGTCGACTTTGGTTGCACAGGTGCATGGGTGCAGAGCCTCCGGTTGGAGGCCGAGGGGGGACCTATGGTGCCCCCCTGTTGATTCCTGCAACCAATGGCAGGTACATTGAGGTGCCTGCCACAGTGTGCATGGATGAACTGCACCTCTTCTCTTTACAATGAGAGCATGCTTTTCGGTAGGAATGCATCCTCCCATTGTAAAGAATAGGAGTGCGACTGAAAATTGGTAGGTCGCATCCTAATTGCTGGGTTTGGACCGCCGACAGGAGGTCGGTCGGTCCCAGTACCGAATCGATGTCGGACGGGACCTTAGCCTTAAAAATTGAAATAATACGATGACCAAGAAGGCACTTTCCATCAATGACTTTTGTGTGAGATTCACCAGTCATATCAGATCAAGACCGCAAGTATTTGTCCAGTCTTTTGTATTTTCTAGAATTGATTATGGTATCTCTCTTTTCACTGGTGTCCCTAGAGTAGACCTCTTAAAAGAGTCCTGCATGCAGCGGTGTTCTCTGTCAATGGTACAAAACATTTTGATCACATCACTCCTGCACTAGTAAAACTTCAATGGCTTCTCATAGAAGCAAGACGTTGTCTACCCCCCATATCGTTCTGTTTACCTATCTACCTCTTGGTAATTATCTTCTATATTGAAAATGTCTGGGGTTATTGGGTCATTTCATGGTGCAGAATCCCTTCTCCTAGACCTTTGAGCTTTCAAAAAAGAATCTGCAATGGCCCAATTATTCTCTGGTGGTGCAGCTATAATTTGGAACTCTATTTCTCCTGATTACTTACCAGTAATTCTCTGATTACCTTCAAAAAGGATCTCAAGCGTTTGCTTTTCGAAAGACACTTCCAGATTAATTCCTTTTATTTTTGCATCTGCACTTCCCTGACGTTTTTGTGTGCCCCTCAACTTACTTCTACTTTTCCCTGCTACAAATCTTTCATCCACCTCTTCCATAACCCCTCCAATCTATATTTTATCATTTATGACTCTTTTAACTAACTCTTTGCTGTTCCAACTACAATGCTCAGTAGTTCATCATTATCCTCATCCTACTGTCACAATATATGATGAATTAGCATACCATCGCTCTCCTGTGGAAATAGACTATATTACTCGTCACATTTTTCTCTAGTTTCCTTGACCATGTTCATACGATATGAAATCAAATGGATAAAATATAGCAAAATATTAGAAATTACATTTGAGGTGAATGTACATATGTATAAATAAAATCAACAGTGGAAACTGATAGTAAGGCAAAAAGTGAATAATCTAGTTACCTTAGATGTTCATCAGATGGGGGAGTGGTGCCTGGGTCCTGGCACAAGGCTGTACTTTAGATACACTATTGCCCCTCCCCACCAACCCATGCATGGAGAGGTGTGTGAAGTAATAGCTGCTGGGCCTCAAGACACAATTGCACCACATGAAGGACTCTCTCTCTCACTATCTCTCTTTCGCTCACACTCTGTGTGTCCCCCGCCCCCACTGGAATGCTGACAGTGAAAGGGGTACAGTCACCAGTGCTCTGAAACGAAAGCATTGGCAGCTTTGTACTCTAGGGGGCCGATTCACAGAACTAATCTGAGACAAAATCCTAAACTTACTAGTTTTGGTATTCACAGAAGGCATTTAGTAGTAGTAAAGTTAGGATTTTGTCTAAAGTTTAACTTAAGACAGACTTAAGACAGACTTAAGACAAAATCCTAACTTTACTATTACTAAATGCCTTCTGTGAATACCAAAAGTAGTAGGATTTTGTCTCAGATTACTTCTGTGAATCAGGCCCTAGATTCTTAAGTATCACTAGGTTATTGTTAAGCATGGGAATCTATTATGTATTTCATGAATCTTCCTGCAGGATCCTCTTCTGCTCTACTGTCCACCAAATTCCTCATCCACAAAATTCACCACTGCTGGCTGTCCACCCATGGCCATCTCAATTACACTGGGAATTGCTGTACCATTGATGCCTGGTTCAGCATAAATACCAGTCTTGAATAGACCATAATTAGCTAAGTGGCCCATCCTACCTCTTTTCAGGGTGAATGCGATGATCTTCCCCTATGAAAATATGTTAAACATTCACACAACAGTGCATTTCGCAACGCAGTCTTTTCAAATAAAAGCCTAAAATGCTATATGGTTTTTGTGCAGTTCTGAGGTGGCAATCTTTTGTTTATGTATTTTGGAAAAAGGGAAGAAAACAATGCTTTTTACATCAGAATTCCTTCAAAAAGTGATAAAAAGTTGATTTGTCTTTTTTAAATGGTCTGGACATTCATTTGGGCATGCTCTCTCTGCTTTTAGAAAATTTCGATTTTCACCTTTACTTCCTCTCAATTTCCCACACTGCGTCCTCCAAGTAGAATAAAGCCTGTGTAGTATTAATGAGAAACTACTAGCAAGAAGGGACAATAACAAATTACACGGACCTCAGAATCCCTTGCTTTAGGCACCAGAGATAGCCCCCAGGGTATCCATACCATAAATGGTCAAGCTCAGAGCAGTCGCTCAGGTTACAGGGATTCTGCAAGTACAAGCAGCAAACATGTCCTTTAGATTTCCCACAGCTTACAGACTGACATTTCAGATAATGACAGTTGTACATTGTGATAATAACAGCCTACAAAGCTGTCAATCAAAATAATGACACGATGTCATAATGTTAGCAATAAGCATTCCCAAATCAGCAGGTGCTGTCACTCAAACGCCAACTTGCAGTGTTTAGGAAACATACAGATTTTGTCTTCAAATATTTGATTTTCCTTTTCACTAAATAGAGTATATTCCACCCCAAACACAAGCTTTCACATCCTGGAAAGCTCTAATAATATCGGAAAATTAGCGCATACACATATTTTAGCTCAAATGCCAGTAAATAACTCATTATACTCCCAAACTTGAGTTTTCATTTTGCTTCAAAAGTCACTAAGGGGCATATTTACCAGCCCCTTTGCTTCGCTCGACGTAATTTAAAAATGAGATTTATGTAGCCGTGCCTGGCCACCTTGCGTGGCCCTGAGTGGTTTCATAAATCTCAAGTAATGCAACGCAGCGCAAATCACTGCGTTGTATTACTCTGTGCCAGGGAAGCGCTTTCAATGGGCGTTGTGTGGGTGTTCCCACCCAACATCCATGAATTTTGACACATTCCCAGATTTACCAGAAGTGGTAGACATGGGAATGTGCCAAAAGCCTACACCTTCCCAGCTGAGGCGTAAACGAGGAGAAATATCTCTATTTCACCTCGTTTGTTCCTCTTTCTGTGTGCTGCCGTCTGCAGCACACACAGAAAGCGGTAAAAGCCCCTTCCTGCACAAAAAACCCTTCTTACAATGCAGGCATCCTTGCACCATTGAACAAGGGTGTTTGCGTTGGTGCTAGGCTGCCAAGGGGGCCCCAGAACAGGGGAAAAGCCAGGAATGTTTTACATTGACTTAAATACGGTGCATTCCTATCTTTTCCCTGTCACACAGTGCAGCTCAGCAAGGGGAATTGCTGCGCTGCCCTGCATGACTTTGCCGTAAATATGGACCTAAGAGCCAGATTTATCATTGGGTTGTGTTGCCCTTGGGTCACGCACAATGTCGGTAGGGCAACGCAATACTAAAGCTAGAATCGCCAAGCAATAAATGCAAGGCAACCTTGAGTGGCCCTGCATTGTGTAGTAAAACTGGAGTAATGCAAGGCAGCACAAGTTGCTGTCCTTGTGTACTCTGCCCTAGGAAGGTGTTCCATGGGTTGAGCGTGAGGGTTTGCATGCATCTGCCTATGGATATTGGCCAATTCCCAGATTACCAAGACTAGTAAACCTGGGATCATGCCAAAATACCACGCTTTCTATGGGGAGGAGCAAAGAGAAGAATATCTGTATTTCTCTTCATTGTTTCAGAGGATTGTTTTTGTGCAAGTATGCCTGCTTTGGCATTTGGCAGCAGACTGTGCGCCAGCACAGGCAGAGAGCATGAATGAGCCTTATATTGGCAACTATAGTGCATTCCTGCCTTTACTCTTTCACACAGCACAGCAAGTTGGTTGAAAGATTGATAAATCTGGCCCTTAGTTTCCTGATTTAGAGATAAAAGAAACTCTGTGATTCATTTTCGAAGAGCTCAAATCTGGGGATATGCATTCCAATGACATAATTTCCTCTGCCACAGGGATAGTGCTAAGGAAGGAAGTTATGCTAGTAGATTTTTCTGCGGATCATTTAATTCATAAAGAAATCTGATGTTTTTCTGCTACCACCCAAGTCTAAATAAGGCCATTGGTCATTTCACAAATAACAGCTTTTCGTTATCAGTAAATGAAATCATTTTGTCCACAAATATTCACACATTTTGCCCCAAGATACACTAATTTTGTCTTCAGTAACGCAAAACAGCTGAAAATATAGCAGCTGCAATTTGTAAATTGCCTTACACTGATGGAACAAGTACAGCACAGGCTGTTGCATTGCCAGCATCCCTCACAAATACAAAACGGTTACTCAGACTGTATTAGTTCACATTGCACACGCACACACAAATGCATAGACTGCAGTACCACACACACACACAAGTATTCCATCTGACATGTGCCTTGATGCTAAAGCTAAAGGTACCCATTACAAAAAATGGGGTAACCCAAAACTGGTCATGGACCTGAGTACAGTATGATACAAAAAACAATGGTCCTAGACCTTCATTTGGAGAGACATGAATCAATTTCCTGTTTGGTACATTCAGTAACAAATTTCATGAGCATTCTTAAGCACAATGTACCTGCTCATAGTAATAAATACATTATTCAAAAATTAAACCAAGAAGTGCAACAAACCATAGTCTAATTCACCATGCATTTTATTCTTATGCAAAATGGTGTACAATTCAGAAAATGTATTAACTGTACTTTATCATCGAGTATATAAGGTTGCTCCAGAGGGAACGTGCGTAGAAGAAGGGTGCTCAAGTGTAAGGGGGTGAAGGAGAGACTTCAAAGTAGTGACATAAAGAAGGAAACTTGACACTTTAAAACAGTTGGACTGGTAGTAATTCACCGTCCTATCAGGCCTGGCCACGTTTACGGTAAAGAGTCTCAAACTTGTTACAATTTCAATTTACATAGAATTAAATTCTTGTGTGGCACGTTAGGGAGTGAGTTCGGGGTCGAGGCTAATACAGGGGCGTCGACGTTTCGACCCGTCTCATGGCCATGAGGGTAGTTCGAGCCTCGGCCTTGCGGGTCTTCTTAAGGACAGGGTGTGGCAACCTGGATAAGTATGGGGCCTTGTCACATACCCGCCATAAATTGCGGGATGCGGATTCCTAGTCAGGAGTGATGGACCACATAAGTTCTGTGGCCGTGTGTGCAATTTCGCTGGTAATTGCGCTTCAAAGCAATGGCCTGAAGCTTAATTCAGCTGCACCAGTTTAAATCCAATTGTTTAAGGGCAAACGGTCCAAGTAGTTAGACGACTGTTGGGTAGTACCAGCAGTGAATGCGGGATCAATTTCATAACTTGAGCGTTTGTCCCCACTGAATCAAGAAAAGCCATCACCCACGCACTCATAACCAGCAGACTGGACTACGGAAATGCCCTCTATGCCGAAATCAACAAGTCCCTGCTCCGCAAACCCCAGACCATACAGAACACCGCAGCCAGACTCGTCCTCGGCATCCCTAGGCAAGAACACATAACCCAACACCTGCAAGACCTCCACTGGCTCCCCGTAGAGAAGAGAGCAACTTTCAAGATACTCACCCATGCCTTCAAATGCCTCCACAACACCGGACCCCAATACCTGAACGAGAGAATATCCTTCCACGTACCCAAAAGAAAACTCTAATCTGCTGACCTCGCCCTCGCCGAAACCCCACGCATCTGCAGAGCCAGAGCTGGCGGAAGGTCCTTCTCCTACATCGCGGCCAAGACCTGGAACGAGCTCCCGATTGACATTAGATGTGCCCCCACTCTGAATATCTTCAGGAAGACACTCAAGACCTGGCTCTTTGACTGAACGGAGCTGCTTCCCCCTCTCCCCCAGCTCCTTGAGACCCTCACGGGTGAGTAGCACGCTTTACAACCCCCTGATTGATTGATTGATTGATATGGCACTCTCCTGTTCCCTCACTGTCATACAATGCAGCGCAGCCTCTTTGGATGCTGCGCTGTGTTGTGTGTATTTTTTGAAAATCTGTCCTTATCTATGTTATTCAATTTACTGTTTGCAGTAATACTGGCTGCCCACAGAAAGTCTCATACTCACATGTGCTACCTGCTCAGTACAAGTGGTTAATAGGCGTGCTAAACCTCATGGAATGTGGACTGTTCTGTGGACTTCCACACAGGGTTTCCATGCCCACACAGTTATTCCTCATTCAGTGTGGTCTAACTCATATCTACACGGTAATTGGTGCTGTGTTACTTCACAAAGCTGGTAATTACAGATCCAGAGTTTTCACTACACCAGTGCTCGGCAACTTGTAATCAGGACCCTTGTGGGTATTTTGGTAATGTTTGGGATTGGAAAATATGCCAAATAATTAGCAATGATTTTCTATTGTTGTATGTTCAGGCATTGAGGTTAAGCAGAGTACAAGGAGGGAAAGATAGCCAGCTGCTGGGGGGGAAGCATAATAGGTGCACCTCATTTCGACACAAAGGGCACATCGGCCATTTGCAGGTGCCTATGGGAGTATGGGAAGTTGATTAATCCATTTCTTGGTGGGTGCTTGTCGAGACATACAATTGTGACAGTGTTTAGGTGGATGTTTGGGATAAAGTTGCAAATAAAAGTGCAGGTGAACACGCAGCGCAAGATGAACCCGCTTTGCGAATGGACAGGCCGATGCTGGGACTACACGGAGTCCTCCAAGCCCTATATGTTAAATCAGGGTCGAACAGGCTGCAGGGCCCCACAGCGCACACAGTACAGATCTGGCGCATGGCACAGCGCAGGCTGGGATGGAAGGGGGTGATTACGAGACAGACGCCGCTATGGATCTCCCCTAAGATTGGTATAGGTCATCTGCGTAAAGAATTTGAGGGGTGGGATCGCATAGGCATCTCCAAGGTCGGAGACCTCTGGAGGAAGGGTGGGGTGATACCGTTTGAGACGCTGCAAGCAGACTATCAGATGAGACGGACCGAGCACTTTAAATTCTTACACATTCAGCATGCACTACAGAAAGCTATATCCAGGGGGACCACCCTACCGGAGTCTTCCCCGCTGGAGGACCGGCTGCTCGCAGACCACCTCACCAAGAAAGCTATCTCACTGACCTACCGTAAACTGGTGAATCATCAAAAAGACCCCACGGAGCTCCTCAAAAGAAAATGGGAGGCAGCAGTGGGGCCCATGGACGAACTAGATTGGTTTGAAGCGCTGGCGTCTCCCCGAGAGGTGGCCATCCCATCCAAAATAAATCTGGTGCAGCTAAAAATACTGCACCGGATATACTACACTAGAAATACACTCCATAAAATGGGGAGGGCACCTAACCCGCTCTGTCTACGGGGGTGTGGACTACGGGGTACCTTCGTCCACACTATATGGGAATGCCCTGACATAGCCGCATACTGGGGGGAGGTCATGGTGACGATCTCACAGGTTACCGGTCATGCTGTCCCACTGGAACCCCGAATGTGTTTGCTGAATGTGTGGGATACTACTGATCTTAACCAGGCTGATCAAACCTGGGTGACTGTCGGACTAGCATTAGCAAAGAGGTCCATTGCGCAATACTGGGGGGCACAGGCAGCCCCCTCACACAGAAGGGGGGGCCGCGAAATGGATAGTGCCATGACGGCGGAGAGGGTGGTGTGCGCGAACAGAGGCTGCCCCAGGAGATGGCAAAGAATCTGGGGAAAATGGAACGCATTTAGAGGCAATATTTGTGAACCCCCGGTGGCGGACTCGGAGTCCGAGCTGAGCGACTGAAGCTGAGCCATCCTCATCGCTTGGGGTGTGACTTGATGAAGGGTGGGTGTGCGTGCGGGGGGCGGCGGGTTGTGGATATAGAGGTTGGGGTGTGTATGAATAATAGTCCTACTACATGTCAGGAACTGCCAATATGCCAACAGAGGTACTGCACGGATATGCTATGTAATGATGAAAGGTGTACTTTTGTTTTTTGTTTGTGTTAATAAATTGTTTAAAAAAAAAAAAAAGTGCTGGTGAGCACAGTAGAGATAGTGGTACTAAAGTACCAACTGGGTGCCAGGACAATGCGTAAGTAACCTCAGTGGTTGTAGCACAAGCAGAAGATATGGATGCAGAGACTATATGGCTGGTGGCATAGTGGGACAGGTGCTATCAGGGTGCCCCTAGAGATAGGCTTAAATGATGGGCAGTGATGGCTGGTTGACCTGGAAAGTTTACCCCCTCCCTCCCCCTGCACCACCATAGAAACATCAGGGTGTCAGAATACAACGGGTGAATAATTTAGCCCAGATCTCTTGACCGGGAGAGAATGTTTGAATTAAAGAGTATTCCATCCATCATTTGTTGCAGCAGCACTTTTCGCCCTAAGTGGGATGGGTATGCCCAGACATGGGTCATTTGCGCGCTGTACCACTGGATTCAAGCTAACCTGGCTGATTAGAGGTGACATACCCTGAAACTGGTCCCAGGATGCTTTTTTCTGGTCCAGGAAGGACCCAGCTTGGCAATAACTTCTGGACTGTTCCCATGAGGAGCAAACAGGGGTGGCGTAGTGAGCAACAGAACAACACATTTCTTGACTGGGGGAGAATGTTTGAATTATTCAGCATTCAGTCCATCAGATGTTTATTACAAATGTTAGTATTGCTGGGACCTGTAATACTGCCATACTACATCCAAAATCCTGGCCAAAGATAGAAATGAAATGTATTTTCAGGCACAGGAATCTCAAATAGTAATAATTGTGATCCCATATTAACTCAAGAAAACATACAGTAACAGTGGTTCAACATGACTCATAATAAGGGCCTTAGATGGGCAATCAGCAAAAAAAATTAATATGTAGGACAACAATAATACCTTTATTTATACCTCCACACCTCCCCTAAGCACTGTCTGACCCACTGAGCATCTGGCATTTGCAAATTTAGGGGCATATCATCAAGCAGCAGTGATAATTATTGCTGGCCGCGTGTAGCGTGAACATTTCTATCGCCGTCTATCGCCGGATTCTATTCCCCGGTTAGCACACTATTAACAACGCGCATCGCCGAGGCGATAGAAATCCTGGCAATAGTGGAGAAAAGCAGCAATATCGTTGGATTTCCAGCGATAAAAGACAGCGATAGGGAAAACATTGTTGATAGGGAGATGTGGACTTAGCTTCACAATCCACCTCCCATGATACATATAGATAAGTCAGAAAATTAGCAGGTGTTAGAAACCGGCGATATACGCGGTTAGCGCAACTTTTCATGTCGCTAGGTGGGTTAGCGATATCCTTGTTGAAAGTGAGAAGCTGTGTTAGCGACTATTTTCGCTGTATTTCAGTAGGGAATACCTACCTTGCATCTCATTAGCAATGAGATGCAAGGTGTTAGTGAAATGGGTGATAATACAAGGAAACACAAGCTAAAGCCTGTTAGCGTGTCCTTGTTGATACCGCGTTACAATTGTCGCCGCTTCCAGACGACAATTGCCGCTAAAGCGGCGATAATTGTCTTGATGATATGCCCCGTAGTATTTTGTAGGGCAATGAGACTGCGTGGGAGAAACTTGAAGAGGCTGCATGTGAGAAGCCTGGCAAAGATTAGTTTGCTTAGAGAGGTGTGTGTGCGTGTGTGTGTGTGTGTGTGTGTGTGTACATAACTAGGGCAATATTTATACAGCTATGCAGCTGCAAATGATCTATAAACATTATTCTGTGCTCCTTCTTAAAGACGTTGGCACATGGTTGGCCAGCATAGAGAAGATGAGCCTACAGCCATCCAGGAAGGAGCATGGACAGAGAATTCTGTGATTTGATTCAATATTTAAAGAGTGTGAATGCACTCCCTGGAGGCATCTATCTGATTGCTGCATTTTGTGCTTTCTGCAGTGTTGACACCAACTACTGATTGACTTCTAAGTACAGGGAGTTACAATATTCCAGGCAAGATGCTATCAGAGCTTGGGTTGGGTATTATTGAAAACTACATGTAAATTCTGAGCAAAATTCACAGGTGTGGGCAAAACTCCCAATTCAGAGGGCAACCAATTTGAGGTGGTGCAAACAACAGGATGTCTGTATTTTCTCCATTTAATAGTGTATAGTTGGTCCTCTTCCTCCTTCCTACCTCACGCATACGTTCCTGAAAGTTCTCAGCAATTGCTAGATGAAGAAGATGGCAATTTTGTTTTGAGTATCATCTGCATAGGATGAGTGTTTAGCCAATCAAACAATATTAGCAGGTATAAAAACACAAAAAGCAAATTGAAAATGCAAAAATGCTCTGTAAATTTGAAGGAATTTGAAATTGGAGGCTAAAAATTAAGTTGGCATCCTCAACTTGATTCATGGGAGCAGCACAAGCACAGCAATTAGAATCTAGTATGGAAGATTGATGGCCTTTCGGTCTGGACTGTTCCCATGGGGCACAGGGTCAAGACTGATTTGCATATGGCTGGGTCCAAACTGGGGTGGCCTAGTGGCCGAAAGAACGATGGATTTAACCCAGCTCGTCAAACACAAACTCCACAGCACCATAATGGCAACACTGAAGACTGAGAAGTTTAGTATTAAACTTCTCAGCACATTAAACCCACACTGATTCCAGTGTGGGATTTAATGTACCAAGCACCCCAGAGGGCATCTTAGAGATGCCCCCTAAAACCTAACCTACAATCCACGTCTGTTCTGAGGCTGCCTAGGCTGCCACACAGCAGACATATTGCTGGACCCCTGGGTAGGAGAGCTCCTGCTCTCCTGGGCCTGCAACAATGCACATCCTGGGCGAGGTGCTAAATCTCCTCCCCCAGGATGGGCAGGGGGAAGCTTCAAAGCTCTGCCGCCTCTGTGAGCTTCCCCAGGCCACTGCAACCCCCCACTCTGGCGGGAAGCTTGGCCAGAAACCCCAAATAAGGACAGGGGATGTGCCAGCCTGCCAACCCCACCCCTCAGGTGGGGCAGGCGAGGTGAAGCACATCTCCGGGCTCTCGCCATCTTGAAGTTAGGAAGCCCTACCCTATCAGGACTAGGCTACTGCCCCCCTCCCACAGGAGAGAGGCAGGATAGGGGGTTTACCCACCCCAGGACAGGGACCCATTGGTCCCTGCAATTCACCTACCTGTAACGCCCCTAAATCTAGTATTTAGGGGCACCCTGAACCTTCCTTCCCCAGATTCCAGATTCCAAAATCCAAAGAAGACCTGACCTGCAGCTGCTAAGAAGAGGAAGACACCAACTGCTTTGGCCCCAGCCCTACCGGCCTGTCGACCCTCGAACCTGCTCCTGCTCCAACCCGGCATCTCTTGTGGCCAGCAACCTCACAAACCCCGGAGGACCTGGCTACCTTTTGACTCTAAACCCCTGGGACTCCCATGAGTAGAGGCTCTACTCAAAATCTCCTTCTAATCCCTGGCAGCAGCCCAGAACCGCGAACCCAGCACACTCTGCACCAGCCAAGCCTGGCCTGTGCCGAGTGCACAAAGATCACGAGGATGACCCCATGGCGACTGTGACCCGAGTCCGGCACCCAAGGACCTCGCTCGACACTCCTGAAGAAGCCTGCAGCCTCAGAACAAGGTGCCCCCCAACTGCGATCAACAGAGGGTAAGATTTTCCGACACCAAAAGGCACCCCTGCACCCGGTGCCCCGCGGCCCCCTGTGCCCAATCCCGGGGTACCTACCTATCCTCCAAATACCCAACTTACCTCTCGAAGTGGTGGTGGCACCTGAAGAATCCTCGTCCCCGAGCTTGCAGTCTTTTTCTAAACCGGAGATTTCCCATTGAAATCAATTGAGCGCCCGAAGGCTCAAAAGCACCCTGCACCCAGCCGCCCGAGTGGCCCTGGCAGTGCAACCTCTACACCTATCTACTTCCCCACTTGCGCTGAGTAAGTGACCAGGAGCCCAGCTCTCACAGCCGCGTGGCCTGCTAGTCAGCAGCCACCAACCAAGGCCCCCCTATCTCTCGTAGGATAACATTGGGCCTAACTCTCTCTGCACCCGGCCACCCTTGTGCCGCTGAGGGCGAACCAACTGTACCTGCCTGACCCTGGGAGACCCCTGAGTCTATACCCAGAACCTTAACTCTGCCAGTCGAGTACTTACCTTTAAACCGATAACTCAATTTTCTCCAAAGGGTAACATTAACTGGCTTTTCCTGAAATTTCTTCCAAGTGTGGATTTTTCAAAACTTAAAATATTCACCAAAAATCAGCCGAGTAACGAAAACGAAAATACTCACCTGCTCTTAGGTGAGCTCCCAGTGCTGGATCCCAGCACTGACTCTATGGCCAGGTCTAAACTGGGGTGGCATGGTGAGCAAAAGAATGATGGATTTAACCCAGATTTCTTGACTGGGGTGAATGTTTTGATTTGTTCTGCATTCTGTCCATCAATTGTATGTCTTTTTCAGAAACAGAATAAGGCTCACCCTCACTGTTTTGGAGCTGTCAGTCTAAAAATGAAGCCCAAACTACTGGAAATAGCTGGTTAAATAAAATCCCAGAATTACTAACTCTGCATCACATCTGCATTACTTTTGTAATGCAAACCATGTGCTTTTGTCAATCAAACCAATTTGTGGTGGTATTCACTTTACAATGCAAATCAGGAATACAAAGTAGCGGTTTTCACTACTGTAGCTACTTTGTGTCAGGAGGTATTCCATAGGTGGAAGATAGGCGTAACCATGCAACCACCCATGGGTTTTGGCACAAATCACTATCTACTGATGAAACAGAGGAGGGAGTAATGCTGCCTCGCATGCTTTCTAGCTTCCGGCCCCTGCTTGTAGTGACGCCACACCTCACTCAAATGTCTCTCTGATTACTCCACGGCTGTGGAGATAGCGTATGAGGCCAACATAGAAACATTTTACAGCTCTGGGTGCCCTCAGATGTCAATAGATACCGTACCTAATCCCTAAGAGCACTGGTTTCTGGAACAACAGGTGAACTTGGCAAGCACCGGGGAGAATAGCAGAGATGAAGCTATGTACTAGGTTAATATAGGGTATGAGGAGATGCATCAGATTATCACGTGGATGATGTCATCAGTGATGTCATTTGAGATGTCATCAGTGATGTCATGAGTGATGTCACTGACCATGTCATGAGTGATGTAATATGTGACATCATCAGCAGTGCATTGCGGGCGCGCAAGTTATAGTTAGCTGAACTAACTATAACGGGGGAATTTCTATGGTTTTGTACGAGTGAAAAGTCCAGCTAACTATAACGCCCCTGAAACCTATGGTTTTTTCAGTGAATTTTTAAGGTTTTTTAAATGCTAATTCCTAACTATATCGTGCCTGAAACCTATGGTTTTTTCAGTGAATCTCAAAGATTTTTAAATGCTAATTTCTAACTATGCCTACAGAGATAAGACATGTGAAGAAAGAAGAAAAAACGCACGGAAAGAAAAATAAGAAATGCAGAAAGAAGCAACAGAAGTCCTCAAAGACGAAGAAAAGTGCAGGAAGAAGGATAACGTGCAGAAAGAACAAACAGAAGAGCAGAAAGAAGCCTTGTTGCAAAATCATCCTATACCCTCAACTTTTTCAGACAGATACTGGTGGTAACTGAGTCTGACTAACCAGTCCTAGAGCCAGTGCTATGTTAAAAGACACTAAGAATACAGTGAAAACACCTACATACACTAGGGAACAGTATGTGTTGGGGTCCCCCTGTGATTAGCATGACCTCCTCTGTAAGCCCCTAGTATATTATAGGGCAGGGGATTAAAACTACCTCTTAAAACGCGCCACAGGGCGTGTTTGCACACCTCACCTCAGGCCCTGTCCCCTCCCTTCCCCACTGTGTAAACACGCCCTGTGGCCGTTTTAAGTTGGGAGATTAAGTCCCCTTGAATCCTGAGGGTCCCTAGGGTCCAACTAGACCACTAGGTACCTCCTGTAAGCGCCACAGAGCTGCGTTGCAGAGAGATGTAAAAAGGGGCACGGCCTAGACCACCTCTCTGCAACGCTGCGCAGTGGCGCTTACTGGAAGCACCTGGTGGGCTAGTTGGCCCCTAGGGTCCCTCAGGATTGAAGGGGAATTATTTCCCCAACTTAAAACGCACCACAGGGCGTGTTTGCACACGTTAACTCAGGCCCCGTCCCCTCCCTTCACCACTGTGTAAACATGCCCTGTGGCCGTTTTTAGTTGGGAGATTAAGTTCATTTGAATCCTGAGGGTCCCTATGGTCCAACTAGCCCACTAGGTACCTCCAGTAAGCGCCACAGAGCTGCGTTGCATAGAGGTGTAAAAAGGGGCGTGGCCTCAGAACACCTGTCTGCAATGCAGCTCCCTGGCACATACTGGAGATACCTATTGGGCTAGTTGGCCCTCAGGGACCCTCAGTATTGAAGGAGAATCAATTCCCCAACTTACAACTGGCCAGGGGGAGCGGTTGCAGAGTGCTGCAAGGAGGGGGCGTGGCCTCCGGCGCGATGCCGGTCTTTTATTTTTTTTATTTTTTTAAGAAGGAGGGCTGTGTGGCCCCCCTTCTTTTTATAATTTATTGGCCCTGGGGACCCCATCCCCCAGGGCCTGCACCCTAATGTTTTTGTTGAAAAAAATGAATTTGGAAGGGGGCCGCGTGGCCCCCCTCCGAAGGCCTTAATCGGCCCCGGGGACCCAAACCCCCGGGTCATGGCCTTTTTTTTTATTCTTTAGGAGGGGGGCTGCGTTGCCCCCCTCCTCAGGCCACTTATGGCCCGAGGGACCCGATGCCCCGAGGCCGGCCTTTGTTTTTTATTATTTTAAAAAAATATCTATTTAAAGAAACACCTAGGACATTCTGGACAAACCGTATGCACCTCTCACCATGATGATGTGCGTAATATTCATTAAAAGGCGACTATGCGTACAATGAATCCATGTGTAATGTATTTACACCGCTAGTGAAGCTCTGACGTGTCTGACGCCCTACCGTGCCTAATCCCGGTGCCCCCGCCGGTGGGTACTCTCCAAGTAGACACCCTTGTCGTTTATTTATACAAACATGGGTAGCTATTAACGAGCACATTTAATACACACGCACACCAAGCCATTCAAAGGGGATTCGACAAAAATTCGACCAAACTATGCAAGAAACCCTCCTCACGGTTAATAAAACACACATCCACGGCCGGATGTGTAATACTTTTTTTTTTACTCTCTGGAAAGGAGATGAACCTCACTTGAGAGTCACAGCGTGCTCCTGGCTGAGCCCAATGCTGTGTTACACCCACCAGTGCCCGCCGAGTGCCACACACCTCTGTGCTGTATTCCACCAGCTAGTGCGTATGCTATCACACTCTCTAGCCCATGTGCACTATAACACCACCCCGTGAATATGTCATGCCACAGTTGCCTTTGCACGGGTTATATTGCCCCATCTAACGTGCCTTCCTCGATGCCTATGTTATAACGCACAGCGCTATTCCATACATATTACAATCTGGGATCCATATCTTTGTCACAGTGCATATGCAACGTTACACTCCCCTGTACATATTTTATATTACAACTTTAGACACTAGTTAGGTTACACAGCACTGCCCTATGCATATTACACTCCAAGGCGCATATCGCATAGCACACGCTAGTGTCTGTGCTATCTCGCGCTCTCCAATGAATCTGTCATTGCGCACAATGTATTGCATATTATATTTCACGCCCCGGTTCATCTTATATCACACTTTTTGGTGCATAGTTTATACCATATACTATATCTAGTTTTCATTTTCAATCGTGCTCTCAGGACTATGTTCTATTTAACACTGCGTCCACCTACCCTTTTCACGGGCATTACATTTTGCGATGGGGGGTGGAGGTTCAGGGGGTGTTTCTGCCAAGTGAGCCCGGAGTCACAGTCACAAACGTCCTCTTCTTCCTGAATAAAAGTGAGATTATGCTGCATACTTGTTCATATTTTAAACACATTTTAAAAACAATAAATTTCTTTATACCTACCTTCTCTAACAGTTAGCTTGCTGCCCCATCCACCTCCTCCCTATCCTCTGTTGTCTGAATCCATGGACTAACCTCCTCCCTCCTGTCATGCATGGTCTGATGTGCTGCCACTGACCTCCATTTAGCATGATGTACCAGTCCACTCCTCCTGCCCTCCATTGCCCAATTCTATGGCCTCTGTGCTTAGCTTGCTGCCCCTATTCTCCTTCCCCCTGCTCTCCGATGTCTTTGTGCATGCCCCTGCTCCATCCTTTTTGCCCACCATGTTCCAAGGACCTGCCACTCCTATCTACTCTGAGTGTTCTGTTGAGCTGCCACTCCCCTCACACCTGCCTAGCATTGTCAGATGACTGTAACCTGTCCCTGCCACCTCCACCCTGCCTGTCCACATGCCATGCCCCTATCCCCTTCCTCCTGTCGTCCATGGTCCATTTTACTGCCACACCCTTCTGCCCTCCCTGGTCTGTTGTGCTGCAACTGCTCCTCCTGCCTGCCCCGCGCGGTCTGTTATGAGGCTCCTTCCCCTGAACTCTCTTGTCTGTGCCCAGGTCCTGACCCACCCTTCTATCCTCCATGGTCCTTTGTGCATTCCCCTGCACCCTCCTTCTTGCCCATCATAGCCATTGTGCTGCCACTAACCCTACCGCTTGCCATGCATGGTCTTCTGTGCTGCCATGGCCCCTCCCACCTTCCCTGTGTGGTCAGCTAGCTGCCCCTGACCCCCTCCCACCTTCCCTCCATGGTCTGTGTGTATGCCATCATAGTCTCACTGTTGCTCTCCATGGTGTGCCTTGTTTCTAGTGCCCATCCTGCCTGACCTCCATGGTCATCTTGCTGCTCCTGCCCTGCCCCCTTGCCCCCAGCCCTCTGTTTCCATGTGCAGACCAATATTCCCTCCCTCCTGGCTTGTCTGTTCCATTGTAATGCCCCTGACCCGTCCCTCCTGCCCTTTATGGTCTGTTATGCTGCAGCTTTCTCTCCTGTCTGTCCATTATGGTCAGCTAGCTACCATTGCCTCTTTCCCCTCTGTTCTCTGTTGTCCATGTGCATGGTCCTGTCACCTCCCTATTGCTTTCTATGGATTGTTGTGCTGCACTCCCGTCCTGCATGCCCTGTGTGGTGTATTGTGCTGCTGCAAACCCTGATGCCTGCCCTGTAGGGTCAGTTTGGTGCACCTCTCCATGTCCCTCCTGTCCTCTGTTATCTGAGTCCATGTCCCTACCCCAATTCCTCCTGCCTACCATGATCCAATGTACCATACTTGCGAACATTTTCAACTTGGTAAGAGGGAGATTTTGAAAAAAAACTGGGGTATCGATTTTCCCCTTTGAGTTACATTGAAAAAGAGGAGATTGTAGACAGGAGACAGATCAAATAAAGCCCATTTGAGCATAAAAACATTGGACGCTTCCTGGCTGAAACGGGTCTGTTGGCATGTATGGTTGTACTACCACTGCCTCTTCCTTCTGCCCACAATGGTCTATTATATTGCCACAGCCTCTCTTGCCAGTCCTGTATTGTTGGTTTGTTGCCCCTGCCCCCCTTTCCACTGCCCTCCATAGTCTGTTGTGCTGCCACTGCCCTTCCTGCTGCCCAGTGTGGTCAAATTGTTGCCTCTGCACTCTTCTACCTGCCTTCAATTTTCAGAGTCCGTGCCCCTGGCCTCTGCCTCTCAACAGTATGCCAATGAACAACTAGATTGCTAACATTCTATATTTATTACAAAAGTGTGGAACGCCTGACGTCTTCATGATATAATCAAAACTGTAATACCTAGAGCATTTACTTTAGAAATTACATATATTAGAGGGTCTTATTTGCATCAAAATTATGGTTAGTGCACTAAAAAACTAAAATGAGGACATATTTTCTGAGTTTTCAAATAGCGACAAAGAACTTTTAAATTTTTTGTAATCTTTATGTTTTTTATCCAGTTGACCACTTGATTAAATGTTGCACTTAGGGGAGAAGATGTGTTGTTACATCCAGAGCAGCAGACTTTGCAACTGGGGAACCATGTTGGAGTTTCTGCTTCAGCTCAACATTCTGTGATTCTGGTCAAATCACTTAATCTCCCCATGTCTACAACCAAAATGAATTTGATCTTGTGTGATGTAACCAATGCTCATGTAAAGCACTCCAATACCTGACAAGTCTGAACTATATAAATCTGCAAATACACAAAAAATACGTGTTTTTTTCATACTTCTGCCATTGGGCTACATGTGGGCTACATCTGGGTGATATTTGTGCTGCACTTGGGCTCCTTTGTCTCTGGTGGCCATCTTGGGAGATGTATTTGTTATGAAGTTTCCTAATTTCCTAATTTACTGCAGTCTCCTCAGTAGGAAATGCTTTCAGTTTTTTTCTTTGATTCCACGAGGAAGGTATTCAGATATGTCACACATTTGCCATAAATTCTGAATGTTAGCACTCTAGTTGCTCATTAGATCACTGTAGTAAAGCTACTGCTCACCACTCTGCATATCAGAATTTTTTAATGAAATAGAAGAGGATTTGAGAAGTCACTCAAAATGTGCCCTAATTTTTCTTTCTTCAGCACTAATCATAATTTCTATGGCAAAATTAACCCCCTCATTGTGTTCCTTTTTAAATTAAATGTTTTAAGTGTTACCAGTTTATTCCAATCAAGATGGCTTCAGGTGTGCGATACTTTTATCATAAGTAAGACAGTAAGCGCTCTAGTTGTTCTTAAGAACACTCTGGGACATTCTGTCATTGGGCTATACTTGGGCTACATCTGGGTGATATTTGTGCTACATTTGTGCTACATTTGGGCTCTTTTGTCTTTGGTGGCCATTTTGGGAGACTTATATGTTATGAAGTTTCCTAATTTCCTCATTTACTGCAGTCTCCTCAGTAGGAAATACTTTCAGTTTTTTACTTTGATTCCATCAAGAATGCATTCAGATGTGTCACACATTTGCCATAAATTCAGAATGTTAGCACTCTAGTTGCTTATTAGATCACTGTAGTAAAGCTACTGCTCACCAGGGAAGTCTGCTGCTGGTATTGAAAGTGCATGTTTCAGTCTGCATGTCAGAATTTTTTAATGAAATAGAAAAGGATTTGAGAAGTCACACTTGTTCTTTAGAATACTCTGGGAAGCTGCAGTAGAACACAAAGGAATCAACTGACAGTTTCTGCTCTTTTTGGATGTACATGTTTTACTGAGAATTTCAGACTTTATTCTAACATGACTGAGAAAGATAATGTGAATTTACAGAAAATATGCTCTCAGTTTAGCTTATAGATCACCTTCCAAACCTCTGTGGGAAAAGCACGAGAAAATAGTTTTCTCTCAAACATGATTCATGATATCACAGCAGAAGGCTTTTTCACATGGTAAAATCACCTTAGAACACACCACAATTGCTAAAATGAGTATGGTACCATCAACAAATGATTTATAATGTAACGAAAGTCTTAAAACCTTCTATTAACTGCAATGCTTTTTAATGAGGTGCTATCATGTATATTGGTCCCAAGATGCCTGCCAACACTTCTTGGATGAAGTACTGACAGCCAATCAGATCTCACGATGAGATGTTTGGTTAGGCTCCGCCTAGATATATCTATCTTTTTAACTCTAATTTTCTCAGGAACTACTGAACGGATTTACACCATTTAAGCAAAAGGCATGAGTCTGAACTGAGGACTACCTCTTTGCCAAATTTGGTGTAATTCCGTTCAGCAGTTCGGGCTGTAGCTGCATCAACAGTTCCTATGGGAAAATGCATGGGGAAAACGTGTTTTGGGACCCCCCTTTTTTCTCAGCCCCCGCTTGACGAATCACCGTGAAATTTTCAGGATAGGAGCGGACCGGAGCTGGCCAAAAGTTTGGAAAATTTCACGAAGATTCGTCAATCAGCGCCAACGTTATTCCAAATAGAATGTTGCAGATTTCCTAAGGAAAATAGGTCCTAACTATAACTACCTACTGGCGACTGCCAGTAGGTAATTATATATTACCTACTGGCGGTCGCCAGTATTTAGTTATAGTTAGGACCTGTTATCCATAGGAAAATCGTAACATTCTTTTCCCAATAACATTGGCATTGGTTGACGAATCTTCGCCAAATCCTCAAAACTTGTGGGGCACTCCGGTCAGCTCCTATCTTAAAAGTTTCAGGGTGATTCGGCAAGCGAGGGCCGAGAAAAAAGGGATGTCCCAAAACGTGTTTTCTCCATGTTAATTCCCATAGGAAACTTTAGACACGGCTACAGCCCGGACTGCTGAACGGAATTACACCAAATTTGGCAAAAGATAGCCCTTGATTCAGAAAGATCCCTTTTTAGGTCTCACTGAGCCCAGCGCATGCACTGGCTCGGAGAGACATTTTGGAGGTGAGTCTTCAAAGTGCTGCTGGCTGGCCTAGTGCTTGCGTTCACGCGAGCGTGCCCGCACCCAGCAGCACTTTGAAAACTCGTGCTCTTTAGCGGGTCATCGCGATCACTTTCGCTTTTAGAGACTTTCGCTTTTACGGCCTCGCGGCGTTACTTTTACTGCCGCGCGGCCAATGCTTGTTTTTCATCCTCCGCCCCCTGCCGCACTATCCCTGTTCCGAGGCAGCTGCCACTGGTATCATTATATCATAATTAATAACTAATGTTGTTGACAGCATAATTACTTATATTGGTGACATGAAAGTATGTTTGGTGACGTAAAAACTTGACGAGACAACAATTATTTAGTAATGTGAAATTATGTGTGGTGATAGGAGAGGAAATTTGATGACGCAGAGATTCATATATGGATTTATGAAATCATATTTAGGGAGAGGAAACGAAATTCAGTTACATAAAAAAACATTGTATTGTTGAAAGTCTGTTTCGTGACATTAAAGCTTGTTTAGAGGGATGACATATTTAATAAAAGAAAAACTTTGTTTAGTGACTTTTCAGCACGTTTTATGACACAGATTCACGTCTAGAGTTTAGAAAGAATGCTAGTGATTTGAAGCTTTTTGGTGAAATTACATCTTATTGCAAACCATGCAGCAATGTTTACTTGCTTGAAATTACATTTATTAACATGAAATTAGTTTTAGGATCATGAAAACACATTGCATAAATAGCAGCTACAAACTTTGACTTTCTAAGGAAGGTGAATTTCTTTGGTTCAGTTCAAGTCGTGAAAGCAAGGGACTGGTTCGCAAGGGAAAGTATGTACATTGTTTGCATAATTAAATAGTAACATGCGTAAATTATACTTACACCTGGAATTAAGTTACAGCTTTTAGCTAGTTTGCAAGTATTTCCAGTGGAACATCAGCTGTGCATAAGTGAATTACTCATAACAGATTTTAACTGTATTTCTTCAGAGAAATTGACCCTTATTTTTCTGATCCCATCTATGGGCACTTTCCACAGGGAATAGTCTGCATATGATAGTGTGCGGGGTGAGAATGCACTAAATTCTGCTATTATGTTTTTTCTCCAAGACTACGTATTCAGCGTGCGGGGTACCCCTCCCCTTATCCACTCTGTTGTTGCTGTTCAGCCCTCTCATGCCAGATCCATTTAGAAGTTAGTTACATGTTTCTGGTTTTGTGAGTATCATACACAACGTGTCTGTAAATTGCCATTTTTCCTGGAATTTTCTCGACTGTCGATTCAGCATCGGATGATGTTGGCCTGTTCCCGCCGACACACCTTAGCCCCTAATCTACACCCCGCCTCCCCCCACCCCCATTCTGTGTCTAGTGGAGCTTACTCTGTCCATTGGAAGCAATGCTACGTAGACAGTATCACTGCTTTCACGATTAAAAATAAAGTTGTAATTGGTCTCGCTGACCACTTTACACATATAGCTTGAAATCGAAATGTAATAGTTCTTCTTACATTAAATGCTCCCGGGTTGCTTGTGCTCCATTTGAAAAATACATTTTAATGTGTAATAAATGGAAACTCGTGGTGGATTTTCAAATAAGCTATCATTCCGGCACAATATCGTACACTCCCCTTTCCTTTTATTGTTAGGAAACATAACCGTATATTTGGAAGGTATTTCTACTAAAATGAGTTTGGAATTCGCAGGCTTTTGGGTGACAGCATGTGGGGAGACGCAACTGTAAGCTCGAAGACTCAATTCGAGGTTAAAGTCGGATATGAAATGCCGGCGCATTGTGAAGTCAGCTCGATGAAGGCTTTTTGGCAGTGCACTGATGCTGACCTCGTCATGGGTATCTTTTACGTGCCTCGGACATATTCGGAGGCTAGATGGGGGGCATCATACACGGGAAGCACACCTCATACCCGGATTCCGAATGCGCTTCGATGCCACGCCAGTCGCAAACCAGGCGCTACTTACATGCCATACATATAGGGATAACTGCCAGAAACCCACTCTGCTGTCCGTCCACTCTGTGCTGACGGTGTCCAGTTGCGCCCTCTGCCGATGTCCCGCGACAAGCCGGACATAGGTCCTTGGATTGACCCCGCTGTCAGCTCCCCGTGTTGCCCCCTAGCATGCTCCTCTTCCTCTTGGACAGACCCCTCTCCCGTGATTTCCATACTCTGCGCCCGGTCGCCGTGGGTTCACTTATGGAGGCGGGGGCAAAGTTAAAGCTGCGCTCGCGCTTCCTTTAAGCTTTTAATTTTAAAATCTTTTTATGATCGCGGCTTCCCAAAAACCACTGAAAAGATCATTCCATTTGACTTTCACAAACTCTGCGGATATGTGTGCAGAGGAAATGAGGCTGGAAAGGGGGGAGGAGGGGTGAGGGATGGAGTTGCCCAGAGGCGCTATGTGAGAGAGACACCGGGAAAGGCACTGGTAAGGGAAAGGCCAGCTGATTACCTGAACCCAGGACCTACAGACTGAGGTGCCAACTTGAAAAGTGACTGCACTCTGCCGGGCAGAAGCATGAACTAAAAAGTAAGGTACAAAAAGCATTGGCATAGCCAATAGGTCTCGCCTTTGGGACCTTATAAGTGCTTAGCCATGCAACAGTTGATGTTGTTGCACCAAGGATATTGTGCTGCATAACAAAACACTTATAAGGTCCCAAAGGCGAGACCTATTGGCTATGCCAATGCTTGTTGTTTAATGGTGGAAATCCGTTCAGTAGTTCATGAGAAATTAGAAAAAGAAAAAGTTTCAATATCTGGGCGGAGCCTAACGACACATCTCATCGTGAGATCTGATTGGCTGTCAGCACTTCATCCTTTAATTGCTGGCAGCCATCTTGGGACTAATATACATGATAGTACCCCATTGAAATGCATTGTAGTGAATCGAAGATTTTGAGGGTTACCAAAAGGAGAACTATAAAGGGTGATAACAGACTTTAGTTACATTAGAATTCATTTGTTGATGGTACCATACTTATTTCAGGAATTGTGGTGTGTTCTAAGGTGATTTCACCCAGTGAAAAACCTTCTCCTGGGATATCATGAACCATGTTTGAGAGAAAACTGAAGCTAAAATGATAGCATCTTTTCTGTAAATTCACATTATCTTTCTCAGTCATGTGAGAATGAAGTCTGTCATTCTCAGTAAATCATGCACATCCAACAAGGGCAGAGACTGTCAGTTGATTCCTTTGTGTTCTACTGCAGCTTCCCAGAGTGCTCTGAAGAACAACTAGAGCACTAACAGCCTTACTTATAACAAAAGTATGGCACACCTGAAGCCATCTTGATTGGAATAAACTGGTAACACTTAAAAAATTTAATTTAAAAAGGAACAAAATGATGGGGTTCATTTTGTCAGAGAAATTATGGTTAGTGCTGTAGAAAGAAAAACTAGGACATGTTTCAAGTGTGATCTCAAATATCTTCCTGTTATATTTCAACAGGAGCAGCCAGTCATTTGATGCCTTTGTGTTTTACTGCAGCTTCCCAGAGTGTTCTAAAGAACAACTAGAGCACTAACAGCCTAACTTATGACAAAAGTATGGCACACCTGAAGCCATCTTGATTGGAATAAATTGGTAACACTTACAACATTTAATTTAAAAAAGGAACACAATGATGGGGTTCATTTTGTCATAGAAATTATGGTTAGTGTTGTGGAAAGAAAAATTAGGATCTGTTTCAAGTGTGATCTCAAATATCTTCCTGTTATATTTCAACAGGAGCAGCCTGTCAGTTGATGCCTTTGTGTTCTACTGCAGCTTCCCAGAGTGTTCTAAAGAACAACTAGAGCGCTAACAGTCTTACTTATGACAAACTTATGGCACACCTGATGCCATCTTGATTGGATTAAACTGGTAACTCTTAAAACATTTAATTGAAAAAGGAACAAAATGATGGGGCTCATTTTATCATAGAAATTAACAGCCCAATGCTGTGTTACACCCACCAGTGCCCGCCGAGTGCCACACACCTCTGTGCTGTATTCCACCAGCTAGTGCGTATGCTATCACACTCTCTAGCCCATGTGCACTATAACACCACCCCGTGAATATGTCATGCCACAGTTGCCTTTGCACGGGTTATATTGCCCCATCTAACGTGCCTTCCTCGATGCCTATGTTATAACGCACAGCGCTATTCCATACATATTACAATCTGGGATCCATATCTTTGTCACAGTGCATATGCAACGTTACACTCCCCTGTACATATTTTATATTACAACTTTAGACACTAGTTAGGTTACACAGCACTGCCCTATGCATATTACACTCCAAGGCGCATATCGCATAGCACACGCTAGTGTCTGTGCTATCTCGCGCTCTCCAATGAATCTGTCATTGCGCACAATGTATTGCATATTATATTTCACGCCCCGGTTCATCTTATATCACACTTTTTGGTGCATAGTTTATACCATATACTATATCTAGTTTTCATTTTCAATCGTGCTCTCAGGACTATGTTCTATTTAACACTGCGTCCACCTACCCTTTTCACGGGCATTACATTTTGCGATGGGGGGTGGAGGTTCAGGGGGTGTTTCTGCCAAGTGAGCCCGGAGTCACAGTCACAAACGTCCTCTTCTTCCTGAATAAAAGTGAGATTATGCTGCATACTTGTTCATATTTTAAACACATTTTAAAAACAATAAATTTCTTTATACCTACCTTCTCTAACAGTTAGCTTGCTGCCCCATCCACCTCCTCCCTATCCTCTGTTGTCTGAATCCATGGACTAACCTCCTCCCTCCTGTCATGCATGGTCTGATGTGCTGCCACTGACCTCCATTTAGCATGATGTACCAGTCCACTCCTCCTGCCCTCCATTGCCCAATTCTATGGCCTCTGTGCTTAGCTTGCTGCCCCTATTCTCCTTCCCCCTGCTCTCCGATGTCTTTGTGCATGCCCCTGCTCCATCCTTTTTGCCCACCATGTTCCAAGGACCTGCCACTCCTATCTACTCTGAGTGTTCTGTTGAGCTGCCACTCCCCTCACACCTGCCTAGCATTGTCAGATGACTGTAACCTGTCCCTGCCACCTCCACCCTGCCTGTCCACATGCCATGCCCCTATCCCCTTCCTCCTGTCGTCCATGGTCCATTTTACTGCCACACCCTTCTGCCCTCCCTGGTCTGTTGTGCTGCAACTGCTCCTCCTGCCTGCCCCGCGCGGTCTGTTATGAGGCTCCTTCCCCTGAACTCTCTTGTCTGTGCCCAGGTCCTGACCCACCCTTCTATCCTCCATGGTCCTTTGTGCATTCCCCTGCACCCTCCTTCTTGCCCATCATAGCCATTGTGCTGCCACTAACCCTACCGCTTGCCATGCATGGTCTTCTGTGCTGCCATGGCCCCTCCCACCTTCCCTGTGTGGTCAGCTAGCTGCCCCTGACCCCCTCCCACCTTCCCTCCATGGTCTGTGTGTATGCCATCATAGTCTCACTGTTGCTCTCCATGGTGTGCCTTGTTTCTAGTGCCCATCCTGCCTGACCTCCATGGTCATCTTGCTGCTCCTGCCCTGCCCCCTTGCCCCCAGCCCTCTGTTTCCATGTGCAGACCAATATTCCCTCCCTCCTGGCTTGTCTGTTCCATTGTAATGCCCCTGACCCGTCCCTCCTGCCCTTTATGGTCTGTTATGCTGCAGCTTTCTCTCCTGTCTGTCCATTATGGTCAGCTAGCTACCATTGCCTCTTTCCCCTCTGTTCTCTGTTGTCCATGTGCATGGTCCTGTCACCTCCCTATTGCTTTCTATGGATTGTTGTGCTGCACTCCCGTCCTGCATGCCCTGTGTGGTGTATTGTGCTGCTGCAAACCCTGATGCCTGCCCTGTAGGGTCAGTTTGGTGCACCTCTCCATGTCCCTCCTGTCCTCTGTTATCTGAGTCCATGTCCCTACCCCAATTCCTCCTGCCTACCATGATCCAATGTACCATACTTGCGAACATTTTCAACTTGGTAAGAGGGAGATTTTGAAAAAAAACTGGGGTATCGATTTTCCCCTTTGAGTTACATTGAAAAAGAGGAGATTGTAGACAGGAGACAGATCAAATAAAGCCCATTTGAGCATAAAAACATTGGACGCTTCCTGGCTGAAACGGGTCTGTTGGCATGTATGGTTGTACTACCACTGCCTCTTCCTTCTGCCCACAATGGTCTATTATATTGCCACAGCCTCTCTTGCCAGTCCTGTATTGTTGGTTTGTTGCCCCTGCCCCCCTTTCCACTGCCCTCCATAGTCTGTTGTGCTGCCACTGCCCTTCCTGCTGCCCAGTGTGGTCAAATTGTTGCCTCTGCACTCTTCTACCTGCCTTCAATTTTCAGAGTCCGTGCCCCTGGCCTCTGCCTCTCAACAGTATGCCAATGAACAACTAGATTGCTAACATTCTATATTTATTACAAAAGTGTGGAACGCCTGACGTCTTCATGATATAATCAAAACTGTAATACCTAGAGCATTTACTTTAGAAATTACATATATTAGAGGGTCTTATTTGCATCAAAATTATGGTTAGTGCACTAAAAAACTAAAATGAGGACATATTTTCTGAGTTTTCAAATAGCGACAAAGAACTTTTAAATTTTTTGTAATCTTTATGTTTTTTATCCAGTTGACCACTTGATTAAATGTTGCACTTAGGGGAGAAGATGTGTTGTTACATCCAGAGCAGCAGACTTTGCAACTGGGGAACCATGTTGGAGTTTCTGCTTCAGCTCAACATTCTGTGATTCTGGTCAAATCACTTAATCTCCCCATGTCTACAACCAAAATGAATTTGATCTTGTGTGATGTAACCAATGCTCATGTAAAGCACTCCAATACCTGACAAGTCTGAACTATATAAATCTGCAAATACACAAAAAATACGTGTTTTTTTCATACTTCTGCCATTGGGCTACATGTGGGCTACATCTGGGTGATATTTGTGCTGCACTTGGGCTCCTTTGTCTCTGGTGGCCATCTTGGGAGATGTATTTGTTATGAAGTTTCCTAATTTCCTAATTTACTGCAGTCTCCTCAGTAGGAAATGCTTTCAGTTTTTTTCTTTGATTCCACGAGGAAGGTATTCAGATATGTCACACATTTGCCATAAATTCTGAATGTTAGCACTCTAGTTGCTCATTAGATCACTGTAGTAAAGCTACTGCTCACCACTCTGCATATCAGAATTTTTTAATGAAATAGAAGAGGATTTGAGAAGTCACTCAAAATGTGCCCTAATTTTTCTTTCTTCAGCACTAATCATAATTTCTATGGCAAAATTAACCCCCTCATTGTGTTCCTTTTTAAATTAAATGTTTTAAGTGTTACCAGTTTATTCCAATCAAGATGGCTTCAGGTGTGCGATACTTTTATCATAAGTAAGACAGTAAGCGCTCTAGTTGTTCTTAAGAACACTCTGGGACATTCTGTCATTGGGCTATACTTGGGCTACATCTGGGTGATATTTGTGCTACATTTGTGCTACATTTGGGCTCTTTTGTCTTTGGTGGCCATTTTGGGAGACTTATATGTTATGAAGTTTCCTAATTTCCTCATTTACTGCAGTCTCCTCAGTAGGAAATACTTTCAGTTTTTTACTTTGATTCCATCAAGAATGCATTCAGATGTGTCACACATTTGCCATAAATTCAGAATGTTAGCACTCTAGTTGCTTATTAGATCACTGTAGTAAAGCTACTGCTCACCAGGGAAGTCTGCTGCTGGTATTGAAAGTGCATGTTTCAGTCTGCATGTCAGAATTTTTTAATGAAATAGAAAAGGATTTGAGAAGTCACACTTGTTCTTTAGAATACTCTGGGAAGCTGCAGTAGAACACAAAGGAATCAACTGACAGTTTCTGCTCTTTTTGGATGTACATGTTTTACTGAGAATTTCAGACTTTATTCTAACATGACTGAGAAAGATAATGTGAATTTACAGAAAATATGCTCTCAGTTTAGCTTATAGATCACCTTCCAAACCTCTGTGGGAAAAGCACGAGAAAATAGTTTTCTCTCAAACATGATTCATGATATCACAGCAGAAGGCTTTTTCACATGGTAAAATCACCTTAGAACACACCACAATTGCTAAAATGAGTATGGTACCATCAACAAATGATTTATAATGTAACGAAAGTCTTAAAACCTTCTATTAACTGCAATGCTTTTTAATGAGGTGCTATCATGTATATTGGTCCCAAGATGCCTGCCAACACTTCTTGGATGAAGTACTGACAGCCAATCAGATCTCACGATGAGATGTTTGGTTAGGCTCCGCCTAGATATATCTATCTTTTTAACTCTAATTTTCTCAGGAACTACTGAACGGATTTACACCATTTAAGCAAAAGGCATGAGTCTGAACTGAGGACTACCTCTTTGCCAAATTTGGTGTAATTCCGTTCAGCAGTTCGGGCTGTAGCTGCATCAACAGTTCCTATGGGAAAATGCATGGGGAAAACGTGTTTTGGGACCCCCCTTTTTTCTCAGCCCCCGCTTGACGAATCACCGTGAAATTTTCAGGATAGGAGCGGACCGGAGCTGGCCAAAAGTTTGGAAAATTTCACGAAGATTCGTCAATCAGCGCCAACGTTATTCCAAATAGAATGTTGCAGATTTCCTAAGGAAAATAGGTCCTAACTATAACTACCTACTGGCGACTGCCAGTAGGTAATTATATATTACCTACTGGCGGTCGCCAGTATTTAGTTATAGTTAGGACCTGTTATCCATAGGAAAATCGTAACATTCTTTTCCCAATAACATTGGCATTGGTTGACGAATCTTCGCCAAATCCTCAAAACTTGTGGGGCACTCCGGTCAGCTCCTATCTTAAAAGTTTCAGGGTGATTCGGCAAGCGAGGGCCGAGAAAAAAGGGATGTCCCAAAACGTGTTTTCTCCATGTTAATTCCCATAGGAAACTTTAGACACGGCTACAGCCCGGACTGCTGAACGGAATTACACCAAATTTGGCAAAAGATAGCCCTTGATTCAGAAAGATCCCTTTTTAGGTCTCACTGAGCCCAGCGCATGCACTGGCTCGGAGAGACATTTTGGAGGTGAGTCTTCAAAGTGCTGCTGGCTGGCCTAGTGCTTGCGTTCACGCGAGCGTGCCCGCACCCAGCAGCACTTTGAAAACTCGTGCTCTTTAGCGGGTCATCGCGATCACTTTCGCTTTTAGAGACTTTCGCTTTTACGGCCTCGCGGCGTTACTTTTACTGCCGCGCGGCCAATGCTTGTTTTTCATCCTCCGCCCCCTGCCGCACTATCCCTGTTCCGAGGCAGCTGCCACTGGTATCATTATATCATAATTAATAACTAATGTTGTTGACAGCATAATTACTTATATTGGTGACATGAAAGTATGTTTGGTGACGTAAAAACTTGACGAGACAACAATTATTTAGTAATGTGAAATTATGTGTGGTGATAGGAGAGGAAATTTGATGACGCAGAGATTCATATATGGATTTATGAAATCATATTTAGGGAGAGGAAACGAAATTCAGTTACATAAAAAAACATTGTATTGTTGAAAGTCTGTTTCGTGACATTAAAGCTTGTTTAGAGGGATGACATATTTAATAAAAGAAAAACTTTGTTTAGTGACTTTTCAGCACGTTTTATGACACAGATTCACGTCTAGAGTTTAGAAAGAATGCTAGTGATTTGAAGCTTTTTGGTGAAATTACATCTTATTGCAAACCATGCAGCAATGTTTACTTGCTTGAAATTACATTTATTAACATGAAATTAGTTTTAGGATCATGAAAACACATTGCATAAATAGCAGCTACAAACTTTGACTTTCTAAGGAAGGTGAATTTCTTTGGTTCAGTTCAAGTCGTGAAAGCAAGGGACTGGTTCGCAAGGGAAAGTATGTACATTGTTTGCATAATTAAATAGTAACATGCGTAAATTATACTTACACCTGGAATTAAGTTACAGCTTTTAGCTAGTTTGCAAGTATTTCCAGTGGAACATCAGCTGTGCATAAGTGAATTACTCATAACAGATTTTAACTGTATTTCTTCAGAGAAATTGACCCTTATTTTTCTGATCCCATCTATGGGCACTTTCCACAGGGAATAGTCTGCATATGATAGTGTGCGGGGTGAGAATGCACTAAATTCTGCTATTATGTTTTTTCTCCAAGACTACGTATTCAGCGTGCGGGGTACCCCTCCCCTTATCCACTCTGTTGTTGCTGTTCAGCCCTCTCATGCCAGATCCATTTAGAAGTTAGTTACATGTTTCTGGTTTTGTGAGTATCATACACAACGTGTCTGTAAATTGCCATTTTTCCTGGAATTTTCTCGACTGTCGATTCAGCATCGGATGATGTTGGCCTGTTCCCGCCGACACACCTTAGCCCCTAATCTACACCCCGCCTCCCCCCACCCCCATTCTGTGTCTAGTGGAGCTTACTCTGTCCATTGGAAGCAATGCTACGTAGACAGTATCACTGCTTTCACGATTAAAAATAAAGTTGTAATTGGTCTCGCTGACCACTTTACACATATAGCTTGAAATCGAAATGTAATAGTTCTTCTTACATTAAATGCTCCCGGGTTGCTTGTGCTCCATTTGAAAAATACATTTTAATGTGTAATAAATGGAAACTCGTGGTGGATTTTCAAATAAGCTATCATTCCGGCACAATATCGTACACTCCCCTTTCCTTTTATTGTTAGGAAACATAACCGTATATTTGGAAGGTATTTCTACTAAAATGAGTTTGGAATTCGCAGGCTTTTGGGTGACAGCATGTGGGGAGACGCAACTGTAAGCTCGAAGACTCAATTCGAGGTTAAAGTCGGATATGAAATGCCGGCGCATTGTGAAGTCAGCTCGATGAAGGCTTTTTGGCAGTGCACTGATGCTGACCTCGTCATGGGTATCTTTTACGTGCCTCGGACATATTCGGAGGCTAGATGGGGGGCATCATACACGGGAAGCACACCTCATACCCGGATTCCGAATGCGCTTCGATGCCACGCCAGTCGCAAACCAGGCGCTACTTACATGCCATACATATAGGGATAACTGCCAGAAACCCACTCTGCTGTCCGTCCACTCTGTGCTGACGGTGTCCAGTTGCGCCCTCTGCCGATGTCCCGCGACAAGCCGGACATAGGTCCTTGGATTGACCCCGCTGTCAGCTCCCCGTGTTGCCCCCTAGCATGCTCCTCTTCCTCTTGGACAGACCCCTCTCCCGTGATTTCCATACTCTGCGCCCGGTCGCCGTGGGTTCACTTATGGAGGCGGGGGCAAAGTTAAAGCTGCGCTCGCGCTTCCTTTAAGCTTTTAATTTTAAAATCTTTTTATGATCGCGGCTTCCCAAAAACCACTGAAAAGATCATTCCATTTGACTTTCACAAACTCTGCGGATATGTGTGCAGAGGAAATGAGGCTGGAAAGGGGGGAGGAGGGGTGAGGGATGGAGTTGCCCAGAGGCGCTATGTGAGAGAGACACCGGGAAAGGCACTGGTAAGGGAAAGGCCAGCTGATTACCTGAACCCAGGACCTACAGACTGAGGTGCCAACTTGAAAAGTGACTGCACTCTGCCGGGCAGAAGCATGAACTAAAAAGTAAGGTACAAAAAGCATTGGCATAGCCAATAGGTCTCGCCTTTGGGACCTTATAAGTGCTTAGCCATGCAACAGTTGATGTTGTTGCACCAAGGATATTGTGCTGCATAACAAAACACTTATAAGGTCCCAAAGGCGAGACCTATTGGCTATGCCAATGCTTGTTGTTTAATGGTGGAAATCCGTTCAGTAGTTCATGAGAAATTAGAAAAAGAAAAAGTTTCAATATCTGGGCGGAGCCTAACGACACATCTCATCGTGAGATCTGATTGGCTGTCAGCACTTCATCCTTTAATTGCTGGCAGCCATCTTGGGACTAATATACATGATAGTACCCCATTGAAATGCATTGTAGTGAATCGAAGATTTTGAGGGTTACCAAAAGGAGAACTATAAAGGGTGATAACAGACTTTAGTTACATTAGAATTCATTTGTTGATGGTACCATACTTATTTCAGGAATTGTGGTGTGTTCTAAGGTGATTTCACCCAGTGAAAAACCTTCTCCTGGGATATCATGAACCATGTTTGAGAGAAAACTGAAGCTAAAATGATAGCATCTTTTCTGTAAATTCACATTATCTTTCTCAGTCATGTGAGAATGAAGTCTGTCATTCTCAGTAAATCATGCACATCCAACAAGGGCAGAGACTGTCAGTTGATTCCTTTGTGTTCTACTGCAGCTTCCCAGAGTGCTCTGAAGAACAACTAGAGCACTAACAGCCTTACTTATAACAAAAGTATGGCACACCTGAAGCCATCTTGATTGGAATAAACTGGTAACACTTAAAAAATTTAATTTAAAAAGGAACAAAATGATGGGGTTCATTTTGTCAGAGAAATTATGGTTAGTGCTGTAGAAAGAAAAACTAGGACATGTTTCAAGTGTGATCTCAAATATCTTCCTGTTATATTTCAACAGGAGCAGCCAGTCATTTGATGCCTTTGTGTTTTACTGCAGCTTCCCAGAGTGTTCTAAAGAACAACTAGAGCACTAACAGCCTAACTTATGACAAAAGTATGGCACACCTGAAGCCATCTTGATTGGAATAAATTGGTAACACTTACAACATTTAATTTAAAAAAGGAACACAATGATGGGGTTCATTTTGTCATAGAAATTATGGTTAGTGTTGTGGAAAGAAAAATTAGGATCTGTTTCAAGTGTGATCTCAAATATCTTCCTGTTATATTTCAACAGGAGCAGCCTGTCAGTTGATGCCTTTGTGTTCTACTGCAGCTTCCCAGAGTGTTCTAAAGAACAACTAGAGCGCTAACAGTCTTACTTATGACAAACTTATGGCACACCTGATGCCATCTTGATTGGATTAAACTGGTAACTCTTAAAACATTTAATTGAAAAAGGAACAAAATGATGGGGCTCATTTTATCATAGAAATTATGGTTAGTGCTGTAGAAAGAAAAATTAGGACATGTTTTAAGTGAGATCTCAAATATCTTCCTGTTATATTTCAACAGGAGCAGCCTGTCAGTTGATGCCTTTGTGTTCTACTGCAGCTTCCCAGAGTGCTCTGAAGAACAACTAGAGCACTAACAGCCTTACTTATAACAAAAGTATGGCACACCTGAAGCCATCTTGATTGGAATAAACTGGTAACACTTAAAACATTTAATTTAAAAAGGAACAAAATGATGGGGTTCATTTTGTCATAGAAATTATGGTTAGTGCTGTAGAAAGAAAAACTAGGACATGTTTCAAGTGTGATCTCAAATATCTTCCTGTTATATTTCAACAGGAGCAGCCAGTCATTTGATGCATTTGTGTTTTACTGCAGCTTCCCAGAGTGTTCTAAAGAACAACTAGAGCACTAACAGCCTTACTTATGACAAAAGTATGGCACACCTGAAGCCATCTTGATTGGAATAAATTGGTAACACTTACAACATTTAATTTAAAAAAGGAACACAATGATGGGGATCATTTTGTCATAGAAATTATGGTTAGTGTTGTAGAAAGAAAAATTAGGATATGTTTCAAGTGTGATCTCAAATATCTTCCTGTTATATTTCAACAGGAGCAGCCTGTCAGTTGATGCCTTTGTGTTCTACTGCAGCTTCCCAGAGTGTTCTAAAGAACAACTAGAGCGCTAACAGTCTTACTTATGACAAACTTAGGGCACACCTGATGCCATCTTGATTGGAATAAACTGGTAACTCTTAAAACATTTAATTGAAAAAGGAACAAAATGATGGGGCTCATTTTATCATAGAAATTATGGTTAGTGCTGTAGAAAGAAAAATTAGGACATGTTTTAAGTGAGATCTCAAATATCTTCCTATTATATTTCAACAGGAGCAGCCTGTCAGTTGATGCCTTTGTGTTCTACTACAGCTTCCCAGAGTGTTCTAAAGAACAACTAGAGTGCTAACAGTCTTACTTATGACTACATTATGGCACACCTGAAGCCATCTTGATTGGAATAAACTGGTAACTCTTAAAACATTTAATTTAAAAAGGAGCAAAATGAGGGGGTTCATTTTGTCATAGAAATTATGGTTAGTGCTGTAGAAAGAAAAATTAGGACATGTTTCAAGTGTGATCTCAAACATCTTCCTGTTATATTTCAACAGGAGCAGCCTGTCAGTTGATGGCTTTGTGTTCTACTGCAGCTTCCCAGAGTGTTCTACAGAACAACTAGAGCACTAACAGTCTTATCTATGACAAAATTATGGCACACCTGAAGCCATCTTGATTGGAATAAACTGGTAACACTTAAAACATTTAATTTAAAAAGGAACAAAATGAGGGGGTTCATTTTGTCATAGAAATTATGGTTAGTGCTGCAGAAAGAAAATTTAGGGCATGTTAAAAGTGAGATCTCAAATCCTCCTCTATTTCATTAGAAAATTCTGACATGCAGACTGGAACAACACTTTCAATACCAGCCGTAGACTTCCAGTTAACTCCCTGGTGAGCAGTAGCTTTACTACAGTGATCTAATGAACAACTAGAGTGCTAACATTCTGAACTTATGGCAAATGTGTGACACATCTGAATGCCTTCTTGATGGAATCATAGTAAAAAACTGAAAGCATTTCCTACTGAGGAGACTGCAGTAAATGAGGAAATTAGGAAACTTCATAACAAATAAGTCTCCGAAGATGGCCACCAGAGAAAAAAGAGCCCAAATGTAGCACAACTATCACCCAGATGTAGCCCACATATAGCCCAACGACAGAAGTGTGCAAAACACTTTTTATTTTTAGTTTTTCTGCAGTTTTATATAGTGCAGACTGGTCAGGTATTGGAGCGTTACATCTTACTTGGACCCCTTATTGCGTATTTTGCACATGAGATTGATCTTGCGAAACATTGAACTTTACGATTCCGTTAACCTGAAGTTGCTCTGAACCGGGCTTTGTAACACCCGTTTTTACCTACTGGTTTTAATTAATTATCACTGTATTGTATTAGGAAAGAGGATTTACTGTTTTTATGTACACTTTTATGATCGATATTTCTAAATCAGATCGAATAAAGTTTAATGAATTCTATGGCAGGACAGAGACGAGTATTATGCATATCTTTCCTCACTTTATTTGCATAGCAGTTCAAAGAAAACGTAACACAACAATCATTAAACAAACGACTACACAACCCATGAACCATTAGGGGGGTAGTCTCCAAGGCAACTATAGTCAAATCATTTCACAGTCCATCGTATATAATATCGTGATGTCCCTTCTGCTTCCTCTTTCTTCACTGCTCATCAGTTAAGTGCATTCCTTACATTCTTGGCTTAATCTGACGTTGTTGCTGTTTGTATAGCGGTTTCTTGTGCATGTTATTAGCATTATTGCCTTGGTATTGTTTCATATTCCCTGCGCAGCAGGTTCTTGCCTGAGAGCGTTCTCCCCCTCGCAGTTTCTCCCGCTGTGCGCTCTGCGCGTGTTGAGATCCTGTCAGGCGCGTCTGGTCCGAGCGAGGCAGCTCCGTCGAGCGCTCCCACTGGTCTTTAGGCGCATTTGGGAATCCGGTCACTCCTTTAGTGTCCGCTTGATTCCCGACCAACCTTCGCCTAATTTTGACACCGCTACGCGGTGATTTCCCCACACGGCCACATAAGTGACCAGCGCCACCTGGTGGTGTAATTGGTATTGCAGTTCAGTCTATTCTTATAACAGCTTCGGGGAAAGCCCAGCTGTTGGAGCACCGGCGAGGGGGATGCCTTAAGGATTTTAAGGGCATTTGTTCTGTGCTCGCACCCTCTGCTATCATGTCTTCTCCAGAAGACCACTTTTACTCCTCCTACCAGGAAGTGGAGGAGGAATGGCCTCCCATATCTCCCTGCAGCAGTGGACCAAGTCCTCTTTCTGGCTATTTCTAGGGCGCTGGCTCCTCTTAGGGATCAGGTTGATAAGATGGCAAAAAGCATCCCTGGGGTGTTCAGTGACCCAGATCTGGTGGTGGCGGGTCCAGTAGCTCCCAGATGGGGAATAAAAGGGCCGTTAAGCATAATGTGAGGCACTTGGAAGGATTTGCTAAACTTAAGGATACCTTCCTCAAGAGTGCGCGAACGCTAAAACATGCACCCTGCTGGGAGGAGGAGGAATCAGGAGAAAATTGCGATGCTGTCACCACTATTGTAAACCCCGACGGTGGGTTTCCCTTAGAGGGAGAGGGTGTATCGGAGGACCATTTCTCCTCTGATGAGGATAAGAACTCGGGCGTCCCTGGCATCCAGAGTCCCCCTCCTCTCACCCCCGGGTTGGGGACGGAGTCAACTCTGACATGTTTGAGCCCACCCAAATTTATCATCCTAGGTCGGCGGAGTGGACCCCTGACACCAAAGTGGCAGAGTATGTGGTGGGGAAAATCCATCAACCCCTTGAAAGGGAGGTCAGGAATAGGATGAGGGGAGAATGCCCCAGGCCCTCACTGAAGGGGAAGGTGGCACACACGCCTGAAATTGATGAGAAACTATGTACCCTTTCCTCCAAGTATATGAGGGATCCCAAGAAAGGAATTGATAGGTCTTGGACGTGGTAGGACCCTTGACCCAAATTATTCAATTGGCGGAGCGTTCAAAAGAGTCAGGATCCCCTTTGTCCATGGATATTGTGGCTGGTTGGGCGCACTACCCTAAACCCTAAAACACTACCCCTCCACTACCCAAACACCACTGCACTACCCTAAACCCTAAAACACTACCCCCAGCACAACACCCTACACTACCCAAACATAACTGCACTACTCTGAACCCTAAAACACTACCACCAGCATGACTCCCTACACTACCCAAACACCACTGCACTACCCTAAACACAAAATCTACCCCAGCACAACCCCCTACACTACACAAAACACCACTGCACTACCCTAAACCATAAAACACTACCCCCAGCATGACCCCCTACACTACACAAACACCACTGCACTACCCTAAACTCAAAAACACTACCACCAGCATGACCCCCTACACTACTAAAAAACCACTGCACTACCCTAAACCCTAAGCCCTAAAACACTACCCCAGCACGACTCCCTACACTACTGCTCTACCATAAACCCTAAAACACTACCCCAGCACGACCCCCTACACTACCCAAACACCACTACACTACCCTAAACCCTAAAACACTACCCCCAGAATGACCCCCTACACTTCCCAAACAGCGTGGATTGTCTACATGTTTTTTGGAACGCATGTTCATTTACCATACATACCTTTACAACAAAATTTGTTGTAAAGGCATGCGTGGTAAATGACCATGCATTCTAAAAAAATGTGTAGTAATGACTTCGCAATGTACAACGCATGCGTGGTAATGCATGCGTTGTAATGGTATCGCGAAGTAAAAAAGTTGTTGTAATGGCTGTTTACCGATCGAAGCTGGCCCCTGTTCTTCAGTGAGACGTTTATTTGATTAATTAGGAGGGAGGAATGTGTTTTTTTTAATCGAAAAAAAGTGCATTCCAAGCTGTTGTATTGTGAAAGTGTCTGCATGGCCTGGTTTCACTTCCGTTGAGAAAGTGGAAGAGTCTGTTTGGATCTAAAGTAGTTCTGTTGTTGGACGGGGCCGGCGTGACACGTCATCAGAAAACATAGCTAATGGAAAGCGTCCTCCCTGAAGTGTGGAGCAGTGCCATGACAGGTCAACGAGTGTGCGCCCCACAGCAGTTTGACCGTACCGCGTGACCCATGTGCCGCCTGCAGGGTAGGGAAGGCAGAAGTGGCATCGCAGGTCCTCTTGAAGACCGTTGTAGCACTAAGTCTACATTTTGGTACTAGGGCATTTTAACTTTGTTGTTCCTACCAGATACAAAGAGAAGATCCTGTGTTATTCAGTGCCCTTGTTACCTTTTTGTGGGTTGTGGTGCTTGTCACTTCGCTGCCCTGCCGGTGCACACGACTGGGCACCCCGCCTCATGTGCCATCCGCAGGGCCTCTGCCCTCGGATCACTGGTTTCGGTTTCTGGAGTGGCAACATAAACAGTTGCTCCCAAAGGACTGGCCTGAACACTTAGGTGAATATCCCCTGCACCAGCATTCCACGAAAATTCTTTCCTAGCTCTACCACGTCGACGAGGACGTCATAATAGCACGGCTCCGCTCACGACACCTTATGACGTCATCGGAGCCATAAGACGACCTCGTCGGCGTGCTGACGTCAGTTCCACCCATTTTTTCTGTGCAAACAGGCGGACCGAGACATTTTCACATGTATACATAGTGTAATAAATATATATATATTCACTGAAAAAACCATAGGTTTCAGGCACATTATAGTTAGAAATTAGCATTTAAAAAACCTTAGAAATTCCCTGAAAAAACCATAGGTTTCAGGGGCGTTATAGTTAGTTGGACATTTCACTCGTACAAAGCCATAGAAATTCCCCCGTTATAGTTAGTTCAGCTAACTATAACTTGCGCGCCCGCAATGCACTGCTGATGACGTCACATATTACATCACTCATGACATGGTCAGTGACTTCATCCATGACATTACTGATGACATCTCAAATGACATCACTGATGACATCATCCAGTGAATGTGTGTTTTTCTGAAAATCAAATATGTTTTATATATGTATATCTCAAGGTCGATGGAAGACTAAATGGGTATATAAGTGTCAAAATGGATGCTTTTTTTGGAAAATTGATTGTATAACTGACTGATTAAGTGTATCTTAGTGAATACATGGGTTAGTGAGTAATGTTTAAATATGTAAATATCTGTATCAGTCTCTCACTTTGTGCATAAGTGGCTGCATGGGTTGGTGAGTAGCTACATGAGTGTCTATATGGGTTATTAGTTGGTTTTTTGAGTATCGGTATGAGTGTCTGAATGGTTCAGTGGGGGGTATTACTTAGTGCATAGATGCATGAATGAGTGACTCACTGTTTGTATGTGTTGAAGACAGCATGTGTGCAGGACTGTATAGGTGGATGAATGTGTGCATGGGTGTGTTAGTGAGTGAATAAGTGTCTCAATAGTTTCTTTATGAGTAACTACATATGTTTTAAACTAGTATATGTGAGTATTGGTGTATGTAAGTGAGTATATGTGAGAGTAAGAGATTGGAAGAGTTCCTGTACAAATAAGTAGGTGTTTCTATAAGTGATTGTTTAAGAGAGTAAGTATGTGTACGTTTCTGTAGAAGTAAGTGTGGTAGTGTGTGTATAACTATATGCAAGTAAATGGATGTTTGATACTTCGTTTGCATGTGTGACTATGTGTGTGAGTAACTCTATGGATGAGTGGCAGTGTGTAACAGGATGTATAGGTGTTTGAGTACATATGATGAGTGAGTACAGTATGAGTGACTGTATATGGACTGTTGGTGAATGAGTGGATGTGTGTGTAGAACTTGGAATTACTGAATAGTTGTGTTGTAACTGGTATTGGTATGTCCATTGTTTTGAAAATGTTAGTTTGTATTTTTGAGTGTATGTATCAAATGTATTAGGGTGAGAGGAGGTCTGCCACTCTATCACAAGGATGATGTCATCAGTGATGTCATCAGTGATGTCATTTGAGATGTCATCAGTGATGTCATCAGTGATGTCACTGACCATGTCATGAGTGATGTAATATGTGACATCATCAGCAGTGCATTGCGGGCGCGTGAGTTATAGTTAGCTGAACTAACTATAACGGGGTAATTTCTACGGTTTTGTATGAGTGAAATGTCCAAATAACTATAACGCCCCTGAAACCAGTGAATATATATATATATTTTTTTTCAACAATGGCCCAACAGCTGGGAAACTAAGTCTTTGGTGAGACACTGTTATTAATTTTCTGCACCTATGCAAGCTTAGTCACGAAAGCCAGCACTCTAGTACGAGTTCTATGAGCCGTTAATGAAACGCTTACCTGGTAGCTAATACATTTATTCTAATTGGCTGTCAACACTCCAAACCAGGAAGTGTTGGCAGCCATCTTGTGACTCAGTAGATCCGAGTTACAAGAAAAGAGAAAAACAAACGTGAAAAGCAAGAAAAGGGGGCAGGGTAGAAACACCCTGACCCCATAAGCCTGCTCAGGGGGTCCCACAAGGACCCCCAGGGCCTCACACATCTTTTTATTTATTTTAAACAGCTTAATCCACAGAGGATCCACGAATCCCGCCACAAAAATTTAAAAAATGAAGTGCGGGCTCCCGCACTTCGTTATTATTTAACCCCCGGGTGGGCCAAGTCCTGGGGGCATGGTGAAATGTAATTGCTGGGGCCCAGGGGGAATGCCACCCCCCGGGGCTTTTCTTAAATATTTGCGGGGGGCACATGGCCTCCCACCAGCCCCTGGTACCGCCACCCCCTGTGGGGGGCCTTGAGCCCCCCCCACACGCCCCGGGGACCACCATCTTCCCGGGGCACTAAAATGCAAATTTGGGGGTCCGTTACGGACCCCCGAGCCCCAGGGACCACCACTTCCCCGGGGCTGTGCATTAGATGGGAGGGGGGCTGTGCGACATCCTCCTGGAGCCTGAGATGGCCCTGGGGACCGCCACCTCCCAGGACCTGCTACTGCAGTGTCCCGGGGTGCCCAAACCTGGGACACTGCTGTTTGCTATGGCAGGGCGGGAGTCTCACGGCTCCCGCCCTGCCATTGCAAACTGTGGTTTGGATTTTGGAAGAGAGAGCAGGAAACCTGCACTATCTTCCAAAATCCAAACCAGATTGCTTTTCCACACAGCGAACTGCATGTCAGCAGCTCCCCGTGTGGAAGACCAATGCCGGCTTCCGCAGGAGGTGGGGAGCAGGCTGGGACCTTGGGGGCATTGCAGTTCCCCCCACGGTCCCCAACAAGAGGCCAGGCCCCTGGGAATGGGGTCCCCGGGGCCATAAATGGCCTGAGGAGGGGGGCCACGCAGCCCCCTCCAAATATAAAAAAAAATAAACACTCGTCATGCCCCAGGGGATGGGGTCCCCGGGGCTGAATATGGGTTCGGGATGGGCCCACGTGGCCCCCTTCCATTTTTGAAAAAAATAAAAAATTAGGGGTCAGGCCCTGGGGGATGGGGTCCCCAGGGCCCATAAAATAGGAAAGAAAGGGGGGTCACACAGCTCCCCTTCCTAAAAATAAAAATTTAAAAAAAGACCCGCATAGCCAAGGCCCTGCCCCTCCCAGCAACACTATGCAAACCCGCCCTGTGGCGCGTTTTAAGCCGGACGTGTTTGCACAGTGGTGAAGGGAGGGGGCGGGGCCTGAGGTGACATGTGTGCAAACACGCTCTGTGGCACGTTTTAAGTTGGGGAATTAATTCCCCTTCAATACTGAGGGCCCCTGGGGGCCAACTAGCCCACTAGGTACCTCCAGTAAGCGCCACAGGCCTGCGTTGCAGAGAGGCGGTCCAAGCCACGCCTCTTTTTACACCTCTCTGCAACGCAGCTCTGTGGCGCTTACTGGAGGTACTTCGTGGGCTAGTTGGACCCCAGGGACCCTCAGGATTCAAGGGAACTTTATTCCCCAACTTAAAATGCACCACAGGGCGTGTTTGCACAGTGGTGAAGGGAGGGGGCGGGGCCTGAGGTGACATGTGTGCAAACACGCCCTGTGGCGCCTTTTAAGTTGGGGAATTAATTTCTCTTCAATCCTGATACATACATACAGGGATACATATATATATATAATATATATATATTCTATTTGGGAGGGCTGTTTCCCCCCACTTTCCGTGATTTATGGTGTTTACCATACTGAGTAGAGTCACGTCCGCAGTGTTACTGGGACATTCTCAGTGCAGGACAAATTTAAGTTTTAATACCTCTTGTTCAAACCTGCATTTTGGGCCCAGGCCTGCCATTGCGAATGTTAGGAATAAGAGCCAAATGATTGTGCACTTTGGAGTCAGTTTTATGCATAGCATCAATTTATGTAGCACCTTGCACACTTTACACACTTCTTACACTTTATAGGCATACAATGCCTTGGTTTGCATGTTTGCACAAAGTCGGACTGGGGGTGTGACCTTCTCTAGTGGCACCTCTAAAATGACATTAGGGCAATCTCGTCATGGCATGGCACACTGTAAGGGCTATTTATATGAGTTTGAACACTTTCTTTTTGCAATGAAATGTTGATGGTTTAACAGGAGGGAAAAAACAAGCAATCTAGGCTTGATTAAGGGGGCATACCACAACAGTAGTTCTTTTTTTTTTTTTTACAGGAAACCCATATTGCCTACAATAATATTTCCAAGCTTACCATGTTTGAATTGTGGACAGGATTCCAATGCTTCTCCTCTATAAATGTGGTGCATAGAGTGCCGCATTCATTTCTAAAAATGTTTAGGCCAAGATTCATATTTGTCAGGGCATAATGGAAGGGTATTGATACTGGATGAATTGCAGAATTGACTCTACCAGACTAACTCTGTGGTCTGTGTGTATGCCCTAATAGAAGAAAACCCAGGCCCCTTCATTAAATTGTTTCAATTACTTTGTGCAATACCTGAGGAAATAGTTATTGGAGGAGATTTTAATTTTCTTCAAGATCCGGGAATGGATAATACAACATGTATTTAGAGACAGTATAAACCTAAGATAGCAAAGACCCTAAGGGAATATCAAAACATTTTGAGGCTGGTGGATCTTTGGAGGGTTGCTGTCCCTCACAATAAGGTGTTTTCCTGCATCTCAGCCAGGTTTTGACAATTTCCTGGTCTTATTGACCATTACGTTTCAGCATTTGATGACGCTATTGAATGGATTTTCCAATCACTCAGCACTTGAACTTCATTAAATGGGAATGGACAGAATGCCTAAAAATGAGAGATAGGTTCCAATTAAATTTACTTGGAAGAATAAAATTGAGTTGACGTATGTACGGTGGAGATAAAGGACTTCCTGGCAGTAATGTGGGCACGGCCTCTTGAGTATGATTTAGGATGGGTTTAGGCATTCCTTCATGTCCAATTAATTTCCAGAGATATATCCACAAACAAAGCCATGAAGGAAGAAATTAGAGAATCAAGTTAGAAGTGATTTTAAGAAATTCTTAGCAAATAATTCAGCTGGAAACAGAAAGGCACTGGAAAGTGTGAATTCCGCTCTACCACTGTACTAATATGCTTTAAACTAATTGAAAAACTCGGCCTATTTGCAAAAGATGCACAAGAAGAGTGACTACGCAGGAAGTTTAAAAGCATGGCAAGTCTGGGAGCGAGTTTCTAATAACACCATTAGCACCTTAAAATGTCAAAAATAGGACCTCTCTTCGTTTTTCTATTAATTTCAACAAAATTAATAAAACCTCCCCTAGTGTTGATATGAATGAATTAAATAATTTTTAGCAGAAATAATAATCTTAGTAATTTCAGAAGAAGACAAAAGGTCAAAGGTCAACCCCTTCACTTTACAGGAGTTTGAGGAGGATCTTGACAATCTACAGTGGGGCAAAATAAGCGGACCAGATGGTTTCCCCTCTGATATCCTCCAGGTGACCAATTTGATGGAAAATAAATGTAATATATTGACGATTGGGGACTCTCGCCTATTGGCATATTAGAGCCACTGCTCTGATTCTAGAGAGGTTATGATACAATTGGAGTGGACCCTCCCGTCTGAAGTAATAAAAGTGGTGGGTGAAAATATGCTATAGTAGTCAGAAGATAGAACAGGCTGCCTGTGGTAGCTAACTCCAACTACTTGCCGTCCTGCTTACAAGTGGTGGGATTAACAGCTCTAGGGGTCCTACTTCTACAGGTTTCAAGTGAACAGCTTATCCTGGGTGGTGGTTTTCACCTGGGTATAGATAAGACTATTGAGCAATATAGGCAAAGTGAGTGCAGTGGGGGACTGCAATTTAAAAAGTTTATGAAAGCATATGGATTAGTAGATGTATGGAGAAAATACAATCCCTCTACACAACAATACTCTTTCTACTCCAAATTCATAATTCCTATTTGTGCTTAGACCATATATTTACACAAGGTTTATATATGCCTCGAGTCCTGCACATTTTTAGCCTGGAGATTTCCAACCACTCTTTGCTATCTGCAGAAATTGGCAGCCGCAGGCAGGGAGACTACAGAGGGTGGGAATTGTATCACTGGCTATTGAAATAGAAGGGAGTGGTGGACGAATTGTGCCAAACCATGGAGAACTACTTTTGTGAAAACGAAAATACAGTGTGGTCCAGAGTGGACTGTGGCAAGTGGTTAAGGCAGTGTTGCACAGGCAGACAATTTCCCTGGCAGTGGCTAAGCATAAGGATAGGTAGGAACAGATGTGTCGCATCAAAGACCACTTTTTCCAACTGTAGAGGAAATATGCTTTGCATCCTAGTGATGACCTGCATGACCAACTAGACCTTTACCATAGGGAGTATCATGACCTGGCCACCAATGCAGCATGCAACTACTTTATGGCTGTGAAGAGGCATGTCTATGAGGTGGGCAATAAAGTTGGGAGACTATTGGCCTGGTTAGGCAAGAGAGACAGGGCAGCTAGATGGGTAGGAGAGATCCACAACTTTGTGACCACAGGATGATTGCTGTTAACTCCGAACTTGCTGAGGAGTTTGCTCGCCACAACACAGATCTTGAGAAGAAACAGGCCTTCCTCCAGGATATATCACTACCATGGCTTCCATTCACTGATAGAGCAGAACTTGATGCCACTATAACAGTACAGTAGTAGCGATAGAGGATGCAATAGGAACCCTACAATCTGGCAAGGCCCTGGACCGAATGGTCTGCTGACTGAGGTATATAAATGTATGGCTAGTAGGATATCTAATGATCTCCTTCAAATGGAAGAGGCAACAATGGATGAAGGTGGTATCGGAAGAGAGGCTCCCTCAGCCATGATTGCAGTTATTCGTAAAGCAGTTGAACATAGACACCACGGCTCCTTGTACAGTCCTATCACTCTTTCAAACATTGACACTAAAAGTTTGGCCAAAGTGCTATCGAACAGCTTGATATATAGAATAATGACTCTCGCACACCCTGATCAGTCTGGGTTTATGCTGGGCGGAAGCACCAGGTTGAATCACAGGCAACTGTTTGGGTACCTAACTCAGACTGTTGATATCACAACACCAGTGGTGATGGTGCCACTAGATAATTCTACCTCTGGTGTCTCTCTTAAATGGACCTACTTGTTCAAAGTACTGGGGATGATGAATCTGGTACCATGATACTTGGGTTGGTGAAACTGCTTTGTGATAATCCCCTAGCAGGCATTAGAGTTAACAGTGAGTACTCTACTATATTCCCTCTACAGGGGGACACTAAGCAGGGATGCCCACTGTCCCCTATACTCTTCACCCTAGCGATCGAGCCACTGGCATGTTGAGTGAGAAGTGACCCCCTGACGAGGTCTGCAATGAGATCTAGACTGTCTCTCTGTATGCTGATGACATCTTGATGTGTGTTGCTTATCCGGACCTTTCCACGGACAGGTTAATGCAGGTGATACAGATCTTTGGGACATATAGTGGGCTCTGCATTAACTGGTCCATATCAGTCCTGTCTCCACTGACGAGCTGGGAGCCATCCATGCCAATTGGAGACAACCTACAGATTCTAGGGTGGGTATCCAATACTTGGGCTCTCTACCACCTGCTCTCCTTAGAGCCTCCTTAAAAGTAATTTTGAGTACTTAGAGAAGAAATATGATGGACGAGGGAGAGGTCTTCTACTACGTGTGCCTCTGACAAGCCCTTTCTATGGAGACGTCCTGTGGGCACTCAGATAATGGACGCCAATCCTCTGGAAGATAGAGTGTTTGAGGAGCCCCTGAGCCTCAGAGCAGTGGCCCTGATCTATAGAAAGCTCCTAAATAATATACCGTGCAGTGTGGAGACTTTGCGGAAATATTGGAGCGGGATCTTGGGGACCTCTTTGGCAACTAATGGAATCAGGCACTACTGGGGTCCGGGGAGATTGCAATCAAATTGGGGTTGTGCATTATTCAACTAAATATCTAGAATATACTACAATTGAGTGCTGATGGCTAGGACTGTAAGAGTTGACTGTGATACGTGTCTCCTGGGGTTGTGGGCAAACTGGAACCTTTCTGCATACCTTGCAAGACTGCCTTCCTTGCCGGCATACTGGAGGGGAGTGATGAAGACCCTAGTGGGGGTTTATGGGGCTGCCACTGACTCCAGACATGAAACTGCATCCTGGGTATATGGGGTGACCAGGAGGGCACCAGATATCAGTATTTGTTTTGCAACTTAGGGTTGGTGATAGCCCGACAAACTATTCCACAACTATGGGGCTCCCTGACAATACCCCAAACAGATGGAGTGCAGATATGGATTAGTGCATGGGAGCTGAGTTATGTGTTTATGAAGGGAGATGTTGCCCACATAAATTGCAAACAATTGGGGTCTGTAGAAGAGGTACTGTGGGCTAATATTTTGTATGTGGAGAGGTGTCCACATGGAATAAGTATCACCCGAATGAGCCCTCAGGGTGGAATAATTATCACCCCATTAAGTCCTCGGGGGGTTGCTGGATTTACATTATTGTACTATCTCTATTGTTGATGTTACCTGCTTTGGTATTGCTTTGACCTATTGCCCACTTGTGTGCTCGGTCATGCATCACTATTTAATAATTTTCATGCACTAATAAAAAAGAACATTAAAAAAGCTAATTCCCTGCTTCACAGGATGGCTCAAGACAATGAAGAGGGTTAAACAAAGGGAGAATCTACTCACTGTACACTATGGCAATATGAAATAAATGTTCAAATTTTAGGTTCCTTTTTTGGTTGATTTAAATTAAACCGGTACCCGTAAATGTGACATGGGGTATCTTTCGACAGCCAATTGTTGAAGAATTGATGGGGTTTGAACTTTGAATGTAATGGTATATTTAAGAATCTTTAAGGTCTATTTTCTCAGGCAAATTTGGCTCTACATTATGCCTCTTCCAGGCAGGTGTAACGAGGAATAAAATGTAAATTCTCCATAATTCTCATACTCTGCTTGCGTGGTTCATTGTAGACCAGATATGCAAAGTGGGAAATGTAGTAATGCATAGCTTTTGTACTGGAATTCTGCCTTTCCAACAGAAATCCTTATATTGACAGGACGCTCACATCCTTGCACTATGATTCAGGGGTAGGTTTGTTGGTTCATGGCAACCTAAAGTGCACCAGCTCTGCTGGAGAGAAAAATAACTCCATATCTTAGTAGAAAAGGCAATGCAACATAGCAACTGGTTGCTGTGCTGCATGCATCACATTTTTGTAAATATATCCCTGCAGGGGGATAAAAAGAGTTGCTCACCCAAATGCTGAGCCGGAGAAACCCATCATGATACAGCCCTAGAATAAGTTTAAACTCATGATGGCAGGTTTGAACCTTCACACTTTCTCATCTTTGTAAGTGTGATACAATGAGTACCGTTGGGAACAATAAATATCTGTTATTCAGCATGAATGTGCCCTGACTTTGAACATGCACTTTATAAGTTCATGTGAATTGAGTTCTTTTTTCGAGAAATGCAATCTACATTTATTTCAAGGTCTATATGAATGGCTTTTGCACGTCAACATTTACCAACATTTGCTTGTCTAATACCACCCTTCATTCTCGAAGCGAAGATTTTGCACCATGATTTTGCAACACACACAGCTTATTGGCAGAGGATAAAATAATCAGCTACAAATGGGCATATTTATGAGCCCCTTGCATCATTGGAGCGTCACTTTTTGTGATGCTGCGGCAGCACAAACCGTGACATTATATTAATGAGGCCATGCAAAGTCACTTTGGATGGCTTTGAATGGCCTCATTAATATGGAGTAAGACAAGGCAGCACACATCGCTGAGCCTTACTCTGAGCTCGGGAGGCCTTCCATGGGCATTGTAGTGGGTGTTCTTATGCATCACCCATTTCATTTGGTGCTTCCCCAGATATACAAATCCATGTAAACCTGGGGATACACCAAAACCATAAGCCTCCCAATGTGAGGTGTGATAAGGAGAAATAACTTTATTTCACCTCGTTTATTCCTCGTTCCATACTGCAGCACACATGCAAAGAGGAAAATGCCTATCAGGATTGTTTTTGTGTAGGAAGCTCCCCCTTCCTGCAAAATAGCGATCCTGCTGACAACACATGTACCCTGACACCCATTGTGCAAGGGTGTCTGTATTGGCACTAGGCTGCCAAACGTCACCAAGGCAGGGGTAAAGGACAAATATTGTGCATTCCTGCCTTTCAGATTGACGTAGGGCAGCGCAGCAAGGTAAGTGTTAGAGCTGCCCTACGCCAAATCCCCATAAATGATTCCCTAAGTTCTCAAAGGCCACAACAGACTAGTGTGATATAACTTCTCTTATTGCACAAATACTGTTGTAAACAGTAGTCAGAATCCAGAACTTACTTTACAAAGTCATGTACCACAAGACAAGGACTGACAGGCCTTGTATTCCACTGGGAATGGTCCCGATGGGCTGGGGCTCTTGGAGGCTTATTTTGAAAGCCCTGGGCTGCTCCTGGAGCCTCAGTCACTTTCCCCAGCTCCCCAAGGCTAATTTCATCAGGCAAGCAAGGTAGAGAGAGAGAGGGAGTGGGAAGGTAGAAAGAAAGTGATCAGAGAGGGAGAAGAGAGAGGTGGGGAGAAGGAGAGAGAGAGAGAACACATGGAAAGAGAGAAATGGTGTGAGGAGCCGAAGGGAGGGGGGGTTCACTATTTTTACCACACCAGCTTTTAGTCCCCCAGAACAGCCCAGGCAAAGGATGTAAACCACCAAACTGAAAATGTCAGATTCTCACAGCTTTTGTAAGCAATGATAGTTGAGCAAAATAATATATATATCATTGTTGGCAACTGAAAAAGGAACAATCCTACCTATGACTGAGATAAACTATATGGCCTTATTCAGAACTTTGCACCGCCATCAGAATCGAACATACATATGATCTATCTATCTATCTATCTATCTATCTATCTATCTATCTATCTATCTATCTATCTATCTATCTATCTATCTATCTATCTATCTATCTATCTATCTATCTATCTATCTATCTATCTATCTATCTATCTATCTATCTATCTGTCTATCTATCTATCTGTCTGTCTGTCTGTCTGTCTGTCTGTCTGTCTGTCTGTCTATCTATTTATCTATCTATCTGTCCATCCATCTATCTGTCTGTCAGTCTCTGTCTTCCACTCTGGCTATTTGTCCGTCTACCTCATAGATTGTTTATAACAATTCTTTTTATACAGAAAAACAACTCTCATAATGTTCTTCAATGTGATTTTACCTTTTCTACCTTACTGTACACATTAAACTCCTTTAATCCTGGTCACATACTATTTGTTAAATCAAATACATATGAAAAAATGCTGTGGCATCAACCATATACGTGGATGCCAAAGTGTAATATGTTCCATAAGTATAAATAGCATGCTGTGGCAGTCATTACAGGACTCAGTGTCATGGTCCTCAATGAAATGCATTGTAGTGAATGGCAGGTTTTAAGGTCACACAAAGGTTTTTATATAAAGGGTTATAATAGATTTTAGTTTCAATATAAATCATTTGTTGGTGGAAACATACTAACTTTAGGAATTACGGTGTTGTAAGGTGATATTTTCCAGTGAAAATGATGGTCCTCGCCTATGATTTGATGAACCATGCATGAGAATAAAAACTAATTTTCTTTCATGATTTTCTCATAAAGGCCATCGCCGATGGTCCGCCCACCATCCAGGGCATCTGTCGGACCGCTGCATTAGAATGCAGCTGGTCGGACCGCAGAAGTCAGGGAGTATGAGCGCTGCTTCCGACAGGATGAAAGATCCTGTCGGGACTGCAGACGGATTCCTATCCCTACAATGGAGGCAGTGCCTGCGCAGTCACCGCTGTAGGGATTAGGATATCCCTTTCCGACTGCCTATTCATGGCGGTTCCACCGCTATGAAAAGGCGGACGAAAACAGACTTTGGGTGAGCCAAGCAGGGCCCCAGTCAACTGTGGGCCACTGCTAAGTGGCATGGGGTACATGTAGTGCTTCCCCACACATCCATGCACCGTGTACCAGGCACCACATGGTACCTGGCAAAATGTGCATTTATGTGCACAAAGTGCATTTTTCTACTGCAGCTTGTGCTGTGTCCCTTTTCCGGGGCCGCAGCACAAGAACAGTAGAAAAAAAAGCATTTTACGACTACCTGCATGACAGTCCTATCCTAATCGGGCAGGTGAGACCCCCAACACATTGTCAGACTATCAACTGCCCGAAACAATGCCAGTTGGCGGTACAACCGACCGCCATCATAATAAGGGCCTATGTTCTGCAGCCATGCAAGAGTAAAGACTGGTATTCTGTGTGCAGCATGTACTTCCAGCAGCAGCAGCCTGTCAGTTGATTCCACAGAGTTCTACTGCAGCCTCCCACTGTGTAGGACAACTAGAGCCCTAATAGTCTCTATTTGCGATAGAAGTGTGGCACACATGAAGCCATCTTGATGAACTCAAAGCTTTCAAACTTAAGGCAGTTCCTTTAGAATATGAACAAAAGGAGGGGTTTATTGTACAGTTAATTAAAACCTTTACAAACATGCATCTCATGTCATATTTTCAGAGCAACAGTTTAAACAGAATGTGAATCGTTATTAAAAACACGTTAAAATGAAGTCAATTTAAACTCCATACTCCCAAGGGAGCTAACTAAGACCTGCAATGGCAGAGGTGTAGTCGTTCCGTTTTTTATAGCCATAGGATTAACAGGAGAGCAGAAAGAACTATCGTCATTAATCGGACACTTGGGAACAGAATAGGAGAAGCAGCAAAAAGTGCCAAGGTGTGCGAAGGAAGGTGCAACGTGCAGGAAAAACATTTTAGCCTCTGGAGAGGTAGTGATAAATGTCACAAACATGACGCGCGACAGCAGCGGGGCAGGAACAACTATCCTCGATAGTCAGATACTTAGCAGCAAAATAGATAAGACAGCAAAGTGCCCGGATGTGCAAGGAAAACTGCAAAGTGCAGGAACAACATTTTTAGCCTCTGCCGAGTTTGTGGTAAATGTCATAGCGTTCCACCTAGCATTCCTTCTTAAAAAACAGAAAAGAAAGTGGTAAGTGCAAGGCAAGAGAGGGTTAACCCACTATTTGCATTGAATGTTGGTCCTAAACCTGTATCAAACTATTTTCCTTTATTTGAGTGCATAATTGAATAAAACCTTGAGCTAAAATAAAGCAAATGCATCCATTTAAAAGCACTAAATTACTGGAAGGGACTGAGGGCCTTATGTAGGTGGGCTTGCATTTACCACTTCATAAATACCGAATCATACCGATTCGGTATTTATGAAGTGGTAAATGCTATGTAGGTAATTGGTCGGTAAATATTACCGATTCGGAATAATTCGGTAATTACCGAATCGGTATTTACCGAATCGGTAATGAGGCATACCTTCCCATTGATGGGAAGGTATGCCTCATTACCGAATCGGTAAATACCGATTCGGTAATGGGGGAGCACATGCAAGGGTGGCAGGGTGTCACATTGACACCCTGTTGCACATGTGCACATGTGGCACACATACATGCCCTGAGGGCATGTGTGTCTGCCACATTGCACACATCTACGTGCAAAATAATGCATTTACACACACATTCGTCATTTACCACCAACTATTAGTTGGTGGTAAATAACGAATCCCCACACACACCACACAGTCCCCCTACATCTGATTTCTGTATTCGGAATTTACCGAAGCGGTAAAATTACCGAATCGGTAATTTTACCGATTCGGTAATTTTACCGATTCGGTAAATTCCGAATACAGAAATTCTCCCCCTACATACCAAAAGCCAAAATACCGGTCGGTAACGGTATAATTACCAAAACAACTGTTTTTTACAAGTACAGTGCTAGAGTTCCACAACATGCAGCTCTAGGCCCGATTTTGTGGGCTGTTAGAGCATGGGGGGGGCTGCCCCCTCAGCCACTCGGACGCGATTAGTCCATTTAAAGTGCGTGATGTACCAATACTTGACTATGCTAGAATCCTCAGTAAAGTGGCACTGCAGTCTGAGACTTGTGCAAAAAGAAAAAGGGGGTCAGGGTACCAGGTTCAGCCCGGCTGCATTACCATCTGCTAGATGGTTTGTTTGTCTTTTAATATTTGATTTTGCAGCGCTTAGACATTTTACCAGGGGGCAGCTTAGTTGGAAGTCCTCGTCAGAAAAGCCTGCTAGCACCGCTTGTCTGCAGGTCCGTATGTGTTTCTTATTGAAGAGTGGTCTCAGAAGAGTCCGGCGTTCCCGTATTAGATCCCTGCATATGGTGAGCAGGTGCACTCTGTCCTCCTCTCCCTCCCCGCCGAGTCGGCAGATTGCTGGCTTCAGAGGGCGCGGCCACGGCGGCATGTGGTATGCGGATGGCAATATGCCTAGGCGGAGTTTCAAAAACTTCTCTTTGGTGGTTTTTGAGAAGCTAGTGTGGAGATATGCTTGTGGTGAGGTTTTACTGTAGGACTGTATGGTGAACCAGCCGTGAGCGCGCTCTGACAGAGTAGCTTTGTCCTGTATGAGTGATTCTTTTTTAATAGTGTTGTTAACTATTTGTTTGAAGCTTGCAAAAGTCCCTGATAACTCCCAAAGGAGCCATAGCCCCAGTTGATCAAGTGAGCTGTCTAAATTGCGTCTGGCTGGGCATGCCTCCTTGACTTGCAGTTCTTTCCACAAGTAGGCTTTTTGCGAATCTGGCTGCTCCCTTTCGATTTTATACTAGCTTTTGAAGTATGCTCCTTTACGGGCCAGCTCTTGTCTTTGTATCCCGAACTCCAGCCTTAATTGTGCAGGGAAGTGTATCCTGATAACCCATAGATCATTCGGAGTGCTCTAGCTATAGTGCGATTCAGCATCTCTCCCTCTCATGGCTTCACTTCCATAGGTGATAGATGTTATCAGTTCTGCCTGAATCACCCTAGTTAGAGAGAGGAAACTTGGGACAGAGATAATATTTTTTAGGTTTCTTAGCGCCACTGCTGTCATTATTCCCCTTCTTTTATGGCCTCACGTTGTGTTGTGTAATTCCCTTTGTTATCAATGATAACTCCCAGCTATTTATTGTTTTGTACGGCTTCCAGCTTGCATGTTGCCAGATTCCAGTGGTGGTTTGATTTGATTTTGCGGATTTTCACGCTCATAACTTTAGTTTTTTCTTGGTTGATTCTGAGTTTGTTATCCTCTGAGTATCGAGATGTAATGTCGAGCAGGCGCTGTAGAACTACTGGTGTCTGACTAGTTAACACCAGGTCATCCGCGTAGAATAGATTAGATAGCTGGAGGCCCCCTATCTTAGGAGCATGTGAGTCACTTCCATTGAGAGTGGCTGAGAACTCTGCCATAAATAGATTAAAAAGTATTGGGGCAAGCACGCAGCCTTGTTTTAGTCCAGAGGTTGTTGGGATCTTCTTTGTTAGGTGGTCTCCTGCACCCAGTTTAACTTGCACCCAGGTGTTGCTGTGTAAGAGGATTAGCTGTTTTAAAAGTAGCGGTGGAATATTCAGCCTTTTTAGTTTTTGCCACAGTAGATTTCTATTTATGTAGTCGACCGCTGAGCTGTAGTCAATAAGACACAAATACAGGGGCTGTTTTATAGCAAAAGCAGCATTTATCAATAATGAGAGGATTGAGATATTGGTAGTGGTCCCCATATTCTTGCAGGAGCCTGTTTGATTTAGCGGAATTGCTGAGATTTATGTTGCCAAGGACGTTAGTTCTTGTAGTAGTAATCCTGCGTAGTATTGGCTGAGAGGCTGCGGTCAATGCTGAGTGGAGCGAGAGCTCTGTGCCATCCATTATAGTCTGCGATTGGTTCTAAAATAGCAAGCATTCACCCACAGAAGTCACTGTTGAATTACAGGGATCAAAAATGCACTGAATCTGTAACCAAAACAAAAAAATGAGCTGAAGTTGGTGTGAACCTGGATTGAATGTAATTTTTCTAGACCTTCTCCTCCTACAGCCTATGCTAATAAGTCGTGTGCTGTTCATTATGATCCTTTTGTGTTTGGGGGTGAGGAAAGTAATGAGGGAAAAAGCGTGGAATGCGGATTAATGAGGATACATAGGGTGTATAGAATGGAAAAGGTGATGACAAAGAGAGAGGCAAGACACTGACGGGCAGAGGAGTAGCTTGGAGAGAGCAAAGGATAGAAGCTGAATTGTTATTGGCAGGAGAGTCTCTTGATTTGAGTGGGTTGTTGGCAGTTTGGGAGAGAACAGAGTGGTAGGGTTTAAGGTGCACTGAGCATGTGAAATATGCACTGAGATTTCGTGATTGGCAAAACATTGTGGTAAAGCGTGCCCGCAGCAGGCAGAGAGTGAGTAGGGATGGCGCCTCAGTCCACACAGAGCAAAAGACCACCAGCCCCTACAGGGCAAAGAGAGGGCCCTGCAGAATGGCCAGTCCAGGGGCACTTGTGTGTGCAGGACCAGCAATGCCTGAGTGGAGGGTGCCAATGGGAGGTGATCTGGGGATAGGGTGTCTGTGCTGTTCTATGGCCTGAAAAACTGGTGGTGCGAATTCCAGCTACTGCACGTAGGGTACACTATGGTTGAGTCGCTCCTTAGGTGTCCTGTTTTCTTGAGGCGGAGGGAGGCTTCCTGTTTGATCAGCAGGGGCTTGTTTACGAATAGGCCTCCCCAGACTTCTTGCTGTTGTTCAGACTGAGGGCTTTTCTGAAGAGTAGCACAGATGTGATGGAGAGGATGTTGTACCAATATGCACACGTTTTTTCCATATGTGATGCCGCAGTATTTACACTTTGAAAGCCAAGATTAATGCTCAAACTAAAAAGTTGTTTTTTCCAAAGAGCACATACTAAATGAAAAATGTGTTTGCAGTAGATTGAGTCGTACATTATACCAGAGAACGGTGTGCTTTTTTTTTTTACCTCAGTTCCCATATTGTTGTGGGTACTGTGCTGCATGGATAGTGCAGTTGGATACAGGCAGTGTATATGCTGCACTGTGATAAACAGTAGCTATTGTGGTGTGTGTGTCATCCGTACTGTTAGAGGAATAGGTGTAATTTGCAGGGTACTGTGATGGAGCCTGCAGTTACAGGGCAGAGGTAAATCATGCAGTGTGAACTCATTTAGATATAGCAACGTTATGAGACCATGCTGGTTGAGCAGTGCGGTATTGTAGTGTGTGTAATAGATCAAGAAATACTGAGGCGCAGTCATTTTAAAAACCTCTTATTTGCTGTTAACCTTACAGATGCAATAACTAATGCACGTAGGACTAAAATATGTAAGTAACATTCCTGCACTGGTACCGTTTGTCATGCAATTTGGATAATTATTCTGCTGTTAGCAACAGTCATCCTTTTTGTACCACAAGTGTGAAAAGCTATTCAGCAGGTCAATGAGAAAGACTGAAACTCAGCATTTAACTGCTACCAGAGTCTGCAGCCAGGAGAGATAATAAGGGGTCAAGGAAAAATCAAAAGCTGTCATGGTTAAAGCTCGGGACAGTATGTTATGGTTTACAAGAGTGATGGTGGGTGGCCCTTCTCTGCAGCAGCAGGTCACTTTAAATTCAATGTCATTATGCCACCAGTTAGAGGCACTACCTCAGTGACAGTACATTTCAAGAAAAAGTAGCACTTACTCCCAAAGCTTCATTCAGCATTGCAGGAATTGTTTTGCATGCTTTTAATTGCAATTAAGTTTCACACAGTGTCATACATAAATTAGGGAATGCCACACAGAAACATACTTAAACCATAGTAATGTTATACATAAGTAATCTGGCACTTGGCACCTATGCTCAGTAAACATTCTGACATGCAGATTGAAACGTACTTTCAGCACCAGCAGCAGTCCGTCAGTTAACTCCCAAATATGCTACAGTGGCGTCACACAGTGCTGTAATTAACAGGTAAAAACCTAACATTTGGCTTTCCGACAAAAATGTGGCACACCTGGAGTCATCTGGATGGATTAAAATCTGCAAAACCTAAAGCATTTCCTTTAGTAAGGAACAAAATGAGTTTTTCACAGAAATATTGGTTAGTGCTCTAGAAAGCTAAAATGAGGACAGGCAGGCGGGAGGGGCAGTGGCAGAGGGCAGGAGGGAGGGTGCAGGGGCATGAACAGGGACAAGAGAGGGCACAAAGCAGGAGGGCAGGGAGGAGCAAGCTGACCTTGACTCATAAGGAGAACAGAGGGTAAAATGAATGGGTCTAGGACAGGAGCAACACGATGACCATGAAGCAGAGTCCAGCTTGGGCAGGGGCAGCAAGTTGAAGTTGGAGAGAAGGCAGGGAAGCACAATGGACCACAGAAGGCAGGAGGGATGGGTCAAGAGTACACACAGAGAACGGAAAGCAAGAGGAGAGGGGTAACAGGCATGGACAGAAGTTGGACCATGGAGGGCATGTCAGCATGATCAGGGAGACCACAATTGACCACAGAGAGCAAGAGGAAAGGGGCAGGGGAACAAACCCAGAGAATATAGGGCAGGTGGGAGGGGGCAAGAGCAGCAAACTAACCAATAAGGTCAGGTGGGAGAGTGCAGGGGCATGCATACGGAGAATGGACAGCAGGTGATAGAGGTGCAGTGGAAACAAGCTGACCATTGATCCCAGGCTGCTGTGGGTTAGCCATCTGCAGAATGAGTCCGAGACAGCTCCTCACTGTACCTGGCCAAAGGCCAAGCGCAGTTGGAGTGTTGGCTGAATATGATAAAAAAAAATAGTTATGCACTGAAGAAAAACAAAAGCTAAAGCAACATTTTAGTTAGTTATGGTAATATGATTTTCCCTTTCATTAAAATAATCCTCAGAAATTCACTGAAAGAAACCAATTTTATATTGATATTATAGTAAGGTTGTTAAAATGGGTTTAAAAGGAATGTGAAGAAGCCAAAATACACTGAAATTCACAAGTTTTGGTTCAGTGAAATAAATCTAACTTGCACCCCCACCATGCACTGCTTATGACCTCCCATATTTGATCAGCCATGACATCCTTAATGAAATAGCTGATGAGATCTCAAATGTCATTATTGATAACATCACTGATGTCATACTGTGAATTAAGTCATTTGGAGTGCAATATTTATACTTTCAAGATTGCAGCCACTTTGAGTCTTGCAAGATGGCAACCTTCTTGGAACCTTAAAAAAAAGACACTTTTACAATGGTCAATGCTTTGCGTCATGGCAAGTTGTTGCATGTACCATTGTGGCTGCCACCCTGGAAGCATAAAAAAACACTATTCCTAGATGGGCAGCCAATGCTATTGGCTTTACCAATGCTGGCACAATTTTAAAAGCATTGGCAAAGCCAATGGTAACAAACAGTGGGAGAATGTTGAGCCGTGGGAGGAAGGTGGCAGGGGGAGAGAGAAAGGTAGGGAAGGGGAGAGAAAAGTGGTAAGGGGAGAGAAACAGAGTGCTCAAGACTGAACCACAGCAGTGCTCAGTGTCGGATGGAGGAGAAAAATGACATGAGGGTGGACAGAGAAAGTTTGGGAGAGGGGAAGAGTTGGAGGGAAAGAGAGTGAGAGCATGATTTTGAGGGGAATTCTTACCTGGATTCATCAATGCTTGTGTCCCTGAGACCACACAATATAAGGGTGAGGTATGTGTGTATATAATATATATATTCATAGAAAAACACAGGTTACAGGAACGTTATAGTTAGGCTGACATTTCACTCATAAAAAACCTGAAAAATTCAGCTGTTATAGTTAGCTGAGCTAACTATAACGCGCGCCCCCACAATGCACTGCTGATGACGTCACATATTACATCACTCATGACATGGTCAGTGACATCACTGATGACATCACTCCTAACATCTCAAATGACATCACTGATGACATCATCCAGTGACTGTGAGTGTTTCTGAAACTTTTATTAATGTTAAATATATATATCCAGCTCCAAAGTCCACCAATGGTGTCTGAACTCGCAGCGGGTGCTGCTGTAGCAGGAGGGTGGACTCACGAGAATAAATTTAGATCCAAGAGGACACACGGAGCACTCACGGGGTGTATCAGTTGCTTTATTTTAAATAAATCATCGGCAGACGCATTTCAGCAGTAGTGCCTTTATCAGTGCCTCTCAGTTAAAATGCAACTCTTGCGCACAGTTTTCGTTGTTTAAAATACCTTAATCTTCTTGTAATTGGTGGTTTAGTTTGATAGACAGCAGCAAAGGACTACATGGTCTCTCTATTGATGTCCATGAAAATAATCGCCATGATGGCTTAGTCATCTTTATTTCAATCCTAGATGGCAGTTTTGGAATTAGTTTTTTAAGAAAACCCACAGTTTAGGATGAATTATTTCCATAAATCTTTTGCTCTGCAATAGACATCAAGATACCTTCAACCGGTGAATTCCCTTGACATCCTCATTCCTTGCCATGTAATACTCTGCCACTAATGAATATGCGCTCAAACACACCCCTCGCTTGCCATAGTTAAAGGCAGTACCTGCAGGACCCCGTTTGTATAACGTGATATCCTTAAGTTGAATAACTTAATGAGTTATTGTGTGAGTGGCTGTATGGATGAGTGTGTGCTTGTGTCAGTCATTTTAGAAGAGAGTAATTATGCATTAGTATTGGTATGAATAAGTGAGGTGGTGTGTGTATAACTGTATAGGTGAGTAAATTGAAGTGTGATTGACACTTTGGGTGACTGACTAGGTATGTGAGTAACTCTATGGGTGAGTGGCAGTGTGTGAGTGTCTGTATGGGTGAATATATCAGTTGCTGTATTGGTGAGTGACTGGGTGTATGAGTGGCTGTATGGGTGAGTGAGTGGATGTGTGTGTAGACCTATGAATCAGTGAGTTTGTATGTTCATACTGGTATTGGTGGGTCTATGTTTTTGAGAATGGTAGTCTGAAATTTGGAGTGGGTGTATGAAAGATTATCTAGGGGTGTGAGGAGGTGCATCAGAGATTAAGTGGATGATGTCATTAGTGATGTCATTTAAGATGTCATCAGTGATGTCAATGACCATGTCATGATTGATGGAATATGTGACGTTTTTTTTTGCATATTTATATAGCGCGAACTCGACCCGAAGGTATTGGAGCGCTTTACATGGCACCGTATTTACATTACACATTCAGGCACGGGGAGATTAAGTGATTTGCCCAGAATCACTGGATGTGAACGCGACCTTGAGGCTCGAACCCTGGTTTCCTGCACCAGAGGCGGCAGCGCAGCCGACGGGCCACATCCTCTCCTCATGATCCTCATGATGTCATCAGCAGTGCATTGCGGGGGCGTGAGTTATAATTAGCTCAGCTAACAATAATGGCTGAATTTCTCTGGTTTGGTACGAGTGAAATGTCATCCTAACTATCATGTTCCAGTGACCTGTTTTCTGTGAATTTCAATGTTTTTTAAAATGCTAATTCCTAACCATAACGTCCCTGAAATCTGTGTTTTTTTCAGTGAATTTCTAAGGTTTTTGAATGCTAATTCGTAACTATAACGTCCATGTAACATTTGTTTTTTTCTGTGAATTTCTTAGTTTTTTTAGGTAGTAGTCGCATTTGCATAGTGGTGGAGAAAGGGGGCTGGGTCTCCGACCAGCTCTCAGGAATTCCATTGTGTAGGACTTACAGGAGGTACCAGGGGGGCTTCTTGGCCCCCAAGGTCGCTCAGAGGTAAAGTGGACTTCATCCCCAACCAGTAGTGCACCAGGAGGCGTGTTTGCAGTGTGGTGGAGAATGGGGGTGTGGCCTACAAAGACCTTTTACCAATCCCACTGTGTGGGACTTACTGGAGGTAACAAGAGGGGTAGTTGGCCCCAAGGCTGTCCTTGTGGGCTAATTACCCCTCCTGTTACCTCCAGTAAGTCCCACACAGCAAGATGGCAGAACTCTGATAGCCATGCCCCCTTTCTCCATCAGTCTGCAAATACACCTACCTGGCGTTCTCTTGGTTGGGGGGATGAAGTCCCCTTGCCTCTTGAGGGTCCCTGGGGCCAACTAGCCCTACAATTACCTCGAGCAAGCCCCACACAACTGGATTGCTGAGAGGTGGTCAGAGGCCATACCTCCTTTCTCCACCACTCTGCAAACATGCCTCCTGGCGCACTGCTTCTTGGAGTATGAAGTCTACTTTACTCCTGAGTCCCTCAGGAGGCAAGGGGACCCCACCACCAGTGCGCCGAGAGGCACCCCTGCATTAACTCATAAACTGCCCACCCCGGGGCCTTTATTTAATGAAGCGCAGCAGACCGCACTTCGTTTTTGAAACATTTATGGCAGGAGTCGCGGATCCAGCGCCACTCCAGCCAACATTTTTTAAAAAAAAGGCTTTTTGGGCCGTGGGGGATCCCGCTGGAATCCCCCTAGAGGCCTATGGGGTCACGGTGTTTCTACCCTGTCCCCTTTTCTTTTCTTTCAATCCTTTTTCTTGTTATTTGGTACAACCAAGTCACAAGATGGCTGCCAACAATTCCTGGTTTGAAGTGTTGACAGACAGTCAGATCCCAGCATGAGCTCAGGAGGGGTCGCAGTCTGAGAAATCTTTACATTTATCAGGAACTGCTGAACAGACTTAACCATTTAACAAAAAGGGTGCTTTCTTGACCAGAGCTACCTTTTTGCTAAATTTGGTGTAATTCCGTTCAGCAGTTCGTGCTGTAGCCATGTCTAAAGTTTCCTACGGAAATTAACATGGGAAAATAGCGTGTTGGGACCCCCTTCTTTTTCTTGGCCCTTGCTTAACAGATCACCCCGCAATTTTCAAAACAGCACCTGAAGTGAGAGACAAACTAGTTTTGAAAATTTTATGAAGATTCGTCAAACAACACCAAAGATATAGGCAATGGAATAAACATTTTAAATAGAAATTAGGTCCTAACTATAACTATGGTTTTATTACATATATATATACATATTACCTACTGGTGGTCGCCAGTAGGTAGATATAGTTAGGACCTATTTTCCATAGGAATTTCACGGTGATTCGTCAAGCGGGGGCCGAGAAAAAAGGGGGGTCCCAAAACGCGTTTTCCCCATGCATTTTCACATAGGACATTTTGACGCAGCTACAGCCTGAACTGCTGAACGGAATTACACCAAATTTGGCAAAGAGGTAGTCCTCAGTTCAGACCCATGCCTTTTGCTTAAATGGTGTAAATCCGTTTAGTAGTTCCTGAGAAAATTAGAGGTAAAAGTACATATATATCTATGGCCTCGGAGGATCCGCGCACCCTATGCACACCCAGCGCGCACCCTGCCGTGCACGAGCTGTATTCTAATTGGCTGTCAACACTCCAGATCAGGAAGTGTTGGCAGCCACGGAGCTGCATTGCAGAGTGTTGTAAAAAGGGGCGTGGCCTCTGAACACCTCTCTGCAACGCAGCTCCATGGCGCATATTGGAGGTACCTGGTGGGCTAGTTGGCCGCCAGGGGACCTCAGGATTCAAGGGGACTTAATCCCCCAACTTAAAACACGCCGCAGGGCGTGTTTGCACAGTGGTGAAGGTAGGGGGCGGGGCCTGAGGTGATATGTGTGCAAACACGCCTTGTGGAGCGTTTTAAGTTGGGGAATTAATTCCTCTTCAATCCAGAGGTCTCCTAGGGGCCAACTAGCCCACCAGGTACATCCAGTAAGCGCCACGGAGCTGCGTTGCAGAGTGTTGTAAAAAGGGGCGTGGCCTCTGAACACCTCTCTGCAACGCAGCTCCCTGACGCATACTGGAGGTACCTGGTGGGCTAGTTGGCCCCCACGGGATCGCAGTATTAAAGAAGAATTAATTCCCCAACTTAAAACGCGCCACAGGGCATGTTTGCACACGTCACCTCAGGCCCCGCCCCCTTCCTTCACCATTGTACAAATATTCCTCTAAAATCAGCTGAACTATGAATTCCGATTTACTCACCTGTTATCAGGAGAGAACCCAGTGCTGCATCTTTTAGACCAGCACTGACCCTGAAAAGTAATTCGAAGCGTACTTACCAGTAACTTGTATCTTTTTCCATAGGAATCCATTGTGTGGTTTTCAGCAGAAAAGTTTCTAAGTGTCCATTTTTGAAACTTACAAATATACCTCTAAAATCAGCCGAACTACGAATTGTGATTTACTCACCTGTTATCAGGAGAGAACCCAGGGCTGCATCTTTTAGACCAGCACTGACCCTGAAAAGTAATTCTAAGCGTACTTACCAGTAACTTGTATTTCCTTCCATAGGAATCCATTGTGTGGTTTTCAGCAGAAAAGTTTCTAAGTGTCTATTTTCACAAACTAAAAATATTCCTAAAAAATCGACTGTATGACTTAAACACATTCTTTCAACTGTTTAAAGGAGATTCACCTGTGCTGGATCCAGGATCCAGCACTGAGTAAGAAAATGTAACGATAACACTACTTACCTGCTAAGTGAATTTTCTGCCATAGGATAACATTGGTGATTCTATGTGAAACATTTTCTGGGTCAACTTTTTAAATACAATAATAATCCTTAAAAATCACTACTGTAACCAAAACGCTTTTACTCAACTGTTTACAGGAGATGTCCAAGGACTGAATCTAGGATCCAGTCCTGTGGTTAGAAAAGTAATCCATAAAGTAACTAACTGCATTTGACTAGAAATTCACATTGAGCTCAATGTTGCTTTGTGTTTGAAATTGTGTTGCCCATTGCAACAACTGTAACTACTGTACTTAAAAGTCTATTGCCTATTTGCAAAGTATTTAAACTAAAGTAATTCATTCTGAGAAAGTATATATTGTATTGTAATGTATAATGTAATTAAAAAAATAAAATATCTAAAAATAAACAGTTTAAAAAATGTAGTAAATCAGTATAAAAAAAATCAGTATAACAATTAATACATTAAAAATTGTCATTTCCAAAACCTTTGAAATTCACTGAAAAAACCATAGGTTTCAGGCCTGAAATAGTTAGGAATTAGCATTTAAAAAAACTTAGAAATTCACTGAAAAAACAATAGGTTTTAGGGGTGTTATAGTTAGCCGGACATTTCACTCGAACAAAACCATTGAAATTCCTCCGATATAATTAGCTGTACTAACTACATCTCGCGCGTCCGCAATCCACTGCTAATGATGTCACATATTACATCATTCATGACATGGTCAGTGACATCACTGATGACATCACTGATGACATCATCCACGTGACAATCAGATACACCTCATCATACACTAGTATAACCTTTCATCACTCACTGTAAAATACAGAGTGCCAGATTTAAAACCATTGACACACCAATACAAGTTTCTAAACACCCACTCAGTGATTCCTAGATCTATACACACATCTAATCACTTACCTATAGATTCACGCATACATGCTGTCAATGATCAATAGAACACTATCAAATATACTTATACACCTATATATCGACATTACACACCAGCACACATCCTAATCACTTATGAAGTCATCCTACTCACTTATGCAAACAATGGATCATACTTACTTTTACTTAGCTATACACTTATAAAAACACCACTTCATCTATTCATATAGATAATAGCTCATACTTAGTGTGTTATAAAATCAGTATTACAACTATACAGTTATCCATACAGTCACTCATACAATCACTGAGTCTTATGTATACTTAGATATATACAACAACTGACACATACACTGGCTTTTATTTTTCTAGTATGTTGGACATGTACCATTGAGACATTTATTTGCTCATCGCCACACCCATAAAGATATTCACTCACCCAAACAACTGTTATAACATGTAGTTTTAACTTCATATACCTACTGAATCAACTATTCACACATCTTTGGGCAGTCACACACCCCCCACCGAACCACACACACACTCACTCACCCATACAAATACTCAGTTAACTAATCAATAAATAGTATAGACTTTCATGTAGCTAGTAACCAACTAGTGCAGCAATTTACACAACAACTGACAAAGTGATACAGATATTCACACAGTTTAGTCACTATCCAATATATTTAGTGAGACACTATAAATTAGTCAAGTAAACAGTCAATCACACTGCTACTAAATCCTCCATCCAGATATTTATATATATTTAAATAACAAACCAAACCACATTCACTGGACGATGTCATCAGTGATGTCATCAGTGATGTCATTTGAGATGTCATCAGTGATGTCACCGACCATGTCATGAATGATGTAATATGTGACATCATCAGCAGTGGATTGCGGGTGCGCAAGATGTAGTTAGTACAGCTAACTATATCGGAGGAATTTCAATGGTTTTGTTCGAGTGAAATGTCCAGCTAACTATAACACCCCTAAAACCTATTGTTTTTTCAGTGAATTTCTAAGGTTCTTTAAATGCTAATTCCTAACTATATCAGGCCTGAAACCTATGTTTTTTTCAGTGAATATATATATATATATATATATATATATATAATATATATATATATATATATATATTACCTACTGGCGGTCGCCAGTAGGTAGTTATAGTTAGGACCCCTTTTCCATAGGAAATCCGCAACATTCTATTTTGAATAACTTTGGCGCCGGTTGACGAATCCTCGCGAATTTCTCAAAATAGGTGGGGCGCTACGCTCCGCTCCTACCCTGAAAGTCTCCGGGGGATTCGTCAAGCGGGGGCTGAGATAAAAGGTTCTATATTTTGCTTTAATCTACTGTTTAGAGTTCTTTTTCATGTGTTCAGTTATTATTTAATATTAATCTGTAATAAGAGAGTCATTAAAAGATGGTTGTTATGTTAATGTATTCTATTGGTTTTAAATGGTGGTGATTCTCGCGAGGAACTTGCGGGAGTCGGACCCCTGCATGGACTCCAAGGGGGATGTACTTCCTGGTCAGCTCCTGCAACCCTCTCTTGAGATCGGACATTTGGGATTAATTGTAAGAACAGTGTTTTACAGTAATTATGAACAAAGTAACAGACACCAGAAGTTGATTATGTTAGTAACATTGATTATGATTTGTTCCATTAAATATATAAAGCATTAATATGTTTACAATCTCGCAAGAAGCTCGCGGGAGCCAGGTATGCAATCTCCTCTGATGGGGATGTTCTTCCTATTCCGCTCTTGCGATCTACACCTAAGATTGTGCCTTTGGAATTAGGTGAAGAACAGTGTTTCCTTGTAATTCTGAACAAATGAAGACATTACAGAGGTTGATAAGGTTGGAAAAATGGATTATGAATTGTTTCATGAAATATATAAAGCAATAACCCATCTCGCCTAGATGCCTGCAGGTGTCTTGCGAGAGTTTCAGGAATGGAACCACACCCTAAGCAAGTATTGTGATTGGTTTACATGGATGTCTTTATTTAGAAAAGAAAGATTCCTTCCTTCTTGCTTCATTTGGCTACTGGGTTTTGCTATGGTTAGACCTTTTTGGCTAGCTCTCTGGCATTGCTGATTTTCTGTCACCAGAATGTTATCCTCTTTTTAGATGAGGACACTACTGCTGTTCCTGCAACTCAGCCACCTCATTCACCCAAGGATCTGTCGGTGTAGGACTTTTTTCAAATGAGGCCAAGTGAGAAAAAAGTATCTGAGAAATATGTGATTTGTAAAATATGCAAAAAGGAGTTCAGTAGGGGCTGCTGGAACAAGCAAAACAGAATGAGTACAAAAGGGATGTGGTGACATTTAAGAGCTATGCACCCTCAATGCCTTGCTTGGGTTGAGTTAGCCTGTGTTGCAGAGATTGATAACAAATCAAGGGCGTTGACATCTTTTCAACTTGGTGACACTGTACCTGCCCAGGTACTCATCACTCAAGCAACTAACAATCCTGCTTTTATCAATAAAGCCTTTTTTTGCTGCTTTTGCAAGAAAATTATTTCTTTTTCTGAGACAAGCAGGGCTGCACAGGAGAGGCTTATCCAGAATCATAAATGTCCAACTAAGCAGTAGTTTTTCTTTTTATCATTCTTTCCTAGTTCTTTCCTCCTCTTTGTTTGGAAGGAGATTTTTTGGGTTTACTTCCAATTACTTGTTTTTGTTGTACCCTTTTTTTAAAACAATGCAAGACAAGTAAAAAATTGTAAAAAACACAAAAATACAGTTGTTAAAATGTTTTAATTAGATTAAGTCTTTTCAGTGCTACCCTTTACTTTCATTATGTATGCTGTTTGTAAAGTTACCCTTTTACTCTTCTTGATGATTCCTGCGTAACACTTGCGAGACTCACAATGCTCATACATGGCGTGGTACACTCTTGCAGGCCTCTCACGAAAGCCAGGTGCACAATCCTCCGCCTCCACTGCAAGGGGTCAGTGTTTGCTGCTTGAGAGACTCTCACAAGAGCCTATTTTTATAATGGGATTTGCACTTTCACTGAACATATCCTGTTGTAATAGGTTTAATTTATATGCACCAGATTTTTGCAAAAATATTTTTGGATACGATCTCCTGAGACATTCATAAAATTACTTTAGAACAATAATTTACATTTTCCTTCATTACAATACTTATCTCTTACAATCCCCACTACTAGACAATGGGAAAAGACCGGCCTCTCACTGAGACCGTGCATGAAGATAACTAGTGTGTATTGTAGGGTGTAAAGAGACACTACCTCACCATTCACACCTTTCCGAGGCTCAGTAGTATGCATAGTAGGGTGGGGATGGTACTAACCTCACTATTCCACACTAAGCATCAGAAATACTAGTCTCCCCACTGGCACCTCTCCCCAGGGAAATAACCATATATATTAAGGCATGGGAATGGATTTGCCTGTGTGCTAACAACTCTCCTCATCATCACTGATATATACAGTAGTATGTAGAGAAACATTGTCTTTTGCACTAACACCTATCTCCTGGACAACTTGGATGTACTGTACAGTGTAGTGAACCAGTGGCCTCTGTTTTCATGCTGCTCCTTAGAACAACAGTGATATGCAGTGGTGTCTGGGAAGAGACTCTTCTCTCTGCTAACTCATCTTACCAGGGTAAGAGGTGTGTCTAGTAGGATTTATGAGAAATGTCTCTCTCTACTCATACCTCTTTACATGTTGACAGGAATGTATAGTAGATTGTGATAAGAAACAACGCTGATTCCTAACACAAGTTTCTTTCATGATAATTCTGCGTAGTATAGTGTGTGGGGAGACTGACCTCTCTTGTGGTGTCTCTTGGATAATGCTTGTAAAATTAGGGTGCAAAAAGTGTCTTAACTTTGTGGTCACCCCTCTCCCCAGTATGACAGAAGTACAAGTAAAGTAAATTGCTTCTTCTTTCAAATCTCTAGCTCAGATGAATTATATGCATACTAGGGTGTGGGGAGAGACTGGCTTCTCATTTCAGACCTCTCTCTCAGAAGTTGGGTGTGCATTGTAGGGTGTGTGGAGGGACTGCCCTTTCCTTTTAGACCTCTCTCTCAGATGATGGGTGTGCGTAGTATGGAGTGAGGAGGGACTGCGCGCTCTACTACGACATCTCTCGGTAATGATGAGTGTGTGTAGAAGGGTGTGGAGGGAGAGGGAAGGAGTGGGCTCTCCTTTCAGTCATCTCTCTATCAAATGACAGGTGTGCTTAGTAGGCTGTGGGGAGGGACTGGGCTCTCCTTTCAGACCTCTCTCTCAGATGACAGGTGTGTGTAGTAGGGTGTATGAAGGGACAAGCATCTCTGCTGAGAACTCTCTCTATAATGAGAGGTGGGTATTGTAGGGTATGGGGAGGGAGTGGCCTCTATGCAGAGACCTCTTTCTGTAATGATAGGTGTGCATAAAAGGGTGTGTGAATGGACTGGTCTTTCCTTTTAAACCTCTCGCTCAGTTGACAGGTGTACATAGTAAGGTATGTGGAGGGACTGGCCTCTCTGCTGAGGCCTCTCTCTGTAATGATAGGTGTGTGTAGTAGGGTGTGGGGTTGAACTGGGCTCTCCTTTCAGACCTCTCTCTCAGATGACAGGTATGCATAGTAGGCTGTGTAGAGCTACTGTCCTCTGCTGAGACCTTTCTCTGTAATGATGGGTGTGTGTGGTGAAGTGTGCAGAGAAACTACCCTTTACTTTCAGACCTCTCTCAGATGACTGGTGTGCATGGTAAGATGTGGGAAGGGACTACCCTCTCCTTTTAGACCTCTCTCTCAGATGATGGGTGTGCGTAGAAAAGTGTTTGAATGAACCATAACTCTATACACAACTCTTCATGAACAAATCAGCATATATAGTAGAGTCTTATAAATACCATCTCAAGTAAGTCTCCTTCCTACAGTAACAAGTTTACATACCAGAGTATATTCAAAGATCACCTACTTATTCCTACTTTTCACGATCGTGCAAGTCTCACGAGATTTTATAAAATAAAGATTTAACCTTCTAATCATCACAGTAATTATCTTTTACACACTTCCTCTCAAATACAAGGAGCACAAATGCATTCCTAATAACAGTGTATTGAGAACTCATCTACTCCTTCATACTATTCACGATTGGGCGAGAGTCCTCTCAGTTGTGCACCAAGCATTGCCATCATGTGTGATGTCTCATTATTAGATGGTTTAATTACTCTTACCTTAGAAATAGTTGTTGGTGATCTCTGTGCATTGTGCTCGTCATTTGCTGCACGTATGCCTTTAAGCTGCAACTGCAGTGGTGGTAATTCATCATCAGAGTGGGAATCAGGCTCTAGGAGGATACTGTACGGGATGCTGTGCAAACCCTTTTTAGTTGCGTTTTGTGCAGAATAGCACATGTGGCACAGTTTTGTGGAGACAGGATAATGGTAATGTGCTTTGCTTGGGCTGAGACAAAGCCTCCATCTGCTAGCTGCAGATGGTACAGAATGCAGCTGCTAGGCTTCTGTATCGTCTTCCAATAATTTCCTCAGTCTCCCGTCTTCTTAATGAAGTGCACGGGCTCACAATTCCCAAATGCATTACTTGCCTCCCACAAGGGCTTGAAGACCTGGCTTTTTAAGGCTGATGTACCCAAAACTCCTCTTCCTTTGCTGCCTGCGCCAGTTAACCGCTAGGGTAGCTTTGCACATTACAAATTTTTTAAAGAAATACATTTGGAAATATATAAATGTGGTGATGATCTTGCAGCACTTATCTGGTCTGTACAGTAGTACCCCACCGATCTTGTGGAGGCAGCGAAACCGTGACTTCAGATTCCAAAAGGTCCTCTCAATGATGGAGCTCGTTGTCCTTTCACTTCTTGTCCTTGGAGTCAGATATAGTGTGAGTATCCAGGGACATTAGGCATATGCACTGACACCTTAAAAACATGAGAAGGAAAACCATTAGGTCACATTTAGGCCTGGGCGGAGCTTGTGGAAAACTCAGCCAAATTCCGCAGAGTTCCATGAGCGGGCAGAGTATTTCTAGACCACCCTTAATGAAGTATGCTTGGCTGCTGAGGGTGCTTGGGGCCAAAAACCCCTATTGTTGTCACAAGTAAGTACCCCCCAGTGAGATTGCTGGGATGGCATTGGAGGCCCCTCCCTCTTTTTCAACCGCTCTGCAAAGGGGCCTCCTGCAAACCACTGGTTGGGGGACAAAGTCCCCTTGGCTGCTGAAGGTCGTTGGGAGTCAAGAACCCCTATTCTTGCCACAAGTAAGTCCCCCACAGTGGGATTGATGAGACGTCATCGAAGACCCTGCCCCTTTTTTCGACCACTCTGCAAAGGGCCACCTGGCACACTACTAGTTGAGGGATGAAGTCCTCTTGGCTGCTGAGGGTTGTTGGAAGCCAAGAACCCTTATTGTTGCCACAAGTAAGTCCCCACAGCAGGATTGCTAAGATGTCGTCGGAGGCCCCACCCCTTTCTCTACCACTCTGCAAAGTGGCCTCCTGGCACGCTACTGGTTGGAGGATGATATCCCCGTGGCTTCTGAGGGTCGTTGGGGGCCAAGAACCCCTATTGTTACTACAAGTAAGTCCCCCACATCGGGATTGCTGAGATGTCATTGGAGGCCCGCCCCCTTTCTCAATCGTTCTGCAAAGGGCCTCCTGCAAACTACTGGTTGGAGGATGAAGTCCCCATGGCTGCTAAAGGTTGTTTGGAGCCAAGAACCCCTATTCTTGCCACAAGTTAGTTTCCCCCACCGGGATTGCTGAGACGTCGTTAAAGGCCCTGGGGACATATGGCAATCTGTGTGCCATCAACACAGCCAATGTCATTGGGGAACTCTGTTACCCTGTAGAAAATCAATTTGGTCTGTTGCAATAATTGGGGGCTATTGTGAAAAGATAGATATTGGTTGACTTTACTGACCATTATGTCCATGAACCTGTGAAAGAACCTGGAAAAAGCACTCTGTGAACCCCCTCGCCACTGCTATGACCCCCTGGTAATTGTGGAAGAGCTTATGCATTTTGGGGACCTTTTTATAGTTTGCACCTGGTGGCCACCTGACCCAAATCAATGGTAATTGCATTTCCTAAATGGCCATTTTGCGACGAGTCGCAATTAGGAAAACTGTTTTACATGGGGTTTGTGATTCGCAATTTGGAAATCCCTAACTGCAATTTCCTATTTTGTGATTTACAAAATGCAATTTCTACTAGATAGGAATTGCATTTTGCACCCCTCCAAATGCCTTTTATACCTTCTGAAATGCAAAATGCTTACAAACAGATGGCCCTTAGTGCCTGATTTAGAGTTTGGCGGATGGGATACTCTGTGACTAACATGACAAATACAATATATATCCCGTTACCTTCCCTGTACTGTAGTGCATTGTTTTTTCCACTGTCTACTTACGACAGACAGGATATTTGCATTATACTTGGTGTGTGTGGCATTGTATTATTATTATCCATCTGCCTCTTTCGCGTTAGAGTAGAATTGAAAGGAAGTCAGAGAAGAGCAGGGCCATTGGAATTAAAGTAATTTAATTAATTAACAGCTGCCCCAAAAACATGCTGCAGACCACAGAGAGTAGCAAACCCGACGCTAGCATGCCTCCCATAATGTTGCACAACAAGAATACTATCAATTGTGCTGCATATAAGCCTTAATCATTAATGAGAGGTACATTTTCTTTTGACACACAAAGGTGCCGATTCGGATCCATTAAAAAATATTTCCGTATGACCCGTATCCGTATTTTTTTCCGTACGAATCGTACAAGTCACGTCCGACCCGTGAAGTACGATTCGTGCGGGAAAAAGTACATACGGATCGGCCCGCTCCGTACGAACCGTAGCGGGAAAAGTTGTACGAGACGTACCCGGACACTTTTCCATACGATTCGTAAAAAGACAGTCCGAGCGTACAAGTACGATCCGGACCGGCTATCCGATTTACGAATCGTACGGAAAATGTCCCGTACACGGGGAATGACTCTACCCGCTACGTAGCGAAGTTTGTATGACTCGTAGCCTGGGAAAAGTTGTTCCCGGGGTATGAGTCATACAGGCCCACCCGTATGTACGCACCGTACCCCCACCACCCCCCGTATGTACGCACCATACCCCCACCCCCCGTATGTACGCACCATACCCCCACCACCCCCCGTATGTACGCACCGTACCCCCACCCCCGTATGTACGCACTGTACCCCCAGCGCGTACGTGCTGGGGGTACGGTGCGTACATACAGGGGTTGGGGGTACGGTGCGTACATACGGGGGTGGTGGGGGTACGGTGCGTACATACGGGGGGTGGTGGGGGCCTGTACGACTTTTACGGCTGTTTTTGGCTCCCGTAAAAAAAGAGCCGTATGTAGTGCCGTAGGGACGGATCGTACTTGCTGGGCCGTAAAACGCTGCTTACATACGTACAGACGTCGCGTACAGGCTGTTCCGGATCTGATTCATAGGGTTTTTTACCCGTACGATCTTTTGCACGATTCGTACGGAAATAGGCTTTCTGTACGAATCGTACTTCCTAGGTTGTACGAACAGTTTACCGGGTACGAGTCGTACGGAGAAAACACTCCGTACGACGATTCGTAGGGCCTTTTTACTGGATCGGATTCGGCACCAAAGTGTCTGTTTAGTTTTCACTATGAAATCCTTTAATCAAAAAAATCACTTTTACTCTTGTGGTATTCTGGCTTAATTTCTTATAGTCAGTGCTATTTTTATATGATGCATGTGTTTTTTCTCCTTTCTTGATGTAGCTACTCCTGCTGGTTCATCATAATGGCGGGAGATAGCCATTCGGCTGCGGTGCCACAAGATGGAGGCCATCCAGTCCAACTATCTCCGGTTTGTGGCTTTGGAGGAGGAGGAGGCGCATGCCACTGCCCTGAGTCCCTCTGGCCAACCGCCAACGTCTCCATCGCACCCACACCATTGCCAGTGCTGTGGGCAGCCAGGATCAACCACTGCTGTCCCTCTTCCTCATCATTTACAGACTGCCTTCTCCACTGCATCCTCTGGGAGTTGGCGATTCTTTGCCAAGAGGTGGCACACCTTCACTCCTAGCTAGATGCCATTTAAAGCCCTTATTTTAATATGCTTTCTTTGCTGGGAGAAAATGTTGTTGTGGGTGGGAATTGGGGAGGGCAGTTGGTACAAGGACTTTGGACTAGTTACTTTGGACATAGGGGCAATGTATTTATTTGTTTTGGGAGAGGGTTGGGCCTGTGGTGGTTGGAGAGGTTGTGTTTTATTTGTAAAAAAAAAGAAATTGGGTAGTTTTTGTCTACATATGTTGGAAATCTGACTTTTGTATTTGGTTTTAGCACAGCCTGTTTTTTTTAATTGACAAAAAGCTGCCATCTGAACAGTCACCTACTGTGCTTTGACCTTTTCCCCTAGACTGTCACTAGCTGATTCTGAAATCCCTTGCCATATAATTATTTTCTAGGCTACTTACTTTATTAATACCCCTCTACTAGAGTGGGAACAACACAGACTAGGTCTACCGTATAGCTTGAGGATTTTAACTTTTGCCTCTTTTTCAGCACCCAGCCACTTATCAAAGTGTTTGTCAGTTAGTTATACCCTTGTCCTCCTACCATCTATAACTATATTGACCACCAGGTGGGCATTCCTATGTTTATTGCCTAATCTGCAGAAGAAGTTACCAACTAAACTAGTTCACTTCACTTCTTAGTTCTTTTACCTGTATAGATGAATAAATGGCTGCCACCTCTTTCAATCTTCCAAAACCTTATTGCAGGATTGCCCAAGGTGCCTTCTTAATGATGGCAGTAGTAGTAGCAGGCTAGTGTGCTAACAGGGAAGATATCACAAGTGAGATCCCACTCCCACTTAAGTGAACTCCAACTGTAAGATTATTCAGAGGGATTATCTATCACAGGCAACTAGATTAATAGAAAACACGGAGTTAGTGGGCAATTTATATCATAACGTATCAAAGACTGAGACCAGACAGCCACCATGACAAAAAAACCTGATATTATTACACAAACTACCAGTAGTAACTTCTGAGCAATGGGGAGCTAGCATTTAATTAATTTATTAAAACTAAACTTACAAGATCCTCAATTCCGGAGGAGTAGACTCAGGATAAGAGACGACAAAGCATTTAAGCAACACAAGGCCTGAATGAGGATGTTGATGAATGATGCTATATATGTATCCCTTTTATGCATGGGTGGGTAAGTGGGGCAGGTGTGGGCTATTTCTCAGGTACGAGAAGAACCCGCTGTGAGTTGGTGTCACTTTCAACACATCTACCCCACCCAGTGTGTGATTCATTGATGGTGTAAATTCATAAGTCATATCTCAATATATTACAAAGCCTGGGGGATGAGGGTTAGAGGTTCGATGAATGGATGGGGACGCCTTAAATCAATACCAGGAACAAACTCAACTTACTGCTTACAACCGCCCAGTGTGACTCCCTGCACGGATTTTGTCTCGTTACAGAACCCTGCTGATTGCCGCAGCACTCTGGCATAACAGTCTACAGCTCACCGCCCGCCCCGGACAACAAATCCCAGGGGGCCATAGCGGACCTTTGCCACAGGAGACGCGCAACACCTGCGCGATACAACTGCCGGCCCATAAAACATCGCCGGGCCTCCCGCGACGCGGGACGCGCGCGGGTTCTCCGGGGCCAAGCCCGGGCCCATCCTTGCCCGTCAGGGGCCGTCTGAGGCCGGGCCAGGTACCCATCGTTGAAAGCTGAGGAACGGCCTTTGAAAGCGTCTTTATCCGGATAAATGGTAGGCATTCTTTAGTTAATGCCTACGTATGAAGCTGAGGGGCTGACTCAAGTCCAACATTTCATATTACCAATCTTTGTGTGCAATCGAAGAGAACGTTAAGCAGGACAAGATAACTACCTGATAGGGGGCCTACGAGAACTCGGGGCTGGGATTGATTGATTAAACAGTTGTGTATATCGTGTATACTGTTGTGAAGGTGGGCGGACACAATCGTTAAATAGTGAAAGACAGCAAATATTCGATAATGGGCAAAAGAAAAGCGCTAATAAATGACCCACTAGATGGGAAGGATTCTAAAAAGCCTAAAAAACAGACTTTGCTTACATATCTGACTGGGGCGATGGGAGCAATAGAAAAAACAGATAACATCAGTAGAACAGACACTAGCTGCTGGCACACTAACTGCCACAGAGAATTTAGAACAAGCAAACTCTGCTGAGGTAATTACAATAAATGACGACCGATTAGATAGCGTACCCGTGAATGGCTATATCCAAGAGGCAACAGATGAAACAATAAACAGTGCTCCTGAGCTAACTACACCTTCCCCCAAAACAAGGAAAAAAAAGACAGCTAAAAAACCTATGGGAAGAAGTGGTAAGGTAGTAACCGGAAAAACAACAGTGAGCATAGAAAATGTAATAGGAAAAGGTACACCCGTAAAGCAACTTGGAACAGAAAATCACGCAACACTTTTTACATCAGATACAACAGGGAATACCCGAAACCAGTCTAAAAAGGATGATGGGGTGGAAAATCTAGCTATAGCCATAAAAAATTTAGATCTATATTTAAAAGGTGCATTTGCAACATTGGAGACAGATTAACTCTGGTAGAGACACAGCTAGAATTTTTTTTAGCAAAGAAAGAAGTAGAGGCTAGACCACAACTGAAAACACAACATGACAACATTGAAGTGAGTAATTATAGGGATTTAGGAAGATGTCAACAGCGAGTAGATCGGGTTGGAGATTTACAAAGCAACCCAAATAGAGATTATCCTAAACCACTAACTGCAATGACACTAGCTCTACCTCAAAATGCAAGCAAAAAAACCTTACCTCAGACTACATCAAAAATCGCACAATCTGATAATTTCCATCTGCAAAAATCGACCCATTTGTATCTACCACCAGCTTGTACTCCTTTCACAGTCATTCTTGCCAATGTACCGCAGTTAGGGTCGTATGACAATGAGACATGTGAAACACTTAGAAATAAGTCACTGCACTGGTTAAGCAAAAAAGTGGGCCTCACGACCAGATTGTTTGAGGAATTCAAAATGGCACGTAGAATAGGTTGGGTAGGTAAAGCCAGGAAATCCCTTGCAGGTGACTGCGTGGTACTAACATTTCGTTCAACAAAATTAGTGGAAAGGATCCTGGGGAAAGGGGGAAGTAACACGATCGAGGGAGGAATAAATATTTTACCCCTGGGTTATTTCTATCTCTCACCTCCCAAGATAGAGAAATTAAATCAGCATGAGGGAGTGTCATGCCTATGTATAATGTACCAGTAAGTAACCGATTTAGAACACTTTCCCCCCTTGAGGAATTGGATTGACTGTATTATACGGCGACAACTGGTTTAGAGGAACCACAAGAATGTCAAGGTAATACTATCCAAGGAAGGAGGTTAAATACAATAGATCAATCTGATAACAGCCTATTACATAACAGCAATGAGGAATCAAATTATATATCAAACAAGCCTAGCTTACCTGAAATTGAGGCTCCCTCACAGAAATTACATCCAAACAATGATGGGAAGGTAAAGATTACATTTTGGAATATAGCAGGCCTAACTTCTAAACTGTATAACGACCTCTACTTAGATTTTTTAAGGAAAACTGACATTCTTTGTCTTCAGGAGACGTGGGCTTTGACAGAAATACATATAGATGGCTTCAAAACCTATCATACTCCAGCCACCCCGTCAAATTTTGGGAGACCAAAGGGTGGTTTATGAATTTATATTTCAAATATGTTGCCAATAAAAAGAATCTCGTTTGTAACGTCTGAACTAAATTATCAAATTGTAACACTAACTAAGGATAGCAATAATCTTATAATCATAGCAAATTTCTATAATAACATTGTTAAGGAAAAGGTGGAAGATACAATGAACCATCTAAGATATGCATTGCAAAAAACACAGACCCCAAACTCAGGGACTACCCAGATTGTATGGTGCGGAGATTTTAATACCAATATATGTCCACATAGTAATGATCTGTGGTTTGATGGACGAGGAAACTCGCAATTTAAATCACTTTCCGCACAATGCTTACGGTAATGTTCTAAATGAGAACATGTTTATGTTGGACCTGGGTTTTGTTAATACATTAGTTTCCCCACCTATTCCTTTTTCGCAAACATTTAATGGGAGAGGTTTGAGTTCTATTATAGATTTTATTTTAGTCTCGAACCATCTCTCACAAAGTGTAATAGGATTTAAAGTGCACAAGACAGCTATCAGCGATCACTTCCCACAAACAGTGACAATATCATTCAAAAACTTTAAACAACACTCTAAAAAAGATTTGTCTCATATATGTAATAATTTGGAGATTGATAGAACAAATGGATATTCATTGAAGTGGAAAGGGGTTGATTCTGATATCATAACAAAACTAGTGGTCGGCAAGGCACTGGTTCCAATAATGAATTGTCTAAATGAAAACACGTCACAGGAGATGGTCTTAGAAAATTTTTAACATATCACTACAACAATAAAAAATAGCCCGAAGGTAGAGATAAAAAGGGGAGTCATTAAGAAAGTAGGGTGGTTTAACACCGACTGCACAAAAGCCCATCGTGCACTTAAGAAAGCAATACATAATAGCGAAAAAGATAGGACAGAAATACAACGAGCTAGGTTAATATACAACCAGGCGATAAAATCACGGAAAAGGGAGATTAAAAACTCTCTCTGGGAAGAAATGCATAGGGCTAGCATTTTAAAGATAGTAGGGCACTCTGGAGAGTAGTTAGAGCCCCTTTTTTTAGTCCTGAAGGTAAACCCTCAATGGAGATTGCCATTGATGAAAATCAATGGGTGAGTCACTTTTCTAAAATTTTTGGACAAGTGGAAATGACCACAAGTAGACAAGACTCAATACCTCCTTCACCCAATGATTCGGTGGACTACCCTATAGATGTACTCTTCTCCCTAAAAGAAGTACAAACAGCATTGATTGAAAGCAAAGGAAGCAAAGCCCCCGGACCTGATGGGGTTCCGGTTGACATATATAAGCACAATCCTGACCTTTGGGCTGCACTATCTTGCTATAGACCAATTTCCTTATTGGATTCGTTGGCGAAGGTAGCAGGAAGGATACTGTTAAATCGCCTACAAAAATGGGCAGAGGAGAAGAATATACTCTCTGACTTACAGTTCGGTTTTAGGGAAGGGTTGAGTACAATTGATCAAGGGCTCAACTTGGCCATACTAATGGGTAAATACACGAAGGCTAGGAGGGGGAAATTACATCTGGCGTTTGTCGACCTCTCCGCCACCTTTGATTGTGTTTCCCATGAGAAATTGTGGTGCATTCTAATGAAAATGGGGGTGGAGGCATCTTTAATCAAGTTTTTGAAAGCCCTATACACTAACGCTAAAGCATGTGTGCGCTATGGGTCCAAAGGTGAATGTACAACATCATTTCAGGTGAGAAGAGGCGTAAGACAGAGGTGCGTCTTGGCACCCTTTCTTTTTACCCTATATACAAACGGCCTACAAAAGGCAATGTTAGAGGGGTGCCAGGATCTACCCCAATTGGACCTACCCAAACTGGAAAAAAGACCGATACCCGTATTACTCTACGCGGATGATGCTGTTATAATGGCCAGGACCTCATTGGCACTGCAAAGGGCTTTAGAATCGTATAACGTTTTTATGAAAAATATTGATCTACATATAAATATCACAAAAACATACATTATGAATTGTGGCAGAGGCGGCAAGAAACAGAAGGACATTTTTTTAAACGGGAGGAAGTTGGCAAATACCTCTACCTATCCCTATTTAGGGATATTAATAGATGATAAGGGTTCTTGGGGTCAAGCTATTAATACCAGGAAGCTCTTATTTATGAGAACCACGACAGCCCATGTTAATTTTTCACAAAAACTAGGCAAGAGGCCCCCTATTGAATTAATTAAGATTCATAAGGCCAAATGTACAAGTGTAGCATTATATGGGACAGGGATATGGGGGCATCGAAACGTCTCAGAGATACAGAAAGTAGAGAACGCGTTCCTTAGATATTTATTAGCTGTGCCTAGAACCACATCTACCTACATTTGTCATGCAGAGTTAGGTATCCCCTACATCTCAGATATTATAAAAATCCAACCAACAGTTCTGTGGCACCGGATCTGGAAGTCACAAAATAATAAATTTAACCAGATGGTTCTGCAGGACGCCTTGAAATTGGAACATACCTTAGAGATAGAATGGATAAGATATACAAGGGACTTCATGACCGACCTAGGAAAACCAGAATATTTTCACAATCCTGAGACAATCTGTTTCATCCCAGGAAAAGAATTTAAAAAACAGTGTATGCAGCATATGGAGAATCTAAGATTTGCGAATGAGGCGATAAAATCTACAGTCCAATCTCATCTAATGATAACTTCTTCTCTTAGCATGCAACCATATCTTCAAAACACCATAAAGGGATTTGACAGATTTGTCCTTACTCGTTTTAGGCTGAATATTTTTCATAAATTGGTGAGCTTTCCAATGGTCAATGACTGGTCTAATAATCTATCAATATGTCTGTGTGACAATGTATCTTCAAAATCAACAATGCATGTCATCCTGTTTTGTAAATTCTATAATGAATTAAGGAAAAAGTGGATAAAACCGATTTTAAAAATATGGTTCTTCGACAATGCTGCCCTGCCTATATTGCCCTTCAATTTCTTGACAACGAATGTTTAATAATCAATGTTGCCTCATTTTTAAAGAAAATAATTAAGTGTAGTAAACAACTTGATTTAGATTCCCCTGTCAGCAATAATAGGGCGTCTATGTAATTACCGTTTTCAAAAGAATGCCATCTATCTGGAATGTAAATATGAGGGTCCAATCTAATGTTAGTACTACAATCTTTGTCTATTAATATCACAATTTTTAACAAACAATGTACTGTATAAGTGATTTTTAACCGTTTTAATATTTTAATAGAAATCCTGACAATGTTTTTATAATGGTGTTTAGATTACTGAAAACAAAAATTATTGGTTAATTGTATAAATGGATATGTATGCTTTTATGATTTTTATTTGTGACAAAAATCGAATAAAGCACTTTTGACTTTGAATGGATGGATATGGATAGTTGGGGAAAGATGTGACAAACAACAAACACTACACAACAACAAAGTCCTCAGGTCGATTAGCAGCACATCATCATCATCAAATCTGTTGTGGAAGGACATTAAGGAATGACAGTTCAATTAAATTCATTGCAAGCAGTTCTTAAGCTCCAGAGACCCAAATTATGATATCTCTAAATGTTCTGTCAAAATTCTAAACATTATGATTGTTACAATAAAAATGATACTGTATAGAAATGCCAATTTGGGTTGTTCTGCATTTTTCTCTGAATGTCCATCTTGGGTGCCTGACTGAACTGGTCGTATAAGTGGCATTTTTGCAGTTTGAATTATTCTTAGTACAGACAATATAATTTAGTGAGGTTATCCCAAATAGTTAAAAACAATTGTGTATCCATTCCAAACCACACAATAACATAATACTTGAATCAGGATAACAGCATACAAATGTAACTGTTTGCTCTATGTGTATCTAAGGGGAGACACCTGTGGCAGGCATGGGGGTGCAGGTAAAAATTGAATAATCCTTAAAAAATGAATGCTCGTGTGTGTCTATGGCAGGCAGGGGGTGCTGGGGAAAATGGAATAATCATTAAAAATTAATGCTGGTGTGCACCTGTCGCAAGCAGGGGGTCCAGAGCAGAATGAGTAATGACAATCCTTAAAACATTAATGCCTATGACAGGCAGGGGGTGGAGGGAATATAAAAAAAAGTAATTGCTTGTGTACTGGGGCGATGACAAATCCATTGGGAGGCAAGGAGGTGCAGGGGAAAATTTGAAAAAAATGTATATGTATTATTATATAAATGCTGTTCATATATACATATACTACAATGATCCTCAAGCACATTAAACTGATATCAGGGGAAAAAGTTTAAAAAATAAACAAAAAACAAATAGGCATAGCCCTCTTTTATCAATCTCATAAAAGCACTTGTATTTAAATCACAAAGGTATTTTTTTCTTCATATATAAAACAGGTGGTGAGTTTCAGTGTCTTTATTCTTAAGTTCTCCTTGACATTAGAAAATACCGTAGCCAATGCGTTTCGTCCACACGGACTTCTTCATGGCTACAAATAATACACATAAACATGAATTATATTTAAAATATTTAAAAAACGTTTAAAATAACAATTGATTTTAAACCTTTATGTTTGTGTCCATTATTCAATTAGGTTTATCTTTTTGATACAATGCTATTCATGAGTCCACTTTATGTGAATTTAAATATTATTACAGTTAAGCACAAAAGCACCCAATTTTTTGTAACATATCACTGCTGAATACAAACATCATTTTATCTACACGTCATTTCTCAAAACCCCAATGTAACAGTAAAACTCCAGATGGGACTCATCTGCTGAACACATGTCGTGTTTTATATATAAAAAAATATATACTTTTGTGATTTAAATACAATTGCTTTTATGTGATACTAAAGGGAGTGCTGGATCAAATTGTTGAATTTTGCTATTGTGGGATTTTATTCCGGGAGGCTTAAGGGGTATTGAGCTCTAGATTCCATGTACAAATAGATAAAGGACATTACCTCACTACTAGATAGGTGCAGTAACATTTGCCTTAATCCCCATAAATTGTTCAAAACTCTTTTATCAATCTCCCTAGAAAACATGAAAAAAGGATATAACACACTGGCTGGCTGCACAAAATGTTCACCAGCCACAATGTCAAACAAAAACAAGTAAGGAGGCATAGACAACAAAGAACTCCTGCAAGCCTAAAGCAAATCACACTGGATGGTTGCACAAAATGGCTCCTGGCCACATGGTCAAAGAACAGCAACAAGTAAGGAGGCATGGACACATGCAGACCTATGCAAAAACATACTGCCTAGTTGCACAAAAAGGCCACCGACCACATGGCCAAACAACAACAAGCAAGGGATAATGGACAACAAAGAACACATTCAGGCCTATGGCAAACGCACAATGACTGGCTATACAAAACAGCCAACATCCACATGGGCAAACAGCAACAACAAGCGAGGAGGCATAGACAACAAAGAAAACTTGCAGGCCTATGGAAAAAGCGCACTGACTGGCTACACAAAATGGCCACTGGCCACATGGTCAAACAACAAAACAAGCAAGGATGCATAGACAACAAAGAACGCTTGCAGGCCTATGGCAAAAGCACACTGACTGACTACACTAAATGGCCATGTTGTTAAACAACACCAAGCAAGGAGGCATGGACAACAAAGAACATATGCATCTCTATGGACACTGACCACACAAAACGGCTGACTGCCACAATGGGCTGGAGAACAAAGACATAATGGTGGCCTACGGCAAATACACATACACTTTGGCCAGACAAAAGAGACATGGTAAATATTGAAGAAAACACTACCATTAATTCAGCAATGCCCACTTAAGTGAGCTATAAAGATTTTCCAACAATACACATCCTCCCAAGGCATCAAATATTACCCAAGCAAAATACAATTTGTGCAGGAAATAAAGCATGAAATACAAACAAAAACACATTTTAAATCTAATCTAATGCCTTACCAGGCCTAAATGATGTTAAAAAAAAACATATATCACAGAAACAGTTGTTTCATTTACCCAATGACTAGTACTAGCTAGATGGCCTGTGGGCAGACTAGGCCACATGGTAAAACAAATGAATGATGCAAATTTAACAAACATGGAGAAAATGTACAGAACTGTTCAACAGTTTTCCCTTATAAAAGATAAAAAATTAAATGCAAAACAAACTTCTAGGTCCCTACTGCAACTCCAGGCCACCCACCACAACCACAATCAAATTTAAACATTGAATAAAAGTACAAATACATACTGGTGCATGTCCTCTAGCAAACAAACAACACACTTATACAAATGTTTTTGAACTTACTTGTGATATCACGAAACAAAGTCCTTGAAATCCAATAGTATATGTATGCAGCAGGAATTGCAGACAAAGAGAGTGATCCTTTTAACTTTAAATCCCAATGAAAAGTGACCATGAGCTGGAGAAAGCACTGGGAGAAGCCTTCCAGCCAGGAAGAGGAAGTTTGAGTCTCTGGAGCATTTCATTCTTGTTGGAAAAAAAAGGGAAATAAAAAAAATGCTTTTTGCACTAAAAAAACAACCTGAATGGGTGAGTAGAATATTCAGTCAAAAATGTATTTTCAAGTTGATTTAGCTGCTTCTTGAGTAGAGAATCTGCTCGAGAAGCGCCACGGCCGCTCACCGGCATCACACAAATGGCACCCGAAGGCTCTGTGACAACTGGAAACCGCTCTAGCAGCCGGCAAATCTCATTCGCACCTGCTATCATCCAGCAAATCTCCCTCACACTCGCCAGCATGGGTTTACACAAGCCTCGCACATGCCAAAGGGATTATAATTCCACCACGTGCTGAATGACAGAATTTAGAAGGAACTCTGTGTTACACGCGTAGAATTATAATTCCGCCCTACACCATATGACACGCCACTCCACTCTACTTCAAGCCACTCTACGACACGCCACTCAACTCCATTCTATAACACTTTTCTCCATGCTGCACCACTCTGCTCCACTCTACGCCATTCCACTCTGCAACGCTCTACTCCACTGTATGTTACTCTACGATACTCTACTCCATTCTGTGCCACTCTATGACACTCCACTCTACGACACTGTACGCGACTCCCTCTAAGCCACTCTACAACACTCTACTCCACTCTACTCTATGGGGCACTGCTCCACTCTACTCCACTGTAAGACACTGTATGAGATGCCACTCAGTGACATACTATTTCACTTCACTCTACTCCACAACAGGCAACTGCATTCTACAACACTCTACTCCACTCTATGCTCCTCCACTATACGCCACTCTATTCCACTTTATGACACGCTTGGCACGCCACTCTATGACACACCACTACACTCACCTCTATGACACACCGCTCCAATCTTCGCCACTCCACTTTACAACACTCTACTCTATTGCCCTCCACTCTATGCCACTCACTAGTCAAATTACCTGAACCAGTATTAGAGAACAGCAGTGCAGCATTCTGCAACCAACTTGCAGGGTTTTTTTATGGACACAGTGCAATCCATTTTGGATTCCCTCACAAACAAGGGCACTGACCTCCCAGTTGACAGACCCATCATAACTCCTTCGTGCTCCGCTAATGTTTTGGACTCTTTCGCTCCACCGAACTCACAACAGATCTCGCATGTAGTGAGATCAACAAAATCCGGAACACCCTCAGACCCATTCCCTCCTAAAATATTTCATCGTGCATCCGAAAGTATAAGCGAGCAACTCAGCATGCTCTTTAATGAGATTATTAGGTCAGGCGTATTCCCAGATGCGTGGAAAACTGTTTCAATACTTCCTCTACTAAAAAAACCAATTTAGATCCCAGCGGCCACAGCAACTATAGACTTATCACGAGGATTCCTTTCCCGGCTAAGATCTTGGAAAGAATTCTAAACTCCCAACTCACCGCCTTCGTGTCCCTGGAAGACCTGTTGGATTCCTCACAATATGGTTTCTGACAAGGACACAATAGGATTCAATATGTTCAGAGCGGGGACTCTTGATCTGAGCAGTTCCCACTTCCATGTGGGGTGCCGCAGGGCTCCTCACTGAGCCCCACCTTGTTCAGCTTATATGTGACCCCCTTAGCTAATATCATCAGGCAGTTTGGCTTCTCATTGGTTTCCTACGCGGACGACACTCAGATAGTGGTGTCCATCTCAGGTAACTTGGAGAAAACTGCAGTTCGTTTTAGCCAATGTATGTCCCACGTAGGCCAATGGATGAGTGCAAACTGCCTAAAGCTCAATGGAAACAAAACAGAGGTTTTTCTGCTGGGATCTGATACCTCTTTTTGGGCACAGAACTGGTGGCCTTCGAGCATGGAAACTCCTCCAGCCCCAGTTCATAAGGTAAAGAATCTGGGCATTATCTTTGATGGCAGACTAACTTTCCAACATCAGATTAACAAGGTTGCCTCGCTGGTCTTTCTAACACTAAAGTCAATCCGGAAGGTGCGCACCTTTATTCCCCCCGAAGCAGTAAAAACACTGGTGACGGCCTTAGCCATGGCCATACTGGATTATGAAAATGCCCTATATTTGGGCCTTCAGAAAAAGCACAAGCTCAAACGCCAGCGAGTACAGAACGCAGCCACCAGAATGTTGCTGGATATCCCCAAATTTCAGTCCATCTCCCAAGGCTTAAAAAAACTCCACTGGCTTCCGGTAGAAAAGAGGACAGAATTTAAATCTTTATGTTCAGCGTCGAAAGCTATGCATGGAACAGGACCTGCATTCCTGAAACAACACATCACCTAGTATCATCCATGCAGAAATCTACGTTCAGCTCAGAGCAAACTCCTCCAGACACCCAAATTTAAGAAAGGTCGCTGGGGAGGAAGCAGTTTTATCCTGAATACAGTGAAACTGTGGAACTCGCTTCCATTAGATATTAAGAGTTGCCCAACTTTCCTTTCCTTTAGGAAATCAATGAAAATGTGGCTTTTTTCGAACTAGCTCTCACCTCTTCCACTGGATCTTGGCAGACACCTCCGCGCAGCGCCTAGATGCCCTTTGGCATTCGAGCGCAATATAAATTTCACAATCAAATCACAATCAATCTACTCCACTGTATGACACACCACTTCACTCCTGTCATGACACTCCACTCCACACTATGACACGCCACTCCGACACGCCATTCCACTCTACAACATGGCACTCCACTATTTACTGCTCCACTCTACACCCCTCCACTTTAAGACACTCTACGACATGCCACCCTATGACAGACCACTCCACTCTGCTCTATGACAGGCCACTCTACTCTATGCCCTTCCACTTTACTCTACGACATGCCACTCCACTATACGACACACCACTCCACTCTACAACACTCCACTTCACTCTACAACACTCCATGCCACTTTGCTTCACTTTACTCTATGACAAACTACTCCACTGTACTCTCCTACTCAGTTCTACACCACTTCACTCTCTAAGACACTGTACAACATGCCACTCTATGAAACAACATTCCACTTTGCTCCACTCTGCACCACTCCACTTCACAACATTCTACTCTACTCTATGCCCCTCCACTCTACACCATTCTACTCCACTCTATGACAAAGCACTGTATGCCACTCCACTCCATTATATGACCCACCACTCTGACACACCACTCCACTCTACAACATGACACTCCACTGTACGCCACTCCACTCTAAGCCCCTCCACTGTAAGATATTCTATGACACCCTACTCCACTCTACTCTATGATATGCCTCTCCACTCTGCTCCACTCCACTCTAATCTACAGGACACCAGTCCACTCTATGGCACTCCACTCTACTCTACGCCACTCTACTCCACGACACTCCACACTACCGCACTCTACGACATGCCATTTCACTCTTTGACACACCACTCCACTCTATGAGATGCCACTCCACTCTATGACGTGCTACTCCACTCCACGCCCCAGACACTTTACAACATGGCTCTCTATGATATGCAACTCAACTCTACTCTATGACACACTAAATCACTCTGCATCAATTGAAGTGCAATGAGGAGAAATCGGAAGTGCTCCTCTATGGTTCCTTCCCCCCACATTTTAGAGATGATATTTGGACTGTGGGCTATCCTATGCCTAGTTCTTCCGTATGTCCAGCAAAAAATCTGGGGGTCTGGTTTGGTGAGGATTTGAGATTTTTGCCTCAGATTAACAAACTGGCGGGTGTGTGCTTCGGCACACTGAAACGCATAAAGAAGTTTTTGCCTCTTTTACTGAAAAGAGCTAAGGAAATGGTGACCTGTGTGCTCATCTTGTCAAGGTAAGATTAAGCCAACGCCCTGTACATTGGTCTCCCAGCATATCAGCTAAAAAAGTTACAGCCAGGCAGATCCAGGGCTAGTCAAAACCTTCGAGATCTACATTGCCTCCCAGTTGAGCTGCGCATACGGTTTAAGGCTCTGACATTATTCCATGGTGCCCTCTACAAGGTGGGGCCTCAATACCTTAGGATACGGTTTTCATTCTATGAGCCGTCTCGACATCTTTGTTTTACAGGCCAATGCCTTGCTGTGGTTCCTAGGTTCCGCCAGACTAGGTTAGGCGGTAGCTCTCTTTCTGTTAAAGCGTCCAGGGCTTGGAATGCCCTACCCTTTGAATTACGAAATATTGAGAGCCTCAGGGTGTTTAAAAAACAGTTAAAAACCCTGCTATTTAAGTAATCTTCTGCTAGGCCATTTCTTTTTCCCTTTTCTACCAGTTGGCTATCGCGCCGGAACACTTTTGAGTAGCCATGCGCGGAGTAGCCATGCGCGTTATAAATGGAGGTTAACATAACTTAACATAACACTCGCTGTACAACATTTTAATCCCCTCTATGCCCCTCCACTCAACGCCACTCCACTCCACTCCACTCCACTCCACTCTGCAACACGTCACTCCACTCTACACCACTCTATGACACTCCATTCAACGCCACTCCTCTTTATGCCATTCCACTGTAGTCCAATTTATGACACTCTATTCCACTCTATGATACTCTACACCTCTCTACTCTATGATATTCTGCATGTTTTATTTTTTTCTTTGAAAAATAACCAATATGTCTGACTATTTACTTTAACATTTTCCACCCACAACATGTAATAATAAAAACTATTTAAAAAAGAGACGCAGACATGTTTTTAATGAAACTTTATTAAATACTTTTTTAGTAATCAATATTAACAAACATTGCATTGTGTGAATTTTTGGAATATACATTTGATTAAAGTTATTGTTGAGTTTTGCAGAAAGATGATAAATCTGCTTTATATATATTGATATACTCGCTACTGGATAAAGCCAATAGACTCACTTTTTATATTTTGGTGTTGCAGAAGGCTATAAGTGGCCTGGGGTTAGCTGCTCAGAGGCCAAGCAGCGCACATGGGGTTGGCTACAGGGACTGACCACAGGCCAGACCTTGTGCCCAACCCCTTGCCAGCCCTCTGCCGACCCCTGCAACGTACAGCCACAGAGGGGCTTCCTGACCATCAGGGGTTGGCCTCAGGGCCTGGCTGCAGGCCAGGTCCTGCAAACAACCCGCAGTTGCACAGAGCCAAATGCAATGGTAATCACCTTATTGATTACATCACTTCCGACTCACTTCTGACATCTTCCAAGACATCATTGATAATATCACTGGAACATTTGCAGTGAATTTATTGATGACAAAACTGAGCATGGCGGGGGCGCAAGTTATATTAACCTCAGCGTATGACTTATAGCAACTTGAGATTACTATAACTGGTGAATTTCAGTGTTTTTCTACACTTTAAACACTTTAACCTTTGGTTTTTTCAGGCTATATATATATATATACACAGACACACACACATACACACTCTTTTATTGCTCTTGCAAGAAGAACTAAAAAACAAGACACAAATAAAATAGTTAATTGATTTGTCTGCTCACAATGCACTTTTGGGATCGAGGGTGAGAGACAGCGAGAGAAAGAAAAGAGAAATAGAGAGAGAGACACAGAGAGGGGGAGATACTCCCATGCAGTGCTAAACCACACATTAGGATAAAAGAAAACCAAATGTTCCATGTCATCAGCAGTGGAAGGACAGAAACAACTCGCATCCAAATGGAGAAACCTTTTTCTCCAGATGTGGGGCAAACACAAAAATAAAGAGAACATCTATTGAGCTGGAACAGAAATCTGAAATAGATAAAAAAATCCATCTAATCATGATCTAACATTAAGCCCACTTTATGCCCCCACTAGCAAAGAACACAATCTAGACATTGTTTTTGACTCAGTTATCTTTAAAACAGCAAATTTCACCAGTATGTAAGCTTGATTTTTTTGCACCTAAATACTACCAAGTTAATTCTCCCATTCTGATCATCAAACCATAAGGTAATGGTAACAATGCCTACATTCAGCCGAAATTAGACTATCACAATGCCATTTAAGGTTTGCCACAAAAATCAATCAACTGCCTGCAATACACAGAAAATGCAATAATCACAACACTATTCAATTTAAAGAAAATGTATTACGTCTCTAACAGCAAGCAGTTACACTGTCTATCAACCAAATAAATACATCAAATGTAAACAAGTATGCATTCTATTTCAATGCTCACAAATTCAAATTTGAAGGATGGAACGGACACTAAGGGGCTGATTACGATGGCGGTCGTAGGCACATCCGCGGTGTTGGCGGAAAATGTCCTTTTCTGCACTCCATCAGCGGTCCTTGCGACCGCCGTATTACGATGGGCAAAGATAGCCCGTTTCCCATCCACTGCGGAGTCTCGTGATCCGCCAGAATCTCCTTCCGCACCAGTAGCGGATGGAGCCAATAGAGAGGGACTGCCGTGCGGAATACAGTTACGACTGCCGGACAAATCACGATGCCTCAAACAGCCCATCACACCGCAGCAGAGAATCCGGCCATTTGGGGACGGCGGAAGCACTACTGCGGATAGCGAAAATTGAATCCCGGACACCTCCATGCGGTCCTGACTGCTGGGCAAACAGCGGTCTTGGGTCTTTCCGCAGTAATTCCAACCGCCGCGGGCGGTTTCTCAGCTTTTCCGGCAGTGTGTCCCGGAATCTGACCACCACGGTAGGATGTTTCAGGCAGTGCATCCTAATCTGACCGCCGGTTTTACCACGGTACCTGCGGATGGTAATTTTCCGCTACCACGGCAGTCGGAATGCTTTTCCAACTGCCATCGTAATCAGCCCCTAAGTACCCTGAGTCCAAGGCTCTTGAATTCTCTGCCCTTACATCTGCTAGCCGAGCACAATTTACGAAAATTCAGAAAACTTGTCTATACTCCCAATAAAGTCCATTTACCTCTACAGTAAGCAAGTCCCATAGTGCATAGATATTCTATTATGAAGTATTGCTAGGTTAAAATAAATAATAAATAAGCGGGCAGTGCCAATTGTTTCTTGCATTTAAAAAAAGAATTGTGTTTGATTTCCACCAGAAAAGTGTTGTTGGAATCCAATCATGGTATTTGAGTGATGTTTCTAATATTAGCTCATTTTTCAAAATCTTTGGTAAGAGAAAAGCACAAAGAAACCCGTTTACTACATATTTCGATCATTAACATTAACGCTGAAATTTAACAACTTAATTAAAAGGAGACCTTAATTTTAACCTTGCACTCTGTTGGTGCAGTTGCAGTTGACACATTTTCATCAAATGAGCACTCAATGACTAATTTACGCTAATCTGTTAGTAAACAGAAAAAGCATTTGTATACATGCTTCCAAGCTAGACACATTCTATAACACTTATTGTCATTGCGAAAAATGTTGTTGCACTTCCAAAAAACAGGTTTTTATTGTATAAATACAGCAAAGAGGAACAGGGTGAACTTGTAAAATGTATTAAAGAAATAGTTTCAGATCAAAATCTTGCTGAGGTTCCATTAATGTTAGACATTCCAAATACTTTTTCGCATTATTTCCACCTTAATTAGTCATCAGTGAGCAGACTTAATTACAAGGGGCCTCATCACGATGGCGGTCCGACGAGTGTCCAACCACCATCGCTGCTGGTTGGATACCACCCAACATGTAGTCGGAAGTTCTACCCGCCATATTATGATATGACAGCCGTGTGAGCGGTCAGAAACATGCAATTTACTATTGCGACGTACTGCGGCACACAAAAAGGGCCACAGTACGAGCTGCAGTAGTAAAAGACATATATGCAAACATCCATGCACCGTGTGCCAGGCGGCACCATGTGGTGCCTGGCACACGGTGCATGGATGTATGGGGGGCACCACATGTGACACCCTGGCAAGAAAGCAGAGTCTATTGGGGGAAGGGGCGCCTTTTCTATGGCAGTGCGCCGCCAGGATAAGGCTATGGGAAATGGACATCGTAATCCCTACGGCAATACCTTCACAGGCACCGCTTTCACAGTAGGGATTACGGTCCAACCACTGCCCTGATGGGCTCCTTGAGCCTGTCGGAGGTGGCAGTCTGTCCCTCCAACTGCTGTGGTCTGACTGACCGCATCGTAATGCTACGGTTAGACCACTATCCTGGATGTCGATGGAACTGCCACCTATGGCCTGATGGTGGCGGTCCCACCAACATCCAAATAAGGCCCAAAGTGTTAAAAGTTCAAAATTTATTTTACTATAATGTATGTTAGAGCCAATCAGATACCTGGCATTTCAACATTAGAAGTTTGGTACATCTACAAGCAGAATTTGGTATCACGAAAAAATATATTCAGCTGACAAGATACAATTGTCTATTATGGAAACCACAAAGATAACTTGATTGGCAAAGCAGCACTCAAACTTTCTATTTACAATTTAAAACATATTTAGATAAAGAGAATGAAGGAGTTAATGTGTGAGTCAGGGAAATCATGGTGTTTGAGCAATGAATGTCTATGGATAAATTATCATAGGAACCATGTACTATCCTTAAGTGTAGGATGACCAGTCCAGAAAAGAGAAAAAAACACATAAGAATGTGGATTAAAATGGTAAAGTTTTACTAGTTGTTTGCTATTTTTGTGATTATTGGCATCTTGGAAGATTAACTTCAAAATAATTAATCTTGAGGTCCTAGCATTTTTCTTATTTTTTCATTAAGCTAGGTATATTTATTAGAGATGCCTAGCATAATTTTTGCATTTATTCTTGTTTTTCTTTTTTGGGGTACTTACCCCACGTTTTTCTGCTGATCCACACACAATAAAAAATTCTAACTCTATCCTTTTCTAATAACTCCACACTAGCCATAATCTTTTTCCTGTCTCCAAGACATGTCCTTACTTTATATGCTATTCCACCCCACTTTATTGTATACAATGGATGTGGAATGAAGGTGAGGGCCTGATTTTGAGTTTGGCGCAGTTGCGCCAGCTAACATCCAGCACAGCTGTGCTAAATCTCTGCAAGGAACGCCCATTGTATTACAAGCTAAACTCGTGTGCGGCGGACGGTCGGTGTCCTTTCCCATGGGGGTGCCTGGAAAACAGCCACTGCGATGGAAATGGCAAAAAAGTTCCAGCACAGCATGGACGGTGACATCCATTCTGTGCTGGAACTTTCGGGGAATACAGACAGGGAGCACATGTTGTGCCCCCTAAATGTATTCCCTGGCGGGGGTATGGGAGCCCTGTAGGGCCACCTGTGTTCCTGCACCACCAGTCTTTTCATGGCGGTTCTCCTACCATGAAATGGCTGACAGTGGAAGAACTCGTAATATGCTCAGTGAGACTGCACCAGTCTCACTGAGCATACTACATTGTGGCTCACCACCACCACCGCCGGGGAACAACCATTCTTTGCAAGTCATAATGCGGCGGACGGACCACCACCTCCGGGAGTCAGACGGTCGCAAGACCGCTAGACTCAAAATTAGGCCCTATGTCTTTTGCTTAAATTCTATGTTTATGTCTAAACTACAGATGTTTGAATTGCTTGACAACCCCAAACTACTGGGAATGATAAAGGACTATGGTAAGGTACAAGAGTTAGAGTCTCAGAAAGATCAAATCGTGATCATCTTCAGTTATTCATAATATGGGGGCAGATACATCAGAAACTAAAATAGTTTACCCTTGGATACTTTTACATTCTCATGGGCCCTGTACATCTGAACATCAAATGAATTTGGCTTTCCCAGAATCTCCTACACTGATCAACTGTGGAGTGCCTGAAATGCAGCTCTAGAAAGTTTCCATGCATCCACAATTTTTCCCGAAAGACTGCAAAGGAATTTGCCCCTCCCCCGCCCCGCCTTACCGCCCCACGGAAACTCCCTCCACGGGCCGCGGCTGAAGGAATTTAGACTCTGGCTTGCACCACCATCCAGCCCTGCTAATGAAGGTCATGTCCTCCACTCCCTGCTAGAGGATTACCTACCACATTTTGATGTACCTCGTTGTTTTAACCCCATCGTACAAATGTTTTTTGTTTTTCAAAAAAATACTCCCAAAAGCAGGAGTTGGTTTTCGAAAAACAAAAAGCAGTGGTCCTACCATGCAAAGAGTTTCCTCCCATCATTGTTTGATTATATTTTCATTCTAGACCGCTATACTTCACATGACAATTTTGGGCAGGGTATTAGAGAGATGCTCGCTCCACATTAAAAAGGATGAGGCTACTATCAGTACACCCTGGCAGCCGAAGGGCAGATGGGCTGTTCGGTCAAAGTTTCTACCAGCAGAGGTGCTGTTGTTGGAAGCCCTGCAGTTCCCTCACCTCTAAATGTGGCAAGGGAACAGTAAGTTTGACAGGTTTTGAACTGCGATTTTATGATGGTTCTCCTGCTCAGCCAAAACTGCAAGTGCCCTCATTATGTGTATCCTGCTATCACAGATATAGCAATTGGGAGTTTTGTCAAACTGGCCAACATTTATCAGGGGAAGGTACCAGGTATTAACAGCAACATTCAGATTTTAGTGTGGAAAGTACCAAAATCTGCATGTTATTCCACAAACATTCATGATAAATTTTTGCCCTAAAAAAAATACAGTGATAGTTTTGATCAGATTCAACAATTATTGAATCCGATAATGCCAACCTCGTAATGAGGATCCAAACATTTACCCTTTGGTATGTAGCACAAATGCCCAGTGAGATGCTCTTCACCTCTTTTGTAGACCTCCATGTAGCGTTTGATATGATTGATCGAATTCTGTGTTGGATACCAATTATAAATATTAGAAATCTCTTCACATCTGTTTTTGTTTTACAAATTCCATACAAATATTTAGATAAGAATAATAATTGAAAATGTAAGTAATGAAATGTACACACTCATTGCATTAAGATGATAATATTGAGGGTCTCAAAAGGACTCCTGCATTCCTCTGGCATTCCTCCAGCATCAGCTTAATGTATTGCTAGAGCATATGACTCCATTGCTTTCAAAGTCAATACATCTAAGAACAAGGTGGTGGTATATGAGGAAAAAAATTAGGTCATTGTGGAAGTGTGGGAGGCTGCCTTGTGATAGGCCCTGAGAATAGCTACCTAGGAATCGTCTTTACATGTATCTTATGCTGGGGCAAACATGGAAAGTAAGTAAGGATGAACAATGGCTGTCATGTCAGGTTTATGATCAGCTTATCATTTGTAATGAGAATTCTCAGAGAATTCTCTAATGAAGTCATATAGCAGCCAAAAATGACCAACAGTACAGTGATACCCTCTAGTCATGCTCAACTCTAAAATAAATTATACTTCTTTGAAGGCAACTATTTGAAGAAAGTACTCTCATGTGTGGAGAATGCAATTGCAGAAGCTCTGAGAGTTGAATCTTGGCTAATTTCTATGGGATTGTGCATTTTTTAAATTTTTCTGGGCTTTCGTAGTCAACCCTAATGCAACTATTCTGAGCTCTTACTTTTATGAATTGAGAACTAAAAGATCACAGTGTTTGCATGCTCTCTATGATACATGCAACATGAATACAGAGGAATTGTGGTTTACTATTCTAATATTGGCAAATTATAGTGACATAAAAAATCATCAGGTTTCAGTCTATTGCTAGCAATATAGTGTTTGCAGAGATGCAGAGGGGAAGAGTCAACCCGTCACTGAGCAACAATTCAAATCTTCAATACTGTAGTACGTACCCAGCTTTGGTGCAGAAACCTGAAGTTAGGAAATTATTGTTATAGATCATCTAAGAATAACAAAAGATGGGGGAGCCGTTTGGCAAACGCATGTATAAGAAATTATTTGTTGTCATCTTTAAGGAGAATTAGCATGAATATGATATGATAGCCATTTGAATTACTGCTATGTTGAGAAGATTCTATTGTTGCTAGATTTCCTGCTATCTGTTTAAAGAAAATACATGTGTGATTTTAATTGTGAAAAATGTACTTGAAAATTGTATGGTGAATTTCTGTTGCTGTAGATTTGTTTGTATGGTCTTTTCCTAATAAATTACTTTTCTACATAACAATTCTTTAAACGTGTTATCTGCTCTTGAAACATTCCTGTTAGCAATGATCTAGACTATGCAGAATAATGATAGCTCCTAACAGCCTGATACTGCAATATCAGGGACCACCCACTCATGTCTAACATCATTTGCTGCCTAATTTTCAGTAACCGCCCAGCGTGTACATCATGAGCATTATATAAAATGGCCAAATGGGCTGATCTGGAAGTAAAAAGTTATGAAAGTTCTTTTCCTGGTGGGTTCAGTGATCCTAACTACAAAATCTCATATGATCACTTGTCGCTTTTATTTGCGTGTCTGTCTGTCAAGCATTGTCAGCTGGTTAGATTGTAATGCCCATGGTAATTTCTTTTTATTGCAATATTTAAGGAATCATTTACTGCTCTGGGAATTGTAATTTCCTCCCTTTTTTAACAGCTCGATTAGTACTGTGGATCCGTTCTTTGTTGTTGAAGATTGCTTGCATCACCAACAACACTAATTCATCTTCCATCCCTTTTATGCATGTACTTAATCTAATAGTCTATCAATTAGTTAGTATATCTATCAACATTAGATATTGGCCATGTTGTACATGGGTTGCTACATATCAGCCTTTTCAATTTCAATAGTTACCTTTCGTTATTGGCTTAGAAAACCTGATATGAGACTTTGTAGAGGTTTGGAAAGTCCCAAATATGAGCTAATAAGCTAAATGCTTCGGTTATGTGGTATGAGACGTAATAAACATATTTTAAACATATTTTATAGAATTTCTCGTTTGATAGTTTGTACTCCAGCAATTCTCTTTCAGAGACCACCATAAGGCTTGGTATGGCTTTAGGGGCCTAATTATGAGTTGCTCATTATATTCGAACCCATGCGTAAACCCCTGTTTTTCCATGGGTCCGAACTGTGAGTTAAATGTAATTTAACTTGTGCGATAATAATCGGATGCATTAAATACCTCAAGGTATGATACATTTTTGCAGGTCAAATCTGCCAAAATTTAACAGGGGAAATTTGTATGGTATTTACCGTACTATGCGGATTTTGTTGTGTTTAACACCAAAATCCGCATGTTATTCCCCAATAACTCTTAATAGGTGCTATTTATCACACTCAATAACTGATGAACCCCAGAGTATCAATATTTACCAAGTAATAGCACCTTTACTCTAATCAGGCCCTAGGTCTTTGGTTACATGAAGGGGGCCTAGTTTTAAATTACTTCTATATATTTTATATAAAACATAAGCAGGTGAAACATATGATTGGCAACCTGGCCTCTATATGTTTTGTGCACTTAAAAAACGAACAGTGAAGAACCTCAACATTTCCCCATATTAAAAAAAAGAATATTCTAATGACTCCAAAAAAGGAGGTGAGTTTTGAATGATGGTCATGATGTCACAACACCAGCTGTTTCTCAGTGAAATTCATACTTAACACCCAATAATGGCCCTCATAACGAGTATAGGGGGTATTTATCGCACATGATAAATAATGATACCACAGGGTACGTTATGTATTGAGTGTGATAAATATCACCTATTATGAATTGATGGGGAACAACATGCAGAGTTGTGTGTTTAACACACCAAAATCCACATGGTACGGCAAATACCGTATGGTTTTTGCCTGTTACATGTCACCAGGGTTGACCTGCCAAAATTAAATGATGGTTGAGTTATTTAAGGCATCCGATAATTATCGGATGCTTTACAGACCTTCAACCTCGTGCGTAAACAGGTGTTTCACGCATGGGCCTGAATTCACCAACCCACTCGTAATCAGGCCCAGTCTCTCCTAAAGCAGCAAGCATTTCTTATCGGAATTGGCAATTGCAAAGAGTCCTTGAATAGTGCCACTTTATGTTATTTCTTATGTCATTCAGCGAAAAGTCCTGACCAGCCCCAGTCACATAGAAGGAATAATCTTGATCTGTGCAGAATAAGAACAGACAATCAGCGATTGTAATGAAGTTTCCTTTAGTATCCTCATGAGCGGCGTTGAAATATTACACATGTGTTTCTTCCTAAAGCCTTTTTCAGCAGGTGACTGCGCCCATCCCTCAGTTGATGGCAAGGTTGTGCTTAGCAAAACATAAAGAAAGAATCGAATTTAGGAGAATTATTTTGAAAATGATATCAAATTGCTAACATACTATTCAAATTCCTGCAATAAAATGCATCTACTCTGCAGTACATTATGAAAATGGTTTAGAAAAATGAAGTGCTTAATTATAGTCGAAGTTATGCACTGTATTACTGAATGCATAAGGATTTTAAAATGTATGCTATTGCAAGTATTTGAATTGGAGGTAGGAGAATTAATTTCTACGTCTCATTCCTGTACATTTCATATTTTAAACTTTGATAAATAAACACCAACTTTGTTGTTCTGAGTGACTAAAGGGCATATAAACGGCATTGCTATAAAAATATCATCTTAAATCACTTAGGGCATGATTATGACTTTGGCGATGTGGCGCCGGGTCCGCCCTGCCGCTGCACCGCTGAAGCCATGGTCAAGCCGCCTGCCAGATCTGGAGTTTCTTCCTGTCTGGCGGGTTTTCTTTTTGACGTGCCCTGGTGGCATTGGCGGGGTAATGGCAGCTCGACTGCCCTTATGGTAATAGGGTGGTTTGGAGACTTCCGCCGTGCACTCACGAGTCTGGTAGTCCAAGGACATGATGGTCCACAGACTGTCAGACATGTGGGGGCTGGGGGCGCAGCGGTCTCCTGACCGCCCTATTGCGATAGAGGCAGTCAGACCACCAATGCCCCGCCGCAGCTGCCAGTGAACCGCCGCTCCCAGGCAGTGTTGCGGAGGTCAGGAGGATGAAATATGCTTGGTGTGACCGTGGCAGTCACACCAAGAGTATTATGAGTATCATCTCCGCCAGTGGTGTCATGAAGGTTCTTACTTCATGAACACTGTGACGAATGTGCCTCCTCTGCATGGGGATGCATGCAGGGCATCAGATTCACAACATGTGCCCCCCTGTGCGGATGCACCCCATGCAGGAACTGCTTTAGGCGTTCCCATTGCGGTACCCATTTTCAGGGCATCAAAAACAAAGTCCGCCAGACAGGAGGAAACTCCTAATCTGGTGCGCAGCCAGACCACGGCTTTGATGGTGAGGTGGTGCGGTGGACCCGCGCCGCACAGCTGAAATTGTAATCTGGCCATTAATGTTAAGCTTGATCACATGCTCACAGAAAAATAAAGGTTATTCCTTTTGTTTGTAGCGAGAACTGTAAATAAACCAATACATTTTTTTGTGCAAATTCCACCAACAACTTTATACTGTTTAGAAATACATATCAACTGACATACTCTGCCTGTACGCCACCATCACAAACAGAAAGACTAGAAAGAACCACACGATGCCACCATTTATAAAACACAGTAGTCCATATAGTGGAGAAACCAATAGGATGCCCTATTCAATGCTTTCCCAACAATTGCTAGCAAACATTTTTAATAAAGAATCAATCCCAAGGGCTGTGGCTGATCATGTGGCCATGTACAATAGTTTGAGTTACCACACCTGTGTAACATGAAAACCAAAAAGCTATCAGACAAGCGAGCGATCCTCAACCCAGTCCAGAGAGAACAAAGTGCAAATTGCTTTGTCACAAGACAGGGGCCATAGAAGGCTTTTTTATTTGACTCACTTGACTACCAGGCAATTGAGCCTCTATTTTCAGACCAGACTAATCCAGAGGCCCTGAGTGAAAGGGCCATGAAACAATATGTGTTGCAGTCCTGTGTCCCACATCTAAAGATAAAAATGATCAGCGATCAGACCAGCAGGACTGCCCGCTGCATCTAGGGACAGCAGTGAGGCTATGGCTCCACTACATGAGAGTAGGATATGCATACTTTGTTCAGAGATGACCCTCTATTTCCAAGTCCTACAGTGGCTGATTTCAGATGGAGCATGGTGCCAGCGGTTTCAGACCATAATGTGTGTTTGGTTCTGTTAGGGTTGGAAAATAACTTAGAGTTTGCTACTATGACAAGAGCAAGAAAGGACATGCTCCACATCCATGAGTAGCCATGCCTATTCATTACACTTCTGAAGGGTTACACCCCCTGCAGACACCATACCTCTGAACTGAGTATAAGCCAACATGTTTCAATAACATCTTATTGGTACCGCCTTATTACTGCAAGCACCTATAAATATCCCAATTTAACCAGCATTAACGATGTCATTTTATTGTCAAGTTGTTTGCTAAATGCTAGAATAGATTTTTTATCTGCTTGTGTTTTCTACAAGCTTATTACTTAAAGAAATATGGCCTTCAGCTTATCAAAGAAATGTGTCTCACAGGCTGCTGTACTTCCATCATATTCAAACACATAGTGCTCCCTGACTACAACCTCTCTTAAAACAGGGCATGAAGTTTTAGCATGATCCATAAGAGCTGCCTGACTGCCTCCTCCCCTTTTCCACTGCCTGTGAAACAATAAGTCTTAACATCAAGGCATTGCAAATGAACACATCACAAAACACTAAGGTGGTAACTTATCAGGGTCCAACATAGGAAAACATGGAGTTCTTCTCGACCTATTAGAACTCTTCATTACCGCCATCTACCAAATCCTCATTGGAAGCTTGAACCCGTCATGTAAGGGAAATTGATGAGGCCCCATGAAAAATATAAAGAGGTGCCCCTTATTCTCCCATATCCCATAGTTATCTTGGACTTGGGCTGAATTGGTCCCACCCGAATAGTGAGTAGCCCCTGATGGGTTGGGGAACCCATTGCATGGCAGTAGTAGCTGCAGCGGCATGCGATAGATTTCTGGGTGGCACGTGTGTGTAGAAGGAGACTCAATCAATTTTTCTGAAAAAATCCTAACACTCTGTGATGGCACAGACCTCACACATCTTCACACATCACACCATCCTACACTATGGTATGAGGGTTAGCAGCATCACCCATGTTCCAGTTTCTGGTCTGACCACAAAACTTTATCCTTCACTTTAAAACTTCCCACCAGTCACACCCTCTTTATACCTGCTTCTGCTCACAAAACAATGACTTTCAACATCATGAAAACCATACTGGTTCAAAGTCTCAGCCGAGTAAATTTCTGCACCAGCTGCAAACAATCTATGAGGTAATCACCAAGGATAACACTCACACAGCAGATATGCCAGGCAAAAGCACCCACCACCCACAATGCCACAAAATGCAAAACAATCTAGTGCAGATTGCGAAACCTAATCTCCACTATCGACCTGTACCTCACATGTAGAACCTTTTGTGTATTCCCACAAAGCACTCTGCAAAGTTACAAAAAGCAGAAAAGTTCTCGAAAAGAAGGAAATTATGTCTTAATGACCCCAAAACACTTCAAGGGAACTTAAATGTTCTTGTAACCAATCTGCAGATCTCTGAACATCTACCAAACCCAAGAAGTACCCAGCACTGTCTCTAACAAGTATTTGTTCACTCTAGGTAATACTTCAGAAAATTGTGAACTGATAAAATGCCCTCAAGCACTGTTTTCTAATGCCCTTTCTTAAGAAAGCCAAGCTGAATCATTATACCCTAACTGCTACAACTCCAACGGCTAGGGTGGTCGACCTTGAATCTGCGGAACTGGGTTTGAGTCTCGGCAACTACGCTAAACATCCTGTGATTCTGGGAAAATCACTTAATCTCCCCGTGCCTAACACAAAAAATAAAAATGAATGTGTCCTCATGTAATGCAACTGGTGCTATGTAAAGCGCTCTGATACCCAATACCTTCGGGTCAAGTTCGCGCTATATAAAACTCTGCAAAATAAAACAATAAAAATAAAATAAATAACCATCCATAAATAGCTAAAATTCTCGAAAAGGTCATCAGTACCAACTGAAGGTACACATGAAAACTTATCAGCCTCTTAAACTACAGCCCTGGGTAATAGATGTATAGATGTTGCTGCAACACTCCCAAAATAATCATGTTGAGGTTGAGAAATTGAATGAGTAATAAAGATATGTTTGTATCTTGTCTCATTTCATGTGCATTCAGAGATAGATGTCAAATTTAAGGCTATGTATTCTGATAAATTGCTGATTTTAACAGAGATTATTGTCTACTTTTATTTCTCTGATTGCAAATTGAGAGTCTTTTGTAAACTGAACTATGTGAAAATCTTGTTGGGTACATGGCATGTGAAAGGATAGGTTGTTTGATGTTATTTGTTAAGCACACAACAACATTTAAATATCTGTAAATGAATAGTACAAATGTTTCAAGATATATAATCAGTTAAGAGAGCAGAAATGAAGCACTTTTCTGATGTGTGATAGAAACAATTATTTTAATAGGATCAAAACAAATCAAGACACTTTACTAGGAGATGTGTAAATGATAAATATTCGCTACATCTCAATTTTCACACATTGGGGCATATTCACAACAGAATGGTGGAGCGTGGTGTTACGCCACAGTTGGTAACGCCGCGCTCCGACATTCTGAAAATGCAGGGATGCACCACATTTATAATAATATGGCAAACTCCTGTGTTTCCCCGAGCCCTGGCTAAATTTAGCTACCTAGCTCCAATGCAGGCACCCTTGCACTATGGTGCCTGCATTGCAGGAAATGATTGTTCATGTGCAGGAAGGTGCAATCACTAATGGCGATTTGAAACTTCTATGTGTGCTGCAGAATGCAGCACATTTAGAAGTTGCAACTCTTCATTATTTACTGATTGTTTATGTGCAGGAAGGTACACCTTCCTACACATAAACAATCACTAATGGTGATTTGCTCTTTCTGTGTGTGCTGCAGAATGCAGCACACATAGAAACAGCAAAAACTCCTTGTGGCTCAAGTCCAAGACCAGGTTTTCCCTGATCTTATATTTGCGCAGCACCATATTTACACCAGCTTTGAATAAGGGGGGGGGGGGGCAGCATCAAAAAGCAATGTGTGCTGCGTGAATTGGGGCATTCTTTACAAGGCAGGGTTAAGCCACATTAAGTGGCATAATGCAGCCTTGTAAACATGGCGAAGTGACGTTCCGGTGGTGATAACCCCTTGTAAATATGCCCTGTTGTCATTTTTGCAACATATAGTTTTATCAGTACAACAACATGTCTGTGCACATTTTGGTGCCGATTACGATCCGGCAAAAACCGGGTACGAACCGTCGGACGGAGCATATTCCCCGTCCGACGCGTACCCGGTCGTGTAAATATACAAACATGGAATTACGATTCGGACGGAAACACCTTTTCCGTACGAATCGTACAAAACACCGACCGACTAAAATAAACCTACAAATGCGATCCGGGAAAGCGCCGACCTGACGTCGGGACGCACGCAGCCTGTCATTCACGAACCAGGAATTACGATTCGCACCGACGTCATCCCGCACGGTGAATATTTTCCAGCTGCCAAAAACTGCCGGGAAATCATGACGACGCGAACAAGGAGAACCAGTAAGCGACGGACAGACAGGACGACGCGAACAAGGAGTACCAGTACGCGACGGACAGACAGGACGACGCGAACAAGGAGTACCAGTACGCGACGGACAGACAGGACGACGCGAACAAGGAGTACCCATACGCGACGGACAGACATGGACCCGAACCTACGTGTCATCCCGGCCCTCATAGCAGTCGACCTCCTCTACAGGTTACGACGCAGACGCCGCAGAAGGTCAGACCAACTAGGGGAGGGGGGAAAGGGGGGGAAGGGGGGGGCAGGAGCAGGGGAAGGCCACAAAACCCCCACCATAGTCACACAGCACACATGCCCTGGACATACCTGACTCCCAGGCCCTGGTCACTACGAGGGGGTGGGGCCTTGTCCAGCCAAGCCAGCGACCGCCACAACGGAAGTCCTTGACGACGCGAACCTGCAACACAACTAGACAGGTACGTCCCGTACCCACGCCTTAAGAGCGTGGGTACGAGTCGTACCACACCCACACCTACGTCACCCCAACAATGGTGGGACGGCTCGTACCCACGTGGCAAAGGCCTGGGGACGGCCCGCACAAGCATCACATAGCGTGGGGACGGATATGTACGGACCGTACCCCCACCCGCGGACGTATGGAGCGTACCCCCCACCCCAACAGTGTAAGTACGACCCGTACCCCCACCCGCGGACGCATGGAGCGTACCCCCACCCCAACAGTGTAAGTACGACCCGTACCCCCACCCACGGACGCATGGAGCGTACCCCCACCCCAACAGTGTAAGTACGACACGTACCCTCACCCACGGACGTATGGAGCGTACCCCCACCCCAACAGTGTAAGTACGACACGTACCCCCACCCGCAGACGCATGGAGCGTACCCCCACCCCAACAGTGTAAGTACGACACGTACCCTCACCCGCGGACGTATGGAGCGTACCCCCACCCCAACAGTGTAAGTACGACACGTACCCTCACCTCGAATGCATGGAGCGTACCCCCACCCCAACAGTGTAAGTATGACCCGTACCCCCACCCGCGGACGAATGGAGCATACCCCCACCCCAACAGTGTAAGTACGACACGTACCCTCACCTCGAATGCATGGAGCGTATCCCCCACCCCAACAGTGTAAGTACGACCCGTGGCCTCACCCGCGGATGAATGGAGCGTACCCCCACCCCAACAGTGTAAGTACGACACGTACCCCCACCTCGAATGCATGGAGCGTACCCACATCCGTGTATGTAATGAGCGTACATATTGGAAATGGGAGAGGTGTGTGCAGAGTCCTCCCAGCAGTGCCCAGAGACAGGAGGGGTGTGTGCAGAGTCCTCCCAGCAGTGCCCAGAGACAGGAGGGGTGGGTGCAAAGTCCTCCCAGCAGTGCCCAGAGACAGGAGGGGTGGGTGCAGAGTCCTCCCAGCAGTGCCCAGAGACAGGAGGGGTGGGTGCAGAGTCCTCCCAGCAGTGCCCTGAGACAGGAGGGGTGGGTGCCTATCACTCCCAGCAGTGCCCTGAGACAGGAGGGGTGGGTGCAGAGTCCTCCCAGCAGTGCCCAGAGACAGGAGGGGTGTGTGCAGAGTCCTCCCAGCAGTGCCCAGACATGAGAGGGGTGTGTGCAGAGTCCTCCCAGCAGTGCCCAGAGACAGGAGGGGTGGGTGCAGAGTCCTCCCAGCAGTGCCCTGAGACAGGAGGGGTGGGTGCCTATCACTCCCAGCAGTGCCCTGAGACAGGAGGGGTGGGTGCAGAGTCCTCCCAGCAGTGCCCAGAGACAGGAGGGGTGTGTGCAGAGTCCCCCCAGCAGTGCCCAGACATATGAGGGGTGGGTGCCTATCACTCCCAGTAGTGCCCTGAGACAGGAGGGGTGGGTGCAGAGTCCTCCCAGCAGTGCCCAGACATGAGAGGGGTGTGTGCAGAGTCCTCCCAGCAGTGCCCAGAGACAGGAGGGGTGGGTGCCTATCACTCCCAGCAGTGCCCTGAGACAGGAGGGGTGGGTGCCTATCACTCCCAGCAGTGCCCTGAGACAGGAGGGGTGGGTGCAGAGTCCTCCCAGCAGTGCCCAGAGACAGGAGGGGTGGGTGCAGAGTCCTCACAGCAGTGCCCAGAGACAGGAGGGGTGTGTGCAGAGTCCTCCCAGCAGTGCCCAGACACAGGAGGGGTGGGTTCCTATCACTCCCAGCAGTGCCCTGAGACAGGAGGGGTGGGTGCAGAGTCCTCCCAGCAGTGCCCAGAGACAGGAGGGGTGGGTGCAGAGTCCTCCCAGCAGTGCCCTGAGACAGGAGGGGTGGGTGCCTATCACTCCCAGCAGTGCCCTGAGACAGGAGGGGTGGGTGCAGAGTCCTCCCAGCAGTGCCCAGAGACAGGAGGGGTGTGTGCAGTCCTCCCAGCAGTGCCCAGACATGAGAGGGGTGTGTGCAGAGTCCTCCCAGCAGTGCCCAGAGACAGGAGGGGTGGGTGCAGAGTCCTCCCAGCAGTGCCCTGAGACAGGAGGGGTGGGTGCCTATAACTCCCAGCAGTGCCCTGAGACAGGAGGGGTGGGTGCAGAGTCCTCCCAGCAGTGCCCAGAGACAGGAGGGGTGTGTGCAGAGTCCTCCCAGCAGTGCCCAGACATGAGAGGGGTGTGTGCAGAGTCCTCCCAGCAGTGCCCAGAGACAGGAGGGGTGGGTGCCTATCACTCCCAGCAGTGCCCAGAGACAGGAGGGGTGGGTGCAGAGTCCTCCCAGCAGTGCCCAGACATGAGAGGGGTGTGTGCAGTGTCCTCCCAGCAGTGCCCAGAGACAGGAGGGGTGGGTGCCTATCACTCCCAGCAGTGCCCTGAGACAGGAGGGGTGGGTGCAGAGTCCTCCCAGCAGTGCCCAGACATGAGAGGGGTGTGTGCAGAGTCCTCCCAGCAGTGCCCAGACACAGAAGGGGTGGGTGCCTATCACTCCCAGCAGTGCCCGGAGACAGGAGGGGTGGGTGCAGAGTCCTCCCAGCAGTGCCCAGAGACAGGAGGGGTGTGTGCAGAGTCCTCCCAGCAGTGCCCTGAGACAGGAGGGGTGGGTGCCCATCACTCCCAGCAGTGCCCATGGAACGCAAAGGGTGGAGTAGCCACAGATACCATGCCCACAAATGTCAGTCAGGTGCACAAAGACCCTGCAGTACATGTACCACATGTGTGCGAGGCTGGGAGTATACGCATGCATAGGGCCAAAAAGAAAACATTTTCACATGAAGTCATGTCAATAGTCCACATACACAAGTACAATGACTACCAAGGATGCCACGAATGATGCAGGTGGAGAATGGCTCAGCATGCATGTGCAAAGGTGAAGGACTACGTCACACACCCAGCTAATGTACACACAGCTCTGCGCTAAAGTCAGGGGACACCCTGCAGGGAAGAAGTCAGGGTACACAGAGGAAGGAATACACCTTGGGACAATTGCAACATGCAGCAACTGCTCACATGAATGGAGAAAGGTAGCTAACACCGTGAGATGGCACACAGATCCCAGGGTCCCCCCTATGACCAGCACACTACTACATTTCCCACACACCCAACACATGACCTACACCCACAACCATGTAGCAGCCCCACCAACAGCAATGCCAGCAAAGCAGGAGTGTTCCAAGGGAAAAAAATAAATAGCTTTATTCAGCATGAGCAAAAAACTAGTATGAAGTAAGTCCAATAATTACAAAGCCCAGGAGTCACAGCTGGATGGGGGACACAGTGGGATGCGTGTCCCCTAGCTTGCCTGCACAGTTACAAGCCGTTGTCTTCCACAGGGGTGAGGGCATCATGTTGGGGGGAAGGAACAGGCACCGCAGGGACAGGAGGGCGAAGGGTAGGCGACGTGGGTGCAGGGATGGAGGACTCCACCACAGGGGGTGGGGCAGGGCCAAAGGTGGATTCTAGGAGCGCGCTGCACACCTCGGCAAGGTCCTCCAGGGACTCCCCTGCACCCGAAGGAACCACAGGCCCCAAGGAGGGGGGGGGGGGTCAGAGGGATGGGTCACAGCGCCACTGGGGGAGGGTGTGGACAGGGGGTGGGACTCAAGCACCCGTGGACTTCCTTGACCGCTTGCGGGGTGGTGTCACTGTGGGGCTCAGGGACAGAGCGGCCATGAAGGAGTCTTTGGGGGAGATATGGCCAGGAGAGCTGAGGGGAGGGGATTTGGAGGGAGTGGATTGGGTGGAATGCGGACTCCCACTCTGGCTGCGTGTCACACGTTTGCCCCCCGACCCAGTGGGTGTGCCTACTTCACCCTGTGTGTGCGTGTCAGGAGGTGTGCGGCGGACCTTCCCTGCTGGTGTGGTGCCTGTGTGTGTTGTGGTGGGTGCATGCTTACGTCTGGTTGTATGTGGGACAGGCATGGGAGTGGGAAGTGTGGAAGGGGCAGGGGTAGGGAGTGGGACGTAGCGCTGCAGGAGACCCACTGCTGCAGTCAGTGTGGAGTCTATGGACCTCAGCAAGTTGCGTTGGTCAGCCTGCGATGAATGAATGCCCTCCAAGTATGCCTCCATGTTGTTGAGGACCTGGCTGTGGGCATGGAGGACATTAAGGATCGCAGTCTGACCAATCTGCAACTGCCGCTGGATGTCCACAGACTCAGCATTGGTGGCAGCAGTGGAGACAGGGGCAGGGGGTGCGGTGCCTGGCAGGAAGGAGACATGTGGTGACCGGGCACGTTGGGAAGGGACACGAGCATGTGGGAGGCGGCTGATGCCAATGGAGGGGGCGGTGCGAGATGTAGGGCTGCTGTCAGATGGTGGTGCAGCCACCGCCCACTCGGAGAGATCATCCTCGGACCCGTCAGCTTCATACTCTGTTGTGCCAGTCGACAGGTCCCCTGGTTCACTCTCCTCCGCCTCAGTCCCACTCGAAGTGCCAGCCCCGATGTCACCGCTGGCACTGGTGCTCGGTCCCTCCGCGCCGTCTGTGTCCGTGTCTCCCTCCGTGTCCCCCGACGATGCTGTGGGCAGGGTGAAGAGACAGAAATTAATCATACACCTGTATACATATGTCACATGAGTCAAAACTACTTAGGTTACAGTGCATAGCCTGAAACAAAGGAAGAGTTACAATTCCAAAACAAGGTACATATGTAGGCCCTGCAAGACACAGTTGTGTGACCCACCATGCCATGGAAAAACTATGGAGAGCATGACACAATAGCAAATGAGATGACATGGAATTTTGACTGAGGAGCAAGGCCCTGGGGACAATACAGCACTGCATCTGCACCACACAGCGTGGCAGGAAATTGGGATGAGCAGGGACCATATCCAGGAACTAGAGGCACATGCAGCATAGGTAATACTGATAACATGCCCACCCTGACTGGCACACTGCACCTTGAGTGTATGTCCAGACAAACATCACACACTGGCCAGTCCTAGCAAGGAGATTACAGGTCTTGACATGTAGGACATGCCCGCACCACCCACCCCCTACATGAGACAAATCTGTGGAGACACAGGAAGCACCTACATCTCTTAGTCTGGGTGAAATACACATGGGATGCAATAATTCAAGATTGCACACCAAATACCCAAGGTGCGCCTGTCCAAATAATCATGTACAAATGGGCATCATCAGATGATTTCAACAAGACACACAGGCAATGGCCACCGTGAGTATGTACTTTGAAAATCAGGTCAGGCTGGACAGTGGACACTTGTAATACATCTCACGTCAATAAACATGGTGCCAGGGGACAATGGCACAAAGCAGAACCTATGCTGTAGACACAGAGATTGTCGACATTCTCGGATTACACACATGATACCTAGCAAAATATGCCCCTGGGGACAGTAGTGGCCACACAACTCCATGCTCCTGAATGGGAATGACTGCAACACACGCAAACATCCCTGCACTATGCGTAACGCACACTCATGCACATCATGTCACAGGCCACCACATGGGACATGCCTGCTGGAAGGCCTGGCACTCGAGAGATCAACTCCCATGTCTGGACTCAGCATTAGTGCCAACTGACATGGAACCCACAAGTCCAGAACTGGACAGGGCACAGGCAAGGTCGCACAACCTGTTACACACCACCCCCACACATGATGCTGCAGGCATTGTACACTTGTAGAAGGTGTCAGGCTACATAACCTTGTGATGGAGTGACTACACACAGACCAGGGAACACATTGCAAGGAGGGGAAGGGAGGCAGGAGAGCACTGCAATACTGTGGGGAACAGGATCTGCACAGCACTATAAACCCTGGAAGTGTATCCATGGAACAGTGCACTTACAAATGCTGGTGAAACACAACAAACACACACATGTACCTACCCCCTTCCGGCTGCTGCATGTCCTGTAGACGCCTGTCCAAGTCTGGAAAGACCACCGCCAGCACACGTTTCTGGATGTGGGAGAGACGGCGGCGCCCGCGGTTCTTGTGAGGTGATTCCCCCAGCAGGACCCGTGCGATCCTCCGCGTCCAGCACCGGATATCCTGCCAGCGTTTCCTCACCTGGGACAGGTGCCGCCTCCGACCATCCGCACTCCTCACGGCACTGACGGTGTCCGGCCATATCTGCTCCTTGGCAGAGGCGTCTACCTGTGAGGATGAACAAGTGACATTACATCAATACACCTTGCACATGTCACAGGGACACAGATTAGAACACATTTGCTGTGTACAACAAGGCATAGTGTGCATCCAACGCATTGCACCTTTGTCATAGGGACATGATCCTCTGGGGGAAGGCCAAAAGCAGTACGTGCCATTGAAAGGACACAGGTGGAATGAGGGCAACTACACAATCAACGATCCAGGCTCACACTGTGCATCACACCCACCCCTCCTGTCTCAGGGCACTGCTGGGAGGACTCTGCACACACCCCTCCTGTCTCAGGGCACTGCTGGGAGGACTCTGCACCCACCCCTCCTGTCTCAGGGCACTGCTGGGAGACATCAGGCATTCCCCTTCCTGGGACCCCCCCTACAGTACATAGCATGTGTGTCACACCTGGACACAATGGCAGAAGTCACAGTCACAAAAAAGGGACACAGTCTGTGCCAGTGGACACTGCACTCACCTGATAACCTGGTCGCCCATACAGCATGGGGTACCGTGGGAGGATCACTTCCACCAAAGCCATGTTCTCCTCCAGGGTGAATGGCTGTGACCTCTCCACAGCCCTTGACATGGTTCCAGGGAATCAGTAGCAGCAGCTGGGTCGTGGAATACAGAGATGTGCAGGCAAGTGCTCCCTCATGGGACCTGGCTGCCTTATATCTGCCTTGCTGGCCCATCTCATGCACAGGAGTACAGAGTGATTGGTCACTCACATTTGCATCCTATGTTTCCTCCAATCCCTTCAAACCTAGCAGTCTGTGGGTTCTCTATCGTTTTTTTTCTCCTGCATGATGTCAGCCCCACAAACACATTGCAACAAAGTAGATTCATTCCAACTGACTTCTGCTGTGCACCTTCCAGAACAAATTCAAAATTTGAACTTGGTCTCCATGACAACCAGCATGCATGTAGGCCTTAATACTTGTCCCTCATGTGTCCCCTATGTAATTTGGAGCTTCACACACAGGTACGGTGCGTTCCGGGGCCCTAGGGCACCCCAAATGCATTGCAACGGCCCGTACACGCGTGCCTACGTTCACTATCACTATGGGTGTCCTCGCATATGCGTACTCGTAGTGGTACGGGCCGTACACACGCCTGTACGCTCCCTATCACTATGGGTGTCCTCGCGTATGCGTACTCGTAGTGGTACGGGCCGTACACACGCCTGTACGCTCCCTATCACTATGGGTGTCCTCGCGTATGCGTACTCGTAGTGGTACGGGCCGTACACACGCCTGTACGCTCCCTATCACTATGGGTGTCCTCGCGTATGCGTACTCGTAGTGGTACGGGCCGTACACACGCCTGTACGCTCACTATCACTACGTGTACGCATACGCGAGGACACCCATAGTGATAGGGAGCGTACAGGCGTGCGTACGGCCCTACCACTATGGGTGTTCTTGCGTATGCGTACTCGTAGTGGTACGGACCGTACACATGCCTGTACGCTCGCCATCACGATGGGTACACATACGGCAGCACTCCCATAGTGATATGGGAACGTACACAGGCCCTCTTAGCAGCAGTACGGCGGTTTTCACACATCACAGTGGTGACAGGCGGCACACAGGTAGGAATAGGGCGGACATACTTGTCCATGGATGGACATACTTGTCCATGAATGGACATCAAGGCATCGTCTGTGCATTACTACATGTGTGGGGCACAGGTGTGACAGGCTGTGATGTGGATCATTACTCCTGAGTCGAGAAGGCACCAGATGTATGATGAGATGTGTACAGATGTACTGTGTGACGGTGCAATGTGTGCCAGGCATGCCCTTGACTCCTTTGACATGTGTGCATGTCGTACTGCACACTTGGGGTGAGCGTCACTGGCATGGCACGGACACCAACACACGGAAGTGTCCCCTGATGCCCGGTACAGGGGTTACCACACCTGACTTGTCACTACCCACGGTGCACAATGTGACTATGTCATGTATGTGTGGGGGCTTCCCATCAGGTTGATGTTGGAGCACCCTCAAAAGCTGCAGCTGTTGCAGCAACCAACATGTGTCTGTGTGTAGATTGACATTGCACACTGTTCCGCACACCATGCCACATGTGGTATCGGATGTGAGGTGCACATGTATGCATGGGACACAGAGTAGCGTGACAAGGACATGTCTGCATCCTCACAATGAATGTGTGGTGAGTCATGACATGTGCACCTTCATGGCAAGGTGTGTGGGCTGTCCTAGTGTAATGTCATGTGACATGTGGCTCTAGTGTTCCGCTACCAGTCTCTGCAATCGGCATCCTACTTCTGCTGATATGTGGGCGTATGTCACTCCTGTCTTGCATCTGGCTGTTCACTTGCACTGGGACACAGCTATTCCCATGGCATGGCATGGGGAGGTTCTCAATCTCCGTGTGTAGCTGGGTCTTGGTAGGAGTGTCACCTGGCAGCCATACGTGTCCAGGGCATGTAGCACATACCTGACTCCCTATGTAGCATATGTGTATTGACAGATTAACATGTGCTCAGTACATATGAATTGTTGTCGTAGTGCACTCACTCTTCCTTGTCACTTCCAAATTACTGCAGAGCGCCGCCTCTTGCCCGACCAATTCCGGACTTGGCTGCCATGCGGGAGAATGACAGTATCCGGTGCTACCGCTTCCCCCAACCGTTGATTCTGGAGTTGACGGCGAGACTGGCACCACACCTGCAACCGCAGCACAGGTATCCTACGGCACTGACACCCCAGCTGAAGGTAATGGCTGCCCTACATTTTCTTGCCACGGGTATCAGCTCATGTTGGTGGCATGTCCCAGAGCATGTTCTGCCGTGTGCTGCATGATTTCTTAGAGGCCATGTTGATTCACCTGGATGACTTCATCAAGTTCCCAACCCCTGAACAGTTGACTGCGGTCAAGCGTGGATTCTATGCCCTGGGAGGGATGCCCCATGTCATTGGGTCCATAGATGGGACACATGTAGCTTTGGTACCACCACACGCACGGGAGGTAGCGTACCGCAATCGGAAGCACTACCACTCCATCAATGCCCTTGTGGTGTGTCTGTCCAACATGGTGATTTCACATGTCTGTGCTCGTTTTCCAGGATCAGCACACGATGCCTATATCATGAGGCGTAGCGGGATGCCTGATATGATGATGCAGCTGCGCAACGAAAGAGCATGTGTTGTTCAAAGATCTCTATGATCTTTAGGTGGTATTTTATGTCTTTATTCCTTTATCGCGACCACTGCTCTCATCATATGCACAGACTAGGTCTGGGCGCCTCATTTAAGGGGGAAGGGGATGGTGGTGGGGGTTTGGAGGAATGGGGTGGGGGAGGGGTTTATGGGGGGTGGCACAGGTGTGGGGGTGTAAAAATAAAAAGGAGTTGATCAGATGTTGTAGAACGACTTATAGTTTTGAACTGTGTTCTATTGCTGACACACTAATAGCATGCTCTGGCAACTTTGTTTTCTGCTGGGCATTGGTATGGCAGGGCTGTTCAGAAAAACCATATCAGTATGAGTATTAAAATAGGCACTATTAATGTTTCAGGATTAAATGACTGGAAGAAGCGTCAAAGGTTGGACTTCCTAGTTAGACATAATAGGCTGGATCTAATCTGCCTACAAGAGACCCATCTTCCCTGGGCCAAACGAAATTTGCTGAATATAAGAGGGTATGAGCTGATCGTATGTTCTTCACAGACATCTATGAATAGGGGAGTTGCATTGTTGGCCAGAACTTCTTTAGGGGGAGCGAAGAGGGTTAAAAGTGACAGGTTAGGTCGCTGGGTCATTGCAGAATTAAGGTCAGGAGCTACAATCTGCTCCATTTATGGGTCAAATTGCGATGATCCAGATATTTTTGACTATTTGGAAGCAGAGTTGGCAGGATGGCCAACTCCGTTGATAGTCTACGGGGATCTAAATATATCTGCAGGTTGGCAGAATACGTCTAAATATCTAGGAAGGAAACCCAGAGTGTACTGCGCTCTGTCCTCCCTTATAAGATCGCATGGACTTAAAGATGTCTGGGGTGAAAAGGAACCGCAGGACCCGGGGTTTACATATTTCTCGAATCCGTATCAAAAATTTTCCAGATTAGATTACTTTTTATTTCACAATCCGAACTTACTAAGGCTACTATTAAGAAACTCCCCAGATTAATCTCTGACCACAATCCTCTTATTTTATCGTATAGGGTCAACTCTTCAGAGAAGAAACACACTAATTGGACTTTTGAAAGAAAATTATTATCAGACTGGAGGTTTCTTGAATATATTAAAAATTGGTCTGGGGAGTTCTTTGATGCAAATAGATACAGTGCCTCTAGGAATGGGGTTTGGGAAGCCTTTAAAGCAGCCTTTAGGGGGGAAACTATAAACTGTTCGGCTAGATTAAGGAAGGAGGACATGGCGAAGGTGGACAAGCTTATGGAGGATCTAGCAACAGCGGAAAAGGTGCATAGTGAAGAAATAGGGAGGAGTTTGGATGGGTTGGAGAGCTTTAGAAGTATGGCGGTTATTAAAGCTAATCTGCAAAAACTGGTCACACAGAAGGCGGTGGGGGAGTATCAAGCATCAAAGGCGAAGCGGTATGAGACCGGGCAACAGGCGGGTAGGATTTTGGCTCTACGCATTAGACAGGAAAGAACAAAGAATGTTATTACGAGTATACAGGATGAGGGGAAGACATATTCAGAGATTAAGGACATACTAAAAGTCTTTGAAAAGTTTTATCAAAACTTGTATGATGATGAGAGTCATCAGAGTCAACAACAAGAGGTTTATAATTTAGAGATTGGCAATATAGGCCCCTTACTTGATGTAGCCTTAAAAGAGGAGCTGGAAAGGGATGTAACGATCACCGAGATTAAGGAGGCTTTGCGAGAATTGGCTGATGGGAAAGCTGTGGGTCCCGACGGAATTCCTTTGGAGGTATATAAAAGTCTGGAAAACGAGTTACTCCCTATTTTGCTAGATCTTTTTAATGGCATCTGATGTTCAGGCATTATACCAGATTCCTGGAAGGAGACCAACATTATCATATTTCATAAAAAGGGCAAGCCCAAAGAGAAACCAGGATCTTATCGGCCAATCTCACTTATTAATGCAGACACAAAGGTATACTCAAAAATTTGGGCTAAAAGGCTGGGGAGGGTTATCGGTAGCCTTGTCTCCCCTTGGCAGCACGGGTTTGTGCCCGGACGGGGCACCACGGACCATACTCGCCGGGCTATAGCTCTTTTTGATGCCCATGCTGCTGGGGGGAGGGAGATGGCCATGATCCTTCTCGATGCGGAGAAAGCTTTTGACCGCGTAGTTTGGAACTTTTTATGGCGTATTCTAGCTGTAAGGGGCTTTGGCCCTAAGATCATCAAAGCTCTGCGAGCTATGTACTCAGACCCTGTGGCCAGGGTGTCGGTAATGGGGGAGAAGTCGGAGAAGATATTGATTAAAAGAGGAACACGGCAGGGTTGTCCCTGCTCCCCGATATTGTTCTCACTCTATATCGACCCCCTGATCCTTAGAATAATAGGCTGCCATAGGATTCGCCCCGTTATCTTTAATGGGTACACAACTAAACTGCTAGCTTATGCAGATGATCTGGCGATCTTTACCAGCGATCCACATCAGGCATTGCCCGTTTTAGTGGATCTGGCCAAGGAATTTGGTAGTAGCTCAGGGTATCTGCTCAATGAAGAGAAGACCCAGATCATCTGCACTAAGAATATTATTAGGTTAGACAGCAGATATTTGGATTCAGCAGTTTATCTAGGGGTCAGTGTTAACTCGGATGTTGATAAGATCATTACCGAAAATTATAGTCCTCTTATGGCTGCGATGGAAGCAGAGTTAAAAAGGCTGGATGTTTTACATCTTTCCCTGGTCGGAAGGATAAACGTACTCAAGATGACATTTTTTCCTAAGATTCTTTATTTGTTTCGAGCCATCCCTTTATTACTGGAGGAAAAGATTTTAAAAATTCTGGAAGGCCTTTTTAACAGGTTCATTTGGCAATACAGGAAAACCAGACGCTCGCTGAACCTTATGTCACTCCCGTTTGACAGGGGGGGTATGGCTCTTCCAAACCTTCGGTTATATCATCTCTCTTGTTTATTAGCACATATGCCAATTCTCTTCCACCGTGATTTCAGCTTGGTAGCGACCCATGGAAGTAGGCAGGCCCCCCCTTCCATTTTTGAGCTCTTTTTTGGGAAAAACGCTACAGGGCTGCTCCTGAGGGAGGTTGATCGGAGATTTTACAAGAAGCCTAGATTGAAGATAGTGAATGGGATATGGGGGACTTGGAAAGCAGTCCAAAAGTTATTGGCAATTCCCAAGTATAACTCGTATCTTCTTCTGTGGAATTCTAACCTATTCCCGTTTCTAGGCAAGAATATGATTAATCCTCTCTGGAGTGAAAATGGTATTAGATCTGTAGGCGATCTTCTCGAGGGGGAGGAATTTTTAAGCTTTGGAGCATTTCAGTCTAAATTCAGGATCTCTATTAATCACTGGTTTTTGTATGGAAAGGTAGTAAAGACATTGAAGGCACTTAGACCAAGAAGTCGGATTTCTATAAGGTTTCCTGTGATGGACTATATATCGAATGGGGGCAATAAAATAACAATTATATATAGTCATCTGTTGGAGGGAATACAGGACGATTTGGAGAAAGTAGAGTCTTCACTAGCAGTCAAAACAAGTGATCCTGATGTGAATCTAGATCTTGCTTTAATGCTAAATAAGAAATTACTCCGCTCATCTAATCTGAGGGCCCAGCATTACAAAACACTTTTTAATTTATATTTTACCCCGGCAAAGCTTGCGGCTTGGGGTCTGGTGCCGAAGGATAACTGCCCTAGATGCGATAAAAGCCCAGCGGATTTAATACACATGTTTTATCAGTGTGAAAAGCTGTCTATTATTTTGAAAGAAATTTCAGTCTTTTTGGAGGGGCTGCTAAAATGCAGAATTGATATGTCTTCTACATTGATGTTAATGGGAGTTGATAGGAGTATGAAATTAAGTAGCACTGCGGAAGCTCTGGTTTTTATTTGTACAGCTGTGCTTCGTATTATCATATCTGCGGGTTGGAAGGAGCCATCTCCTCCTACATTTCGAATGTGGTTGGCGCGGTTGCTTGGGATACACAATATAGAATCATGTTTATTTGAATTAAAAAATATCACAGTAAGGGATAAGGGGAGAGCCATTTGGGCTCCAATAACCAGCTGGAGAGATCTTTAGCAGCTACATATTGAATTATTATTATTATTTTTTTTGTATCTCTTTTATAAAAAGTCTTTTAAGGCATGCGAGGGACAAATAAGTCCTACTGTTTTGTGGATTTTCTTTGTATAACATCTGTAAACTCAATAAAAATATTAAAAAAAAAAAAGAAAGAGCATGTGTTGTTGGTGGGTACAGTCTGTCTGTCCTGTATTTTGCATAGCCTACCAGCACGACCGCTTCACCACTTCTAACGATGTCCATGTGCTTCCCATGTAGGGGACGCTGGCTATCCCAACATGCCATGGCTGCTCACACCTCTCCGCAACCCCATCACGCCGGCCCAGCTCCGCTACAACACCGCCCATGGCCGGACAAGGCGAGTGATAGAGAGGACGTTTGGCCTGCTGAAGAGCCGATTTCGGTGCCTCCACAAGACCGGCGGCGCACTCCCATATGCCCCTGCGAAGGTCTGCAAGATCTTCATGGTCTGCTGCATGCTGCACAACATGGCAGTTGAGAAAGCTGTGCCACTCATCCTGGATCAAGATGACGAGGACCATCCACCCGTGGAGGACGAAGGGCTTGGCAATGGGGCTAGTGATGTGGAGGATGTGGAGCCGCAAGAGGACATCCGGACTCGGCTCATACGCGACTTCTTTGCTTAGTGGTGAGTACCAGTGTCTGAGTGTGCACGCATTGGTCCCCGTGTGGCATGTGTTGTGATGTGTGTCTCCACCTGCATGTATGGCACGTGAGTCAGAGGTGTGTGTCACTGGAGTGATGGTGGCAGTGATGGTTGTATTTCCCCAGTCATAATTGTGACCTAGCATGTTGTCATCCATACATGTGTCGAGTAAATGCACATGCAAGTGGCTGTGCTTTTTGTTGCTGACTTCTTGTGTGTCTCTCTTCCCCAGGTACTTGCGCATGCCGTCTGCTGGTTGCATTGTTGTGGCACTGCTATTCCTCATGGACACGTCATCGTGGGCTGACTCAGCGTTACAGGCACGGACACGTTTGGAAGTCTCCATAGGGTAAGGGATGCATCAGGGGTGTATTGGGTGTGGCAGTTGTTCACGATGTATGCACACTGCCCCTGTCGATGTTTGGTTCCTCTGCAGACATGTAGCATCACCATGGTACACATAACATGCAGCTGGGTACACCTGAATAGATGGTCAGACTTGTTGACAGTCATCAGTGATGGGATAGTGGATTGTGATGATGGCATCAATGTGTGTAACACTGCCCTCGGACACATACGGTTTGCATTGGCTTGACATGGTGTGGGACTTCTACATCAGCGGATCAATGGTGTATGGCAGTCTCTCCATGAGCAGCTGTGGGTGTTTAGCTGTTGGCCGACAATTGTGTGCCAGTTCCATGGCTATCACGCATTTGTGCTGCAGAAGGGGGGTGCCAGTGTTGGACCCACATGTCACTCCACATGATGTGTTCATGTGTACTTCAAGTTGCCTCTGCATTCCCGAAAACATGACTAATAAAGGTGTCCCTATGCCTCCAAGGTGCCTCTTCTCAGTCAATGCTGGTGTGTTGCCACGGTGCATCCAGCATGTCTGGCATGGTTTTCCCGGATAGTGGCTATGTGTCGATGTGTCGAGTAGCAAGATGCAAGCTGTGTGTGTGGGCTGAGACTGTGTATTGGGCATGATGTCCATGACTGTGTGGGTATTGTGACATGTGCCATCCCCATGCATTCAACGTTGGCCAGGCCCCCATTCTCTGCATCCACCGGACTCAAGCTTGCAGGACATGGTTCTGCCACCTGTCTACACATACCTGGGTGCCCCCCAGGACACTCCACATGATCCCTGACCTCTGCGCATGACTGTTGCTGTACTCAATGTGTCTGTCAGCACGGTTGTGCGGCCACCCCCTCAGCTGGTTGGGCCCATCACGGGTGTGTATGGTGCTCCATGTCTGTCTTGCCTAATACACTGTGACCCGTGTGTCCTGTGCCAGACTCAGGCCCCAGGGTGTGGATGGTTGAAGTCAAAAGAGAACTCAGGCATGTTTAGACTTTACAACACACATGTAAGGTAATAATGCAACCAGCAGGCATCTTCTCTTCATGGTGTGATATTTTATTTGGGGGGGGGGGGGGGGGATAAAGTGAGGGGCTTTCCGGGAGTTTGGAATCCAAAGTTCAGTAGGGGAGTTGGTGTCCTTGCCATTGGAAATCCTCATTGTCCATGCCACAGTCTTTGTCAACATTGGTCAGACAGTGACCAGCAGGGCCATGTGGCAGAGAATGTCTCTTGATGCTGTGATGCTGTTGCTCCAGTGGGCCAGGTGCCAGGCCAGGTGTCCTGGGAGATGGTGAAGTAGCGCTGACCCTCACGGTCCTTTCCGTGGACGATCCGGCCTCCTGCGGGGACCCTCAGAAGCAGGCCGTGACGATGTTTGGGATGGTCCGTCGGATGTCTCCTCCTCCTCCTGATCCCTCCCTGTGGGTGGTGATGTTCTACGCCGTCTGGCACAGGGAGGGTTGCCCATGTTGTCGGCCATCCGACGGAGTGTATTGTGAATCCCCTGGAACACCGTCACTTGCTCAGCCTGTCTGTCCTCCATCCTCCGTTGGTGTTGCAGTAGATAGGCATGTTGCTGGGCCTGCTGGGTCTTTATCTCATCGAGGCTCCCCTTGATCTCATTGAGGGTGGACACAACCTGGGCCATGCCCGTGGTGTCCTGCCGGTATGTGTCCAGGATGTTACGGACATGGGAATATACCGGTTCCCCAGCCAACTGGTCAGGCTCGCGCCTCCGCCGTCCTCCACTCCCACCACCCCTGCCCACTTGCACCTAGCCTGCCCTTGTGGGTACATCGGGTCTCCGAGACCCCTGAGGGGTGGCATTGGCGTTGTCGCCTGCCTCCTCCTGGGTGCCCGGGACACCGTGTCCCTCCTGGCCAGCCTGGCTGCATTGTGGTGGTGGGGCAGGGATCCTGGGTGTCTCCTGGGATGTGGCAGGAGTGGGGGTGGTGGTTGGCACAGTTGTACCTGACGCAGGTGCTGCAGGTGGTTGGACACCAGAGGGGCCAGGTCGGTCGGGGTCGTCCACAGAGTGGTGAGAGTCGTCGCTGCCGGTGGGATCGGGCTCCCGCAGATCCGGGTCCTGTGAGTCTTCCCCCCCAGTGTTGGGGGGTGAACCACGACGTTGACCTGTGTGTGAGAGAGACAATGTTAATTTTGGTCCATGCAACATCCATGTTTCATCAGTTTCAAAGTTGGCACTTTTCCTCTTGGAATTAGGATCTGTCTTGCATTCCACTCACAGTGCACTTGTGCATGGGTGTGTCCCTTGGGCACCACTTTGGCCCCTTTAACTATGTGTGGCACAGTCTTACTTGCTGCGTCAAGTGTGACTGCAGTCAGCAGTGGAGTGGGCAGGTGTGGCGAGCCATGCATTGGCGCCTTCCGTGTAGCACTGTACATGTGCACATGGAGTGGATCCACACACTTATATAATGCAGGTAGCTGTCGTTGTGCTCGTGAACAGGTTGTGACATGGCCCTGTGTTTTGCCATGGTGAAGAGGGGGGGTTCTGGCACTGGCCACCCTTGGCTACATGCACGCAGTCTACCTGCTGACGAGCAGACATTCCCACACACCACACGGCTGATTTGCTCTCCCTGTGTCTCCCTCCCTCTCTGTCCCCCTCTCCCTCCCTCCGTGTGTCAGCCTCCTCCCTTTGTCCGTGTCCCTGTGTCTCCCTCCCTCTCTGTCCCCCTCTCCCTCCCTCTCTGTCCCCCTCTCCCTCCCTCTCTGTCCCCCTCTCCCTCCCTCTGTGTGTCAGCCTCCTCCCTCTGTCCGTCTTCCTGTGTCTCCCTCCCTCTCTGTCCCCCTCTCCCTCCCTCTGTGTGTCAGCCTCCTCCCTCTGTCCGCTTCCCTGTGTCTCCCTCCCTCTCTGTCCCCCTCTCCCTCCCTCCGTGTGTCAGCCTCCTCCCTCTGTCCGTGTCCCTGTGTCTCCCTCCCTCTCTGTCCCCCTCTCCCTCCCTCTCTGTCCCCCTCTCCCTCCCTCTGTGTGTCACCCTCTGTCACCTCAGCCCAGCTTCCTAGACACACACTTTTTCCAGTCCTTTGAATGGCCCTTGGCTTGTTGATGTGAGTTTGTTTCTGATCTCCAGGCACCCATTGGGTGTAGTGTCTGTGTGTGCGCTGCTGCTGTGGTTGTGTGTGCTGCCACTCTTTCACAGTGTTGGCTGTTCATTAGCTGCTGTCATGTGCAAAACAGTGCCTTCACCCCCATGTGTTGATGCAAGGCGTCCGCCATTTGCTGGCGAGTCTTTCCTGTGTGGGGACACACTGTTTGTCTGGCTGTGACCTGGGCCATATGGGCAGAGGGCATTGTTGTCTGCTTCTGAGTTGCACTATGTGATTTTTGGGGCCCACCCTCCCGCCATCCGGGTTACCGTGTCATGTGTTGGTGTCTTCTGTGGCCTGTGACTTGACATTGTCCAGCTGGGTGCATGGGGCATGGTGGCGGCAGTGGCATGTGCGTGTTCATGGAGTGTGGTTGAGTCATGCAATAGGTTGGGGTGGTTGCGTGCCTGTTAGTGATTTTGGTTGTGGATGAGGTCCCCCCCATGTGAGGTGCGTTGTTCGTGTACTCACCCGGGTCTCGGAGTCCTCCTAATCCTTCGACTGCCTCCACCGGCTGTATGGCCATCACCCTCTCCTCCCAGGGCTGGTAGTGTACGGGTCTGCGGGAGGGCCCTCCTCCAGTGGCGTTGGCCTAGTTGTGTTCCTCCAGCATCTTGGCTCGGACCCTCCTCCGCAGATCGTACCACCTGGCTTGGCATTCCTGCCTGGTCCTTCTGGTGTCTGCAACAGCATTCACAGCATCGACGATGGTCTGCCACATGGCTGTTTTTGCTGCTATGCTGGGGTGTCTGATCAATGTTCCAAAGAGCTGTGGCTCGACTCTGAGGATTTCATCAACAAGGACCTCCAACTCTCGGTTACTGAACTTTGGATTCTTGTTAGTGGGCATGGTGAGGGGTGTGGGTGTGGATGGTGGGGGGGATGTGTGGATGGTTGTGGGTGTGTGGGTGTGGTTGTGCAGGTGTGTGTGTGTGAATGTGATGAGGGGGTGTTTGTGAAGGTGGTTGTGTGAAGGTGTGCAAGTGTAAGGTGTGGTGAAGCTTGTAGTATGGTTCTGTGGTGTCTGGCAGCAGTGAGTCTGTTGCAAAGGCTCATGGTTTGTGTGTGTGGGCCCTTTTTATTGGTCCATTGGTGGGTGTGGCTGTGTTTGAAGTTTGGGTGGGTGTGTTATAAGGAGTGGTGGTGTTTTGGGCCTCTGTTTGTTTTTGGCAGTTGCAGGTCAGTGAATGTGTTTTTTTAGTGTTTGTTGGCCATGTTTAGTGGCTTTGTGCCATTCGAATAGTGTATTCTTGTGTTGTTTTGTTTTGTCCTGGTTGTGTACGTGCGTTTTGAGCGTGTGTACGGTGTGTACATGGGCCATTTGGTTGTACGGTGCTGTCCTTGTGTGTGGCTTGGTACGACTCGTACATGCGGTTGTGATGTTGGGGCCTGGGGTGCGCTCCGTACTTAGGAGGTTGTGTTGGGGGTGCGACTGGAACGTACTGGGGTGTACATTGACGGTGGTACGACACGTACAGGGGTGGGGGTAGGACTGGAACGTACTGGGGTGTACATTGAAGGTGGTACGACACGTCCAGGGGTGGGGGTACGACTGAAACGTACTGGGGTGTACATAGACGGTGGTACGACACGTCCAGGGGTGGGGGTATGACTGGAACGTACTGGGGTGTACATTGACGGTGGTACGACACGTACAGGGGTGGGGGTACGACTCGAACGTACTGGGGTGTACATACATGGAGGTCGGACACGTACAGGGGTGGGGGTAGGACTCAAACGTACTGGGGTGTACATTGACGGTGGTACGACACGTACAGGGGTGGGGGTAGGACTGGAACGTACTGGGGTGTACATAGACGGTGGTACGACACGTCCAGGGGTGGGGGTACGACTGTAATGTACTGGGGTGTACATTGACGGTGGTACGACATGTCCAGGGGTGGGGGTACGACTGGAACGTACTGGGGTGTACATTGACGGTGGTACGACACGTCCAGGGGTGGGGGTACGACTGGAATGTACTGGGGTGTACATTGACGGTGGTACGACACGTACAGGGGTGGGGGTAGGACTGGAACGTACTGGGGTGTACATTGAAGGTGGTACGACACGTACAGGGGTGGGGGTACGACTGGAACGTACTGGGGTGTACATTGACGGTGGTACGACACGTCCAGGGGTGGGGGTAGGACTGGAACATACTGGGGTGTACATAGACGGTGGTACGACACGTACAGGGGTGGGGGTACGACTCGAACGTACTGGGGTTTACATGGGGGTCGGACACGTACAGGGGTGGGGGTACGACTCGAATGTACTGGGGTGTACATACATGGGGGTCGGATACGTACAGGGGTGGGGGTAGGACTCGAACGTACTGGGGTGTACATTGACGGTGGTACGACACGTACAGGGGTGGGGGTACGACTGGAATGTACTGGGGTGTACATAGACGGTGGTACGACACGTCCAGAGGTGGGGGTACGACTGGAACGTACTGGGGTGTACATTGACGGTGGTACGACACGTACAGGGGTGGGGGTAGGACTGGAACGTACTGGGGTGTACATAGACGGTGGTATGACACGTCCAGGGGTGGGGGTACGACTGGAACGTACTGGGGTGTACATTGACGGTGGTACGACACGTACAGGGGTGGGGGTACGACTCAAACGTACTGGGGTGTACATACATGGAGGTCGGACACGTACAGGGGTGGGGGTAGGACTCAAACGTACTGGGGTGTACATTGACGGTGGTACGACACGTACAGGGGTGGGGGTAGGACTGGAACGTACTGGGGTGTACATAGACGGTGGTACGACACGTCCAGGGGTGGGGGTACGACTGAAACGTACTGGGGTGTACATAGACGGTGGTACGACACGTCCAGGGGTGGGGGTACGACTGGAACGTACTGGGGTGTACATTGACGGTGGTACGACACGTACAGGGGTGGGGGTACGACTCGAACGTACTGGGGTGTACATACATGGAGGTCGGACACGTACAGGGGTGGGGGTAGGACTCAAACGTACTGGGGTGTACATTGACGGTGGTACGACACGTACAGGGGTGGGGGTAGGACTGGAACGTACTGGGGTGTACATAGACGGTGGTACGACACGTCCAGGGGTGGGGGTACGACTGTAATGTACTGGGGTGTACATTGACGGTGGTACGACATGTCCAGGGGTGGGGGTACGACTGGAACGTACTGGGGTGTACATTGACGGTGGTACGACACGTCCAGGGGTGGGGGTACGACTGGAATGTACTGGGGTGTACATTGACGGTGGTACGACACGTACAGGGGTGGGGGTAGGACTGGAACGTACTGGGGTGTACATTGAAGGTGGTACGACACGTACAGGGGTGGGGGTACGACTGGAACGTACTGGGGTGTACATTGACGGTGGTACGACACGTCCAGGGGTGGGGGTAGGACTGGAACGTACTGGGGTGTACATAGACGGTGGTACGACACGTACAGGGGTGGGGGTACGACTCGAACGTACTGGGGTTTACATGGGGGTCGGACACGTACAGGGGTGGGGGTACGACTCGAATGTACTGGGGTGTACATACATGGGGGTCGGATACGTACAGGGGTGGGGGTAGGACTCGAACGTACTGGGGTGTACATTGACGGTGGTACGACACGTACAGGGGTGGGGGTACGACTGGAATGTACTGGGGTGTACATAGACGGTGGTACGACACGTCCAGAGGTGGGGGTACGACTGGAACGTACTGGGGTGTACATTGACGGTGGTACGACACGTACAGGGGTGGGGGTACAACTCGAACGTACTGGGGTGTACATACATGGGGGTCGGACACGTACAGGGGTGGGGGTAGGACTCGAACATACTGGGGTGTACATAGACGGTGGTACGACACGTACAGGGGTGGGGGTACGACTCGGACGTACAGGGGTGTACATACACGGGTGGGGGTGTACATACACGGGGGGTACGTCTCGGACGTACGGGGGCGGGGGGGAGTGTTGGGCACGTATGCGGGCACATGTCTCCATGGTTGCTATGGGAGTTCGGTGCGGACGGTGTTTTTTCCATACGGTTGTAACATCGGACGCACTGGATGGATCGTGATTCCTCGTTCGGACTTCACCTTTCACATTTGTACGGTACATCGTCCGAGGACGTGTCGGACACATTTTCCGACCCGAGGACGTGTGGGAAATCATTCCCGATGCGGTTCGTATGGACTTTTTACCATGCGAATTGTGATTGCCAGTTCGTACGGCACTTGTACGATTCGTACGGTAAAAAGACCGGATACGAGTCGCACTGGGAATTTTTTTACCGGATCGTAATTGGCACCTTAGTCGCCATTTCAATGGACAACATGATGCTTGTATATGACAGTGTGCCACCATAATATGATTTAGAAATATATTTGCTGCAGTGCGCTCCAAATTGCCCCACCAGCTACATACTACATCCTTACCACTCTCTTGCTGAATGGGCCCGGCTCATTTGCTACACTTGTTATTTCTGTCATACTTGGTTTTGTCACAGTGCCTATGAAATGCACCATTCATGCTGCAACCCACAACATGGAGCAAAAACAGCCTTAGACAGTATGTGGGAATGCATATTTTACAATCCTGAACAGGGTTATCTCAATGGCTGGATTCATACAAACGACCTAATGAGTGCCTTACTAACCATAATCTCATTTTTGTTAACCTCATGGAGTACCAACCCTACATGACAGCATCAATCAATTTCCTGTCTCCCTTGCTCCTGGAAGCAATATGGTTCCTCAGTGAGCACTCTACAAATCCAGAAACATATACATAGTCTAAGTCCTAAATTCGACTGACACCACAAAGCAATCAGTGTAATACAGGCAAGGTGCGTTAATATTACATGAGCATGTACGTTTACAAGGACTATTTGAGCCACTATTGGACAGATAATTATAGAATGTACTGCAAATACCTTACCAGAATCTAAAAAAGTACACATTAACCAAAGCAACCCCATGACTAGCTCTGATTACCGCATATCGCCAACCATGGTCACAATTCAGTAACAGTGAACTCCACCCCCTGAACACATGTCTGTAAAGTTTGCCCCGTACTCTTCAGGCTGAAGCCCAATAGTGCTAGGTGTTACACATCCATCAGGACCTTAAGCCATGACACCCCAACCTTTCACAACTCATCACAGGGTGGGGAGGGGTCCACAAGACTCACTGATCCTACCCCACGAGTGTGACATGGCATGAAAGGGAGGTGTTAGAGGTTGCAGGCCGGAAGATGAACCCTGGAACCAATGCACTGTACCAGCATGGAGGTTTGTATAAATAGGGAGCAAGATCCAAATCACAGCTTCCGACGCTGACTGGACACTGAACACTGCAGGGAGTGTGCACTGTAGAGCACAGCTCTTCAGCTTTCAGTCTTCTGCGTCCAGTGCTCTTCACCTACGAGCCCATGAGGAGATAGGATCTGGTAGAGGCAGACTGAGCAAGAGAAAACCTTCCTTCTAAGGTGCCTGCTACCAGAAAGGAATGTATATGTGTGCGATTGGTTAATTTACATATGGAAAGGCTGCCCAAGATCCAGTATAGGCGTTAACTGATGAAGTCACTTGAAGCTTCATCGTGAAAAAGAGGTCAGAGAAAAAAAATTGTTTAACAAATATTGTGGTGCAACAATATTATGCCAAACATATCGAGGGATAGATTATAGAAGAAAACAATATTTTTTTATGTATACAATATTATTTTTTAGATATTGTAACATATAACTTGTTTACTTTGCTCTAGTTTTTCAATAGAATTTTTAAATTTACTTTTAATTATTTGATATATACATATATAATATAGGTTATCCTATTTTTAGGTATTAGTATTATTATAATAATTGTACATGTTTGAAATATAGTTTTTAAGTTTTGAAGTGCGATTACAAATGTTCACATTTAGTTTGTAATTTATAATTTAGTAGCAGGTCGTTGGGTTTGTAGGGGAATGGAGTGGGAGGTTATTTAAATAATTCGTTTTTTATTTTAAATTATTTGTTATATTATTTACACATTTAATTGGTAATTAATATCTAAATGATGATTCAATATTTTTCTTTTAATTATTTATGTGTTTTTTTTAGTAATCTAATTTTTCTATAGTTTCATTGCAATTGTAGAATTTGGTAGCAAGTTGATGGATTTGCAAAGGAATAGAGTACAAAGTTGTTTAAATTATGGGTTATTGATTCTTTAAAAAAGTATATGTTAAATGGTAAATAATTATGTACCTTATTTTAAATATTTGTTGTATTTTAATTCATTGTTAATTCGTAGATAAGTGTATTTAATATTCAGTTTTAATGAATTTTATATGTAATGCTTTTTTAAATGTATTTGTGTTATTTCATAATTTTTTAATGTTAGTAATATTTTCTATAGTTCTTTACAAGACGTTCCTTATTTTGGTAGTAGAGAAGGATGTGTATTTATATCAAATTCATTTATTTTGTTTAAGATTTGTTAAACTTTTTTTGCATTATTGATTTTTATTTTTCTATTACAGTTAAGTTTAGTTATGCATATAATTTTTATCTCAAATATGCTTTAATATTTTTTGTTGTTATGTTTGTAAATGGTTTTAAATAATAGATTAGGAATTGGAATGGTATATCTTACCATTGTAAAGTCCAACACTTTTCCTGCTTTGCTTAACCTGCAGTTGAAATAGAGTTAAATCAAACCCCTCTAAAGCCTAACACTTTCCCAATGGTTGCTTCGATTGTAGTGGGAATTGCAAATATCTATCTATCTATCTATCTATCTATCTATCTATCTATCTATCTATCTATCTATCTATCTATCTATCTATCTATCTATCTATCTATCTATCTATCTATCTATCTATCTATCTATCTATCTATCTATCTAGCTATCTAGCTATCTATCTATCTATCTATCTATCTATCTATCTATCTATCTATCTATCTATCTATCTATCTATCTATCTATCTATCATTATAGTTATATTTATTTATTAATTTATCTATTTTAAATAACTAATGAAACAGTTTTAGTTACATTATTATTTCCTAATTTTATATTTTAATTAAATTGCATATAATAAATATTATATATATTCATATTTAAACATTGTTGGGTTCGGAAGTTCATTCATCTAAAGAAAAGGCTTACACTGGGTACAATTTGATTGCATATTAGTAAACATATATATTTTGAAAGCACTTCTTTTATCTTCTACACTAAATTTGTTTGCACATTTTGCAGCTGCCTAATATATAGGGTAATACAATGTCTATATAATCACTTGCATAGTCACATTACTTTTAGACGTAGGCTGGGACCTCATTGCACCATAAACGCACAGCTCTATTCATCAGTATGCTACCCAGTCTTATGACGGTCTAGAACACACATACATCTGCAGTGATTGCATTACTTGGCTGAGCTGTCATTACGTAAAAGAATGCATTTAATTTGCATTTTTTTCCCATTAGGTGTGCATTATATTTTATGTACATTTACCCGTAGGTGAAAGGTCAATTAAACATAAGCAGAATATTTTTTTCTTTTAGCCACATCTGTAACTAATTATAGACAGCTTAACAAATGCATTTTCACTAGTTGGCCTAGTGACCTCAAACTCGGGCCTCTTTGCGGGTTTCATCATGTTGAATAATTGTGTTGGAAAATGCACCATGTATCCACATTTTCATAGCTCTGGGGGAGAACACCTTGAACCCACTTGGGGCACTCGTGTTCACATGCTTAGTTCATTTGATAGTAGTGCCTTGCTCCTCACCACTTCCAAAGTTCACAGACACTGCTAGTTCTATTTAAACAACATTGAGCATTGCATGGTAAATTAATCGGAGTTATCACTATCACGAGGCCCTGTGATTGTAACTTCGACCAATCTGACCAAGATGCTAGACTTCTTCTGACCCTTCTCACTTGTCTACCACGTTACAGCTGATGTTCACTTATCATGCATGTTATCATTTGTCAAGTGTTGCCAAAGTTGCATTGAAGTAACATTGAACTAAACTACAATGAGGCCTTTTGATTGTAGCTCTGACCAAGATGCTGAACTCCTTTTGTCCCTTCTCACCTGTCTGCCATATTACAAATGATCTACACTAGTCATGCAGGTCACCATTTGTCAAGTGCTGCTAAAGTGACATTGATGTGTCTACAACTACCATGAGGCCCTTTCACTCAAATTCTAACCAAGATGCTATAGTGAATGTGACACACTCACATTGCACACATCCAAGTTACTGTTTGATGTCAAAGAAACATCTGTATAGATGTGTCATTAAACTGAAACACACCTTCTCTAATACAACTCTGTAATGGACTCTCACACATCAGCCACATGAAAAGGCAATGTCAGTCAATGGGATTAAATAGAATCAGTGTGAGAACCATTCTAAGGGCACAATGGAAACACTCTCTGCAGATTAGCTATGCCTATATGAGGGGGAACCCTGAAAGGCTGGGGCATAGCACATTTTGCACATGTGTGACAAACTCTATGTGAACTGGACCTGGGAACTTAAGCATATCAAGGACAACCAATAGCAGAACCAAGTGCCATGCATGTGTAGGCAATGGGTAAGTGCAACTTATGACAGCAAACACAGCTTTAAAAACATTTGGTACACATCTCGATGAAATAGCTGTAAGGTACACACTAAACATTGGACACATGCCCATGCAGAACTCCACAAAGTTATGACAAGTTGACACCTCCATGTGTGGATGCACAACTATCTAACTTCAACACATCAAACACATACATCTCCAACCTACATCATAGGGAGAAGTGCAGCCTAAATGATGAGGAAAGTGGCCAGGCCAAGCTGAAATACTTACCATATAACGTCACCCAATGCAAAGTCTGCCCCATTGGGAAGTCATTTCCAATAGACATCCATCCAACATTTCCCCTTGTTCTGTCTAACTCCAGCACTGGCTCCAAGGTCACATCATACTAACAACTTCAACTGGAAAAGCAATCAGGGAACAAACAAACACAACTGTACTCACACTATATAATACTATACAATAGCATAAAATATTCAGAAAAGTAGTGGCAGGATTTCCAAACTGTAAACGTTTTTATTGAATGAATGAAAAAATCAAGAAATCAACCAAGGCAAATGGCCAGCCCATATTAGCACACTGTGCCACAGTACAAGGCTGTGCCACCAAACTTGCCCTTACTGACACTGCCAGGGAACCTCCAAACAAAGGGGCATCCATTGGGCATAGAAGGCAGCTCAAAGATGTTATTTGGGAAGGGGAGGGCGGAGGTTTAGGGAGGGGTGGGTTTGTCCTTGGGAGGGAGCTTCTTGGTTTTGGGGTCTTTAGGGCTGGGTTTAGAATTTTTTTTTCTTTTTTGGGCTGCGTCACGGGGTGGGGAGGTTGTTTTTTAGGGGTGGAATGGGAAGTGGAAGGGATGGGTTTGGGTGTGGGAGAAGGTTTTGGGACTTTGAGAGGGGTGATCAGGTGTCCCAGTGTTAAGGGGTAGGGTAAACAACAGATCTTCATGGGGAAAATGGATAGGGTGTTTGGGATGGAGTTCGGGTTGGGAGGAAGAGGGAGTGGAAGTATGAGGTGGGTCTGCTGCCTGCACTGTGTGTTGTGTTGGTGTCTGTTGTGTGAGTGACAGTGAGTGTTTGCTTTTTTAGGTGGGGTGATAAGGATATGCTGAGTGTTACAGACGGGTCTGTGGCTGTTGGTGCCGTTTCTGGGGATATAGGTGTTGTAGAGGGGTCTGTGGCTGTTGGTGCAGTGTCTGGGGATATGGGTGTTGTGGAGAGCTCTGTGGCTGTTGGTACGGTGTCTTGGGATATGGATGTTGTGGAGAGCTCTGTGAGTGTGGGTGAGGTGTCTGTAGGTGTGTAAGTGTCTGTGGTGGGGTCAAAAAGTGCTAGTGTGGTGTAAGCAGTTATGGGTGTGTCTGTGGAGGGGTCCGTATGTGTTGTTGTGGTGTGTGGGAGTATGCTGGAGGTGGTAGGGGTAGTGAGGGGTTGAGTGCCTGCTGTGTGCGTACATGTTTGAGTGTTTTAGATGTCTTTTGTTTGTGTGTGGTGCTTGTGTCTATTGAAGTGTGTGCTTAATTAGGAGTATGTGTGTGTGCTTGGGATAGGAAGGGTAATAAAGAATGTGGATGTGGAAGGGCAAGGGGCAGGGGCAGGAGGGGGGTGAAAGGTTGGGATGGGTGGAGGGCTGCCATGAAGGAGGATCCCAAAGCATGAAAAGATCTCTATAGGGCAGACATGGCAGTGTTTATGCCTTCTAGGTAGACAACCACCTGGGTCCGTTTTTTGTCTTGCCCCTGGACTGCATTTAGCACTTCTGTCTGACCCACAGAGATAATCCTCAGGTCAATAGCCTCCTCACTCAGGGCAAGGGGGTTTAAAGGGGCGGTGGATGAGATGCCTGGAGTGAAGGAGACTGCTCCCCTAAAAGCCTAACTTGTGGGGGGACAACAGAGAGGGTGGCACTAATCCTGTTTGGTCTGCCACCACTCAGGAGTGTCCACTGGAGGAAGACTCAAAAGATGACTAGCTTGAGATGCTCTCTTCCTGGGCAGTCCTCACACCCTCCTGGTCATTGGGTCCCTCCTTGTCCGACTTCTCACGTCTGAAGCCTGCTACTGGCTACTTCTCCTCTGCTTTCCCTTTATGTATCTGAAATGACATGTAACATGGGTTTATTGCAACTACGTTTCCACTCCTAACCATCACAAATCCACTGAAAACATTGAAGTCCACACATCACACCACCTTCATGGTTCCCACCATAGGCTTCTAATTTAGCCTGAACACATGCATGCATGCTGCATGACCTGCAAACAGTTGGGTCCCCTTATGCCATAACCACGTGTCAGCCCTAATGCATTGATGGAATTGTCTACACTCCCTCCTTATGTCCATAAAAGGGATAGTTGATCACCCTGCATACTTTGACACCTGCTGCATACCATTGTAAAGAGATGTAACCAAATAGGATGGATCCAAGTGTGAGATGTACACAAGGCCCAGATTCAAACACATCAAACTATTACTAACACATCACGATGAAATGACGATGTGCACAGTTCTGTAACAGACCTGTGAAGGCCATCTTGGGCATAAATGCTAGATGTTTAAGATTTGAGATTAATGATGTAAAATGTGTAGTGATGCATGTAGCATTCATGTTCAGATACATCACTTTTGCCTTACTCTTCACATATGTTACTCTGCACACTATGACCAATATACATATTTTGTGTTACTCCTCACATAAGAACCCTGTGAGAGAGAGAAGATGTCAGGCTCCAGTGTAACGTCCATTTCCAGACCTACACACCATAGAAAAGGGACATGTTATACAGAAGTTCAATTTGATTCGTCAAGCTATCCTGAATTTATGTAATCAGTTGGAGCATGACCTCCTAACTCACATCAGTAATCCTACATCAATCACACCACTTGTTAAACTCATGTCAGTTTAGCATTTTTTGGCCACAGTCTCAATTCAATTTACTGTGGCTATTTCAGGTGGAATGTCACAACCTACATTAAGTCGGGTACACACAGAGGTGTTAGCAGCACTTTTGAGACACGAGGGCAGCTACAACCAGTTCGCGAGGCATGAGGATTTAGCCACTGTGTATGCGGATTTCTATGGATTTGGCCACATCACACACGTAATTGGACCTATTGATGACAGGAAGCAAGCGTACCGAAACTGGAAGCACTTCCATTCTTTTAATGTGCAAGTTGCCTGCTTACTGAATTTGTACATCAAAAACATCTGTGCCTGGTTCCCAGGATCTGCACATGATACCATCTTACTGCGGAACAGCACCATACCCAAACTGATGACACAACTACTACATGAGAGACCCTGGCTTTTAGGTAAGTGTGATCTGTCCTAACTTATTGTGGGAAATGTCAGGTAGTATGATCTGAAAGTGTGAAATTAAATGTAACCCTTCTTTCATTCTTCCATCTAGGAGACTCGGCGTATCCCAACCGGTCATGGTTGTTGCACTGCTGAGGAATCCTAAAACGCCTGGGTAAGTTCAGTTCTATGAGACCCATGGAAGAACACAGGGGCTAGTGGAGTGGGCTTTTGGACTCCTGAAAGTCAGATTCAGATGTCTGGCCAGGACTGGGGAAGCCCTCCACTACTCACCCGGGAAGGTGTGTAAGATCACTGTGACCTGCTTCACACTCCATAACAGTGCCCTACGTCAGAATATACCTTACATAGCACCGGGTGGGCATCCTGAAATGGCAAACGAAGATGGTGATAGTGGTTAAGAGGAAGGAGTTGACTTGCATCAAGGTCTCATCCAGAACTACTTCTCCTAAGGGTAAGTATGGTGTGAGATGTGTTGACGTTGACTTCAGATGTATATCTGAGTAGAGCATTGTCTGTACATTTCAAACTCCATGATGAGAGTAGATCAGTTGTAACATGGCAGACAAGTGAAAATGGGCAAAAAGAGTCTAGTATATTTGTAGGAGAGTAGGATCTGCTTCACATGGGTACCCCCACTTTTTGCTGGTGTTTCACTCTTTTTCGACCTTAGTCTGGCTGTCGCCCTGCTAATCAGGACCCCAGCCTAGCTGCTTCCTCTCTAAAATGGTTTCCATGTACATCAGGTACATCTCTAATTGGATTCTGCAGTGCCTTATGAGCCCCTAGTATATGGTATACTATGTGCCTAGGGCATAGGTACCTCAGAGGCCTACCAGGGGCTGAAGCATGTATTATGCCACCCCTGGGAAGCACTCCAAAATGACACCACAGGTCTGCTCCTGCAGCCTGGGTAAGGTGGTGCATGCACCCCTTACTGTGGTATAGGCTAAATAGATCACTACCATTGCACACACATATAAAACCTATAAGTCACTCCTATGGCAGGCCTTAACAATCCTGAAGGCAGAGTGCTTGGTTTTTATGTGAGAGGGTGCCCCTGCATGAGCAGAGCCCCTCTGCAGCGCTCGGAGTACCTCCTCTGATGCTGCTTGTGGTGCAGCCTGACCATATACTCTTAAGTGCATTATAACCTCGCGGTAAATGCTAACTTTGGACTGGCTGCACGGAAACATGTCGTGTTTGGGGTCAAACACTTTGGAATACTACCCCCCCACCAGTTCTGGCAGAGGGGGTAGCATTCCACCCTTCTAGAGAGAGAGACATGTTCACACTGGTCTACCCGGTAAAGACTTTCTAAAGCCCTGGCATTACAAAATGGATGCCACAGACACAGGTCTGGCCTCCTGCTGCTGACCGAAACTCCGACAGGGGAGGCCTGGACAATAGGTTTCCTGTCTCAGGGAGGTGTAACCACCTCCCCAGACAGGCAGATGTGTATTGGGGCTGGGCGGGAGCACTCTCTAGTGCTTTGAAGTCCTGCACTGGGGGCACACTTGGTGTCCCTGTGCATAGTCCAGTTCAAACCGGTTGCAGGGGCTACCTGCCCCTGCTCTGGTGTGAAACTGGACAAAGGAAATGGGTGTAACCACCCCTCTTTCCAAACCCTCCCATAGGTGGGTCCCCAGAGTATGTCCAACCCCCTATCTTAGTATAAGTATGGGAACCCAGTCCTGGAGACTTTAGATTACCCTGGATGAAACTCTGCAACATATATCCTGGACCTTCGACTTTCTATTTTTGCTAGAAGACTGAAGAAATCTCCCTTGGGGTCAAGGAGTGACTCCCCTGCTTGGCAGGCACCAAAGAAGCAACTGTCCGGTCTGCAACTCTGAAGCTCCTGCCAGATGCCGAAGTCTTTGCATCACCAGAGGTATTTTCCAGACTTCCCTGAGGCTACCCTGAGTCCACAGCACAGCTGAGGCCTGTGGCTATCATGGGTGACGTGAAACTGTGATCCCTGGACACCATGATCTTTTGCCGATCCATCATCTTCCTGGTATTCCTTGAAGTTGTGCTTTGGGCTCCGAGTAGCCCCAGCCTTGAGCACCTCTTACACCAAAGATCTCTGGCCTCCACTCCACTAGTGACCCGTGGGCCAGTTTCAAGCGCGACTGCTTGAGGCTCCTTCATGATCGCTAGCCCGTTGGCTAGTGGGTCCCCACGAAGGCAACTCCTCTTCTGATTGGGCTTTTCTGGTTGCTCCCGATGTGCACCAACTTACCTTCACAGGGTGAGTCCCCCAGACCTTGCTGGTTTGCACCAACGTCCTTTTTCTATTTCCATGTGACTTGCCGTTGCCAAGGCTTGTTGGGTCCATCCTGGTTGCTGACACTGCAGCACTCGACAACCTTTGTGGGACAGCTCGAATACAGCTCCTGGTCATCGTTGACACCTCCTGGACCTTGTGGCTGAAGAGTCAAGACACCCGTCAACTCAATCGAAGCACCCAACATCTGTGGGCATTGGACTATCGTGCCCCTGGTCACTGGTAAGTGACCCAGACTCTGTCCCCTCTGCTTTCAGGTTCCTTCCATCCTCAATCCAGGCTTGGATCTCTTCGGACACTTCTCCTCTTCACGGCGTCAACACTTCTTTGCCAGCTTCCATTGAAAACAGCGACTCGACCCGACACCAAAAGACACCTATGCACCCGGCTTCCCTGGGTGAGGTAGCTCGAGTACTCCGGTGCTTCCATGGGTGTTGGCCCTAGACACCTCTAAGTCCAAAAGGGTTTGCTTGTAGTCATCCTCTAGGTGTCCTTAAACTCTTCATTTCCAACTGCGACTTTCCCCATAGAAGTTAACGGCGATTCGCGGCTGTGTTCTCACACTGCACGTGTCCCATGTGGGTCCCCTGTGTCACTACCTTGGGTGGTTCCTTGTGGTCCAAGCACTTCTACAGGCTCTAGGCCTTGTTTCTAGTTCAGTCGTGGTTCTTATCCCACTTTATTGGTATATGGTTTGGTACGCCCCTAGAGCCCAAACGTGTATTTGTGCTTTTACTGCTGAATACTGACTTGTAACTTAAGTACTTCAAACTCCAGCCTCATAAAGAGACTGGAGGGGTGTGTTTTATCTTAAACACATATATTTTAAATATATACCTGGTGTGGTTGTCCTTTCATTTGGTCATTCAAGAGATTATAGACTGGTAAAACAAGCTGCTTTACATTCCTTCAAGACTTAGCCTGAAGGCTGCTCTCCATAGGTACCACTAGGACAGCTTTCAATAAAAGTTGTCTTTAACCTATCACCATAAGGGGTTTGTTTGGACTGGTACAAGGTGCCCACTTTAATTAGTGGACATCATATACCAGGCCAACTTCTCACAATATTGGTCAGAGTTACAATCACAAAGCCTCATGGTAGTGGTAGTCACTTCAATGTCACTTATGCAACATTTGACAAATGGTAACCTGCATGACTCAAGTATATCAGTTGTAACATGGCAGACAAGTAAGAAGAAGCAAAAGGAGTTGTTGCAGGGATTCTGCTCAGGAGCAGAACTATGCTTGAGATCATAGACCATGGGGACTGAGTCATCATACCACCTCAGTATCTATGATCGCGAGTCCGACTAGCTATAGTGCCTCACTTGCTCTCCTAACCTTACCAGAGAAACAAGTGAATTGTCGCCCCAAAACACATCACTCTCGACCCTCTCAGGGATCGCGATGAAAGGACACACCCTTTTGCTCTCTCACTCATACTACTACACAGTAAAATAAACGAGACATAAAGGAAGTTTAGAATATGTATTCAAACTAATGTGTCTTAAAATGCAGTATTTTTGCCAAAATTAGAAAACAAATGCATACTAAAAATACTGTTGGCATGGTCAATAACCCACATATCCTAAAAAGCCCTGTCATGTATAAGACAGAATATCCTAAAACCCCCTCCCTTCTACTGAAACCAAATGAACATATATCAAAGATCTCTGGGATTAGTGACAGACCTGCACCTTAGCATTCATAGATGGGTATTCTGCATCTTAGCTGACGTAGCAGTCTTGTGTCAGGACCTTTGCTCGGTATGTATTTAAATTCTTGTGCTCAGTTATATGACAAGACAAGTGCTCATAAACAGCAGCTGCATTCTTGTGCTATGTCTAGGTGCTAGTGCAGAACACAAAAAATGTGCAGGTTCTGTGTGAAAATACAATGTGGCACAAAAGCAAGCGTGTTTATATAGTAAAGGAAAGTGCGGCCTAAAATGTGCACAATTAGGCTAACATAGGGGAAACTACAATGGGCCATGCAGGAAACACACGAAAGAGGGGCATATTCTCAAGAACATGTGATAACTACCGCAAAATTAGCTTAACACAACTCTTCACTTCGCAGTCTATCGTGGGAAAATAACGCCGCGTTAACGTGGTATTCCCAACACGGCGATACCGTGCGATAGTCTCACGATAACATGTCAAATGAACGTGTTAAAATCAACACGACGCCGCAAACATGGGAAACACAAACGCAAAAATAGTACCGATGACACCAATCGCGATACAAAAATCAGCAAAAATCAGCCACAGGCCTGAAATACCCATGTGTCACGTGGGAAAATGCACTATGAAAACAACAAAAAAACACTCTCAAACCAACTCAAACTGCGTAGCACCATGGATGCACCCGGACCGAGTGCAGAGGACAACCCGAACCCCACAAGCCCCACGGAGGGCCAGCCAGGAACCCCGTGTTTGGGGAAGGGCAAGGAGAAGAGGAAGACGGGGTTCAGTCCGCAGGAAGATTGGATCATCGTCACGGAGGTGATAGAACACTACCAACAACTGTTCGTCACCTCCACTGCGTCATTGGCAACACAAACGGAAATATGGCAGACCATCGTCACCAACGTGAATGTAGTCGGAGTGACAAGGAGGTCAGTGGAGGAGGTCAAGAGGTGCTGGCATGAAGTGCACAGCCAAACCAAACAGAAACTCGCTGCCAACAAAAAGGCAGCAAAGGCAACTGGAGGTGGGAGTCCTGCGCCACAGGAGGAGTTGGATGAGCTGGAGAAAATGGTGTCCACAGTCATCAGTGTGGAGATGGTGCAAGGATTTGGGGGTCTGGACACAGCTCGATATGAACTGACCCAACAGCAACAGGGTGAGCAACGACCAGGGACTGGGGGGACGGAGGGAGATGGGCACAATGGCACAATCATGTTCAGCACACTGCACACCCACAATGAGTGTGGAACATGTCCCTGATACACTTGGCACACTGCAGCACACATAGAAACACCAAGTAGGCCCCCGTCCACAATGTGCAAAAATGGGGCCCCCTCCATAGCACCAATGCCACAACCTACCCACGCACATGTGCTGAATCCAGAAAAGCAGCGGCTCTGTGAGCCACACTGACAATGCAAGTGCCACTGCATGACAGATAGCATGGCTGCAGTCACAATACATGACATGGTGCACGAGACGACATTGAGGTGGTAGAGTGTGGACCACATCCGTAAAGGAGCAGGCCACACTCTGACACATCCACATGCACCTACAACCCATGACGTCAGAAACAGATCTGCAGACACACAATGCACAAGAGTACAAATTTGTCCAAGAGCACAAATGACACAAGTCGCCAACATCCCAGCACCCGAAAAGCACACAAGTGAAAGGCACACCGACTCAAAGGGAACAATGCAGCACACACACATAGCAATCACAGTACATCAGCATTGACGACAATGTGGTACAAATTTCAACCCTTACACCACTGGACAGAGGACACAACTGGTGCCGCTCGTGCGTAGAAACTGGCCAATCACATCTGGCATTGCATGACTCTGTGAAATGATAATGTCCAATCAAATAGCCAGCTTCACCAAAACACTCACAATGTACATTGTCATGCAGTCTGAATGTAAACATCTACAATGCGTCAACATACATGGAACTCACTGTTAACCTGCATCTCCCCTTTTCGTTGCAGAGTGACAATCAACACTTCCTGCAGAGCAGACCACACATCTCTTCAGTGATGATGAAGAGGACACCCTGCACATTTGCTCAGACACCCTCCAATGGCTAATGGACAGCCTCCGCACTCTACCCCCAGGAGCAGGGCAGCCCAGCTGTATAGTGGTGACCCCACACCCTTCACACACCACCACGGCTGGCTCCCAGGACCCCCACGACCAACACATGGCATTCCAACGCCATATGTTAGGGTGCCAGGAGTAGATGGCTGATCAGCTGCAGGTGGGGTTCGACCTCATGGCAGTCAAACTCAATGCCATACGTGGATGTCTGAGTCCCATCAGGGATCACTTATAGTCCCTAAAGGACACCCACTGTCCGCACCAGGCACACCAACAATCCTTGGCTGACATCGTTGGGGCCATTACTCGGATACAGGAACTGTCTAGTCAGACAGGCTCCAGCGATGACAGCACAGAGTTGGCACAGATGCGGAGGACAATGGAGACCATGGAGCTGATGCAGCCTGGAAGTATGGCTGCCACGGCTGAACACCAGCGAGATGTAGCTGGGATCTTCCATGCCTTGCAGATCCTCATCTTGCCATTGCTGCCACTGAACCTGTACCAGATGACTGCTGCAGGAACCGCGACACACACATCTTCACCCCCGACATGTCATTGGCACATAGTGATGCAGCCCTATCACCTTCTCACCCTGATGTATCAGTGGCACCCAGTGATGCAACCATAACACCACCACACACACCTGACACACCGGACACAGAAGACGTCTCAGAGGAGTAAGATGTGGAGGGTAATAACCATGTGAGGAAGGAGGTAGTAGCATCCGTCCCCGCCATATGGCCTGTTCTGCCTGGTTCAGCCCTATGCATCATGCCATGGAACAACACCTCCCACTGTCCCCCGAAACACTCTACGACATTCACCTGGACCCCGACATGGACTGCCATATCTGCTCTAGTACCAATGACACAGCAATCCGGCTGCGGACTGAACTCTTCCTCTTCAGATTAACTTTTCATTCCCCCAAGGACTCTGGTTGGCACTCCACTGTGCAACCATGTAATGTGGGGTGTGCATGGCCATTTACTGCTCCAGCTCCGACACTCCCCAGAATGTGAATAAAACATTCCAAATCACACAGATGTGTTATGTCTATGTTCACTCACGTATAAAAGTATGGATGAATGTAGGGACATTGATTGCACTAAGAGGTTCGCCCTGGTAAATGTCATCAATGCGCATGTTTGACCCTGACCCACATGGCCAATTAGATGACTGTGAAGGTGTGAACTAGCTGTGGCCTCATTACACATGAACAACAATCTTGTTACCCCCCAACGTAGCCCCACTTCCATGTGTTAAATAGGGCTGTGTGGAAATGTCAAATTCGGTAGTAGTCCTGAAGTGGTGTCCCCATCACATGTGACAACAGAACGTCTCTTCGTATACCTACTCACACACATCTGTGTGGACACAGTCTGTTTTGATGTACAACCTTGATCTACATGGCAAGAAGTTGGACACCATACTCACAATGCTGAAGACACGTAAGAGCACAGGGCTGCCAGCAACTAACCCAACCACAATGTCTGGCTCACAGAGGTGGAGCTGTCAATAGGGACTCACCCCAATTTACAAGGGTCAGACAATCCCTCCCTGTGTACGGACAATGCTCATGGAGGCACACGATTTGTCATAATAATCAACACTCATCACAGTTGTACACTAGTGAAGTTGCGTAGACTTTATTAGCATGTGCGTGTCAGTATGGGCAAGGCAAGGGCCACAACATGCAGACCAATGTTTAAGACACTTACAGGCAGCTTAGGAACATGTTGAGGTGCAAAAAATGGGGTGGCAAAAACGAACACAAATCCTCACAGATGTCAACGGTCTCAGCCCACCTTGCCTTGTTGGACGAGTCATGTGATGCTTGGCATCTGCTCATTGCCCCATGTCAGGGGAGACGACTCACAGCCCTTGGGATCTGCATAGTGCTGTACCACCAGACTGCGCCGACTGTTGGTCTCGTAGCACCGGCACTCTTCTGACAGGCGGCAGTTATGTGGACAATATGCCACTGCTCGGAGCAATGAGTTGTATGTGTGTGCAACGTTTGTAAGTATGGGTTGTTTTTTAATTATGTGTCAAGGACATCACATGCAGGTGTACCTCAAGCAGGGACAAGTGTGTGTGGGGTGTGGACACGTTGGTCTTTCATTTGCGCATGTCATGGTGTGGGAGCATGGCAGTTCGGGCTGGACTGTTCCCATGAGGCACAGGGTCAGACTGATTTGCATATGGCCATGTCTCAAAAGGGGTGGTGGAGTGAGCTAAAGAATGATGATGGATTAAACCCAGATCAGTTGACTGGGGGTGAGTGTTTGATTTGCTCAAGCGCTCCGTCCATCATCCCCTTTGGTATCGCCGTGGTGTGGGAGCCATCCAGATCTGGTATGGTATCTCTCGCAGGGAGTGCCAGCCGCATTCAAGACCAAAGTCGTGGGTTCAGATGTCCTTCCGCCTTGTGTATTGAGACAAAGGAGCTTTCATACCTAATGTCAGTCTGACTACGGCTTGCATTTTTGAAATGTGATGTGGCCTTCGTGTTGCAATTGATGCCAGGCCTTTGACTTGGTGTGCACCAATAGCGATACACACACAACAGTTGGCATATATGAGCCAAGACCTCGATTGGCCTTGCGCTTCTTGTACAATCTCACTCTTTCTCTCTCTTCCTTTCTCTTTCTCTCTCTTTCTCTCTCTTTCTCTCTCTTTCTCTCTCTCCCTCTCCCTCTCTTTCTCTCACTCTCTCTATCTCTATCTCTGTTTCTCTCTCTCCTTCTCTCTCTTTCTCTCTCTTCCTCTCCCTCTCTTTCTCTCACTCTCTCTATCTTTATCTCTGTCTCTCTCTCTTTCGCTTGCTCTCTCTGTCCTTTGATGAGCGAATGACACACCTTCTTATCTTGAATTTTGTTTTGCAGGATGTGACTTACAGATTGTCCTGAGACGACCCACCATGACTCTTCAAAATAGTTGTTTTGTGTTTATTCTGAATGAAACAAATTATTTGGAAATTCTAAGATGAATGTATGATTCTCATTTTTCTGACCACACGTGTATGTTAGGTGTTGTAATTGTGCGACATCAGGCACATTGTTTTGTTCATGATTTCGCAACATTGATGTGACATATCTTTGTTCGGGGGTGGGTGGGGTGTGCCCGAATTGGGGCACTGGGGAGGGGTCCTGGGGGTGGTGGCGGTAGGTGTTGTTGCCCTCTTGGGGCTCCGGGATGCATGGTCAGTGGCTCCATGGCATCTGTTGTTCTTCATGTGTGGCTCTGGGCTGGGCTCCCTTTGATGGTGCAGGTTGTTGTCCAACTTTACACCAGGTCAGAGCAGATGTTAGATTTCTGCTGCTAACAAGCATTATCACATGTTTTGAGATCTTATCGTCGATCTGGCTGGTCGTTGAGAATGTTGCGGAGTGGTGTTGTCGCGGCCTTTTGCATGGGCATGCCTACTCTGCATCTCATTAGCGATAGTTGCCGGGCTCATCTGTGGAGATGTTTTTTGCGGCTGCTATCACAGGTAAACCGGTGTTATCGGCTGTTAGCACCAGGTTGTGTATGGGGCGATAAATTTATTGTGACTTTGGCTGCGATAAAGTGCCGATAACTCGGCAATAGATCCTTGAGAATATGCCTCAGAGTGTAGCATCTTGGTTAGAGATGGAGAGAGAACCTCATGGTAGTTGTCATTCAATGTCACTTTAGCAACACTTGACAAATGGTAACCTGCATTACTAGTGTAGATTAGTTGTAAAATGGCAGACAAGTGAGAATTGGCAAGACGTGTCAAGCATCTTGGTCAGAGTTACAATCACAAGGCCTCATGGTAGTTGTAGTCACTTCAATGTCACTTTAGCAACACTTGAAAATTGGCAACCTGCATGACTAGTAAAGATCAGTTGTAACTTGGCAGACAAGTGAGAAGGGGAAAAAAGGAAGGAGTCTAACATCTTGGTTAGAGTTGAGTGAGAGGGCCTCATGGTAGTTGTAGTCACTTCAATCTCACTTTACCAACACTTGACGAACGGTTATTGTACCATAGCTATTGGCAACATACATTTCTGATGGTACATATATTTACATTTGAACCCATATCATTGGTCCTGGATTGATATTTTGATGGTAATGCACTTGCAGACAGCATTGCAACATGTGGCAGTTGATGGAGTTGGATACATGTGCTCTTATATACAGCAATACACATTGCCACAGACAAACAACCATCTCAGATACTTTGAGTATTGCATGTTAGTAAAGTAGATAGGGAACACAATAGTAAAAGCAGAGGTGTGAGCAAACAGGACATTGTGATACTGTGGCAGTCATTGAAGAGTAATGGAATTTGAGAAGGGCACTCACTGATTTATTATAAACTTAAATACTACTAGTACTGGTGTGCTTCTGAGGAAGGCACGCTGTCAGAACATGCCAGAAACCTATTTAGGAACAATGCAAGTAGGTCAAGACTTGCACTCAGAGCAACTTACCCTGTTAGCTAATGCTAACGCATATTTAGAAAAATAACAATGGTTTTGTAATTAGCCAGAATAAACCGGATATTTGTGAATGAAATCAACAACCAGAACAATTTGTCAAAAATTACTCAAATACAGGTTGACATTTATTTTTGTTAAAGTCACAAAATATGTCTTGTTTATATTCAGAAATACAATAACATGTCAATCCATGATCATATTCATGTCTGCCCAATGCATTTCGGGCCTTTCTGTGGCCCTTCTTCAGGGGTAATGATCTGAAAACAATATAAATATTATGAACATTACATTTTGCGCGTGCAGGGAAGCACTGTTGTCAAAAAACTAATAAACAATCCTAACACAAACGACTGCATCTTTTTCTTCGCTTTAAATCTTGAATTATAAAAATGCCAAAATGTAACATTAAAGAATTTGCAATAAAGAAACCAAGAAGAAACCAATCACCCTGTGTGATGATGCTAGAAAGTAACATAACTAAAAAAATCTAAAAAAATAGCGTGATAAGTATGCGAAAATATTATAAAGGGTCACCGCTTGTATGAGAGGAAGTACCTGGATAATCTGTTCTCGTAAACTTCCTGAAACGCAATAAACCAACACCAAGAATTACTGGACATGAAAAGAAAACATCGGTACCCTCTAACCACAGCTGAACACTCTGCTAGAACTAACCTTAAATCTTCAAATGGTAAACTTGTTCGGATACCAACTTGCTATTGCACAACGTAGAACGGTATGGCTACAAGGAAAAAAGCGGAACGATTTAAAAACGAGTTGTGGTCCCCGTATGTATGAGTAGAGCCTAGGTAAATACAAAGATATCTAATCTCCTGCTCACCTTCAGCGGAACCCTCCGGTATCCATACAATAAAGGCTGCAATCTGTTCGACTCGTTCACTCGTTGTAAGTTTTCCTATTGACTCCAGCGTCTACCATATAAGGCTATCTGACCAAGTGATAAAAAACGGACTACACCTCGCTGCTCACTCGACTTTATACACGCCATCTTGAAATGGGAAACCAAGGAAGCTCTAATCTGCGTTCCACTGCAAAAATTCAGATGACTAAAACGCGTAGGGGTAACTGACTGGAAGTGATCCTACGAAAAAAAAACTCAACAATGAACAGGCTGTGCTAAAAAAATGTGATAAATGTGGATACTGAAGAAGAATGTGAAAAAAAGGAAAGATACAAAAACGAGGGAAGATAAAGAAGCGAAATAATAACACTTTAGAAAATACTATGATACATTTGGCATGCTTCAAATTCCTAATACATCGTATACAAAAAAGATCACAGGTGTATAGAATGAGTCTCCATGACCTCTAACATGGTAGAGTATATCGGGCTATAAGTAACATCCTAACTCAACTTTACCATTAATCCCCTTGGGATCTTGAGTATTTAACCTTCTTATCCAAAAATGTTCTCTCTGAAAAAGCGTTTTGGTTAGATTTCTACCAGGGGCTGGGACCACTTGATCAATAACTTGAAATTTAAGTTGTGATATAGAGTGTTTGAATTTAATCCAATGAACTGCCAGACTGCTTTTTATATTGGCATTGCGAATGGTACTTTTATGTTCCGAGATGCGAGTCTTGATTTTCCTCTCGGTCTTGCCTATATAAAGAAGTCCACACGGACACTTTATGGCATAGATCAAATTCATGGAATTGCAGTTTGCATTATGTCGCAATTTGATCGTTTCACCAGTTGATGGATGATGTACTTCATTTTCACTTATTACATTATTGCAATGCACGCAATTCTGGCAGCGTTGAGTGCCTTTAAATTCTGTGGTATTGGTCATCGGAGTGGAGGTGAGCATCTCTTTTAAATTCATTGACCTACATGTTCCAGACAAATCAAAAAGATTATTAATACAAGATGGGAGATGCTGCAAAATGAAGAAGACTTTAAAGATTTATTTAATGAGAAACCTTTATTTGCCTACAAAAGGTCAAGGAATTTAAAAGAGATGCTCACCTCCACTCCGATGACCAATACCACAGAATTTAAAGGCACTCAACGCTGCCAGAATTGCGTGCATTGCAATAACGTAATAAGTGGAAATGAAGTACATCATCCATCAACTGGTGAAACGATCAAATTGCGACATAATGCAAACTGCAATTCCATGAATTTGATCTATGCCATAAAGTGTCCGTGTGGACTTCTTTATATAGGCAAGACCGAGAGGAAAATCAAGACTCGCATCTCGGAACATAAAAGTACCATTCGCAATGCCAATATGAAAAGCAGTCTGGCAGTTCATTGGATTAAATTCAAACACTCTATATCACAACTTAAATTTCAAGTTATTGAACAAGTGGTCCCAGCCCCTGGTAGAAATCCAACCAAAACGCTTTTACAGAGAGAATTTTTTTGGATAAGAAGGTTAAATACTCAAGATCCCAAGGGGATTAATGATAAAGTTGAGTTAGGATATCACTTATAGCCCGATATACTCTACCATGTTAGAGTTCATGTAGACTCATTCTATACACCTGTGATCTTTTTTGTATACGATGTATTAGGAATTTGAAGCATGCCAAATGTATCATAGTATTTTCAAAAGTGTTATTATTTCGCTTCTTTATCTTCCCCTCGTTTTTGTATCTTTCCTTTTATTCACATTCTTCTTCAGTATCCACATTTATCACATTTTTTCAGCACAGCCTGTTCATTGTTGAGCGTTTTTTTAGGATCACTTCCAGTCAGTTACCCCTACGCGTTTTAGTCATCTGAATTTTTGCAGTGGAACGCAGATTAGAGCTTCCTTGGTTTCCCATTTCTTCATCATCACACAGGGTGATTGGTTTCTTCTTGGTTTCTTTATTGCAAATTCTTTAATGTTACATTCAGGCATTTTTATAATTCAAGCTTTAAAGCGAAGAAAAAGATGCAGTCGTTTGTGTTAGGATTGTTTATTAGTTTTTTTACAACAGTGCTTTACAACAGTGCTTCCCTGCACGCGCAAAATGTAATGTTCATATTATTTATATTGTTTTCAGATCATTACCCCTGAAGAAGGGCCACAGAAAGGCCCGAAATGCATTGGGCAGGCATAAATATGATCATGGATTGACATGTTATTGTATTTCTGAATATAAACAAGACATATTTTGTGACTTTAACAAAAATAAATGTCAACCTGTATTTGAGTAATTTTTGACAAATTGTTCTGGTTGTTGATTTTATTCACAAATATCCGGTTTATTCTGGCTAATTACAAAACCATTGTTATTTTTCTAAATATGCGTTAGCATTAGCTAACAGGGTAAATTGCTCTGAGGGCAAGTCTTGACCTACTTGCATTGTTCCTAAATAAGTCATTGAAGAGTATCTTACCTGAGTCCACTCCCCCTCCTGTCAAGTCCACAGTCTATAGGATGGCCAAGACCTTCTCCTCCCAAGTAAATAATTGTAATCGTGTGCTGGAAGGGCCAGTCCTCTGAGCCTCCAGGTGGTGGCAGTTGTACTTGGTACGTACCCTCAGCCTGAGGTCGTTCCACCTCTTCCTAATGTATCCCTGTGTGTGCAGGGTGGTACCAACAGCATTCACTCTGTTGAATATCCTGTCCCACATTTCAGATTTCCTACTGAGAGGAGTCAAAATTGTGTGGCTCTACTCTAATGATTTCATCCACCATCACTGTCAACTCTTGCTCAGTAAAGCTTTTTTTCCCCAGGCATGGTGAAAAAATAAAATGTGAGTATATGAATGAAAAACAAACAAGTGATAGAGGTTAAAAGGTGCAAAACAAAATATTACAGGTGGAGAAGAATGCTAAATGGAAAGAGGAAAAAGGTGTGCCTTAATCTAAAAATGCAGAAAACGCTGGTGCTTGTTTTGTGGGGTGCAGATGTAAACCAAAGGATTATGGCCAGGGATGGAGTGTGTCTTATAGTGTGATTTGCAGGTGTGTTCACTTGCCAAAGCACATCAGGTGTGTAATTTTCAAATCCATCCAATGGTCACTATTCTGTTGTTTTTTTGTACCATGGACCGCAGCGGTCAACTGCCATTGGATAACCACCGTTTGTTGACCACAGATGGGAGACCCGTGAGTATGATTGTGTTGTCTTTATGTACTCAGCGGGTGGACCGCACACCTGGCAGTGTCAGTGGATGCACCGCCAACATTGGTCTAGCTGGGTAGACCGCCATGGCTGCGGGCAGCTTTTCAGACAGCATAACTTATAATACAGTGGATGGTAGATTGCCGGCGCAGCATTGGCGTAGACAACACAGATGCTGTTCTTAGCGGTTGTACCGCCAAACTCATAATCAGCCCTTAAATGTGCAAAAGCAATTTTCACACTCTATGTTAGCTAGATTGTCCATTAACAGGCAGAGGTAAAATTTGAATCCTTCATTTCTATATTTTCCTGTGAACATAGCAGCTACACGATTCAAAGTTATTTCCCACTATTCAATACAGAAGAAGATTTTTGATAACTTTAGAGGAAAAGTGTTAAGATTCCAGTTCTTCTGGAGCAGTAGCTTAAAGATGCCCACCTTCTTCAAACACCAACTCTGCAAAAAGTAAACGGAGCTTTGGAGAAGCTTTTCATGGACAGGGCTATTAGGGAGGGTACTGAAGGGAACAAAATCTGGAACAAGAGAACCAGAGAGTAAAGTTGCCACCCTATCAACATTATGATAAGTGCAAAATCACAAAATATTATTTTAAAATTTGTAACGTGCATGGCTGCCTATAGGGCTTCCCAGCGCTAGATCAGCGAGGACAGATGCACCTAGAACCATCAAAAAAGCCAAGTCTTAAGTTTGTTATGAAAAATCTCAGGGAGGTGGCAGTTTGAACTCCACAGGGGAGCCTGTTCCAGTGCTTAGGACCGAGATATCCAAAAGACCGGCCTCTTAGCCAGACCCGCTTTACCTGAGGGGTGACCACAAGTCCCAAACTACATGAGTGTACAACATACTGAGGAACATAAGGGGCAACCAGCTTGTTATTAAAGTCAGGAGTCAACTGGGCCATTACCTTATACATGATACACAGGGGCATATTTACTACGAAGGAGCGAAGCGTGGTGTTAGCCTCCTTGACTTAACGCAGTGCTCCGTCACTTCTGAAATGCAGGGCTGCTCCATATTTACAACAATATGGTGCAGCCCTGCATTTCTCCCTGCACTTACGCTAAATTTAGCATTTATTTGGCTTAAAAATATTCCACTAAATTTATTGATTGTTTATGTGCAGGAAAGGTCACCTTCCAGCACATAAGCAATCAATGGCCTTTTGCTGTTTCTATGTGTGCTGCATAACGCAGCACACATAAAAACAGCAAAAACAAGGAGAAATGAAACCTTTCTCCTTGTTGTGCCTGTTTAAGACCAGCTTTTTCCTGGTCTTAATTTTTGCACTGCCCAATATTTACGCTGTCGTTGCAAATATGGGGCAGCGTCAAAATCAATGGGTGTTGCGGTGGAACGCCCCCCACCGCACCCATCGCCTACACCTTTTATGCTAAGTATAGCGTGAAAGGGAGCCTTATTTACTAGGCAGCGTTAAGCCACGTTAAGTGGCTTACCGCTGCCTTGTAAATAAGGCAGTGCCCACATCGCCACAGAAACGTCACTTCAGGTGACGATCCTGTGGCGATAGGAGCTTGTGAATATTCCCCACAGTGCCTTAAACTGGATCCATTTTTCAATGGGAAAACAGTGAAGCTCAGGCAAGTGAGCAGAAACTGAAACATGATGAGGGACATGACAGAGTAGCCTAGCAGCTGTTTTTTGTATTTTCTGCAATCTGTTCAGTAGGGACTTCGAAAATCCCAAATACAGCATGTTGCTCTAGTCCAACTTGAAGTAATAAGGGCCTGAACAACAGTTCTCTGAGCAGGGACTGGCAGAAGCCCCAGGATTTTATGCAGGCTCTTAAGAAACCAAAATCACATGGCTGCAACCCACCCTGTAAATTTGAGAGTCCATGCTAAAATTGCCATCTAGGTAGAAACTGAGATCCTTCACCGCTTGCTTAGGGGAAGGGATGGGATCTAGGGCTTCAGGCCAATCCAACAGACCCCAAAGCTGAAGCTGACTGCCCCCCACCAGGACCTTGGTTTTATTTCCATTCAGCTTTAAGCAATTGTTTTTCATCCAGAGTGCCTCTTTTATCCTCTGTATAGGATAGAGAGATAAATATTTAGGTATTGTCAGCATAGGAAAACAAGGTAAACAAGACTAATGTCTAATTTCTTACCTCAGTGGGTTTATGTGCCTATTATTCCCACTTTTAACATAGCAAAATGTGCTTACTTTATACTTGTATATAGCATGAAATCTCACATGAGCAAGCAAACATTTGATATGGGTTTAATACTCCAGATTAACTACTCAATCTGCACTGCATAGATGCTCACTTGACAAAAACCTGGAAATATTGTTGGTTCACAATATTACAATGTGTGCATTTTGAGCAATATTTTACATTCTGAATCATTCACCATTTACATAGTCTGACACCTTTAATCCTAGTGTACCGGTGGGGTTTCCATTCTTCCCCTGAGTCTCCTATAGCCTTAGTTATTTGCAATAAGCACAGTCACTTTATGTTGTAGTTACTTATCCAAATTAAAGAAGTATAGCCCCCCAAGTATGGCCAGAGAACAGTAAAATGTAATGGAAGGTTTACTCCTTAATGTGTTGCAATGTGCTCAGAACAGCTAGCTTACAGTCACTAATAGTAGCTCCAGTCTTCATCACCAGCATCCGCAACGCAGACAGAAAATGAAATGCCAGGATTCTACCAGTGACTGAAAATTCCAACCACTTGCTTGAATATTCAAAGAATAGCAAGCCATGCAGACTAGACATGCCACCTGGTACCTACCACCTATGTATGGTCAGATTCCCAAAGATGAGGACCGATGACTTAATTCACCTGGCATGGGATTTGCGTTTTCTTATCATGCAAGAACAGGAGACCAAACACCACCTTCTGCTTCAACTACCACACCGCCCAAAAGCCCAACAAGTGCCTTGGCACTGCTTCAATGTTTTAAAAATATATGTGCACATCCACAGATGCATGCATGTGAATGCAATCGGCTTACCATCCATGGCAAAACATAACTGTAGGAAGGAAGGGTAATGGTCAACAACTGGCTACCTAGCTCGGATTAGACATCTAGAAGGGGTATAGTAACAGTTGACAGAACAAAGGAAAGACTTCACACTACCTCTTTTGACTTGCAGATATTATATGGTGCTGAAAGGGTCTGCTTTTATTTGTTCAAGGACCATCTTACACACTGTAGCTCCGGTCCCAGCTTGGGGAGAAACCAGTTGTTAGTCCTGACTGAGGATCTATACTGTATCTAAACAGGGAAGTGGTTTAGGGAGAGGCTGAAACCCTTCTGATAGAAAAAATGATTAGCCATTTGGATTTAGGGCTCCTGAGAATGTTTATGATAAAGCAAAGAGGAAGGACTGCAAAAGGAGATGAGCATTGGGTGGGAAAGTTGAAATGATTGTGTGTGGAAATTTCTCTAGTCACTCTAGCGCATGGATAGAACTGCCATCTCACTATCAACTCCTCAGAACATTCCTGGACCTAGGAAGACTACACTGGAAGAAGAAAGCCCTGCTGGAAGAAAGGAGATTCGAGGACTCCTGCTAGAACCTAGAAACTGGCTCTGCTCTCCAAGTCTGTCAGGATTGGTGGCTTACCATTCAAGCATTGGCAACTGCATGAGGGTACTATGCCAAAAGCATTGGTTTCAAGACCTTGAAATCGTATTGATAACTTTCCAACTTTCCAGTTTATATTCATGGAATTTTTCAGAAGTAAAGCCATGATGGTAGAAAAATGAGCACAAAAAGAACTTGGATTACTTATGATATGCATATATGATTGTGTGCAAACTACAATAGGTGTTTATTGATTAGTACATATGTATATGTTGCTGGAATTAGGAACCACAGAGTATTGATGACTGTTAATTAGCTTGCAGATGCAGATACAGAACAGCAAGGAATCATCTCTATCATTTCCAAAGAGTGCACATTCAAACAGCTTAAAGTAGCTAACTTATCAATAAAGAAGAAGTAGTTTAATATTTAAGTGGAATGGAACTAGTTCTGTTTCAGTTTCAGCAATATTATCTTTGCTTCAAGGACACAGAGAGTGGGTTGCAGAGAGATAATTGCTGTTAAATCACAAATTATGAACGATATCCATTTGCCATTAGATATTTATTTTGACCAGCTGATCTCAGTGCCCAGCAGAGTGACTGAGTAGAGGGTGATATTCAGTGTCTCTGTTTTCACTCCTACTCCATATCTCTATCCTCATTTTCACAAGTGGTCCACATTACTGCTGTGTAGGGTTGGTAGTAAATGTACCGTAGGATGGAGGAGTGCCTATTTCCTGTTGGATCCAGAATACACAGTTAATGTGATTTCTGACAAAGAGTCAAGTGGCCAATCTCCTGTTTGCCTACTCCAGTGACCCAAAAACACAGTGGGACTCCAGAATTCAAGAACAACAAGCTGACCACTGAGGACTGGACTCCCTCGGAGCCCTGGCTGAAGAGAGTGCTGATGCCTAGAAGCCTAACATTAGGACCTGAAAAGCAGCAGCAGTGACCAAAATCGCTTTTCACAGAACATGGAGAGAAGTGAGAATTAGCCATTTATCCATCTCCAGAGGACAGGGACAAGTTGCAGAGGTTTGCCTATGGACAGTGCAACCAAGACTGGCAAGACACCAGGTTCTTACTGCTTGGAGGGTTTTGCCACACTTAAAACCAATTCAATGGCACCTCACTGTAAAGGTATCTGGCCTAAGGGAACTTTGGCCTGCTACAGCTTACAGCCTTTTAGTCCTTCCACAATGGAGAAACAATAGAGTGACTAAGTCCAAAAGGAAAACTTTGGATAGGTTCAAGGTGGCAAATCTAATCCAGTGGAGAAGTGAACTAAATGCAACTTTGTGCCGCTCAGAGCATTTGGAATCAAAACCAATGGACGTATTCAACTTTAAGGAATTCTTTCCAATTTTATTCTTGTACCTTGCCCCACTGGAGGATTGTGACTTCCCCCAAAAATGTATTTACACAAAAGATAAGGCCTTAACTTTGACTGGGATAAGCGGCGTGGTGTATCCAGCCTCCACTCCATCATAGTCGTCCTGAAATCGAACCCATGTCACCGTCCTTTACCTGTTCCAACCCATGTGTTCAGTAATAATATGCAGCTTAGGAACCCAATGAAAAATGAAGGAAGCGGATTGACACCGGAGACATTGTTTCAGAGTAGCACCCACAGCAATCAAGATCATCTCAGAACCACTGCTTGGATATCTTGAATAAAAGAAACACAAAATAGACTGTGAGACTTATACGATACAATATATACAATCTGTAGTGTAGTGCCTGGAATCGTTGGTGATGTCCAACAAGTTCTGATGACAATCTGTGAAAACTCCCCAAAATGTAGACTGCTCTAACAAACAGGTTCCAGGCAGAACTAAATACCAGAGGGAAATCTAAATGGATGCAGAAACAGAGAGAAGCAAAAAACACACCAAGAACCTTCTGCCTCACCACTTTCTCTCAACTCACATCACTTATCACAGCAATGTCAATGATCAATACTCTCTGGTAAAGGGAGATCTCTATATGCAAGGAAAATGATATATACGAATTTAGTAACAGTAGTTAGCACTTGGAACTTGCTAAGATGTTAGCTTGCATTAGTCATTCATTGACTTCTAGATGGTGTGCTATGCTGTATCTAAGTCACACTGGAGTAAGGAAGTAAGACAGCTGGTAAGCAAGCCAAGGAAACTTTACAAGAGAAAGGGAACAAGGCAAAGAGAAAAAAGGAATGCGAACAAAGCCAAATCGAAGTCCAGGAGCCAAAGTGAAAAAACAGGTAAAAAGATGAGACGTACAGAGGGAACCAAACAGGAGTAAAATAACAAAGGTGAGGGGCGAGACAAGAATGAACTCTATGGAAAGCGGACAGTCATGGCAACATGGATATTTGCTAGGCAGCAACCATTTGTCCAGTTGGTCTCTAAATAGTGTAGCTACATGCAACGACCTGGAGGTCCCGACCCCTGACCTTAGAGTCCATGTATCTCCTGGAGCCCAAGCCTGCAAAGGCCAGTCTATCACAGTCTAAAAGAAGAATGTTTCCCGGATCTTGTAATTAGAGGTCTCAAACTCCCCATACCCAGCTCATTTTAGACACGTATGCAACTACAATGATGTTATAAGATTTGCATCTCTCTGTGTGAAGAAGCATTGTGACTAGCTCCTGTCCTGTCCGGAAATGAGGCCTAGAGCCGAATAGTAGAGTAGAAGCTTCAGAACCACAGAGATGAATGAAGGCAGATCACTAAAAGAGCAAGGTAGTTTGCAATGTAGTAGCTGAAAGATGTTGCACCCTAATGGTGAGGATACCTAGATGGTAGGCAATAAGGCCTATATCAGATCATCAAACACAAAAACAGTGTAGCAAGCAAAGGAAGAATTCAGAAAGTAAGTGGAAGGTATCAGAGGGAGGAAGCGCAAAGGGTCTGTAAGGGGCATGGAACCAAAAGAAACAACACAATAAAGATGAGGGTAAGGAATGCTGTATGAAAAACTCCCCTTAGCAAAGGAACCAAAACAACTGGGAAATTTTGCCAGGATCAGTCCCCCAGTCTGCATTGAAGCTATATATTCAGTGACTCCCAGAAGTCCCTCCGGCAATCCGGAAGTGTCCGTCAAGCTAATGTCCAGGATTTAATTCACCCTTCACACCAATCCTGACCTCCACTAAACTTAAGTGAGGGCTTGAAACCTGCTTGTCTGAATTGGCCCTTAATTAGAGAGAGTTTCCCGCTAATCCTGACAGTATTAAGCAATAGACAAGATGTGTCAATTGAGTAACCAGTTTGAAAGGGGATGTTGGGTTTAAATACAGATCGATCTCTATATCTAGCCCAATTAAAAATAGATATTATGCCTCAAATACCTAAAAACCCATACCATTCCTCACATTTTTAAACATATTTTTATATCTACATTAACACCTTAATGCTCATTTACTTCTACTTGCTAAACAGGAAAGGCTTTAAATTCAAAAGCTCCAATTCCAAGAAAATGGCATTCAGGAGTGCCTCACTTGTGTCTTGAATGCAGAATGTTAGCACTCTAGTGTTCATTAGAAATTTGCGGTGAATCCACAGTAGGTCACTTGGGAGTCAAATGACAGAATACTGCTGGTATTTGAAGTACAGCATGGCAGACTTCTTTCCTGAAATGGATAGGGAACATTTTTGAAAATTCATAGAAAATTTGTTTTCATTGTACCTTTCTAGATCAGTAACCACAGTGTATATGACAAAACGAAGCCCATTGTTTTGTTCATTTACTGCCATCTCCTCAGCAGGAAATGTTTTTACTTCTACAGCTCTGATTAAAGCAACATTCTGTTAGCTGTTCATTTCATTCCAACTCTCTGTTAAGGCTGCAGTAGAACCCTAAGGAATGAAATGACTCAGCATGCACAGTCGATAAGCTTCTCAGGTCTATGCATGGCTAGTTACTACAGTCCTGGTTTTTTTATTCTGGGGATGGTAGTCTCGGTATTTAAACTGAATTAAAAAAAGACTACAAGTCCCAGAATTCTAAGAAAAAAATGGGACTGGCCCAACTAGTCACACATCAATCTGGAAAACTTGGTAGTTATGAGGATGGCAGACTTTTACTCACATGGCTTAGGGAGATAATTGTCAATTTATAGAAAATGTGTTCTTATTTTAGATTTTGAAACACTTACCATAACTGCTATGAGAGAAAACCATTTCCTTTCAAACATGGATAACCCAATCCCAGCAGAATATCTGCTGTTTTAGCAGGGTAAAATCTCCTAATAATGCACTATAATTCCTAAAAGTAGTAGGATACCACCAACAAACAATTTATATTGTGACTAACATCTGTCATCACACCTATATTTGTTACTTTTTCTGACCATGACCAAGAAATTAGTACTATGCATTTCAGTGGGACAAAAATGTTGGATACTTATCACCCCAAAAATGCGACAGTATTGCTTCTTGTAGCCTTCAACCTAAGTAGTCCCATGCAAAACACACCATCTAGCAAAGAATGTTATGAATTTCACCCCAAATGTTTAGGGTCAAATTTACAATAGCAATATTGTTCAAGAGGAAGCACCCTCCCTCTCAGGTAGTTATTGATCAGCCCTGAGCTTCATGTCAGGATTCCCTGACTCCACTCCGGTTAATAACTAGCTAGAAGCAACCCCCCCCTTGAATATTATCGCTTAATTAGAACATTTTAAAATTTATGAGCTCTAGGGAAGGCCCATGGAAAATTCTGGCTGGTATAGGCCTCCAGCTCCAACATTCCAATGCAGTTTTTCTGTTTCTCCCTTTTCATTTTAAACATAATACCCCTAGTGGGTCAAATTTTCAAATAACATTATAGCCCTTGGGACTGTGCCTATAACGGTTGTTAAAGGCCCCCTATCTCGTTATCAGCCCTTGATTCCAGTCAGTAACTAGAAGTCAGCTCTTTAACAAGTGCTATAGCCCTGCTGGAGCTGGGATCAGTTTAAATAAAACCTGATTTACCATCATACAGGCTAATCCCTGCTGTCAATCAGGTCGGTGGACCTTTGCCGTTATTTTGGAGAAGATCAGGAGGCATACACCACAGCAATTTAAAACAAAAATATCTATTCTGTTTTCAGTCAATAATGAGAGTTTGGTATGAATTAAAGGATTTATTATTCAAAAGTTTAGTAAGCCATCTTTATTGCAAGTCATAAGTTTTATTTGTATTAATCTCAATAATCAAATATGAACAGAAATCAAAATGCCTAATCAATAATCATATTAAAATCCATAAAGCGCCTTCCATAAAGTAAAGAATCCCTATTCTAGGAATTAGGACAAAAGGGTGTCAGTTAGAACCCCTAACTAATTCCAGTTCGAGAGAGAGAAAGCTTTAAGCATAACATTTTGACATATAAAGTAGTTCATTAAATCAAAAGTCGATCAAAGCAGAACTCAGTAGAGTCTCAAAGCAGCGTGAAATCAAGATAAGGGAAATGGATAGGATCAGCAGTGGCAGTAGCAACCACAAATAGCAATGGGGTAAACAAATGTGGTATGGAAAGTGGTAACCTACTCTAGGAACATTCACTATTATACAGTCAAAAAGATTGAAGCAGTCTTCATGTTGCAGCTTCCATTTCTCTCGTCCAATCACCTTTAGTTGATAATTCCGTATCTCCATTGTGCAGTCGACGGCACCTCATGATATACACAACACATCTTTAGCAGACAAGACAACAATAAAGTGTATTCAACACTTTTTTCAATATTTACTAAGTGTATTCTACACTTATCTCAAACTCAAGGGATCTTAGACTACCTTTGAGTCGGATAACCTCTCCAACTTCTTCACATTAAACACATAAACATCACCAATTCATTCAAGACATAAACTTCAATTACTTTAATATCTCACTTATAAAGTTGATTCTTTTTATACTTTCCTGGGAATGCGTTTACTGTCCATCTTCTCAAAAAAATACAATAGTCCCCAGACAGCAATGTTAGACTTGCAACTTAATTGTAACAATTTTAAGCTCACGTGGAACATTTTCTCAGTCAACACTACTTTCCCACATATTAACTAGATCTCTAACCTCCTGAATATCTAATTGTAAGTTTTGCTAACAATGATCTATGTAGAAGCTGAAACATCTATATACGAAAAGAAAACAGATTGAATGACAGCATCCTTTGGAATAAAACAAGGGGCAGATTTATAAGAAAGTCATGCAGCACAGCACAGCAAGTCACCTTGCTGCGCTGTATGACAGGGAAAGGGCAGGAATGTGCCGTATTTAAAAGAATATGGTTCATTCCTTCCTTTGTCCCTTCACTGGCACCGTTTTGGCTGTCTAGCACCATTAAAGGCACCCTTGCACCTGCATTTTAAGGAGGATCGTTTTGTGTAGGAAGGGGCACCTTTCTGTACAAAAACAATCCTCAGAGGCATACTCCTCTTTCTATATGTGCTGCAGAATGCAGTACATGTAGAAAGAGGAAGTAATGAGGAGAAATTGAGATATTTCTCCTTGTTATGCCTCCCCTGGGAAGCCATATATTTTTGGTGCATTCCCTGGTCTACCAGTGAAGGTAAATCTGGGAATGTGTCAAAATCCATGGGAGTTGCATGGGAACACCCACACAACGCCCATGGAACACCTTCCCAGGTCAGAGTAACACAACGATTTGCACTGCATTGCGATACTTCTGATTTATCAAATCTCTCAGGGCATTCAAAGTAGCCTTGTGTGTCTTGATAAATCACATTTTGGGTTTGTGACGTGCATGTACCACATTGCGTGGTACAAACACGATGCAAATCACTTCATAAATAGGGCCCCCAGTATGTTAAAAGAGGTAAAGTTGAGTTTAAATGCTGCGTTTTTATAAGAGGTTTTCCTTCATTGCTTCACTAAACGGCAATTTCTAATCATGTGTTAACAGTGTTCTTTGTATAAGTAGAAACAGTTTAATGCGAGCATCTATGCAACTATTATTTATTTAAAAATGTGTTCATGCAAATGTCAAGAAATAATTATTTTCAGCATCTCTAAGCATTTCTAGTCATTTAGCTTTTCAGGCAATCATGCTTCAACCATATGAGGCCTAGTACAAGTAAATATGGGTGCCTGGTTCACTGTTTAAATTTAAGCGTATTTTCTTTTCTTTACGTTAATTCTGCACATTCATAATAAAATGTATTATTTTCTTGAAATTATTAAAACGCACCCTCAGCTCTATTAAAGAATTGTAGCCTGGTAATGAGGGCAATACAGGATGTTAAATGTAATTTCAGCAAGTGACAGGCCAGAGTATCAGGCCAATGCGTGTCACAGAACAGAAGGCATTGAAAACAAGTATAGACTGAAACAGGAGGGCTAAAATGCTTGAAGATTTCTATATTAAAGGGGGCAGAATGTTCTCAACTGAACAAGGAGAAACAGAGAAACATTAGAAAGTTAAAGCAGAAATTAAAAGTCTAAAAATCGTCATAGATACAGCAAGAAAAAGTCCATACCTGGGATCTGTTTCTTTTCATATAACCCTAAAGAAATTAATTTAGGAGTCAATGAGACTTTTATATCCAATATGATAGTGAGAAATCTTTGTATTTTATTTTTGACTGCTTCCAAAGATGGACAAGATGCAAACATATGAACAATATCAGCACAGCAAGTGAAACAACGCGGACAATTGGTTCCTGGACCGGAACCCCACTTCGCGATTCATGCAGGTGTATAGTACAACATAAAACAGGTTTTAAAAAACTGGACTTGTAAGTTTTCCGACATTAAAACGGTTTGAGATAGGCTGAGGGCCTTTGCAAATTCATTTTCAGAAACCGTCAGCTTATTCTGCCACTTAATACACTGTTTATCAAGATAGTCTTTCATTTCATTGTTCAGTAACTGATAAATCATCCCAATGCGGACCGAATTCTGTGTTATTAAATTGTCAACCAAAACCTTTGTTTCATAACCGGTGGGGCCACCCACTTTCCGCTGGAAGAAATCCCTGACTTGTAGGTACTTAAAAAACTCCTTGTTGTTAATACTAAACCGTGCTTTTAACTCATCAAATGAAGCAGGGCCTGCGGGAGAAAATTAAGTACCTAATTTATCTATACCTGCAGAATACCAAGCTTGCATATAGCCATCATTACAAATTTCAGGTACGTTTGGGTTAGTCACAATCGGAATATAAAAGTTAAAGCTCCCCAAGCCTAATAGTTTCCATATAGCGACCCAGGCTTTATACGTACCTAAAATACGCTTAAGCCTTACTTTTTTGTATTAGTGTATTCCAGTTGCCACAGCAAACACCCCCAAGCCTCTTTGCCTATCAATAATGTGTATATAGAAGGAGTAAAGTTTCGAGAGGTCGTTAACGGGGACTCCATTAATAAAATCCAGCTATATTGCAACATTGATGCCCAGTAATATAATTTGAGATTGGGGAGAGCCCACCCACCTCTCTCTTTTGGGAGCAATACATACCCCAGCGCTCTTCTTGCTTAGCATAGGCCCATAAGAATCTAGTTAATATGGCCTCAAAGGTTTTAAAACATTCAACAGCAAATTCTAAAGGGATTGCTCTAAAAAATACGATATTTTAGGAAAAAGATCATTTTTATAAGATTGCAGCGACCCATCATCGTAAAATGCAAATTATTTAATCTTGCCAACTGTGGCTAGAACCGCATCCCCATCAGTTCCAAAATTGGCTTGCCCGCCTAGTAGCCACATATAAAATGGAGAAGATGATCTATTGTAGGAAAGGCTCTAAGACAAAGGAAAAAGGACATTTAATATGGGCACCTTTACTGGAAAACTGATGTTGTATGTAAAGTTAGGATGGATTGCTAACATTTACTCACTCTAAGCCCTGTCTCTTTGTGTTTATCTTTGCACACCGCACTTTAAGTAATGGCTGTAGGTTTATATCTGTTTTTATATATCAGAATTATTTATTGATGACATTGTACCAGGCTGTCCATCATCTGCGGATTAAGCCCAATATTGTACTTGTATATTCCGATATGCATTATGAACAATTGTATTCATGTTATTTATTTCCTGATCGGGGGGTTGGGCAGGTGGGTTTTTGGGGTGTATTTTTATGATGGAAAATGCTTAATAAAGATTAAAAAAAGAAAATTAAAGCCGAAGTCATACGCCAGCCATTATTAGTCCTTCATCACATCATAATCTTCATTGGGGCTCCTAACTTTCCAATGCGCCATAAACATCCTGAAGGAGCATTGGAAGTGCTTGGAATTCGTAGCGTCTTGATTTCCCAAAGCTGAGTGAGCAGCAATTTATACTATGTTTTGGCACCATTATTAATGCATTCTATCGTACTTTATGGCTTTGCATTTTTCAAAAACAAGAACGTATGCCGGACCCTCACAGTGCACAAGTCCTGTATGTCTACGCGCGTGGGACCTGGTCCAAAAAATCATTTGTACTTGAAAATCAGAGCCCAATAAACCCCTGACCAGTGTTTCACTCATCCACTGCACAAACACTGTTTTGTACCATTAAAGTAACTGTTCTTGCCTCATTATCAAATGGAGAAATTGCAGTTTATACCAAAACAATGTCTCATTACATTTGTTCTTCCATCCATTATGTTATAGCATTTGTATTGCAAGAGCCAAAGCAATGTAATGATTTTGTTGTGGTTTTCTCCTGGATCTTTTTATCCTTTCCAACAATAGCAGACCAACAAAATGTGCTACTGAAGGGCAAGCTCTGCCTCTTAGAACTGCTGGCCATAACTATAACCACATAACCTATCAAAAATGGAAGGATACTTTTGAAAGCAACATTGGACATTGTTTGCAGTTTTAATATGTCTTAGAAAACGGAAATAATTCGCCTGTTGATACTGCTGCCTTCTTAAATGTATTGGTTACCTTGAACTGTTCTTATCGCATTCTGCATGATATTGCTTGAAAAGGGAAAATAATGTATATGAGTCTAAGAGTAGATACATATTAATATAACTGTGCACAGAGGGGCTTATTATCATGTCGGTCAGAGTTGCCTCCAACCGACACCATCTCGAACTCGGCACTTACCGACCCGAGGTCGGCAATTCCGACCTCCTGAATACGATGCGATCGAACACTGTTCGGTCAGATTCCCACTGTTCTCTATGGCAGCTTGTGTTACGGCCATAAACCGGTTGTAATACAGGTTTCTATAGAGAAATAGGGGTGTGCAAAACCTTGCACCCTGTGGCAGGCACCGCATGGTGCCTGCCATACAATGAAGGGTTTTACAGGGGGTTAACCCAGGTACCCCTCGACCACCAACCATAGTCCGCAGAGGCAAGGGGGCCTGCTACGTGCCCCCAAAGTCGCTTTCCGACAGATGTTCTGTGTTGGAAAGGCCTGCACGGAAAGGCTGTCGGAAACAGACATCATAATCCAAAAGCCAGAACACCGTCCATAGGGGATTACAGTTTGGTTCCAACTAACAGGAATACTCTGAGAGATGGTCAGAACCGAGTTGGAATGACCAGCTGGTTTACGTTCCAACTGCTGACATCGTAATCGAACGGTCAGACCGCAAGCCGACTAGCGGTCGGAGGCTTTCTGACTGACATCGTAACCAACCCCACAGTTTCACAAGAACACATAATGTGCATGTGGCATTATTATACATTACCTGCTATATATTTTGGGGTGTTTCCTCACCAGTGACACTCTGGATATGAATTTATTTTATTTCCTTTTGATAGGAGTAAATGCAATGGCAGATGCCCCTAGAGGGCGCAAGGGCATTTACCCACGTCCTCGCTCTGCCACTATTGCTTGGCACCTTACAGCTTTTATGTGAAAACAAACTATCTCATGATCTTTTGCATGTAAAAGCTGTAATATTACCTGGTCAGCAGAAGAAGGCATCACTAGCTGGATTGTGCATGTGTCTGGCAGGGGCTGTCACACTTCAGTCTCACTCGGGCACAATACATATCTGAGATGGTTCACTAGTGTCACACAGTGCAGCATGTCAGATAATGGAGCTTAAGGGTTTGTCAATCACATGCCCTTTTGCTCTGTCAGAAGCTAGAATAGAGAAAAAAAAGTCTACCTCGATTCCTACAAACCTATTCCAGCTTCTGATTGGGTGGAAGCTCATGGGCCTGCCGCATGTATACTGTAGATGTAAGAGGAGTCATAAATCATGGGTCGGTACCAGGTAAGTTTTTGTGTTTAGCAGGCTATATGTGTGCTTGTCTCTGTGCTGAGGAGCAGTGACGGCTCCTCCGCTATGGCGGAGGAGCGTCACCCCAGTGCTCGTTGAGCAGTGCAAAAGAAAAAGAAAATCATAATAAGAAGAATTTATTATCATTTTATTTGTGTGTGCCATTCAAAACCATGTTAGGTGTGGGGCGGGGCTGAGCTCCCCACCGTCAGAGGGAGACGGAGTGGTTTGCATTCCCTAAGTGCGCAAGAAGGCTTGGCCGGCCAGTCATGCGCACTTAGTATGTTCTCCCCTGGGCTGTGTTACACAGCCAAGGGGAGAACATGCCCAGCCTCCCAGGTACTGCCTGAGCTGCCAAACAGGCTGCTCAGACCAATGTGCTACAGAGTGAGGACGGAGGTGAGACGTGCAGCGGCAAAGAAGGTAAGTTTATTTTTTGTTTTTTTCATCCCTCCCCCAGCCGCACCACCCTGTTCCGAGGCAGCCGCCACTGCTGAGGAGTGCATGTGCATGTCTGTGTGACAGCCTTTCTGTTGTGATGTCTTTCTGTGTTCATGTATGTTTTCTTTTATTCCTGAGTGTGTGTTTAAGTATGTGTGTGTGTGCGCATGTATTTGTGTGTGTGTCTGAGTGTCTGAGTGTGAGATTTGAAAGCCTTTGAAGGGATTGGCAAGGACCAAGGCAGAGTGCTTTTGGGCTTCTAGGGGCCCCAACACTTCCAAAATCCACCAGCTATCATTGAGAAAATCACTGCTAAATCCTCAGTGGGAATGCGCCTTCATAACATTTGGGTATACCTTAAACTGTTTGTAGGAAAACTCGTTGGGATGATTGTGCCCTGGGTGGAGATGGCGCTCTATCTTTTCGGTGTATATTATATTATTGCTAAATTTTAGTTAAAGGTGCCCAGAGAGGGGGTAATCATCCACCGACCCACAATTCAGATCCACGGATCTGTACACAAATTCTTAACAAGCCCTGGCACACATATAAACAGTGTAACAAGTAAATCACTTATATTGAGGAACCAGGCATATCAGAAATGTTTTGTTTTAATGATTTCTTGTTGTGGAAACTCCAGCCAACACGTGTTTCGACGATCGGGACAAGAGACCCGCGACTTCTTCAGGGCTTAGTAAGTATGACAAAGTCTTTGGAGCCTTCTGGCTGGTTATAATTCCGTCCCAGCCTGAGTATGGCTGGGAAATTTCACGTGCAGTAGTGGCTTCAATGTTAGGATTTTCAACGTGCACGACTTGGAGTAAAATCTGTGCAGGGAATCTTAGGCTGTATATCTAGTCAGCCATCGGTGCGCTGTGTGTGGCAGTGTCCAGGCTGTGTCCGACCGTGGCACTTCAGTATGGCTGCTGTAAGTCGAAGTCCGTGTCTCCTTCTTTCTCTTCCTCCACCCATCCATTAATGCATCCATTGCTCAATCCATTCTTCTCCCTATCTTTCTCTCCATCTATCTATCATTGTCCCCTTCCTTCATGTCATTCATATATTTTCCTTTCATTCATCTATCCACACTTCCCTCATCCACCTATCCACTGTTCTTTCCATTCACCATCCAAACATCCTTCTTTTCATCTATCAAATTCTCCATGTTTTTCTTTAGCCCTCCTTCCTGCTTTACTTTTTTTTATTCTGCTCTTCCATACCATTTGCCCCTACTTACTCCATAGCTCCAGTATTGGTGCTTATGAGTGTCTGTTTGAAGATCAGCATTTCCAATTACAGTTAAGGGAGAACTAAACAACAATTCAATAGCAATTTGGATTAAACACAATTGCCTTGTGTCACCCATCCCTGCTTAAGCTGCAGTGGCGGCTCCTTCGCCTTGGTGGAAGAGCATCGCCCCACTGCTTTTAAGCAGTGCGTGGTGTACATAGTAGAAACATAAAATGATAATAACTTTGTGTTATTATCATTTTGTGCTTCTTGCTGCTTTGCGGGCGGATGGGTGGGGCTGCTCTGCTCTCAAAGCAGGGCAGGGAACAGTGATTTGCCCACTCCTAAGTGCGCAATGACTGTGTGGCCGGCCCTCTTGGGCCACCCAAACCAGTCATGCACACTTTCCCCTTCTCTATGCAGGATGGGTTACAGCCTGCATAGACAACATGCTCACCCCTCCAGCCTCTGGCTGAGCGCTGTGTCACGGCACTCAGACCAATCACAATGCTGCATTGCAGTGTTGTGATTGGTTTAGGGGAGGTAGCCTGGCTGCCTGCTTCCTTTTCCTGGAGCGAAGACAGGAGAGCAGGAGCAGAGACGCGGGACCCGGCAGAAAGGTATTTTTTCATGTTTTATTCGCAACACCCCCGCGACACCCTCGCGATCCCCCCGCAACATCCCGCGTGCCCGCCCTGCCAACTGTGAGCCATACCGGCAGCCCCTGTTAAGCAGGTAAAGCTGGGGGTTCATGACGCCGTTTGTATGAAAGCCCCTGTACCCTATGGGATGTAGTAAATGTGATATTATTCTATATCCAATTTATCAAAACAGGAATCGACAAAGGACAGATTTTTGAACTTTGCAGTGTTTGTTATATAGTTTAAGGTAAATCCTCAGCAGTGCAAGTGCTCCATCCATAAACGTGGAATTTGTGTCAGCATAAGGGAGTTGAGATATTTAAAACATGCGGTAAATATAGCCAATTTAAGTTATGCAATGAAAAATCTGAAACAGGCAAACAAATCTTGTGTAGAATGAGTGTGTTACAATGTTAGGCAAAGGTACCTGGGCTGCGCAGAGATAATTATGATCATTATTTATAAAGAGCACGAGAAGAGGAAACAGCAACACAATAAGATCCGTGATTGTGTCTTGAATACAGAATGTTAGCACTCTAGTGTTCATTAGAAATATCGGTGAATCCACAGTAGGTCACTTGGGAGTCAAATGACAGAATACTGCTGGTATTTGAAGTACAGCATGGCAGACTTCTTTCCTGAAATGGATGAGGAACATTTTTGAAAATTCATAGAACATTTGTTTTCATTGTACCTTTCTAGATCAGTAACCACAGTGTATATGACAAAACGAAGCCCATTGTTTTGTTCATTTACTGCCATCTCCTCAGCAGGAAATGTTTTTACTTCTACAGCTCTGATTCAAGCAACATTCTGTTAGCTGTTCATTTCATTCCAACTCTCTGTTAAGGCTGTAGTAGAACACTAAGGAATGAAATGACTCAGCATGCACAGTCGATAAGCTTCTCAGGTCTATGCATGGCTAGTTATTACAGTCCTGTTTATTTTATTCTGGGGATGGTAGTCTCGGTATTTAAACTGAATTAAAAAAAGACTACAAGTCCCAGAATTCTAAGAAAAAAATGGAACTGGCCCAACTAGTCACACATCAATCTGGAAACCTTGGTAGTTATGAGGATGGCAGACTTTTACTCACATGGCTTAGGGAGATAATTGTCAATGTATAGAAGATGTGTTCTTATTTTAGATTTTGAAACACTTACCATAACTGCTATGAGAGAAAACCATTTCCTTTCAAACAGGGATAACCCAATCCCAGCAGAATATCTGCTGTTTTAGCAGGGTAAAATCTCCTAATAATGCACTATAATTCCTAAAAGTAGTAGGATACCACCAACAAACAATTTATATTGTGACTAACATCTGTCATCACACCTATATTTGTTACTTTTTCTGACCATGACCAAGCAATTAGTACTATGCATTTCAGTGGGACAAAAATGTTGGATACCTATCACCCCAAAAATCCGAAAGTATTGCTTCTTGTAGCCTTCAACCTAAGTAGTCCCATGAAAAACACACCATCTAGCAAAGAATGTTATGAATTTCACCCCAAATTTTTAGGGTCAAATTTACAATAGCAATATTGTTCAAGAGGAAGCACCCTCCCTCTCAGGTAGTTATTGATCATGGTGCGGTAAAGCCCTGAGCTTCATGTCAGGATTCCCTGACTCCACTCCGGTTAATAACTAGCTAGAAGCAACCCCCCATTGAATATTATCGCTTAATTAGAACATTTTAAAATTTATGAGCTCTAGGGAAGGCCCATGGAAAATTCTGGCTGGTATAGGCCTCCAGCTCCAACATTCCAATGCAGTTTTTCTGTTTCTCCCTTTTCATTTTAAACATAATACCCCTAGTGGGTCAAATTTTCAAATAACATTATAGCCCTTGGGACTGTGCCTATAACGGTTGTTAAAGGCCCCCTATCTCGTTATCAGCCCTTGATTCCAGTCAGTAACTAGGAGTCAGCTCTTTAACAAGTGCTATAGCCCTGCTGGAGCTGTGATCAGTTTAAATAAAACCTGATTTACCATCATACAGGCTAATCCCTGCTGTCAATCAGGTCGGTGGACCTTTGCCGTTATTTTGGAGAAGATCAGGAGGCATACACCACAGCAATTTAAAACAAAAATATCTATTCTGTTTTCAGTCAATAATGAGAGTTTGGTATGAATTAAAGTATTTATTATTCAAAAGTTTAGTAAGCCATCTTTATTCCAAGTCATAAGTTTTATTTGTATTAATCTCAATAATCAAATATGAACAGATATCAAAATGCCTAATCAATAATCATATTAAAATCCATAAAGCGCCTTCCATACAGTAAAGAATCCCTATTCTAGGAATTAGGACAAAAGGGTGTCAGTTAGAACCCCTAACTAATTCCAGTTCGAGAGAGAGAAAGCTTTAAGCATAACATTTTGACATATAAAGTAGTTCATTAAATCAAAAGTCGATCAAAGCAGAACTCAGCAGAGTCTCAAAGCAGCGTGAAATCAAGATAAGGGAAATGGATAGGATCAGCAGTGGCAGTAGAAACCACAAATAGCAATGGGGTAAACAAATGTGGTATGGAAAGTGGTAACCTACTCTAGGAACATTCACTATTATACAGTCAAAAAGATTGTAGCAGTTTTCATGTTGCAGCTTCCATTTCTCTCGTCCAGTCACCTTTAGTTGATAATTCCGTATCTCCATTGTGCAGTCGACGGCACCTCATGATATACACAACACATCTTTAGCAGACAAGACAACAATAAAGTGTATTCAACACTTTTTTCAATATTTACTAAGTGTATTCTACACTTATCTCAAACTCAAGGGATCTTAGACTACCTTTGAGTCGGATAACCTCTCCAACTTCTTCACATTAAACACGTAAACATCACCAATTCATTCAAGACATAAACTTCAATTACTTTAATATCTCACTTATAAAGTTGATTCTTTTTATACTTTCCTGGGAATGCGTTTACTGTCCATCTTCTCAAACAAATACAATAGTCCCCAGACAGCAATGTTAGACTTGCAACTTAATTGTAACAATTTTAAGTTCACGTGGAACATTTTCTCAGTCAACACTACTTTCCCACATATTAACTAGATCTCTAACCTCCTGAATATCTAATTGTAAGTTTTGCTAACAATGATCTATGTAGAAGCTGAAACATCTATATACGAAAAGAAAACAGATTGAATGACAGCATCCTTTGGAATAAAACAAGGGGCAGATTTATAAGAAAGTCATGCAGCACAGCACAGCAAGTCACCTTGCCGCGCTGTATGACAGGGAAAGGGCAGGAATGTGCCGTATTTAAAAGAATATGGTTCATTCCTTCCTTTGTCCCTTCACTGGCACCGTTTTGGCTGTCTAGCACCATTGAAGGCACCCTTGCACCTGCATTTTAAGGAGGATCGTTTTGTGTAGGAAGGGGCACCTTCCTGCACAAAAACAACCCTCAGATGCATACTCCTCTATCTATATGTGCTGCAGAATGCAGTACATGTAGAAAGAGGAAGTAATGAGGAGAAATTGTGATATTTCTCCTTGTTATGCTTCCCCTGGGAAGCCATATATTTTTGGTGCATTCCCTGGTCTACCAGTGAAGGTAAATCTGGGAATGTGTCAAAATCCATGGGAGTTGCATGGGAACACCCACACAACGCCCATGGAACACCTTCCCAGGTCAGAGTAACACAACGATTTGCACTGCATTGCCTTACTTCTGATTTATCAAATCTCTCAGGGCATTCAAAGTAGCCTTGTGTGTCTTGATAAATCACATTTTGGGTTTGTAACGTGCATGTATCACATTGCATGGTACAAACACAATGCAAATCACTTCATAAATAGGGCCCCAGTATGTTAAAAGAGGTAAAGTTCAGTTTAAATGCTGCGTTTTTATAAGAGGTTTTTATCATTACTAAACGGCAATTTCTAATCATGTGTTAACAGTGTTCTCTGTGTAAGTAGAAACTGTTTAATGCGAGCATCTATGCAACTAATATTTATTTAAAAATGTGTTCATGCAAATGTCAAGAAATAATTATTTTCAGCATCTCTAAGCATTTCTAGTCATTTAGCTTTTCAGGCAATCATGCTTCAACCAATTGAGGCCTAGTACAAGTAAATATGGTTGCCTGGTTCACTGTTTAAATTTAAGCGTATTTTCTTTTCTTTACGTTAATTCTGCACATTTATAATAAACTGTATTATTTTCTTGAAATTATTAAAACGCACCCTCAGCTCTATTAAAGAATTGTAGCCTGGTAATGAGGGCAATACAGGATGTTAAATGTAATTTCAGCAAGTAACAGGCCAGAGTATCAGGCCAATGCGTGTCACAGAACAGAAGGCATTGAAAACAAGTATAGACTGAAACAGGAGGGCTAAAATGCTTGAAGATTTCTACATTAAAGGGGGCAGAATGTTCTCAACTGAACAAGGAGAAACAGAGAAACATTAGAAAGTTAAAGCAGAAATTAAAAGTCTAAAAATCGTCATAGATACAGCAAGAAAAAGTCCATACCTGGGGTCTGTTTCTTTTCATATAACCCTAAAGAAATTAATTTAGGAGTCAATGAGACTTTTATATCCAATTTGATAGCGAGAAATCTTTGTATTTTATTTTTGACTGCTTCCAAAGATGGACAAGATGCAAACATATGAACAATATCAGCACAGCAAGTGAAACAACGCGGACAATTGGTTCCCGGACCGGAACCCCACTTTGCGATTCATGCAGGTGTATAGTACAACATAAAACAGGTTTTAAAAAACTGGACTTGTAAGTTTTCCGACATTAAAACGGTTTGAGATAGGCTGAGGGCCTTTGCAAATTCATTTTCAGAAACCGTCAGCTTATTCTGCCACTTAATACACTGTTTATCAAGATAGTCTTTCATTTCATTGTTCAGTAACTGATAAATCATCCCAATGCGGACCGAATTCTGTGTTATTAAATTGTCAACCAAAACCTTTGTTTCATAACCGGTGGGGCCACCCACTTTCCGCTGGAAGAAATCCCTGACTTGTAGGTACTTAAAAAACTCCTTGTTGTTAATACTAAACCGTGCTTTTAACTCATCAAATGAAGCAGGGCCTGCGGGAGAAAATGAAGTACCTAATGTATCTATATCTGCCGAATACCAAGCTTGCATATAGCCATCATTATAAATTTCAGGTAAGTTTGGGTTAATCACAATCAGAGTATAAAAGTTAAATCTCCCCAAGCCAAAAAGTTTCCATATAGCGACCCAGGTTTATACGTACCTAAAATACACTTAAACCGTACTTTTTTGTATTAGTGTATTCCAGTTGACTCAGCAAACACCCCCAAGCCTCTTTGCCTATCAATAATGTGTATATAGAAGGAGTAAAGTTTCGAGAGGTCGTTAACGGGGACTTCGTTAATAAAATCCAGCCATATTGCAACATTGCTGCCCAGTAATATAATTTGAGATTGGGGGGAGCCCACCCACCTCTCTCTTTTGGGAGCGATACATACCTCAGTGCTTTTCTTGGCTTAGCATAGGCCCATAAGAATCTAGTTAATATGGCCTCAAAGGTTTTAAAACATTCAATAGGAAATTCTAAAGATATTGCTCTAAAAAATACGATATTTTAGGAAAAAAGATAATTTGTATAAGATTGCAGCGACCCATCATCGTAAAATGCAAATTATTTAATCTTGCCAACTGTGGCTAGAACCGCAGCCCCCTCAGTTCCAATATTGACTTGCCCGCCTAGTAGCCACATATAAAATGGAGAAGGTGATCGATTGTAGGAAAGGCTCTAAGGCAAAGGAAAAAGGACATTTAATATGGGCACCTTTACTCAGACTGGAAAACTGATGTTGTATGTAAAGTTAGGATGGATTGCTAACATTTACTCACTCTAAGCCCTGTCTCTTTGTGTTTATCTTTGCACACCGCACTTTAAGTAATGGCTGTAGGTTTATATCTGTTTTTATATATCGGAATTATTTATTGATGACATTGTACCAGGCTGTCCATCATCTGCGGATTAAGCCCAATATTGTACTTGTATATTCCGATATGCATTATGAACGATTGTATTCATGTTATTTATTTCCTGATCTGGGGTTGGGCAGGGGGGTTTTTTGGGTGTATTTATATGATGGAAAATGCTTAATAAAGATATAAAAAAAGAAAATTAAATCCTAAGTCATACGCCAGCCATTATTAGTCCTTCATCACATCATAATCTTCATTGAGGCTCCTAACTTTCCAATGCGCCATTAACATCCTGAAGGAGCATTGGAAGTGCTTGGAATTCGTAGCGTCTTGATTTCCCAAAGCTGAGTGAGCAGCAATTTATACTATGTTTTGGCACCATTATTAATGCATTCTATCGTACTTTATGGCTTAGCATTTTTCAAAAACAAGAACGTATGCCGGACCCTCACAGTGCACAAGTCCTGTATGACTACGCGCGTGGGACCTGGTCCAAAAAATCATTTGTACTTGAAAATCAGAGCCCAATAAACCCCTGACCAGTGGTTCACTCATCCACTGCACAAACACTAGTTTGTACCATTAAAGTAACTGTTCTTGCCTCATCATCAAATGGAGAAATTGCAGTTTATACCAAAACAATGTCTCATTACATTTGTTCTTCCATCCATTATGTTATAGCATTTGTATTGCAAGAGCCAAAGCAATGTAATGATTTTGTTGTAGGTTTTCTCCTGGATCTTTTTATCATTTCCAACAATAGCAGGCCAACAAAATGTGCTACTGAAGGGCAAGCTCTGCCTCTTAGAACTGCTGGCCATAACTATAACCACATAACCTATCAAAAATGGAAGCATACTTTTGAATGCAACATTGGACATTGTTTGCAGTTTTAATATGTCTAACGGAAATAATTCGCCTGTTGATACTGCTGCCTTCTTAAATGTATTGGTTACCTTGAACTGTTATTATCGCATTCTGCATGATATTGCTTGAAAAGGGAAAATAATGTATATGAGTCTAAGAGTAGATACATATTAATATAACTGTGCACAGAGGGGCTTATTATCATGTCGGCCAGAGTTGCCTCCAACCGACACCATCTCGAACTCGGGACTTACCGACCCGAGGTCGGCAATTCCGACCTCCTGATTACGATGCGATCGAACACTGTTCGGTCAGATTCCCACTGTTCTCTATGGCAGCTTGTGTTACGGCCATAAACCGGTTGTAATACAGGTTTCTATAGAGAAATAGGGGTGTGCAAAACCTTGCACCCTGTGGCAGGCACTGCATGGTGCCTGCCATACAATGAAGGGTTTTACAGGGGGTTAACCTAGGTACCCCTCGACCACCAACCATAGTCCGCAGAGGCAAGGGGGCCTGCTGCGTGCCCCCAAAGTCGCTTTCCGACAGATGTTTTGTGTTGGAAAGGCCTGCACGGAAAGGCTGTCGGAAACAGACATCATAATCCCAAAGCCAGAACACCGTCCATAGGGGATTACAGTATGGTACCAACTGACAGGAATACTCTGAGAGATGGTCAGAACCGAGTTGGAATGACCAGCTGGTTTACGTTCCAACTGCTGACATCGTAATCGAACGGTCAGACCGCAAGCCGACTAGCGGTCGGAGGCTTTCTGACTGACATCGTAACCAACCCCACAGTTTCACAAGAACACATAATGTGCATGTGGCATTATTATACATTACCTGCTATATATTTTGGGGTGTTTCCTCACCAGTGACACTCTGGATATGAATTTATTTTATTTCCTTTTCATAGGAGTAAATGCAATGGAAGATGCCCCTAGAGGGCACAAGGGCATTTACCCACGTCCTCGCTCTGCCACTATTGCTTGGCACCTTACAGCTTTTATGTGAAAACAAACTATCTCATGATCGTTTGCATGTAAAAGCTGTAATATTACCTGGTCAGCAGAAGAAGGCATCACTAGCTGGATTGTGCATGTGTCTGGCAGGGGCTGTCACACTTCAGTCTCACACGGGCACAATACATATCTGAGATGGTTCACTAGTGTCACACAGTGCAGCATGTCAGATAATTGAGCTTAAGGGTTTGTCAATCACATGCCCTTTTGCTCTGTCAGAAGCTGAATAGAGAAAACAAAGTCTACCTCGATTCCTACAAACCTATTCCAGCTTCTGATTGGGTGGAAGCTCATGGGCCTGCCGCATGTATACTGTAGATGTAAGAGGAGTCATAAATCATGGGTCGGTACCAGGTACGTTTTTGTGTTTAGCAGGCTATATGTGTGCTTGTCTCTTTGCTGAGGAGCAGTGACGGCTCCTCCGCTATGGCGGAGGAGCGTCACCCCAGTGCTCGTTGAGCAGTGCAAAAGGAAAAGAAAATCATAATAATAAGAATTTATTATCATTTTATTTGTGTGTGCCATTCAAAACCATGTTAGGTGTGGGGCGGGGCTGAGCTCCCCCCCCGTCAGAGGGAGACGGAGTGGTTTGCATTCCCTAAGTGCGCAAGAAGGCTTGGCCGGCCAGTCATGCGCACTTAGCATGTTCTCCCCTGGGCTGTGTTACACAGCCCAGTGGAGAATATGCCCAGCCTCCCAGGTACTGCCTGAGCTGCCAAACAGGCTGCTCAGACCAATGTGCTACAGAGTGAGGACGGAGGTGAGACGTGCACCCCAGTGCTCGTTGAGCAGTGCAAAAGAAAAAGAAAATCATAATAATAAGAATTTATTATCATTTTATTTGTGTGTGCCATTCAAAACCATGGACTGGACTTTTAAGTTTGCCGCATGTATACTGTAGATGTAAGAGGAGTCATAAATCATGGGTCGGTACCAGGTACGTTTTTGTGTTTAGCAGGCTCAACGAGCACTGGGGTGACGCTCAGCACAGCAAGTAAACAACGCGGACAATTGGTTCCCGGACCGGAACCCCACTTCGTGATTCATGTAGGTGTGTAGTACAACATAAAACAGGTTTTAAAAAACTGGACAAAACCATGTTAGGTGTGGGGCGGGGCTGAGCTCCCCACCGTCAGAGGGAGACGGAGTGGTTTGCATTCCCTAAGTGCGCAAGAAGGCTTGGCCGGCCAGTCATGCGCACTTAGCATGTTCTCCCCTGGGCTGTGTTACACAGCCCAGTGGAGAACATGCCCAGCCTCCCAGGTACTGCCTGAGCTGCCAAACAGGCTGCTCAGACCAATCACTGTGCTACAGAGTGAGGACGGAGGTGAGACATGCAGTGGCAAAGAAGGTAACTTTATCTTTTGTTTTTTTCATCCCTCCCCCAGCCTCACCACCCTGTTCCGAGGCAGCCGCCACTGCTGAGGAGTGCATGTGCATGTCTGTGTGACAGTCTTTCTGTTGTGATGTCTGTCTGTGTTCAAGTATGTTTTCTTTTATTCCTGAGTGTGTGTTTAAGTATGTGTGTGTGCGCGCATGTATTTGTGTGTGTGTCTGAGTGTCTGAGTGTGAGATTTGAAAACCTTTGAAGGGATTGGCAAGGACCAAGGCAGAGTGCTTTTGGGCTTCTAGGGGCCCCAACACTTCCAAAATCCACCAGCTATCATTGAGAAAATCACTGCTAAATCCTCAGTGGGAATAAACTGTTTGTAGGAAAACTCGTTGGGATGATTGTGCCCTGGGTGGAGATGGCGCTCTATCTTTTCGGTGTATATTATATTATTGCAAAATTTTAGTTAAAGGTGTCCAGAGAGGGGGTAATCATCCACCACCCCACAATTCAGATCCACGGATCTGTACACAAATTCTTAACAAGCCCTGGCACACATATAAACAGTGTAACAAGTAAATCACTTATGTTGAGGAACCAAGTATATCATAAATGTTTTGTTTTAATGATTTCTTGTTGTGGAAACTCCAGCCAAGACGTGTTTCGACGATCGAGACAAGAGACCCGCGACTTCTTCAGGGCTTAGTAAGTATGACAAAGTCTTTGGAGCCTTCTGGCTGGTTATAATTCCGTCCCAGCCTGAGTATGGCTGGGAAATTTCACGTGCAGTAGTGGCTTCAATGTTAGGATTTTCAACGTGCACGACTTGGAGTAAAATCTGTGCAGGGAATCTTAGACTGTATATCTAGTCAGCCCTCGGTGCACTGTGTGTGGCAGTGTCCGGGCTATGTCCGACCGCGGCACTTCAGTATGGCTGCTGTAAGTCGAAGTCCGTGTCTCCCTCTTTCTCTTCCTCCACCCATCCATTAATGCATCCATTGCTCAATCCATCCTTCTCCCTATCTTTCTCTCCATCTATCTATCATTGTCCCCTTCCTTCATGTCATTCATATATTTTCCTTTCATTCATCTATCCACACTTCCCTCATCCACCTATCCACTGTTCTTTCCATTCACCATCCAAACATCCTTCTTTTCATCTATCAAATTCTCCATGTTTTTCTTCAGCCCTCCTTCCTGCTTTACTTTTTTTTATTCTGCTCTTCCATACCATTTGCCCCCATTTACTCCATAGCTCCAGTATTGGTGCTTATGAGTGTCTGTTTGAAGATCAGCATTTCCAATTACAGTTAAGGGAGAACTAAACAACAATTCAATAGCAATTTGGGTTAAACACAATTGCCTTGTGTCACCCATCCCTGCTTAAGCTGCAGTGGCGGCTCCTTCGCCTTGGTGGAAGAGCATCGCCCCACTGCTTTTAAGCAGTGCGTGGTGTACATAGTAGAAACATAAAATGATAATAACTTTGCGTTATTATCATTTTATGCTTCCAGCTGCTTTGCGGGCGGATGGGTGGGGCTGCTCTGCTCTCAAAGCAGGACAGGGAAGAGTGATTTGCCCACTCCTAAGTGCGCAATGACTGTGTGGTCGCCCTCTTGGGCCACCCAAACCAGTCATGCACACTTTCCCCTTTTCTATGCAGGATGGGTTACAGCCTGCATAGAGAACATGCTCACCCCTCCAGCCTCTGGTTGAGCCCTGTGTCACGGCACTCAGACCAATCACAATGCTGCATTGCAGTGTTGTGATTGGTTATGGGGAGGTAGCCTGGCTGTCTGCTTCCTGTTCCTGGAGCGAAGACAGGAGAGCAGGAGCAGAGATGTGGGAACCGGCAGAAATGTATTTTTTCATGTTTTATTCGCAACACCCCCGCGAACCCTTGCGATCCCCCCGCAACATCCCGCGTGCCCACCCTGCTATCTGTGAGCCATACCGGCAGCCCCAGTTAAGCAGGTAAAGCTAGGGGTTCATGACGCCGTTTGTATGAAAGCTCCTGTACCCTATGGGATGTAGTAAATGTGATATTATTCTATATCCAATTTATCAAAACATGAATCGACAAAGGACAGATTTTTGAACTTTGCAGTGTTTGTTATATAGTTTAAGGTAAATCCGCAGCAGTGCAAGTGCTCCATCCATAAACGTGGAATTTGTTTCACCATAAGGGAGTTGAGATATTTAAAACATGCGGTAAATATAGCCAATTTAAGTTATGCAATGAAAAATCTGAAACAGGCAAACAAATCTTGTGTAGAACGAGTGTGTTACAATGTCAGGCAAAGATACCTGGGCTGCGCAGAGATAATTATGATCATTATTTATACAGAGCACGAGAAGAGGAAACAGCAACACAATAAGATCCGTGATTATTGGTAGCAGAAGAGAACTGATTTGTGACGTGATATGTTTATAATAATTGGTGAGCTGTTTTCTATAAGATGTTATTGAATGTTAAAGGTTTTCTCCAGGGGATGCCAAGTTGCAGGGACCACTAATCACTCTAAAAGTTAGAACACAAGGGGCCTCTACTAAACAGAATACGAAATACAATGGGTAACGCAATCAACCCTTGACGGCTTGGGTAGTATAAAATAAACAGGTAAGTGTGCCAACATGGGATTTGTTTATGCAATTAGTTTGAATTATTTTTACTTTTTACTTAAAGCAAGCTTTTATGATATGCTTGCAAATTAATTCCTTTTGAAATAATTATCTGTGCACAAACAACTCATATAGTTTAGTTCTCTACAAATATGAAAACAAGCATATGTCAAAAGGTTATATGGAAAGAATTTATCAATGAATAACGTATCAAAACACTGGTGTATATTGAAAAAATAGATTTTATCGTATTTAAAAAGTAATGCTCAGAGGTACTAGATCACTGAACACACAATGTAACAGGAAGTTGCATACATAAATAGTTGTTCTTTATACTTCTCAGTGACCATTGTGTACACTTTTTTCAAAGTACTCATGCTGGCATCAGCCACAGCTTGAGCAGGAGGCCCCATGGGAATAATCTCCCTGAACAACAGTGTTAGACCTGGCATCTTTTGGCGTGTTTCCTGTCTTTTTGCTTTCTAACCTACTGGCTTAGACACTGTTTTTGCTGGTTTAGTGTCTCTGCGCACTCCCTCACTGCTGTTCAGTGTTAAAGTGCAAGTGCTCCTATTATAAATTGTATTATGGATTGGTGTTTCCATGGTTGGCATATATGATTTACTGGTAAGAACTTAGTAAAGTGCACTGAGAGTGCCAGGGCCTGTAAATCAAATACTGCTAGTGGGCTTGCAGCACTGATTGTGCAACCTACACAAGCAGCCTTTCAAAGGATTCTCAGACCTGCCACTGCAGTGTCTGCATGCAGTTTTTACTGCCATGTTGACTTGTCAAGTGCACCCACTTGCCAAGCCAAAACCTTCCCTTTTATTACATGTGAGTCACCCCTAAGGTAGGCCCAAGGTACCCCAATGGACAGGGTGCAGTGTATGTGAAAGGCAGGAATGTCCTGGTGTGTGTGACGTGCCCTGATGGCGAACTACTGTGTCATTAGTTTTTCACAGTTAAAAAGCTATCTGTCCCATGAATACTTGGTAACATTTTGCGAGTATATCTTCCCATTGGGACAGATAGAGAAATGGAGTTTAGTATGCCTGAACTCAGAATGTTGACATGGGTAACTGTGTGGGTGGAAATTCCTGGACTTCTGGTGCTATGACTTTAGATGCTCATAATTTATAAGTGGCACATTCCTCGTAAATGGCTACACCCAAGAGCCATTGTGGAAATAAGTATATAGAGGGATGGAGGATTGTGACCTCTTGATATGTCAAAAGGAATCTGGAAAAATTATCAAACGTCTTCTTGTGTTATTCGTGCTTGGTTTTTATTAGAGTTTTTTCCGTGAGAAGGAGAAACAGACTATTGAAAGATAGCCGACACGTGTTTCGCCCTAGTGGTCCATTGACCGTGGGCTTTTTCAAGGCAAAGCTTTGTTGTATGTGGAAGTAATCTTCGTGTTTCTCAGGAAAGACGTTGTTTGGTCTCTGCGGTCCTGGAACAGATAATTTTTCTATTCTGTTTTTGAAAATACCACTATTAGAAAGTAGCTATTTTCTTGCTTAGGCAGTGTTCCTGTGAGGATGTGGATTGACTGTCTGGCTTTGGACTGACAGGAGCTGGAGATGTGCATTCTCTTCAGACAGCCACTGGGGGGGTCGAGGTGTGTCCTGTCCTTTCTAGATGAGTCAGGGCTGGGCTGAATTGACCTGGGCTGCATTTAGAGTAGAGGGAGGAGATTTACTTGCACCTGAATGGGCCTCGTCTGCCTTGGACAATGCTGTCTACGCCTACTGCTAGGAAGCTGGGCCAGAGAGGACCAAACTGGTTTGGGGCAAGCCCAGATACTCTCTGCCCAAGAGAACAAAGAGATATGCAGTATAAAAATTGAGGCCCAGGCCCCAGAACTTTAGAACTTGCTTGGATCAAGGAATCTGCCAAGAAGAAGAGCTGAAAGAACTGCCAGGAGGAGTACTGCCACTTTGCTGTGTTGTTGCTTTGCTGGGTTGGTGTGCAGTTGCTGCTTCTGCCTTGAGCAGTGAAAAGACTGGACTGAACTTTTTTTACTTGTTGTTGAGTATCTCCAAGGGTTTGAAATATAGCTTACCTCCTGTTCACAAAGTCTCAGGAACAGCAAAGACTGCACTTACCTCTGGTTACCGCCTTTTGAACTGTGGGATTCAGTTGCCACAGAGGGGGAAAGCAGCCAACACCGTCACTAACACCACTGCAGACTCTGTGTCCTGAAGGCTCCACACTTCGCACTGCAACCCTGGTCTCACCAACGATGACGACCGCAGCTGCCACTGAGTCGCTGCTTGCATCTTGACTTGTGGGCACCGCACTCCGCACCGCCTTGCTTCAGTCCACCACCCTGGTCTCACCGACAATGTTGCTGCCCACTGACTGTGACACCTGTGACCACACCATGGTTTGGGGGCACCGCTCGTAAGTTACATGATGCACTGCCCTGTCCCACACCGCCTGTACTGTTGCTTGCACCATGATCAGAATGTATGACGTTACAACGCATACATTTACAATGCGTGCCTTTACAACGCAGTTTTTACATCGCAACATCCTTTACAACTCATTCTTTTACATTGCATGCCATTACATTGAATTTTTAGAAACCACCTTTACAACGCATTCCATTACATCGCATTATACCATTACAACACATATCATTGCAACGCATACCATTACATCGCATTTAAGGTAAGTATTGGATAGTGTAGGGGTAATAATTACTATTCTAACTCCAGTGAGTGCAACAGTAGGGTAAGTGTTGGATAGGGTAGGGGTAAAAAATACTTTTCTAACTCCAGTGAGTGCAACAGTAGGGTAAGTGTCGGATAGTGTAAGGGTACTATGCATTGTAATGGTATGCATTGTAATGACTTGCGATGTAATGCTTGCGTTGTAGTGACATGCGTTGTAATGACATGCCTTGTTGTGACATGCGATGTAATGGCTGCGTTGTAATGACATGTGATGTAAGGGATGTTGCGATGTAATGACTGCTTTGTAAAGGTAGTGCGATGTAATGACTGCGTTGTAAAGGTTGTTTCCCGACCTGTCAGCACCGCCACAAGCACCACCTCACTCCGCATTGCAGCCCTAGTCTTGCCGATGCTGCTAGCTGACCCTCACCGAGAACCATTGCCTGCACTGTGACTTGAGGGCATCGCACCCCGGACCACTACGATTCACACCGCAACCACGACGGTTGCCACGACAGGCCGCACTGACGCGGTCGGCTGGAACCAAAGGTACTGTTTACGAGTCTGCTGAAACTAACGCCGGTCCGCACCGATGCGGTTGGCCGGAACTGTTAGATTCTGTTGTTTTCAGCACCACGGTAGCACAGGACAGAGCTACCGACTTCAAGAAACTGCATTTTCAAATCCTACTTGCAAAGTGCCTATCTTCTATTACTGTAGGTTGGTCATTTATTGATTTGGTCTTGTTTGCACACATAAATATTGGTTCTTTTTCTAAAACTGATGGGGGTGTCTTCTTGTAGTGTTTTCACTGTATTACCGTTGGTCACACACTGCTTCTGAGATAAGCCTGACTGCTTTGCTCGTTCCAAGCTACCAAGGGGGTGAGCAGAGGTTATTTTTGGAGTGTATCTCTCTTATCCTGACTAGAAGGAAGGGCCCCTATTTGGACAAAGGTGCAAACCATTGCCAACTAGAGACCCCCATTTATAACAAACAGGATGGAAAGAACTATAGAGGGTCTCCCTTTCACATGAGAGCAAATGGATATCTCAGAGGACAACAAATGTGCAGTTTAATGGGCTCCTCTTAGTACAAATCATAAAGGCAGATGATCTTTTAGGCAATTGGGATGGTACTGATGCACAGGTTGTCATGGACTTTCACCTTTACAAGGCTTTCAGACACGAAGCAGAACATTTATCAAGTTTACAAGCACCAACACTAGTAGATGGAGCAACCATAACTGTGTAAAGATTGGGAAGTACCTCTCTGAAGACTCTGCCTTTTCAGTAGTCTCTGGCCAGGAAGATATTAGCATGGCTAGATATGTGGTGTTGCTTTGGCTAGGACGCAAGTCATTGTGAGGTATTTTATAAAGTGGGCTAGGTTATGCATATAATTGGGAATGATGAACATCACCTCAGTGCATAATTCCCCACTGCTGTATGGCAACCTACATTCTCCCACAAAATTCAGTACGTTATTTTTAGCTGTAATGTGTTTACTGTTTTTCACATCAACAATGGACAAAAACAAGATCAGAAAAATAGAAATAACGCGGTGAGTGGTATAGAATATGCAAAAAATAGAAAGGATGCTTGTAAGAACAATTAGAGCATCATAATACTTTATATGGTTAATGAAAACACCAGGATGCTTTACAGGGAGAATGAAGGTGTCATGATACAGTGCATGGAGAACAGAAACATTAGAATAGGTTGAACAAAAATTAGTCCAGTATGTTCTGTTTGAATAACAAAGGCATCAGATATTCCTTTTACTTGGAATAAAAGCCATAATTCTATAATTATGTAGAAGAAAGCCACCAGAATCAGTCGTATGAATAATTAATATATCAGAATGCCTAATAATAGAAAAAGGCATAACAATTATTGAATGGAGTATATTAACAGCAACAAATTTCATATAGTTAAAAAATGCCCAATATTATATTTACAGAAAAAAGATATCTCCCCTCCGGGATCCTATATGTCAGTGAGCAAACCCGATCTGTTTGTGTAGCAGTCCCCCTCTCTTTCCCCACCAGCTTCCTATGTGGTGCATTCACATTGCACCTTTTCCTGTGTGACCATATGTTACCACTGTGACATAACATTGGCAGTCACTATTTGTTAAAGCTTAAAACATCCCAATTCACGCCTTGAACATTATTGGGTAAAACTTTCTTGCTCTTCCAAAATTGGGCCATATCTCCTGACTTCTGTCTTCAGGGCTCTGAGGTAGAAGCAACTGATCGACGTTCTGATTGCTTGATGCACTCTCCAAATAGATGCATTTACTCAAGGTTTCTTGAGCCTTGAAAAAGTCATCAAATTCGACGAAACATGTGTCTGCTGTTTTATTCTTGGATCTCACAGAAACTGAATATCAAAAGAAATAATAAAAGTGTTTGGGACACTTAAACCCATAAGGGGTTTTGTATAGTTTGGATCTTTATTCATTTGACTTTTATTGTTCTGCGTTGGATGACACCTTTGGACCTGTTGGATTGACGGACCTTATATTTATTTGTCGCTGTGCTCTGGAAATGCTTTTTATATTGACCAGATGTTATGTTATGCTATGCTATGATATGTTATGTTATGTTATGTTATTGCCACTTGATATAGTGCAGCGACTCACAGCCGAAGGTGTATCTTGGCACTTCACTAATTGAGGTTTGTAGTGACATTTGAACAACCACTTCTTTTAAAAGTCTTTTAAACATGTCTAGTCTGTGCACAAACACATTTGCAGAGGGAGTTTATTTAAATGAAATGAGGCAAGATATGAGAAGGATCTGCTCCCAAATCTTGTAGGGTGGAAACAAGGAATCTGTAGCAGAGTTTTGTTTGTGGATATGAACAGTCTGGGGTGCAGTAATGGCAGACCTTGTTGTGCAAGTAAACTGGTGCCTTGCTGGTTAGCGCGTATGAGTAAAACAACAAAGCTTGAAAATGGTGTGCTTTCTGACTGACAGCCAGTGCAAAGGTTCCAGAATGGGTGCAGAGGAGGAGCGTGAAGGCAGGTTGCAAATCAGCCAGGCAGCAGTGTTCTGCATGACCTGAAGCTTAGACATCAGTATATCATTTTCCCCAACTAGCCGCGTGTTTCCATAGTCAAGGTGACTTGTGATCAAGGGCTGGATTAGGGTTTTCCTTGAGGCAGACAGGAGCCAAGGTAAGACTTTCTCTATAAGACACATTGTGGTAAAGCAAGAGCCACAGATAGCACTGATCTGGTCTTTCATAGATAGTGTCTGATTCAGTTTTATGCTGGGTTTTTTACTACCTGTCTCAGACATTAGGCTAAGCCTAACTCAACAGGCTACCAGTCTGAAGATCAGAGCTCCTCAGCCTTTACAATCAGCAGTATCCCAGTCTTGTTGCTGTTTAATTAAAGACAGTTACTTGTCATCCAGTTAGCAGTTTTTCTCATGCGGTCGGAAAACCAAGGATTGTCCTTATCATGGTCCTGCCTGATAGACCTGCCATCTTTGGTGTGTTTTTCCCCTGTCTATTTGCTTCTGATCTCCTGTTTTTGACTGTGTGCTGCATTTGGTTTTTGCTGGTTTTAGAGCTCTAGACACTTTACCACTGCTGATCAGGGTTAAAGTGCAAGTAATCCCTGTGTAATCCCATTACCCTGACTTGAAGGAACCGTCCCTACTTGGACAGAGGGCAGGTCACTGTCAACTAGAGATGCCCATTTCTAACAATGGTGGTCAGCGGTGAGGATAGGACTTGTGTTTGTACTTGACATACAGTGATTAGTGTATACTGCCACCAGATTGCAGACCATTACGCAACGACATGCTGTTTTTGATTTTTTTCCTCTTCTTTGCAACTCCTGAGTTTTATCTACAAGTCATGTCTCAGTCTGGTGAGCCAGCAGTTGGAGCTGCAGAGTCAGAATTTGAGCTAAAGGGGTAGAAATCCTACACGGTACCCCAACTTAAAAAAGTTCAGCAAGAAGCTCAAATGTCCTATCAAGGGCCTCACTAAAAAGGAGTAGCGTCAAAAGAGGCTGAGGAGCCAAAGGCCTGGGTGGAAGCACAGGAGGCTGGGAGGCACCCAGAGGAAGAGAATGATGATGTGGAGGAGAAGAGCTTACAGGGGTATGTTGTGGATCAGGATCTGCCTGGGAAGAAGGCACCTTCCAGGGCAAGCAGCAGTGTCTCTACCAGAGGTCTGTCCCCAGAGAAGCTGAAGGACAGGCGGGAGACCAGGAGGCATCAAATTGTGCTGGAAAGGCTCAGGATGGGGCATGAAAGGGAGCTCTAGAAGCATAAATTGGCAGGAGAGTAGAAAAAAATGATATTAGATCAAGAAGTAAGCCTGAAGGAGGTGGACTTGAAAGCCAAGTCCAGCACAGATGGTGGCAGCATTCATCCATGCAAACTGAGAGAATGGTGCACTGGCCAAAGCATGTAAGGAAAGAGAATACCAAAGGAAATGAAACCCTGAGATGGTTTCAAGGTTATGAGGCAGGGCCTCACATGAATGGGCTCCCTGAGAAGCACTGATGGGCAGGGATATGGAATCTCTTCACAGTGGAGGGGAGGGATACCTTGCTAGCCCTGGGGGACAACCTTGCACCTACATACCCATAGACGAATGCTGACTTACTCACCCAGTATGGTCTTACCCCTGAGAAGTACAGGGATCAGTTTAGACAGAGTAAGAAACTTGATTACCAGACATGGTTTGAATTTACAGATTCTTTTTGCAGAGCTTTGGATGTTTGGGTGTAGAGCAGTAATGTAACAGATTACCAGGGGCTGTACATTTTAATTGCATGGGAGCACTTTTCTGGTATAGGTTTTGCATAGCTGCGCCAGCACCTGATGGACAGCAGGCTTACTGAACCCTGGAAGCTTGCTCAGGAGGCAGACCACTGGGTGAGTACCAGGGTCCACAAGAAGCGGTATGGGGGAATTCCACCAAATGTGGGTACTGTCCCCATCAGAAGAGTGGGGGGAAAGTATACAGTAGGACTTCTCAAAAGGGCCCCAAACTAGTTCAGAGGGTAAATATTCCTGCCCCTAGGTGATAAGAAACCATTGAAATCTCCAGGAAAGCCTGGAGAGAGGGGTCCCAGGAAGTGTTATGCTTCTGATCAGGAGGGTCACAGGAGAGGTGACCCCAAGTGTCCCACGTGGGCACAGCCCACCAACCGGTGGGCAAACAAGGGTGATGGCTAGTGTAGCTCTTGGGGAAGAGTTGGTCCCAAGAGGGTTGTGGGGACCCAGCTGAGATGACCCTTGTCTCACTAGGGGGCAGTGAGATGGTCCAGAGAAACCTAATACCTGATAACACTGAAAAATTCAGGCAGTGGGTGACCATCAATGGACAGATAGTAGAGGCTCTGGGAGACACAGGAACCAGTGTGACTACTGTCAGGTGCCACCTGGCATCTGAAGAGCAAGTAGTCCCTGATGTACTTCACCAAGATGTTGCAGTAGACAACAGTGGGCGCTTCTGTAAAATGGCTCAGGTTCCCTTTGAGTGGGGGTGTCTCAGGTTCTGTGCATGTAGCTGTGAGCCAATCTCTCTAGGAAAAAATGCTTAGAACGCTTCATGCCAAAGATGGCTGCAGACGGGGTGAAGCAGGAAGTGGAGCAGCAGTATAGACTCTCTCCGCATCAAACGGATATGCCGCGGTTGACCAGAGAGTGATCAAAGTGGAAACAGACAGTTTAGTGCCAAAGTAAGTAGAAATTAACATAAACAGTTTAAAACACTAAAAGTGTGGTGTGTAATGCAGCACTTGCCTCTGAATTAGCTGCACATCTGAGTACTCATTCACCTTAAGTAGGCCTCACCATCTAGGAGAAAACACCTTGCCTGCTGCCTGCTCATGATTACTGCGGACAGTTTTCAACAGAAAGTCGGCAGCAGTTCAGACGATCTCTGCAACAATCAGCTAGGCCTTGGCAGAACGGAGAGTGATCAAAGTGGAAACAGACAGTTGTGTCTGAAGCCCTGCCCCCTTGTGGAGAATGGCGCAAGAACAGCACAAGTGCCAAAGTAAGCAGAAATTTACATAAACAGTTTAAAACATTAAAAGAATGGTGTGCAATGCAGCACTTGCCTCCAAGTTAGCTGCGAGTCTGCTCACTCATTGGCCTTAGGTAGGCGTCTCCAAGGTAGAAAAAAAGCCTTGAAAGATTCATGCCCAAGATGGCAGCAGACAGGGTCAAGCAGGAAGTGAGGCAGCAGTACAGACTCTCTCTGCAACAATCAGATATGCCATGGAAGACCAGAGAGGGGAAACAGCGTTTACAACACTGCCATCACATCGCATTAATGTTACAACACGGTCCTTACAACGACCGCGTTGTTAGAACGTGATACCTTTACATCGCAAGTCATTAGATTGACTTGCTGTAGGGGCGCTCTAACATAAGTAATAGTATCATTTACTATTCCAACACCTTCCCTACTGTTGTGCAGGCTGGAGTTGAAATAGTAAATTATCCTATTCCTAAGTCCAGCGTGCCCCGTACAGCAAGTCGATTTAATGAGTTGCAATGTGAAGGTATCGTGTTCTAACAACGTGGTCGTTGTAACAACCGCGTTGTAATAGAACGCAATGTAATAGTATGCCTTGTAACATGCTATATTCCCAGAGAGTGATCAAAGTGGAAACAGACAGTTTAGTCTGATCCCCCGCCCCCTTGTTGAGAATGGCACAAAAACAGATCAATGCCAAAGTAGGCAGAAATTAACATAAACAGTTTAAACACTAAAAGTGTGAGGTGTAATGAAGCATTTGCCTCTGAATCAGCTGCGTGTCCGCACATTCATTGGCCTTAAGTAGGCCTCTCCAACTAGGAGAATATGTAAATTGTAGCGGGATCCAAATTGAAGAGAATTGATTTTTGTAGAAAAATTCTCGGGGCTCAAATTTCATCCCCAACTTATATATACCACAAGGAATTGAACCTATATTATGTGGAGGATTTTATTAAGTCTCGTCCAGCTATATTCTGGTTAAAAATATGGCAGAACCCCGCTGCGATTTTAACAAGAGAGATAATTATAGATTGCCTTAAATGTGATAAGGGTGGTAGTATACCCTGGCTTGCTGCAGTTAAAAATAGTTTAGCCAGTGTGAAGTTGGAGCACATTTTTTTATGTCCACTAGCACTGGAAGACATAAGTACAAAATCACTTAGGGGGGCGCTGTATGACCTGTATCATAAAGAAAGACAGAACATCGAGCATCATAAATCATCGATTGTTAGGTATATGCCCCTTCTGGAGGTACCGAGCACTCAACATCATATGCCACAGAAATATCTCAGGAAGGATATAGGGAGATGGAAAAGGAGCTTACTTTTCCACCTATGGGATGGTAGCATAAAATATTCACTCTGCTTCCCGAGAGGATTTAATAGCAACCTTGAGCAGTTGTGTTGTCCATGCGGTATTGGTAGTAAACAAACATTGTTACATTTTTTACTTTTTTGTAAATTTTACGCTAGATATACAAAACAGTACTTAACTCCCTATTTTAAGGCATGGGCTATTTTTGATTTTAAATTAACATATTTTGAAATTTTACGGCTAGGAAGTGATGATTTCATCTTCCGAGTAAGCACGTTCTTACAAGCTGCGGTACGCTCACGTGCTTCTATGAATGAACTCTAATGTGCCACAAATTTTGTAACACCGCCTAGTGAAATTCATCTTTATCTTTGCTCTTATAATGGTCATTAATATTGCCCGTAATCAAATATTTTGATAATGCTGCTTGTATTGGTAGAATTGAAAATGGGGCTTTAGTTAAATTATATCTGTACCTTGATGCCTATAATTGTTTGACTTATTGCACGTTATCGCACTTTATTTGTAATATACTGCCGATTTTGCACATTGGTCTAAACCTCATACTTTGTTATTAATGCTTCTAGATTTTGCAGGTTCGTCCAACCTTTTTATTGTAATTTTATTACTGTAATTTTGTATTTGTATAGGATGATATTGTATATTTATATGTTTTAAAACTTGTATTGTATTTGCCATTGGTAGTGATGAATTGCGCTTTTATGGATATTTTTACCTGAATAAAGATTATTTGATTGATTGATTGAATAGGAGAAAATGCCTAGACCGCTGCCTGCCCAAGATGACTGCAAACAGTGTCAACCAGGAAGTGGAGCAGCAGTATAGGCTCCGTCCGCAACAATCAGCTATGGCGTGACACAGTGGAGAGGGATCAAAGTGGAAACATACAGTTTGTTCTTTACAACCCCACTCTGCTTTTGGAGAACTGTGCAAAAACAGCACAAGTGGCAAAGTAAGCAAAAATTAACATAAACAGTTAAAAAAATTAAAGCGTGGTGTGCAAAGCAGCACTTGCCTCTGAATTAGCTGTAACTAGGAGGTTCCTCTTGTTCCTTATGCATATATTTCAGTTGTACGCCACCAATTGCAGGTATGGTTGACTTCACTCACAATGATCTACTAGTACCAAACTATTCCTACAGTCTCATCCTAAAACTTACCTACAATTTCCATGTTCAATGAGTCTCCCCTCAATTCCATCTGCAAGTGAGCTACTAAACTGGCTAGTGTTTGGCCTTATTGTATAACAGAGCTCCCTGGATCCCCAATCTATCCGCAATATGGAGGGGACTACTGTAAGACTTGTGTCAATTGTCAAACATTTCTTTAAAAGATAAGTGCACTCTATCTATTTTTGAACTGATCACAAAAAGAGGGTCAAATGAAGCATAATTGTAGTATAATTGTTGTAAGTTTAGGTAGGTACATAGAACTATAGAGAGAGGTAAAAATTTGAAAGAGAGGAGCATCACTGGGACTGTAATGACTCATACAGAATGTTTTTTTTTCAGATTCTTAGTTCATAGATGGAAAAGACCGGCTGTCTTGCTCTTCCTTTTTTAAACTTCTAAGTCTGGTCTGCAATCTTATGGCGCCTTGGCTGCAGGAGTGCAAACATTCACCAGAGATGCTGAGCTTGTCTGTAAGATAAGGGGGGTGCTGGTTGTGATAGCTTTGTGGTAGCTTTTTAAAATATGCATTTGGATCAGAAGATCGTGCAGGCCAGAAAGGGGAGTCAGGACAGCGGTGATGCGATCATATTTCTTCAGGCCCTAGATGAGACATGTTGCAGCATGTAGGATGTCCCTGAGGGGTGCCATTGTGAAGTCTCGGAGGCATGGAATAGGGCATTACCACCATCCAGGTGTGTGAGTACGAGTGCTTAACCAGCTGTTGTGAAGTCGCTTTCTGGACTTTTATGTCATCTGTTTCTCCCTTGCGAAAGTTGCTATTGATAACACAAACCTTCTCAACAAAAAGTCTCTGAACCTTGCCTTTTACCAACACAATCCCATGCCTAAATGTGCTGTTGGTATGTATTTCACACCTATGCTGTTCAGTATACTGAAAAGTTTACCTGAAGACACTCAGTGGCATATTCTCAAGGATCTATCGCTGAGTTATCAGCACTTTATCGCAGCCAAAGTTGTGATAAATTCATCGCCCCATTCACAAGCTGGCGCTAATAGCCCATAACACCAGTTTACCTGCGATAACAGTCGCAAAAAACATCGCCACAGATGACCCCGCTAATGAAATGCAGAGTAGGTGTTCCCGTGCAAAAAGTCGCGACAACACCACTTCGCAACATTCTCAATGACCAGCCAGATCGGCGATAAGATCACAAAACATGCAATAAGGCACGTTAGCAGCATGAAATTAACACCTGCTCTCACCTGGTGTAAAGTCGGACGACAACTGGCACCAGCCAAGGGAGCACAGCCCATAACCACACATGAAGAACAACAGATGCCCTGGAGCAACTGATAATGCAGCCAGGAGCCCCAATAGGGGAACAACACCCACCGCCACCACCCACAGGATGCCACCCTCCCCCCCCACTGGGTCTCTACCCCGGGCACCCCCCCCTTTGGAGAAAGATATTGCACATTAACTCCACTAAACCATGAACCAAACAAATTGCCTAAAGTCGCACAATCACAAGACCTAACATACATGTGTGGCCAGAAAAAGGGAAATCACACATTCATATCATAATATCCAAATAATACGTTTATTACAGAATAAACCCAAAACAACAAGTCTGAAGAGGCATGGCGGGCCTTCTCAGGACATTCTGTAAGTCACAGCCTGCAAAACAGAAATCTAGATAAGAATGTGTGTCATGCGCTCATCGAGAGAAAGAGAGGGAGAGAGAGAGAAAGAAAGGGAGAGAGAAAGAGAGGGAGACAGAGTGCCGACACTGCGGACCTAGGCCTCACTGCTCACCTGCTGACACCGGTGTGTCTCCAACCACGTGCAGGTATACACTGTAGTCCCCCAGGTCCCTCTTCTGAAACAGTTTCCAGAGACATGATTGGCAGAGTCCATACAGTTGCACATGCCATCATCACTTGCCCGCCCCTGCACACACAGACTGCTGCACCCCAGCCCCTCCCGCCGCCCAGCAGTGTTTGCCCACCCCTGCGCAACCAGGCCTCACTGCTCTACTTCTGCCACCAGCGTGTCTCCAAGAGGGCCCACCACGTGCCGGTGGGAGCTCCAAGCCCGGGGCCCGTGACCATGGCACCCTCCACATCATGCAGACTCGCACCGCGGGCCACCAGGTCACACACTTGATTCTGAGTCTTGATTTCGCAATGGCAGAGAACATATCAGTGCACACGGCATCATCGCAGGCTGCACACAAGCTAAGCCCTATAGGTGCCACTAACTCTGTGAACCGCGAGGCAACGTCATGTGGCAGGAGGCCCGCACTGACCGCTGGCTCAGGCCTACACTACGGTCCAGCAGGACTCACACTAATCTTTGCCAGTCCGCACCAGACCACCAGGACGGTGCATCATCACAGGCTGCACACCCGCCTAGCACTTTAGGTGCCCCTATCTCACTGCAACGCAAGACTCCATCCCGTGGCGGGGTGCCTGTACTTGCCGCAGTGTATCCGGTGCCACCAAGTCTGTGCATCGCTAGCCATGGACCCTTTATGATTGAGTCCCGTGGTGCAGACGCCATCATATCACCTCCGGCACTGGGCAATGTGAGGTGGCAGGGCACTAGGCCCTCATGCATAAATGAGAACCACACGGAGACACCCCACTTTACATTGTTGGCCAGTGGAGGGCCAGCCAGAGTCATTCAGGGAATGACAAGTACATCAGATAAGGAGGAGTTCAGTCCGCAGTCTGATAGCTCTGTCATTGGTAACCAAACAGAATATGGCAGTCCATGTCGAGGTACTAAGCTGAGTGTCGCAGAGTGCAACGGGGGACAGTGGAAGGTGATGATGCAGAGGGCAGATCCAAGCAGAAACAGGCCACATGGCAGAGATGAATGCTACTGCATCCTTCTGACTGCGAAGGGAGATTCATCCGCATCTTCGTCCTCTGCTGTTGCATGTGCCTCACATGTGGGTGGATGGTGTTCTGTCTCCAGCACTAGGTGGCAGTGACACCTCAGGGGCCAGAGGTGGAATGTCTGCCACACTGTGTGGCACTGACACATCAGGGAGCCAGAGATGTGGATGGGGTGGCAACAGCAGCATGCATCAGCCCCAGACCTTGTGGCAGCAATCCCATGAGATGGTCTTTAGGGCTTTGAGGGACCAAGCTACCTCTCACTGGTGTGCAGCCATGGCAGCCGCTCTTTCCGCCTGCGTCTGCTCCATGTTCTCCATGATCCTCCGCATGTGTCCCAACTCCCGGGCGAGATCGCTGGAGGCACTCTGACTAGACAGTCGTTCTTGTTGCAGAGTCAGGACTCTAGCGATGTCAGCCATGGTTCGTTGGAGAGCATGGAGTGGACTGTGGGTGTCCGTTAGGGACTGTGAGTGGTCCCTGATGGGAATTAGACACCCACGTATGGCATCTAATTTGGCTGCCATGTGGTCGAACCCCACCTGCACCTGTTCAGCCAGCTTCTCCTGGTACCCCAACCCACGGCGTTGGAAGGCCATGTGTTCGTCGTGCAGGTCCTGGGTGGCAGCTGTGGTGGTGGGTGCTGCCTGCTGTGTGTTCTGTGCAGGGGGCGGGTTCTCCTTGTGACAGCTGGGCTGCCCTGCTCCTGGAAGTGGGCTGCGGAGGCTCTCCACGAGCTGTTGAAGGGCATCAGAGTTTAAGATGTGGTGGTCATCAGAGAAGAAAGGTTTCGGACTACTCTGTAGGAGATGTTGGATTTCCCCCTGCAACGTGAAGGGGATAGGCAGTTTAACATTGTGTTCACATGTATGTTGACGCATTGTACATGTTTACATTCAGACTGCATGGCAGTGTACATTGTGACTGTTTGGGGGAAGCTGCCCATTTGATGAGGGACTGTGGACATTCCAACAACATCACGGATGTGTGTTTGTACTTGTACATTGTCAACTCACATTTCTCTGCAATGCCAAATGTGATTGGCCAGTTCCTATGCACATGCAGCACCAGTTGTGTCCTCTGTTCAGTTGTGGACGAGTTGCAGTTTGTACCACATCGTCAATGTTGATGTGTTCTGCATGTGGTGTGTGTATTTTACATTTTGGGGGAGTCGCCCCTGCAGCTCTGATTTAGCTGCCCTTATCCCTTACATGCGATGTGCCTCTGGCTTCTGTGCTTATGCAGTGCTGAGATGTTGCATACTTGGGTGCATTGCTCTCTTGGTGGAAGTTGGGGGTCTGGGGCATGGTTTGTCCGCAGATGTGCTCTGCTTAATTGTGCATGTGGGCCATTGTGCCCATCTCCCCCCTCGCCCCAGTCCCTGTTCGTTACTCACACTGTTACTGTTGTGTCCAGTCATGTTGAGCAGTGTACGGGCCCCCAACTCCAGCCACCGTCTCCCCACTGATGACTGTGGACATCATTTCCTCCATCTCGTCCAGCTCCTCCTGTGGCATTGGACTGCCACCTCCAGTCTGCATTGCGGCCTTTCGGTTGCTTGCGAGTTTCTGCTTGGTTTTGCGCATCACATCATTCCAGCGCCTCTTGACCTCTACCATTGTCCTCTTCAGCACTCCGACTGAATTCACCTTGTCCACGATGGTCTGCCATATTCCATCTTTAGTTGCCAGTGACACAGTGGAGGTGACGAACAATAGTTGATGGTGTTCTATCACCTCCGTTATCAGGATCCTGTTTTCCTGCGAACTGAACCGCTTCTTGCTACTCTTATTGTCCTTGCCTTTCCCTGATCCTGAGGTCCCAGGCTGGTCCTCCGGGGGGTTTGTGGGTTTCTGGTTTTCCTCTTTACCTGCTCCAGCTGCCTCCATTGTGCTTCGCTGTTGTTTGGCTTTTTTCGATTTTTTTTTCTACTTTTATAGTGCATTTTCCCTCATGATGCGTGGGACTTCCAGGACTGTGGATGGTTTTCACTGATTTTTGTATCGCGAATGGCGTAATCGCTACTATTTTTGCATTTGTGTTTCACGTTTTTGCGGCATCACGTTGATTTTAAGGCGTTCATTTGACACGTTATCGTGAGACTATTGCATGGTACCACTGTGTTGGGAATGCCACGTTAACACGGTGTTATTTTGACGCGATAGACTGCGATGTGAAGAATTGTGTTAAGCTGATTTTGCGGTAGTTATCACACGTTCTTGAGAATATCCCTCTCAATACCTTGACCATTTTATATCCTTTATCCCAACATGGTTGTTGATGCCCTACCACCAAGGAACAGCATAAATTCAAAATAGGTGGACATACAGTAACACTAAACCAGTGAGGAAGACTGACGTATCTAAACTCAAGTCTATCTCATGCATTGCAACATGGCTGCCAACAGGAACTGTTGGTCTTTAACAGCTGTGAACACCCTCTGCCAAAATCACTCTCACATTAACTGAGGCAGTGAGCTGAGAGGCAACCACCGCAGTGTCAATGTTTTAGAAATGCTGGTATCCTGGAAAGAGTGTTACTGAGTCAAGGGATGTCACCCGGATGCTTACGCAAGGAATAACCCTGATTTTCCTGCAGCTGCTTGTGTGAATATAGAAAACTTTGTGATCAATGAGAAGTATCATGCCTGCTGTCCCTAAACCATGTCCATATCACAATCTCCTCAAAGGAATACTGTGGGCCTCTAGGGGTGTCACTAGAGCTACTCTCAGTGACGTTATACCTATGCTTGGACAGAAGAAATACCAGGATCAGAAGAAAAGTGAAGTAGAATGCGCACTGAGACTGTGAGAATCAAAATAGTTATTTTCTGGGGAAGTTCGAAGTCTATGAATTCTCATCAGTGGTGGTGAAAAGACCAACTACATGTACATTCTGATGGTTGGACTCACAGAGCTGCTGGTACAAACAGCAATGGAAGATGGCAGGTTGGACGGTGAAATAAACATTAACAATGGTGAGCTGTCTGCATCATTGTCAATGGAACAAGTATGCCTATGGAGAGATATTGCCAGACTGTCAAGTCACAATCACAGGACAATCTTAACTGGTTAATGACAAAAGGCATTCACACCTCCAGACTAGCCCTCTGTTGCACATTCAAAACTGAATTCATTAACACTGTGTTGTCAGATACACTGGTCTTCTTCTCAGACTGCAACTACATGTCTAAGTCTACCTGGGTTGGAGTCCCTGTCTCCATGTATACAAAAAAGTGATAAATGGAATGATATGCAAAATACAGTGCACTAGAATGCAGCCCGAGTGATTACCAGTCGCTCAAATTAATTCAAGCATTCCATCACTTTTTGTGAACTTTACTGTGCCATCCTAAGTGGGATGTGTATGCCCAGACATTGGTCCCGTGCACACTGTGTCACTGGAACCAAGCTATACCTGGCTGATGAGTCCTAGAAAGGGCGAAACCGGTCCTGGTTTGCTTGTGTTCTAGTTCAGGAATGACCTGGCCTTGCAGTTTGGGTTGCACTGTTCAAATTGGAGAAGGGTCAAGACTGATTTGCGTATGGCACCGTCTAAACTGAGGTGGCATTGTGTGCAAAATTATGATGGACTGTGATGCAGCCTGAGTGATTAGCAGTGGCTGATATTATTTCAAGAATTCCATCCATCACTGTTTTTGTATACTCTAGTGTATCACTCTAAATGGGACGGGTATGTCCAGACATGGGCCCCATGCACACTGTGTTACTGGAGCCAAGCTACACCTGGATGATGAGTCCTAACTAGGGCGAAACCATTCCTGTGTTGTTTGTGTTCGAGTTCAGTGAGGACCTGGTCTAGCAGTTCAGGCTAGATTGTTCCTATTGGATCAGGTTCAAGACTGATTTGCACATGGCTGGGACCAAACTGAACATTCAATTTAGAGGTTTGTCAGCTGGAACATGAAGGGAGGCAGAAATATTCCAATGACGGCAAAACAGAATACTAGGCTTGCAATTTACAAACAAGAGATTAAGGGCCTGGTTTAAATGCTGGCAGACCGTTCTGATTCTGATTTTGATTTGCGCGGACCATAGTTTGATGACCGAAGAGACTACTCCGTCTCCGCCATGGTAAAATTCTCCAAGAGGGCATCAGAGTAAGGGCCATTGGAGAACTGACTAAATATCCGCCCACCTGATTTAGAAGGGCATACATGTCCCTTCGCCATGGGAGAACACTCCCTTAGTGGAGGGGAGCGTTACATTTGTAATTTTCAAAAAGAATATTCTGCTTTGTGATTTTCTTTAAAAAAACATTTTAAAAAGTGAAAGTTGACCATTAAAGTTGCCATGATTATGATTTCTGTCAATGCTTAAAATGTCCATCAGGCCTACTGACATTTCCAAATTTGGCCATCTGCACCTCCGCCAGGACACAAATGCGTCAATATCTTACGCCTGCCTCATGGCAGGCGTAAGACTGACGCAGGCATATTTAACATGAAACTTGCCCATGTGTAATAGCCCATTGCTGGAGTTGCGTCACTTTTGTGACATGCTCCAGCAATGCGTTATTTTTGCGTCTACAGATAAGTCAGAAATACTGGCGTATCTGTAACTCCTTGCAATATGATGTGTCATACTGTAAATATGACGCATCATTGGTTTCGCACGGAGAGCGCAATGAAAAGTGACTCATCGCTGTTTTCTCACAGCGATGCGTCACTTTTCATAAAGGAGGCCCCAGAATATTTATTGCAATAAAACTGGCCAAATAATATTTTCGAGTAACAGTGGAATTAAAGTCACCTTCAACACTATAAACCTATATTCCTTTCTCACAAGACCTTTGATTATGTTATTAAATTTCTTTTTTATAGAAATTGACACTATAAGGGTCTACATTGCCTAGGAATCCATGGTGCCTTCAGTAACACTAATACTCGACACCCCAAAACATCCCAATCCTCCAGTGCTGCAGCAATATAAAGAAATCACTTCAGATGATTTACAAAGAACTATAGTTTATTGCCACAAGTAAGATTCTCCTCATAATCTTTGTCCAGCTAAATTAATGTGATTACCACCCCCCCCACCCCACTCAAACTGAATTTTTACAAAAGTTATTCAACTGCTCTTTGAAACAAAGGGCCAGATTTAGTTAAAAATCCCATAACCAGTGGTGGCTCGCAATGTGCAGTACTGGTGGGTGGGTACACACATGAACACTCTCTTCCACAAATGCACACACATACACTCATCCACATGCACACTCACTCACACCCATACATTTACAAGCACACACACATACACCTACTACTCACAAGCACTTATATAGGAACACACTCACTCACATCACTCATACATACACATACATTTCCACATACACACATGCATCCGACATTCAACAAGGACTTACCGGGTGCCGCCACGACATTGGGTGACAGGAGAGAAAAGCAATAAGGCCTCGGTGGTTCTTGGAGGCTTTGGGGAAGGAAGAGTTTGCTGGAAGATTCCACCACCTCCTGTCATTGGTAGATCTTGTCATGGGCCAGCCAATAAGAAGAGGACCTTCTCTTCCTCCTCACAGAGTGGGATGGGGTTAGTGAAAGCTGCTGCCCCCCCCGCTCTGTGACCAGGCATCACTGATAGACAACCCGGTCACTTGTGAGTCTATCAGTGATGCTCCCCCTAGTGATGACTGAGAGGCTCTCAAAATACTTTACTAGGCTGATTAAGTCATGACCTCAGGACAGTGGAATCTTGAGTGTAGCAAAGCTTGGCTCAGGTTGCTAGGTGCCTGCAAATTTTGCACATGTAAAGGGCGTGGCTGCCTGATCCTGGCATGGTAAGTGTCCGTGAGGCTGACCCTTGCTCAGCATAACTGACACTCGTCATGCTTTCCAAAAGGTTGTCTCCTCCGCCTTAATGACAGGCTGTATCTGCACATAATGCAGTGCAGCAACCAATCTTGCTGCGCTGCTTGCATAAAAGTGAGATGGCAGAACAGAATCAAATTTATTGCACTATGGCACTGTTGCTGTTATCCCCTATGTGGGAGCACTTTCAGCTGCCTTGCGCCACACTCACGCCCTTACATCATAGCAGTTGCAGTCGGCATTAATCATGGGTGGGGAGGCAGGAGGTCATGCGGGGAAGAGGGGGTTGTTTAATTTATAAATATATAAAAAACGTACCTGTCCGCTGGCTGGGTCCTGTGTTTTTGTTGCGCCAGTCTTGCACGGCGACTGCTACTGCTCTCCTGCCAGGAACAGGAAGCAGGCAGCCTCCCTCCCCTCCCCCAAGCCAATCACAATGCTGCAATCGCAGCGTTGTGATTGGTGATGATGCTGCCCAGCCATGGGCTTACGGGGAGCCATTTCCTCCATGTAGTCTGCATTGCAGACTGCATGGAGAAAGGGCAGAGTGCACATGACTGGTTTGGACAGCCCCAGAGGGCCAACCAAACCAATCATGCGCACTCAGGAGTGGTAACACCACTCCTCCCCTGCCTAGTCCTGCTCGCAGAGCAGCAACCCATCCACCCGCCCGCAACCAACTCCTTCTGTTCTGCTTTCTCACAGTGCGAGAAGCACAAACATAAAATGGTAGTTATTGCCATCTTATGTTTCTGCTTCTCGCACTGCGAGAAAGCAGTGGAGCGATGCTCCTCCGCCCTAGTGAAGGAGCCGCCCCTGCATCATAGTGTAAGGGAGTGAGACTGATATCTAGCATAGGCTTTGTATTGGAAGGATACCTTTTGAGGAACACATTTTATGCTTAGACATAGTTTAAGACTTTTATATCTTTGCAAGTGGTCTGTACATTACAGCACACATGAAAAGTAAGGAATGTTTTGGTAAAAGAAATCTTTTCCCAAACGTTATCCCTGTCTCAAGGAGGTATACATTTTGGCGCAGAGCCATGTCTACCTTTTTTAGCAAATAGGGCTTTGCGTCAAAAACTATGGGAGGTTATATGGGAACACCCATATACCACAAAAAGGACCCCGCTTGATGCAAAGTAGCACAATGTGCTGCTTTGCATTACTTTGGGGCTACTTTCCAGTAAAAATCAAGTTTTGGTCCTGGAAAGTAAATGGTTGTTTCAAGACTTTGCGCTAGGCTCCGGCATTTTTTTTGCCACACTTCACTGTCACAAAGAGTTGATATCTCAAGGCCCAAAGTTTGTTTAACATCCAGTACTAAGCTCTTACTGACATCATTTCACATCCGAAGTGCCTGTAGAATCTTTCCCCCATTCTCTTTGCTGCTCAAAATATTTGAAAAATAGCTTTCTCACAGTTAAAAGCCTTTGTCAAAGGCAACCAAGCATTCTTTCCAGGCAGGCTTCAGGCTGGTTTGCAGTACAGATCTGGCAGTGACTGCAGTTCAGGATGATATGCAGAGAATAGTGGATAAAGGGGACGTTGAAACACTGGTTGATATTGATCTCTCTGCTGATTTTCAACAACATCAATCACTCTATTCTCATCACCAGACTTCAAGAAATAGGAATCACAGATATTGTACTTAACTGGGTAAACTCATTTCTGATTGAAACGGAGCAAACTGTTATCCTTTCCTCTTATATATCTGAGATCAGCAGTGGTGTTTAAGAGAGCTGTTATTTATAACAAACAATTTACAATAAGTGACTGAGGCAGCCCAAAAAACACACCTATTACTATCCCCTATTATAATAACAAAATAAGTATTCACAAAAACACGGAAAAGATGCACAAGTATGGGAGATCAGCCACCATATACTCCCAAACAGGAAAGAAATCCCTGATTCTAGAATCAAATAAAATATTACTCAGCACTCAAAATGATCAACCAGTCTCCAATATCTGTAACAATACTCTGAGTACACCACTAATCACATATTATTAGGCAATGCCCATCATTCATTCTTATTTGAAAATGATAAGAATTAGTCCAAAATGCATGTCATAAATCAATCTTTACTTTCCCTATCTTGACATTCGATTGTAGCAAAAGCCAACATGTTCCGTCTACTTTGGACTCCTTCAGGGCTACAAGAATATACATAAGTGAAAATGTTGTATATTTATGCAAATTAAAAATGATATATATACAAATGAAAAACAAGTTTCTATTGCCAGTGATAGTGCAGTTAGAGGGAACAAAACTTAATTGAGCAGTACAGCTTCTCCATGAGTTAGCCCATACAGTAAACTATCTGTTTTTTATGATTTGCTCAGCATTCCCAATGATGTAACTCATTGTTTATATCACAGTCAGATGGCCATCAATGTAATCAAATACTAGGATGAGGTCAGAAACACAGAAAACCCCAATCCAAACACATTTACTCATTTATTGCATTTATAAAATATTTTATTATCCGCCATACCTTATATCTGGTCTGTCATTGTAGTCACATTAAGCTATTCATCATACAACACGTGTATCCATAGATTTTGAAGCTTTTCAATACCTGTAGTTTCAATTAATAAATACACAATCCTCCAAAACATTGATAACAAAATAATCCTTCTCAATATTGCCATAATTTTACATAGAATACAAATCAATTATATATTATTACAACTGAAATAAATGGTTTAAAAGATTTCCCAAGGATAATTCTTTTTACAGTCAGCATTTAAGCAAGCATGGGTAATGCATCGGTTTTGCCTATGAGATGAATAAAGAGATATTTTTATCAATCATCGTCCAGAAGGAGAAAAGAGCTCTGTGACAGATAACACAGGAGTGGAGAGGATGTGGAACAGCAGGCGGAGCTGCTGACTCAACAGCTGGGAATCCCGGTTTGAGTCTCGCTGGCGCAACCGCCTGTGATTCTATGCAAATGACTTAGGGCCTCATTACGATGGCGGAGGGACCGCCACCGACAGGCTGTCGGTGGCAGCCCCTCCGCCATCACAATGTGAATTTGCCCCGCAATATTATGATGGACGGGAAAGCCTGGCGGTCGGAAATACCAACCGCCACGGTCCAGATGGGTGGAACAAATCTGACTGCCCGTTGGACCAAATGCACAGCCCTGAATTGTGGCGGTGCCTGCCAGTCACCGCCGTAGGGATTATGATATCCCTTTCCTCCGGTCATACTTTGGCGGTCAACCTGCCGCAAAATGGCTGGTGAAAACCTTAATCCCAGGTGCAGGGACGTGTAACCTGGGGGCACTATATCCCTGCACCGTGTGGCAGGCACCACACAGTGCCTGTCACGTAGTGCAGGGATGTGTCTGCACCCTATGTTTTGTATTGCGGTGGGGGCTGCTGACCTCATCCCTGCCACAATGCAAAATATAGGTGATGCGACCGCTGTGGTGGCGGTCGCATCGTATTTTGGATTGTGGGGAGGCTGCCTCATAGGCAGCCGGTCCCAAATCTGAAACGATGGCGGAAGACTGAAGTCCGCCCGCCATAGTAATGAGGCCCTTAATCTCTCCGGGTGATAAATTGTTATATAATCATGTTGCAAGACTATAAAGCAAAAAGAGGCAAAACTTTATGAAAAAATTGTTCCACCAAAGTGGATGTTAACTGTATTTTGGCTATGGGAAACTGATAAAAGAAGCAGACAAGGAACAAGCATTGGTAAATGCAGGAAATTATGCTACAGCCAATAGAAATTGAGGGAAAGTAAGTAGCACGCATAGGAACCTGTGGGAAGCCAGGAAAGAGAGGAGGGAGGAAGTAAGTCCTTTTTAAGTTTATATTAAAAACAATAGATTTCTCAAGCACAGAGCAAGTGCTGTTGAGGCGAAACCTCAAAAGACTATAATGCCTCAGAGGTGTATGTCATGGTATATAGTTTTGGACAGGATATCCAAACTTTTCAAATGTGACCAAAAGGTGCTAGTCAATTTGATACAATTCGACGCTACAATGTAATAAATTAATACATTCAATACATAAAAATGCCATAGCTATTACAATACCTACATTTTTAGAAAACCATATTACGTCCCATCTCCCTCTATGTCCATTAGAGATTAACAGTATAGGAAATACTAATCGTGTATCCATCCAGAATGAAAAGGATGTATTCAACGCGTAAATCCAATGAAGTTCAAAACCTGTCAATAAAATGCAAATTCCATAGTCTCGCAAATCAATTTTCTAAATAGCATATAACCATATCTATCAAATCGTTTTGACCAAACGTGTTACCATAAGTGTAGATTTCATCTGTCCTGTCGGGCGTCAAGCTGGCCATTACAAAAAATGGGGTTGTCCCAAAAAGTCAGGGACCTGGGAATCGAATTAATACAACAAACAATGATCCTGACTCAATACTTAACAAAACAGCAGTAAGTCATCCCGTCAATTCTTTGTGAAATTTAGAGCTGAATTACATTTAGAATAGCTCAAGAAACTCAATTTGACATTTCACCATGAAGCGATGCAACATCCATTATTTGATTAAACGATATTTATTTACAACAATTTTTAGATTATATAAAGTTCGGCGCATGGTTGCTCCAGAGGGAACGTGCATAAGGTAAAAGTGCTGAGAGGGGAATGTGTGAAGAGAGAATTTTCAAGGAACAATAGAAGAATTATTAAGATAAGTAACAAAAATACACGGTTTACAATTCGCCGTACAAGGTGTCCCGGTCACGTGTCAAAAAATCCAATTACAATTTTCGTGTACAGAATTCAATTCATGTTGTAGCACGTTTAGGGAAAAAGACGTGTACCAGGCTCAATTACAAGGGGGTGTCGACGTTTCGACCCGTCTTAGGGTACAAAGGTAATTTGATGCCTTGACCATGCGGGTCTTCTTCAGGACAACAGGGGAAGAGGGGCAACCTGACGAAGTCCTCAGCTTGACTTAATGGTCTAGGAAAGGGGCAAAACAGATGATCAGGATGTTGCATGGCTAATGCAATTAACACCTGCCAGAGCGGGTGTATGCTTACCTAGTGTGAATCCAGGAGTGACTCAACCATAGATCACTAGTATCAATAAATCAATGACCATGTGAGTGGTCTTGTCGGTTATGTTTCACAGACACTCGAAACTGAAAATAAACAGAATTGAACAGTGTAAGGACCGGGTCGGCGATCTACTCGCTCTAATACAGGGACGGGGGCATAAAATTATATCAATGTCACAATACCTGCAAACGCGGACTCAATCCGTTCTGCAGTATATCTGTCCTTCAGTTAGGAAACGGAGTTCAATTTGGGCTTCTCATTTCCGGACACTGGCCGTTCTAGGTGGGAGCAAAGTGAGTGATATAAGTACCAAATAACCAGCGTTGTATGCTTAATCACCGAGGAGAATCCTCACAGCGTTCTTACCTGCCTCTAATGCAGTGCGTGCTTCCCGTGGCGTCTCAACCGGAGGAATCGGGGGCGCATGCGCTCTAAGTATATAAAATGCACCGGGTAACCGTACACGTCGTGACGGTGCGTCGGTAACAGTCAGAGTGGAAAGACTCACCGAAGCATTACACCTGTAGTTCCATCGGGGCCTACGATATCTATCTGTGGTCCTACGGAGCTGTGTACTTGGACCCATAGTCTAGGGTGCCAGGAGTTACTAGACACAACTGCGAGTAGTGACTTTAAAAACAGGGGCAAGAACTCGTGGTTCAATAAAACCAAACTCATAAACAAATGAGGATACATAGGCACACAGCAATTCTTAATTGTGTCATTGCAGTGAATGATTATGACAACCAATATATCATTGTAATGAATATACAGTTCATAGAAAAACATCATCTCTTAAATTATAATGAATGATTACAAACAAACACTTGACGGACAATAGAACAATTGTTCCAACGTATATATAAATCAAATATATAAATCAAACATACGCACAATTAAAACATCCATAGGTTGTCAATGTATAGGCCAAATTATACAGCGTTGACCAGTTGTAACCAAGAGCAATATACCTGAGGCGAGAGATTATTAACAAACAAGGCCAAAATATACAGTGTGGATCAGTTGTAATCATGACGAATGTACCTGAGGCGAGAGATTATTACCAAAACCATACTAGCCATTACTCATAATGGAGATCTGTCTATTAATCTCCTCCAATTCGTTCAATCCTCTATGGATAGTGTCCAAGGAATCTATCCATCTGCATTCCCTTCTGTTAAGTATCATACTGAAGTCCCCTCCCCTGGGATTTGGCTTGATCTTTTCAAGAACCCACCATTTTAAACTGTCAGCTGCATGGCCAAATTTCGTAAAATGGTCAACCAAGGGTGCTCCCACTGTTTTGCAGCGTAAACGGCTACAATGCTGGAGGATGCAACACTTAACTTTTTGAGTCGTCTGACCCACATACATGAAGTCACATGGGCAAACAATTGCGTATATGACCCCTGACGAGTTACAATTACTGAAACCCTTCAATGTGTGTACCTTTTCGTCGTGTGTGAATGCATTGATTTCTTTGGTCAAAGAGCAGGCTTTGCAGGATCCACATTTATGGTGTCCCGTGGCGGACGGAACGCCCCATAAAGTGGTCTGACTGGTATTAGGGGGCATGGGTAGTAAAGATTTTACCAAGTGATCTCGTACATTTTTCCCTTTCTTGAATGCATGCAAGGGGGTCGGTGTGTTACCCAATTCGTCAGACACTAGGTGCCAATGTTTATTGATTATCTTTTTGATCTCATTGCTTTTTGTGCAGAATGTTGTGACACACACTAGGCGATCTTCCTTAGGAATCTCCTTAGATTTAGGAGTCAAAAGAAATTCCCTGTGGTTATGCCATGCCCTTTTGCGGGCTTTTTTAAGGAGCCTGATAGGGTAGCCACGCTCCATCAGACGTGCTAGAAGTCCAGCAGACTCATCAAAATAGTCTTCCTTTTTTGAGCAATTCCTACGTAACCTCAGGAACTGTCCAAAGGGTAAGTTATCTCTGAGGTTACGAGGATGGTGGCTCGAGTAGCGCAGTAGAGTGTTCCTTTCACTGCTTTTTCTGTAGAGGCTCGTGTGGAGTTTACCCTGCTCAGATATTATAAGGATGTCGAGAAAGTTGATCTTTTCTCTATTGTATTCAATGGTGAATTGTATATCGGCCGAGCATGTATTGAGCCAATGATGGAACCTTTGGAGATCTTCCACATCACCACGCCAAATGATGAGCACGTCATCAATATAACGTCGCCAGAGTTCTATCTTCACCCTATATGGGTTAAGATCGCTAAGGACATATAGCTGTTCATAGTAACTCATATAGATAATGGCCAAATTCGGCGCAAAGCTGGGCAGCGTAATTGCGGCGTTCTACTCACATGCCGTATTAAAAGCTTTCACTGCTCCTTACATGTTCCAGGGCTCTTATTTATGACCACTATTATTTTATATATACATGTTGCCCCTGGCACATTTATTACATTTGGCCAAAGAATAATACTAATTGTATACTGATCACAACCAGCCTCTAAAGGCATCAGCTGTCACACCAAATTGTTCTCACATTTGCCTTAGCCATTGTCAAGTGGTGGGTGTCATCTAACTTCCTGAAGCTTAATGCTTCCAAGAATAAGCTACTTCTCACCATGAGTTACCGTTATAAATGGAATTTAGTGGTCTAGCATGAAATTACGACCCCACCCACATCCTCCCACCTGCCCAGACATCAAAAAGCCATCCACAACTTTGACATCCTCACTGACGGAGACCTATGCTTGAAGACACACATAGCAAAGGAGTTGAGCATCCACGTCTGGCCAATTCAGCTACTAAAAAGATTCTACATTTTGTTGATTTCAGAACACCATATGCCTTTGCATAATGCCCTAATAACATTAGAGCTGGATTATGGTAATTCAATCTATCTTTGTCTTTTAGACTAACTGATAAAAGGCTGCATATGGCGGATGTGAGTTCCATAAGTGGTACCAGGAAACTGGATCATCTCACTCCAAGTGTGAACTCTTTGCTTTGGGTTGGCTGTAAGAGAATGCATCTTATTTAACTTTCTTGTTATCTTCCACCAGGTAATGCATAACAGGTTTCCTCATTTAATGTTTTAAAAAAACAACATACTTTGCAATCCATCAGTGGTTGCTGTGAATTCCTAATATCAACATAATAATTTATGGTAGGAGGACTTTTTCTCTGGCCTCTTCAAATCGAATAGCCATTAGCTGGGGCCCCAATGAGCCATTGGTTTTGGCAGTAAAAGCTCTGAATAGAAAAAAATGAATTTCATGGCCTCTGAAGTCCTCTCGTTAGTCACATACTTTTCATGCTCTTACCCATTCATGATTTCTACGTTTTCAGCTGCGCAAGTCTGAATATTATATTTGACAGTCTTCATGAATATGCATACCTGTGCCCCTTGTTCCTGCTGAAGCTCTGGAACTCTGAGGGTCTTGGAAGTCCCACTTTTCAGCTTTTTGGAGCAGCTCCTCTGTTTCACATCTAGCAAGCAAGCCTGCCTGCACTTGGACTACGCCCAGCTCCAGAACCCCTGGCCCTACCCCCACCAGAACAGACACTGTCGTCAAGCTCCAAGCCCTGGACCCAGGTACCCGCAACAACAACTGCTGTAGCACCTTTACCGGATCCATGGTTGGTCCTTTCACCTGCCCACCCTGCCTCTTCTCCTATGAAACTGAAGGTCCAGCATGCATGGCGACCACTACCAGACCGAACTCAACCATCCCAGACCATCACCACTGCCTCCTGCTCAACGCAAGCATGCCACCCAGATTTGGGATACCATCATCTGCCTCACCCCGACTTCATCTATCTCATGAGATCTGGCTCTACCCAGCATTCACACCGAACATCACCTCAACCACACCTGATGGCTAAAAGATCGCACACCGAGACCGCATCAGCAAGCACGGAGGTGGAATCGCCATCATTTACAAGGAAACGGTCGTCTGCACCACCACCACAGATGATTTCATCCTGATCATGGAACACCTCAACTTTCAGCTCTGAACTGACAGGAAAACCACCATCAGAGACACCCTCACCTTCAAACCCCCAGGACCCAGCCCCAGCTTCTGCAACGCCATTCCTGATTTCATCACCGAACTCGCCATCAACTTTGAAAACTGCATCCTCCTCAGCGACCTCAATTTCCACCTTGATGACTTCAATGATACCAACACTGCCAGCCTCCTTGAATGCATGAGCAATATTGGCCTCACCCAACTGGTCACCAACCTCACCCACATCACAGGACACACACTTGACCCGATCTACATGGCAAGCAACAGAACCAAGTATGACCATGTCACTGAGCACACCTGGACCAACCACGCCGTCGTACACTTTACCATCTTGGAAGCCCCAGCACCACCCCCAAGCTACCCAGCACAACATACTGCAGCTGCAACAAGATCTCAAAAACCAAATTAATCAATGCCCTCAATGGTGTGCAGACAGAATATTGAGTTTAAAATATCGAGGTGCACAAATATCGAGTCAGAAATATCGTGGTTACGATATATCGAGAGCAAGAATATCGTGGTCAAGAATATCGAATAAGGTAAGTAATATCGATTTCAAAAATATCGAAGTGTTTAATATCGTTTGCGAATATATAGTTGTTAAAAATATCGATTTTTTAATTAGTGTTATGTTTTAAATGCATGTGATGTATTTTTTTGTATAAGAAATGTTTGTATTTTTAATATATGTGTTAAAGTTTTGGGAGTTATTCATTTTTTTTTATTTGAATTTTGCGTTTTTAGTTCCGTAGCGGGTTGTGGGTTTATAGGGGAATAAGGTTAGGAAATAATTTAATTATATTAAATTAATTGAACATTTTTATTTATTAATAATTGTTTAATTTAGATGTTATAGTATTAAATGTGTAAAGTAATGTATTAATAATTAATTATTATTTGGTTGTTAATAAATATGAATTATTTAATTTTTAACCAATTATGGTAATTGTGTAAATAATTTTAGGTGTGTGGTTTGGTGTTTATAGGTGTAAAGGATGGGAAGTAATTTATTTTTAATTGATGAATTAATATTTTTTGTTAATTTTTTTTATTAGTTGGTAATTCATTATGGTAATTGTATGATTACTTTTAGGTGTGTGTTTTGTTGTTTATAGGTGTAAAGGGTGGGAAGTAATTTATTTTCAATTGATTAATTAATAGTTGTTTTTTAATTAATTATATTTAATGAATGAGTGATTCATTATGGTAATTGTGTAATTAATTTTAGGTGTGTGTTTTGGGGTTTATAGGGGTGAATGGTGTTAAGTAATGTATTAAATGTTATTAATATTTATTTGTTAGTTGATATTAATTAAATTAATTAAAAATGTATAATGGCAATTGTGTAATTAAGTTTAGGTGTGTGTTGTGGTGTTTATAGGGGTAATGGATGGGAAGCAATTTGTGTTTAATTAATTAATATATAGTTGTTAATTCATGTTAATTGTTTGATATTTATTTTGGGTAATTGTTTATTTTTTGTGAGTTTTTACTTTTAAAGGGGTAAAGGGTGGGTATTAAATATATTTTAATTACTTTATAATTAGTTGTTAATACTAATAGTTTTTAATTTAAAAATAAGTTTTAATTGTGTTTTATTATTTTATAGTTTAATTTAGGTGTGTGTTGTGGACATTATAGTGTTAAAGTGTGTGTAGTTAATTAATGTTTAGTAGCTTTTTAAATAATATTTTTTTAATTGATTAATAATTATGTGAAGTAAATTTAATTTAAAATGTTGAAGTGTGTTGTTATTGGAGTGGTGTTATAGAGTAGGAAATAAAATTAATACAATTGTGTTTTAATTAATGTTTTTGTTTGTAAATAATTTCAAGTTTAAAAGAATTATTTTTTAGAATGTATTTATAATTTATTTTATATAACATTTGTAGTTATTTGTTATATGTAATTAATATTATAATATGTTTTATTTTTATATATTTAAATACTTTCCTCAAATTTTAAAATATTATTTATTTATTTTTAGGATTTTTCTTAATTTTTTATATTTTTTATTTATGTTTTAACTGTTGGAGTGTGATTAGTAATTTTTGCCTCTCTGCTTTCCAACACTTTCCCTACTGTTGCCCTCATTTGAGTGGCAATAGTATTTTTCACCCCTCCGCTATCCAAAACTTTCCCTACGGTTGCACTCACTGGAGTGGTAATTGTAAATGTTACCCCTCCGCTATCCAACACTTTCCTTACTGTTGCACTCATTGGAGTGGGAATAGTAAATGTTACCCCGCCGCTATCCAACACTTTCCCTACTGTTGCACTCACTGAAGTGTGAATAGTAATTTTTACCCCTCTCCTATCCTGTACTTACCCTATTGTTGCATTCACTGGAGTAGGAATAGTAATTTTCACCTCTTCACTATCCAGCACTTTCTCTACTGTTGCAGTGACTGTATTGTGAAATGTAAGTTTAAATATTTTGAATAGTTTAATGTTTTCATTTATTATAGATTTTAGTTTTTTACATTTCAAATCATTGATATATAATTGTATTATTTATATAATTTTAAACTTTTAACATAAAATAAAAATGTGTTTGGTATATTTTATTACAATTCATATTACATGTATTTCATTTTGTTAAAATTAAATGTAATATTAGATATATTTAATATATATTATTTCATTTTATATTTATATAAAAGTCGATATTTTATACATCTATATTTTTTACATCGATATTTTTGTAGTTACCTGTTTAAGTATAGGAGACAATATTTTTGTTGTCTATATTTTTTACTCGATATTTTTTACATCGATATTAATTCATCGATGTTGTGTCAGTGAACCCCCTCAACACCATCCGTCCTCACATTGGGAGTCATTCGGATGGCGGGCGGACCTGAGTCCGCCCGCCATCGTTGTGGTGGTTTGGACCGCACGCCAGTCATGTGGTGGTCCCACCAACCAAATTATGATGCGCCCGCCAATATGGCGGGCGCATCCCGGGGTTTTAACATTGCGGACGGTGCTGCTTGTTGGAGCACCATTTGCAATGTTAAAATGTCAGGCAGTGCATTTCCCTGCACTACGTGACAGGCACCATGCGGTACCTGCCACTTAGTGCTGGGAAATGTTGGGGGGTACCATTGGTACCCCCCCCCAGTGCACCACCCCCCCACCCCAAGTCAGAGGGGGCAACACAACGAATCCGCTGCCATGAAAAGGCTAGCTGAAGCCAGCATTGTAATCTGGCGGAGGGTGCCTTTTAGGCACCACCACCATTTTGCAGATCCTGTATGCTCCGCCAAGCAATCGTAACGATTGCCTGTGGCAGCAGCGTGGTGGGCGGTCTTTGCACCCGCCACGCTTGCGAAACGATTCCCCCGCCATCATAATGTGGCGGGGGAAATTGGCAGTCAGATGGCAGAGGGCCCCCTGCCGCACAGCTGGCGGTGGTGGGCCTTCCGCTTTCTCAATCGGCCCATTGTTACCAACCAGGCAGTCAAGAACTTCTCCACCTGGATCACAGACTGCGCCAACATGGTCATCTCCTGAAAACCCACCAAGTCTAAAAGGTCAGCCTAGCAAGCCAGTTGGTACATGATAGAACTAAGAACCTTGAAGCACACACCTGAAAACAACTGGAAAGGGAATGGCGCACCAGCAAGGAGCCCACGGACAGAACCACATTAAAAACTACCCTAAACCAATATCCCCAGCTCCTGAAAAGGACAAAAAGAAGCAGCTTTGCCAACCGAATCAAAGCAAGCTCCAACCACATCAAGGAACTCTTTAACATTGTCAGAGAGTTCTACAGCCTCTCAGCCACCAAAATGACATCACCCCTGCACAAGAACTCTGCAACTCCCTGGTGGACTTCTCCTACAACAAGAACTCCACCATCAACAGAAACCTCGAACCATAACCCATGACCTCCTAAGCCATCTCAACCCAACAAATGAGGAGCACGATTACTTGCTCAGCACCTGGTACCTGCTTACCACCCGTAGCAACCACGGACCTATGCCCCTATCACATCTTCAACCTCGGGAGCAAGACAATCAGCAGCGAGCTCAACACCATCCTCAAAATATCAATTTCCATGTCCATATTCCCTGAAGAATGGACACATGCAGAAGTCAGGCTCTGTGAGAAGCTGGCTTGGTATATGGTTCACACTTATGTAAGAGGGCACCCTGCACCAATCCAGGCAATCCTTATGGTGATTTTAGTGGTCTTAGACAACCTTAGAAAGCGCTCTAAGTTGTAGCTGTGGGGGGCAGGCTTCAGGCTTAGTCCAAAAGGAGTGTAAAGTAGCTTGTTTTACTAGAACATAATCTTATAGGTATAAATTAGGTGAAGAAGAACCACACAGTGTAGATATAAAAATATCTATTTATTATAGGACTCTCATTAATGCATACAAATATCTCCTACCCGGAGATGTACACAATGCACATAATACTTTGCAGAGAAAACAGGTAAGTAGCACAAAATACACAGTGGTCGCCAGGGGGAGATCAAACCATATACTAAAATAGTGGTATGCGAACCATGACTCAAGTCAAGACTACTATACCCAGAACATGTAAAAGTGCCAGGGATCCAAGGAACCACCCGAGGAAAGTAACCAGGAACCCCACGGAGGCCGTGTGCAGAGTGGGAACACAATGTCAGGCTCAATACAAGTCAATGGGTAAGTCGCAGTTGCAATTTTAAAGAAGAAAGACCCTTCACAGTGGACCCTGAAGAAACCCCATGGAGGACATAAGGTTGGAGAGCCTCTCCACCCGTGGATACCCTAGGAACCAGGATGCCTATACCAAGGAAGCTGGGTGCATAGGTGTGAAGTGGTGTCGGAAATCACTCTCAAATCCAATGGAATACTTGAGGAAGATGCCGCTGCTGGAGAAGGTGAAAGTGTATGGTGGATTCAGGATGAGAAGTACCTGCAAGCAGAGGGGACAGAGCCTATGCCACTCAGGAGTGACCATCAGGCACGGAAGACAAATGCCCACCGATATTGGGTGTTGCAGGAGAGCTGAAGGTAATGTTGGCACTGCAGCTGTGCGGACCAGGTGAGGCTGTGGAAGACCAGGAGCTGTTCATGAGCTGGCCCATGTCATACGTCGAGAGTTGAGGGGTCGGTGTCTGTCGGGAGCAGCAACAAGCCTTGGCAACTGCAACCAATGTAAAGCAAAAAACGTGCAGTGTCGGGACCAGCAAGGTCCAGGAGACTTGCCACAAGCAGGGGAGTCTGAGCAGGCGCCAAGCAATCAGGGAAGCCCACTGAAATCAATGAAGACCCTCAAGAGAACCCACAGGCCGGAGGCACTGAAGTGGTGAGAGGGCCTTGAGCAGCTCACCTAAGATGCAGGCCCATGGTGCAAATGATGCAGTGAGGACAAAAGTCACAGGAGATGATTGAGGATGGGGCTACTTAGAGCCCAAAGATCTTGGAGGAAGGAAGTCAAAAAACCTTTGCAACGTCAAGTCAACACGGTACACAGAGGTTCAGTTCCTGAGGCTCTGACAAGGGATACTGGCCTCAAACTTGGTGAGAGGACAGGGCAAGCCTTGAGGAATGTGAAGAGCCACCATCTATGTTGCTGAGCCTTTTAGAGTGCGTGGGAGCCCCGTTTCAGCAGACCAGTCAGCTTCATTGCAGTGCCTGCAGATGCAGGAAAGTGACTCCTTCACTTCAAGGGAGATTCCTTCAGGTGTCTTGGATGTCCACAGGCCTTGGAAGGTTCCTGTATGGAGCACGGGTACAGATGTTGCAGCAGACGAGCAGGACGATGAGACCAGGAGCAGCAGGAGTCTTCCCAGTTGCAGTCTCGTAGCCCAGAGGAAGGTCCAGGGAAGTCCAGAGTGCTCAGACAGTCGAAGATGAAGTGGTGTCTTGAAATGAATCTTGTTCCATGACGAATCTAGGGATCCACCCATAGGTAAGCCCTTAAGTACCCTAAGGAAAGGGTTGGGACGATTCAGGGGTCCCTACAGGGGAGGGGTCAGACAGTGGGGAGGTTACTCCCATGTCCTTTGTCCAGTTTCGTGCCAGATCAGGAGCCAATGGCTCCCTGAGCTGGTTTGAACTGGACTATGCAAGGAGGGCACCAAATGTGCCCCTCAAGCAGACTTAGTGGTGCTGGCAAGCGCTCCCACCCTGCCCCAATACACTAAACCCTGCCTTCGAGGTGGTCACACCTCCCTGCGATAGGATACCTATTGTCCTGCCTTCCTCTGCTCAAGCTTGGCTCAGCAGCAGGAGGGCAGAATCGTGTCTGCAGTCGGCAGCAGCCATGTTGTGCTGTCCGGGTCTAGAAGACTGATACTCAGAGCACTGAGGGACTCCCGGAGGAGCTTTAACATGCATGGAATCATACCTCCCACACCGTTTATTGTGTGGGGGTATGATTCCAACATGTTTGATACCAAACATGACTGGGTTTGTTACAGCTAGTTTAGAGTTATCAAAGGCATAATGATGCAAGGCCACTCTATATATTGTAATGGCTGATGCACTTACAACCCGGGAGAATGGATTCTGAAGGTTGTAGGGGTGTCCTGCTCATTTAGGGGCACCCTCACACTTAGAACCAAGCACCCTGCCTTCAGGATTGAAAGGCCTGCTTTAGAAATGATTAATAGGTTTTAAGTGATGTGGCCTTAGATATAGGGAAACCTATATCTGTTGTAAGTGATACTAGCACCAGCTTACACAGGCTGCAATGGCAGACCTGTAGTCACAGTTTGATTGGTCTCCCATGGGTGGCATAATACATGCTTCAGCTCATGAGGGGCCCTGGTGTACCTATGCCCTGGGTACCTCGGTACCATATACTAGGGACTTGTAAGTGTACACCAGTAGCCAATCTGGGGTGTACCTAGATACTTACCTTTACACATTTAGTGGAGAAAGCACAGAGACTGGGTCCTGGTTAGCAGGATCTCAGTCAGACTAGTCAGAAACAGCAGAGCACGAGGCAAAAAGTGGGAGTAACCATAAAAGCAGATCCTACTTTCATACAAGCTCCTACGCAAGAAGTTATCCACCGCCCCCAACAAAACCAAACACCACTTCCTCATTTCACAGCTCCCCTTCCCCGCCAATGTCCTCGAGAAGGTCATCAACCGCCAAAGATGACATCAGATCCCTCCTCGACCAAGGAAAAATGACGGCCTTGATCCTTCTCAATCTCTCATCAGTGTTTAACACAGTTTCACACCACACGCTGATCAAAAGGCTTCACAACATTGGAATCCAAGGAGACGCCCTAAAGTGTGTTCGCCTCCTTCCTCATAGGTAGAACCCAGAGAATCCACCTTCCACTCTTGACCTGGGTACCTAGGAACACCATCTGTGACATCCCTCAAGGTTCATCCCTCAGCCCTACCTTTTTCAACACATTCATGACTCCCCTGGCCAGTGTCATATGGTTGCATGGACTGAATATCATATCATATGCTGACGATAACCAGCTCATCTTCTCACTATCAGAAGACCCCTATTACACGTTGACTAACTTCAGCAGGTGCATGATGAACATCACCGACTGGATGGGAAACAACTGCTTGCAACTCAACACAGACAAGAAGCAAATGCTCATCTTCAGAAACACTTCCCCATGGAATGACGCCTGGTGGCCCCCTGAATTAGGACCATCGCCCACTCTGACCAACCACGTCCCCAACCTTCATATCATACTGGACAGCATGGTCATTGTGAGACAACAGATCAACTCAGTCTCTTCACCTGCTTTCTCACCCTCTGCATGCTCCACAAGATCTTCAAGTGGCTCCCCATCGACACCAGATGAACAGTCACACAAGCCCTGCTATGGCAAAGCGCTCTTCACAGAAATCACCTTGCATCTCCTCAAGAGACTTCAAACAATACAGAACACAGCACCCAGACTCATCGTTGTCCTCCCCGAACAGACCCACACCACCTCCCATTTCAGGAAGCGCCACTGGCTTTCCATTCAGAAGAGATGCCAGTTCAAGTTGTTGATCCACATCTTCACACCCTCCACAAACAGGGACCAGCGTACATCAACCGCCAACTGAATTTACACCTGCCCTCCAGACACCTGCCCTCTGGCTCCCTCTGCTTCACCCACACCCCATGCATTTGGAACACTAACAGTGGGGGATGCTACTTTCCTTATTGCACCTTAAAATTATGGAATGACCTCTCTCTGCCAGAATTTAGGAAAGGACTCAAGACCTTATGTTTGACTCATCCCCCTGCTACTGCACTCCTAGCACCTGGATATCCTCTCGGGTGATTAGCTATGCTTTAAAAATACAAATTGATTGAAAGCTTCCAGGACCACAGGGAACATCACCTAGAGGCCAGGACTCTTCTCAGCAGAGGACCCAAGCAGAGTTCAGTCCCCCATTCCATTGCAACTGGTCAGCCTGTCACTCCATGAAAAGCGCCTCTTATAGCTTTTGATGTCCGTTCAGTCACACTGAAGTTCAGCCAACTGGTAATCGGAACCCACTTCTTTGTTCTGGGTACAAGTGGGAGAAGGCCCAGTCCTTCTGGTCTCCACATAGGTCACAGATAGATGGTGCACTCCTTTTCTATTCTTCTGCAGGTACATATGTGTTTTGATGAGCTAGGGGTGAGGTGCAACATTTGTAGAAATCACTATCCAGTTGGTAAGGGTGACTCCTGACCACTACCTGACCAATTAGTAATAAGTTTCCAAATCAAACCTTCCCTTTTTTATAGCACTTTCTGTTTGCCTCACTGCAAACTATTACACACTGCGCTTTTATTAGGAGAAATCAAGATGGTAGAACCTTTCTGCCCTGGAGAAGCTGGTGGCCCATGAAGTGGTGTGCCTAGTAAAATCAGCAGCCCTGTTCTCTCAACCACACCAACATGGGCCTTTGAGAATCTCTCCCTCCCACTAGAATGAAGCCAGGTTAGCTGCTGAAGGCCCTGGATCAAAGACCCAACTTCCCTAGGTCTCACTTAGTACTAAACTATGAATGGAAAGGCTTCACACTAGTTCCTTTCAAATTAAGGAATCTAAGGAAAGATCAGCATCAATAAAGATCCCAAAGTTTCATATCACTCTGACAGGAAAGGATATACCCATGGATTCTGGCTAGAGATGACAAGTGTATTTGCTATTTTCTTGGGAATCATGGGTTCAGTTTTATTTGGGTATGCATTTAGGAAATGTGAAGACTCCATGTTCAATTGGATGTTAGAAATTGGAAGATGGTCCTTAATATTAGCAGATATAGGGGTTGATTTCTTAACACCCACCAATTTAAAAATCATCTGACTATTGTCATGTGTATTAAACTGAACTTCCCTCAACGTTGGGTTTGTTGTAGTTTTTTTGATATTTTTTGCTAAGACTGTCAGGCCAGCAATGTGATTGTAGAGAGAATGCTTAGTTGGCATCTGAAGTGCAAACCTGCTTAATTCTTAGATGATATTCCTAAGAAGTGTACCTCCAAGTCAGGCCCTATAGGAAGAGACACTCAGACCTTCTACACTCAGGGACATATTTACAAGGAGCTTGCACCACTGCTGCATCATTTCTTTTTACACAGCGGCAGCGCTGTAATTGCTCCATACTTACAAGAGGACATCTAGACTGATGTGTCACTTTTCGTCATCCTGCGCCACTTTTTTCTTCGTTGAAATCGGTTGTGTCCCGTTAGTATTAATAAATGCAAAGTAGGTGTTCCTTCCTAAAATCCCCCGTAAAACTGATGGAGTGGTGCTCATGACGTTTTCTAAAAATGATGCATCTTTGGGAGGCGGAACTCTAAGCATGAGATGCATCAAAATTCCTACGCTTTTAAAACCCAGGCTTATGAATGATGCATTGGCTGTTTCAGAGCAATCTTACCCATGCATATGCATAGTGTTACACATAAGTACACTATGCCCACTTATATGCATGGCATCCAGGACCAATGTAATAGAGTGCAAGGGGAGTTTTTCATCTTTCGACACTATTACATTGGTCCCCATACAGCAGGCTATGTGCGTAAGTCAAAACTGATGCATCCTCTCTGTTTTTAGACATATTGCTGTAGTTGAGTCTGTTTTATGACCAACTACAGCAATGCGCCACTTTTGGGCTGGATGCCTTGCGGCTTTCTTTCCATGGATTCATCAGAATTTCTGATGCACCCTTGGGACCTTGTGTCACGGATCCCCGTATTGTAAATATGGCGCATCCATGGCACCATAAGGATTTTTTATGCAGGCACAAAAATTTTTGACACATCACTGCCTTGCTACAGTGATGCATCATTTCTTGTAAATATGCCCCTCATTCCTCACTTCTTCTCCACCCCACTTCCTTAAGCTAGCCCCCATTTTTCATCTCCTTGAATCATAGACCGATCTGGAACCAACCTACCTAACTTAGATCTGTTATTGGCTTACCTTTGTTCAAATGTAAAAATATGTTTTCTTCGATCCCTTCCTGAAGCATGACTTCTCTTGTTTCATGGACTGCACGGATACCTCAGGGTTGTGTACTATACAGGAATTAATAAATAAACAAATACACCAACATCTTACAGTATCATGATTACCATGCTGATGATCTGGGCCCTCTGTTGCACCTTCCTAAATGTATTTATTCCATTGGACACCTAGCACTCATGTGTAGGCTTGATAAGGTATTTCTAGAGGACTTGCTATGTATAGCAAGGACTTCAAGAACTTTGATACTAAGGTACTCTTAAAAGTATTTCCAAATCTGTAATTCTGAGTGACAGACTATCTTTGAATGCTAATGATGTTTATAATGAATATAGTCGAAACCGATTAAATATTAATGTTGCACTTGAAACAATATTGATTAGATGTTTAGAAGTGTATTTATTAATGTAGTTTTGCTGTGTTACATTATTGCAGAGAGATAATTATATTAAAATTGATGCTGTTTTGGTGTTCGTTCATTTCGCTCCTGCTCAGTACACCTCCCAATCAATGTCCCCATTGTATCTTCTCTTCCCCACAGTCTTTGCAGAGCACAGGGCACCCTGACATAAATTATTTTCATTTGAGTGAATGTATTGTGAAAATACTTTTTTCATGTACTGAAAAGGCCAACTTTACAAGGTCCTTCCACTGGAAATTTCGATGTGGACCTGCTAGCATACTGGAGTATGGGTCCTCGTCGAAAAATGTTTTGCATTGTGTTAATATCCAGAATGCACTGCTGTTGCCTCAGAAGCTAATGGAGTTTTCCTTTCCTTATAAATGCGTTAGTGTTATATTTTTGTTAGTGACGATCTTTATTCTGATTTGTTCGATATGTGTAATCACCATTCTGAATTTGCAGTTTTTGCTCATTACCTACTCATAAAATGTGCATAAAAACCCCTTGGTTTTGGGAGTGAGCCAGAGAGTCATCAAAATAATCGGACAGCGTCCAGTGAGGAAAATTATTTCTCTCAATTCTGTCATATTCCGAATTTAGAGTTTTTTTTTTTTCCTCACACAATTCTGATTATTTTAATGACTTTCCGCTTCCTCCTGGAACTCTGTCAGTTCCACTTATGGTTTACTGCTTATTGGGACTTAGAATTATTCTATGTACTCTGTATCTGAGCTTTCATGGCATTTTTTAAAATTTCTCTGTAATGATTATTTAGAGATTTTTGTGCCAAAACTCTAACTTTTCTTCAATATAGAACTCAATTATTGAGTGGTCCCAGTTATTTATTACTCAGCTAATTTCTGATGGGTCTAATGTTGAGGAGGGTGGGGACTCTTATCGCAAGATCAAGGGTGCTGGAGACGAACTTCTGAGGTAAAATTTGGGGTGATGAAAAATATTGGGTGGCATTAAAGAATTAGGGTTCAGCTCCCACCGCACATTTATTTTGGGACAGAGCAAATACTACAGCTAACAGTCATGCAATTCAGTTGAAGCCAATACTGTAACTATGTTATGTTCAATTCCTAAAAAACATAAAGGTCTTAAAATGGATCATGATTTGTTTATTGTACCTCTACATGAAGATGCAGTTAGTATTTCAGTTGTTCTGCCTTTTATAGCATGCATGCTGTAGCTTGGGAAGCAGGTAACCCAATAACCTACAGGTGCTCACTCTGTGACAGGTTGCATGGCGTCCATATTACCAGCTGATGGGGTCTACAGCTTTGAAGCCAGGCGGAAGGGTCCTAAATATGTTATGCTTCGATTTGAAAACACCTCTAGATGAGACTGAACACTTAACAGGCAAAGCAGATTAATTACAGAAGTGGGCTGTCACTTTAACGCCAATCAAGGATGGAATTGGTGATACTACGGGTGTGAGTTACTCATTAGCTTCCTTACACAAGCCACGCTCCTCACCAATCATATTCACCCCTTTACTCACCAGTACTCTGCAGAAGAGGTCTGTGTGGTAAACACAAAAATGTATTAAGTGAGTAAGTCAGCAAATGGGAAACTAAGGGGCATATTAACAAGGCGGAGCTATAAAATTATCGCCGCTTTTGCGTCCGTTTTCGGCCGAAAAGCGGCAATAATTTTATCGCCTTATCAGCAAAGACACGCTATCGCGTGTTTTGCTGACTTAGCGCCCGTTTCCAGCACGCCTAACTTTGCATCGCTAATGAGATGCAAAGTAGGCGTGGCTGTGAAACCAACCAGGGAAAATATCGCAAGGCAGCTTCGCGATATTAGCAAGGAACAGTAGCGATTATTTAAATTGCGTTAAGTATGCCTTAACGCAGGAATTTAACGTCTGTTAAATTCCTGACTAAGGCATACTTAACATGGGGGGTGGATTCTGTGGCTAAGACCACAGACCCTATCATCTAGGATATCGCCGTTTTCCACCATGGAAAACGGTGATATCCACATTACTTCTGGAATTTTTATCGCCTCGGCGATGCGCGTTGTTGATAACGCGCTAACCGGGTGATAAATATGCAAGCGGTAAGCGCGCTTTGCGATATTTATCGCCGGCCCTTGTTAATATGCCCCTAAGTGAATGAGTTACCAAGCAAGTGGCAGACGAGTGATAGCACAATAAAGTAAGGAGCAAGTGAATGAGCTAATGACCAAGCAATAAATACTCGAGCAAATGATTAGCATATGCTAATAAGAGTATAAACGAATAATAAAATTAATCTGAATGATCGAGTGAGACCTGGGCGAATCACTTTGTCCCCAAGTTCATCTTAAAGAAATACCCTGTTAGACAATCAAGCAGAACAGAAAATATACCTTCATCTCTCCTTTAATTGTATTTATTTGGTCTGTTGCTGTTTATCTACTCCTGACGCACACATAAACGTCTAATAAAGAGATGAATTAAAGAAACCCAGGCTGATATATATTAGAAGTGCGATACGCGGAATCGATGAACAGCAAGACCCATGTTTGTACTGACCGCCTGACTGCCTTTGAGGAATAAATAGTACACTGCACTTCCCTCTCTCTTGGAATCGCCTCATCTGCATTTTCGGCCATTGTTTATCGTCTTCGACTTTGATTTCACCCCTGCGCGGCGCCTCAACGTTTGCATACGTCACAATCTGCCAGAGATTTGCTTCAAGTTCTGATAGGATCTGCCGCGCTAAGTGGTTCAGGCAGCCGTCAGGCATGCAAAGTACTTCTTAACACAGGCTGGAACCAGCCGAGCGTTGGCTACCTATCACCAAGCCATATGGCTTGGTTCACTTACAGAATAAAAAAATATGTCTTGGAAAAAAGGCATCGCACCTGTGCTCTTCCTTACGCACTAAATGTAAAACTGGCACTCGTTCAAAAAAGCCATTTATTGGTGCGTGTGCTCATTAAGAGAAAATTACCAAAAAGACACCCATTTGTTCATTTTACTGATAACCATTACTTTATGATATTTAACTGTTATTTAAAAGAAAAACACAGAATATTACATTCTATGCAGTTTGCCCTTGAGGTTTATTCGTAGGAGGCACTCAGTTCAGTTCCACTCGGGAACTAAGATCTAATTGTTTTATTTCGCATGCGTACAAGGCTGGCTTCAGTCTACGAATCAGTCGCATCCCATGTTGCAAATGCAGCGCTCTTCGGTGTTTACTTTGTCTATGCTTCATTAGACATTGATGTGATAAAAACCTGAGGTGTCCTTGCGAAAAAAACCTTCCTTATTCCTTTCTTGAAATATGCAAATATAGCTATGAAACATTGGGCCATATTCACAAGGAGCTATCGCCGAATTAACGGCACTTTATCGCAGCCAAAGTCGTGATAAATTTACCACCCCATTCATAAGCTGGTGCTAACAGCCCAAGGCACCAGTTTACCTGCGATAGCAGCCGCAAAAAACATCACCACCGAGGCTCCGCGCAACTAACGCTAATGAGATGCAGAGTTCCCGTGCCAAAAGCTGCAACAACACCACTCCTCAACATTCTCAACGACCAGACAGATCGGCGATGCAACAGATGTCAAGGAGCCACCCATCATGCGGCCTGGACACCCAAGAGGGCCACAACACCCACCGACACCACACCCCAGACCCCCCCGGACAACCACAGAGGCAGTGCTAACAAAGACAGCGGAACCCCAGGATGCATACCAGCCGCCCAGACCCAGCCTCTGACAATGTCACTGTCCACGACAGGCTGAAAGGGGCAACCACCCCACGCATCCCGACCATCATCGCCCAACAGGCCTACAGCACCAACACAGCGGACAACCAACATCCCACCCCACACCAAGCTGCGGGCTTGGCTGCACCTGTTGGCCCCTGGCACCCCCCAACAAACACCCACCAGAGTCAGAGGAGTCTCACTGCTAGCCACATCCAAGTCCCTCACACCTGTCCTGGACATCACCATCACCCTGGTACCCCAGTCCCCATACGTCAAACACAATGCGCAGGTCATGCTGGAGACCAAGCAAGGACCATACGCCCTAGCAGGATGCACGCACGTGTTGGGGCAATCCACAGCACACATGTCCCATCTGTGCCCCCTGGTGACACAGCACACAATCACCGCAACAGAAAGCACACTTCCCACCCCAATATGCAGGCAACAACAGAACACCGTGGAACCTCCAACAATGTCGCCTTCAAATACACAGCCAGTGTGCATGATTCCTCCATCCTCTGACAGTCCATCAGCAACCAGCGTCCCCAGCATGGCACAAAGGGAAATGCACAGCCCCTTGGTAAGTTCCAAATGAACACCCACTCACCCTAACTCCACAACCATGCAAATCACAACTCTGGCAATGCACACGTCACACAATCGCAACCAACATGCACAACAACATGCTGACCCACCATACACGACAGAAAAACTCACAATGGTTACCTGGCCAAGCCGTGACCATGAGCCGTCAATGGCATGGCACCTCAGCCACACAACAGCCGAATGTGGGGAGAGGTGGCAAACAGGCATGTGTGAAGGATGCAGGAGAACCATGATTGGGAAAGTACACAATGCCAAGAGTGGCAGAGATGTGCCGGACAGACAGCAGTATGCAGCACACACCCATATCCATGGCGACATACACCTTTGGTGTTTGGAGTGTAGTGGACAGTGGACGAAACCATGTCACTACAGCCAGTTGGGGACCTCAATGAAATCTTGCTAGTTACGCCCCCCTAAGCGTGACCGGAGTGGGATGGCCCGGCGTATGCCACACCGGTGTAGGGGTGGGAAAAAAAAGCACGTAGCACTGGGAATGGTCTTCTTCCAGAAAGCACAACGTCTCTGCCAGGGCGATGCCTCTCACCCCACCAAGAGGCCGAGGCCGACCTCGTGAGCAGAGTTACCTGCGATGCCGTGCGCCAGCTGGACCCCGGCACGCTGGACCACGAATCCGTCAGGCCTGCCCCCGCGCAGCCAGCCCATACTGATCACCTGCCAACACCGGCGTGTGCCAAGGAGGGCCCACCACGTGCCGGCGCAAGCTCCATGCCCGAGGGCTGCCACCTTGGCAGCCTCCTCAGTCCATCACGGCCTCCATGACACAGGCCCGCTTTACTCCTTTCTCGTTGACGTACTCTACTGCCGCCTTCGGACTACTCTTCGGCCCAGTTGGTCACATGTGTGAAAATGTGTCCAGATTCATCAAAAGCAGTTACCCCAATTCCGGGCCAGTGGCCACAGCACCAGACCCACCCCGATCAGTGAGGCATTGTTCCATATGGGCTATTTGCGACATGTGGTGCCACTAACCCTGTTGAACGCCAGCCTGCGATGCGTGGTGCCACTAACCCTGTTCAACGGCAGCCTGCAACACATGGTACCACTAACCCTGTTCAACGCCAGCCTGCAACATGTGGATGAAGGACCAGGACTACCCTGCGGACCAGTAGGTCCCACATCCAGAATCTTGGCGCTAATCATGAATGGCAGAGTGCCCACTAGTGGTTGCACTGAGAGGAGTAAAAGGAAGATGCGGCTCACTCCGGACGAAAGTCGGGTCAAAGTCACGGCGATGAGCGAACACATGGTGCAACTGAACCTGAACTACGCAGGCCGGTGGAGCCACCAACCTATCCCGGCAACACTCGGTGAATGGCCCGTGCTGACCGCTGCCTCTGGCCTACACTGCGATCCAGTAGGTCACCGACTCTTCATTTTGCATTGGCTGCGTTCATATCAGCGTACAGGCATCATCGTCCCCTGTCAGCCCTGGTGCCACTAAGTCTGTTCCCTGACAATCATGGACACTATCTGGTCTGACTTCGGTGGAGTCTGAGCCTATGGACCAGGGGGCAATTTTCATCCTCATGTAGCTGATACCGAATTGGTGGTGGCAACGAGGCTGTCGCATTCCTCCCCTCCATTTGCTGCTTCCAGATAAAATCAAACCTTTCGGCGTCTTGCCCTGGAGGACACCATCCACTGTCCCCCGAAACCCTCCGCAACATACACCTCAGACATTGATGGTGATCCGCTCAGGTCGCATGGCCCTTCTGACTGCGCCGCAAGTCACCATCCCGTGGCGGGGTGCCTGTGCCGGCCGCTGTGCATCCGGGGCCACTAACTCTGTACTAGTCAGGTCCAGGACCCCTTCTTCTGAGAAATTGGATGGCCTCTGAAGCGTTGGCCTTGGTGTCATCAATGCCATTTCTCTGTGGCCCTGCGCTGGACGCAGCCTCCGGGCCCAAGAGCGTCCCACCAGGGCTCACACACCAAATTGGGTCCTAACCGGCCTGATGTGGCATCACTGCAGGACGCACACGCCACCACCACAAAGACCACCTCTACAGCCACCTGCCACAGTTGACACGGTGGTCCTGACAGACTTACGAAGTTGCTCAGACCTGTTGAGGATGCCATCTACGCCTGAGACCCTGCTCAGCACTCCAGGTGCCAGTGACTCAGTGCAACGCAAGCCATTGTCCGTTACTGATTGACATTTGTGCTGTGGAGTTGTTGCGCAGCAATGTCATCTCATGCTGTGGGGAAGATGTGGGACTATGATGAGGAAGATGTGTCAAGTGTGCAGACAGGAGATGGCAGAGACAATGGGAGGGCAGGAGGCAACATCCACAAGGCAGGAATGCAGACTGGAGGTGGTAGTCGAGCCACATGCTCGGAACCATTACTGGGTATTGTGCTGTGGACTGCGTACGCAACTGTCACCTCAGACAGTGTGGGAGACCTGGAACGTTGATGTGGAAGTTGATGCAGGTGTAACACACCCCACTGCATCTGCATCAGGCCGAACACAAAGGAACACAATCCTAGCATTTCCTTCACATGAGCACGCTCATCTCTAGTGCCCCAACCTCAGTGCAGTGCAACTCATAGAACCTCCTGACTGAATTTCGGGTGACCTCTGTCCTTACTCCGGCTTCTTCCATGGTGCTGTGCAGTTGACTCTGTTATGCATGTGTTTGCTGTTTCCGTTGCACTGGTGTTCAATGTTCAAGTTGTTGCAAGCACCAAGCATTCCGTGCGGGCTGGCTTACACTCACCCCACACACATCCAGCACAGGCGTCACTGTACATGTGGCCCTGCCAATAAAGGGGCCAGGCGCACGTGCTCGTAGCCAGTTCAACATAATATCTGTGTGTCCCCCTGTGGTCTTGTTGTATGCATGAGGGCCCTGGACCCTACGACATTACATTGTGCTGTGTACATCGGATGCAGACGTGTCACCGCAGGCAGCGGGTTGTAGCTTGGACATGTAGCTTTGTCGTCACCCCCTCAATTCGTAAGGGGAGTGTCCAGGGCCGTCGTACGCAGAGCCAACATGGGTGTGTGTTTGCTATTTGAGCGCCCCTGCCTGTGGTTCTGCACTGTGAATGTGCATCTGCATGTGTCTCCATGGCAGTGTGGGTCTCCTTAGTGGGGTGTTGGTGGCCCCTGAAGGGTGATAGACACCTACGTATGTGTCCTGATTCACATTCCATGGGTTCGGCCCGCACCCACACCTGTTGGGCCACCTCCTTTTGGCATACAGGAACATGGCATTGGGGTGCAATGTGTGGGTGAAGTGTTGTGAGCCAGCTGTGCTTGAGGGTGCTTCCTGCTGTGTGGTCTCTTGCAGGCTGGGTGTTCTCCTCTGAGTAACTTGGCTGTCCGGGTCCTGGTGGTGGTTTGCGTGGGATTTCCATGGGCTGTTGTAGGGTGTCAGTGTCGACGGTGTGGTTGTCCTCTCCGGCATCACCGATGTGTTGTATTCTGTGTTTTGCTGAATGTGTTGTGTGCCCCTCTGCGATGTGAAGGGGAGGTGCATATTGACTTTGTGTTGACATATATGTTGGCACATTGTGCAGGTTTGCATGCAGACTGTATGGCAATGTACATTGTGACTGGATGGGGTTGCAGGAATCTTCTGCGGGACAGTGTAGATTTGGTCTACATGATGGATGTGATGTCGTGTGCGTACATTTCCATTTCACAGTTTCCAGCTCCGTCAGATGTAGTAGGCATGTTTCTGTGCATGTGCGGAGCCAGTTGTGTCCTCTGTTCTGCAGTGTCGGCTATGTGCATTGTTCTTCATTGTCGTCAATGTGGGTGTGCTGCAGTGTGCCAGGGGGATCTGGGCCATGGACCTGGGTGATTGTGGGTGTGCAGTGTTGTGCGTGTGTGCCATTGTGCCTACTCCCCCTGCCCCCACAGTCCCTGTTCGTTGCACTCCCTGTTGATGTTGTGTCAGGTCCTCTCGAGCTGTGTCCGTACTCCCTACACCTTGCACCGTCTCCACACTGATGACTGTGGCCTAGGTTTCCTTCAGCTCCTCCGGTGGCGCTGGACTGTCACCTCCTGTAGCCATTGCTGCCTTCTTGTTGGCAGCGGGTTTGTGCCTGGTTTAGGTAGTCACATCATTCCGGCGCCGATTGGCCTCCTGGGCATTCGGACTGCAATCCAGGTGGTCTGCTAATGGTTCAGTTGCTGGTAGTGTTCTGTCACCTCAATGACGTTGGTTATCTTTTCCTGCGGTCTGCACCCTGTCTTCCTCTTCCTCTTCTCCTTTGCCTTCCCTGACCCCGTTGTTCCTTGCTGGAAGTCTGTGGGGGTTGTGGGGTTCGGATTGTCCCCTGCGCTGTGTCAGGGTGCATCCATGTTGCTATGCACTTTGGATTGTTTTTGGTGTATTTTTTAATTTGGTTTTTACACCAGACGCATGGGATTTGCAGGCCTGTGGCTGGTTTTCGCTACTTTTTGTACCGCGGTTGGCCTCATTGCATGTTTTTTTGCGTTCGCGTATCGCATTTATGCGGTGTGTGGTTGATTTTGACGCGGACATTTGGCCCGTTATCTGGTGACTATCGCTTGCTACCACCTTGTTGTGAATTCCACGTCGGCACGGGGTTATATTCCCGTGATGGGCTGCGATATTGAAAGTTGCGTTACGCTACTCTTGAGGTAGTTATCACGCGTTCTTGTGAATATACCCCATTGTGTCTCCTTAAACACTGACAAAGTGAGTTTAAAACTGTATTGTAAAACCATGCAGAAGGGTCAGATTTCGCGAAAGAGAGAGAAAAACTCCGACTAATGTGATATGATAATGTGGAAAAAAAATAATGCAGTTTTTAATTTCTAGAAGAATATGATTTGAGAAGATTTCTCTATAGAAGTGTGTTTGCTATGTTTTCTCAAATGTAAATGTGAAACTGCAAAGAGAAACTGTTATGATTATTATTGAAATATGATTAAACTATGCTTATGAGAATAGTGTAATGGTAGTTATAATAGATTCTTATGTGTTTACATTTTCTTCAAGTGTTTTAACGTTAAAGCTATTTTAGTTTTTAAAGTAGGCCTCAAAAATATATTAGGACTTTCCTTTGCGGGTCTTTGAAAAATATAATTTGTGATTGCATTGCAGCTGTGTAATGTTATCATTGAAGTTTTCTTCCTACTGTAAGAATATTTTCTGTCTACAAATAATAGTGTCAACCTTGGTGCAAGCTAACTCGGAAACGAGCGTGAGAACATGTTAAGTTGCTAGAATGCTTCCTATTTTCGAGGTGATCTGATATTACAAATTCTTAGAAAATAGCAGACAAAGAACAAAAGTATTATGTATAAGTTCCGGATGATTTGGGACTAAAAGAATGATTATTCCACAATCAAACCATGGATCGCAACCAATAGAATTATGAAAACTGTGCAAGAAGATACATTTGTGGGCTGTAGTTATGAACATTTTGAGGTATAAAAACTTTGTGGGAAAAATATGTGCAGCAGCTATCCTCGCAATTCTTGGGCGTGACATGCTGTCAGTCCAAACACTAGCTATCCTGAACCGAACTTTCCTGATTTCCCGGCACTTCCATGGTTGGTGAAGTTGAGCAAGCTAAATCTTTCGGCTGAAGGTTGACTATTCAGACTATTGCACGCTGTGCATTAGTTCATCTTACATCTCGGTTCTGATAATCAATGACTGAATTTTGGTTTGTATTAGTTCTGAAATTGCATGCTGATTTTGCAATGCTGTTTATTTTTTCTTCTCTCTTTCTCTCGCCAGTTATTTGATTTATGATGTATTTTGCTTTAAACTGTAATTGTATTGTGATTTTTACCTGTATTCGAAATTAAACCATGTTCTAAAGGTTTTCTTTTATTGTGTTTTTGTGTATTGACCATTCATATTGATGATTAGATAAAAGTGTCTTGATAACTATACTGAATTTGTTTAGTTATTGATTAATAGTATTGACAAGTTATGGTTATTGATTATTGATAGGCATTTCTTCATTATAGGTCCTCATGAAAGAATGACTTCCATCTCTAGTTATCTGAGTACCTATTTGCTCTTACAAAGATCTATCAGAGGACCTCATGATTTGTAAGTGGTTTTACTGTTTTTATGGGCCCAAACTCTGTGATGTTGTGAACTATATTACTGTGAATAGAGTTTATGGTGTGGTGGGTAATTTTTGTCTATGCCCACAAAAATTCACAACGCTTCCGCTGGCTCAAAACAAAACCCAAGTCCATACCTAAAAGTTCTATTATATATATCAGCGGCGACTCGCACAGGGAAATGCTGTGGGGTGGTGTGACAGGGTGGGGAGGGATGGGGTAGTGGAATCCGACATACGACGGGAATGTGAAAACAAACTAAATAAATAAATAAAACCACTTACCTTGTGCTCGCCGCATCGCCGAAGCCTGCGATGTGGTAAGCACAAGGTAAGAGGTTTTATTTATTTATTCAGTTAGTTTAGTTTCCACATTACCGTCATATGTCAGATTCCACTACCCGATACCCCCCACCCCTGCTCCGCCTCACCACCCCACAGCATTTACCTGTGCGAGCCACTGCAGCTAAATATATATATATATATATGTATATATATATATATATACTCACTGAAAAAAACATAGGTTTCAGGGGCTTTATAGTTAGTTGGACATTTCACTCGTACAAAACCATTGAAATTCCCCCGTTATAGTTAGTTCAGCTAACTATAACTTGCGCGCCCGCAATGCACTGGTGATGACATCACATATTACATCACTCATGACATGGTCAGTGACATCACTCATAACCTCACTGAAGACATCTCAAATGACATCACTGATGACATCATCCAGTGAATGTGTGTTTTTCTGAAAATTAAATATGTTTTATATATGTATATCTCAAGGTCAACGGAAGAATAAATGGGTATATAAGTGTCTAAATGGATGATGGTTTTTAAAAAAAAATTGATTGTATATCTGACTGATTAAGTGTATCTTATTGAATACTTGGGTTAGTGAGTAATGTTTACATGTATACATTTCTGTATCAGTCTCTCACTTTGTATATAAGTGGCTGCATGGGTTGTGAGTAGATCCATGAGTGTCTATATAGGTTATGAGTTGGTTTTTTGAGTATCAGTATGAGTGTCTGAGTGTCTGTATGGTTTGGTGGGGGTATTACGTAGTGCATAGATGCATGAATGAGTGACTCACTCTTTGTATGTGTTGAAGACAGCATGTGTGCAGGACTGTATGGGTGGATGAGTGTGTGTATGGGTGTGTTAGTGAGTGAATGACTGTCTCAATAGTGTATTTATGAGTAACTACATATCTTTTAAACTAGTATATGTGAGTATTGGTGTATATAAGTGAGTAAATGTGAGAGTGAGAGATTGGAAGAGTTCCTGTATAAAGTAGTCTGTGTTTCTATAAGTGATTACTTAAGAAAGTAAGTATGTGTAAGTTTCTATAGCAGTAAGTGTGGTGGTGTGTGTATAACTGTATATGCAATTTAATGGATGTTTGATACTTTGTTTGCATGTGTGACTATGTGTGTGAGTAACTCTATGGATGAGTGTCATTGTGTAACAGGATGTATAGGTGTATGAGTACAAATGATGTCTAAGTACATGTATTAGTGACTGTATAGGACTGTTGGTGAATGAGTGGATGTGTGTGTACATCTTGGAATTACTAAATAGGTGTGTTGTAAGTGGTATTGGTATCTCCATTGTTGTGAAAATGTTAGTTTCTTTTTATGAGTGTGTGTATCATAGGTTATATTAGGGTGATAGGAGGTCTGCCACTCTATCACAAGGATGATGTCATCAGTGATGTCATCATTGATGTCATTTGAGATGTCATCAGTGATGTCATGAGTGATGTCACTGACCATGTTATGAGTGATGTAATATGTGACGTCATCAGCAGTGCATTGCGGGCGCACGAGTTATAGTTAGCTGAACTAACTATAACGGGGAATTTCAATGGTTTTGTACGAGTGAAATGTCCAACTAACTATAACGCCCCTGAAACCTATGGTTTTTCAGTGAATTTCTAAGGTTTTTTAAATGCTAATTCCTAACTATAACGTGCCTGAAACCTATGTTTTTTTCAGTGAATTTCAAAGGTTTTTTAAATGCTAATTTGTAACTATAACGTGCCTGAAACCTATGGTTTTTCCAGTGAATTTCTAAGGTTTTTTGAATGCTAGTTTCTACCAATGCCTACAGAGGTACGACATGTGAAGAAAGAAGAAAAACACACAGAAAGAAACAAAAGAAATGCAGAAAGAAGCAACAGAAGTCCTCAAAGACGAAGAAAAGTGCAGGAAGAAGGAAGACGTGCAGAAAGAACAAACAGAGGAGCCGAAAGAGGCCTTGTTGCAAAATCATCCTGTACCCTCAAATTTTTCAGACGTGTACTGGTGGTAACTGACTCTGACTAACCAGTCCTAGAGCCAGTGCTATGCTAAAAGACACTTAGAATACAGTTAAAACACCTACATACACCAGGGAACACTATGCGTTGGGGTACCCCTGTGATTACCATGGCCTCCTCTGTAAGCCCCTAGTACAGTACATAATAGGGCAGGGGGATTAAAACTACCTCTTAAAACACACCACAGGGCGTGTTTGCACACTGGTGAAGGGAGGGGGGCCTGAGGTGACGTGTGCAAACACACCCTGTGGCCATTTTAATTTGGGGGATAAAGTCCCCTTGAATCCTGAGTGTCCCTTGGGTCCAACTAGCCCACCAGGTATCTCCAGTTCGCACCACAGAGCTGCGTTGCAGAGAGGTGTAAAAAGGGGCACGGCCTGGACCACTTCTCTGCAACGCAGTGCAGTGGCAGTTACCGGAAGCACCTGGTGGGCTAGTTGGCCCCCAGGGGCCCTCAGGATTGAAGGGGAATTATTTCCCCAACTTAAAACGCGCCACAGGGCATGTTTGCACACGTCACCTCAGGCCCCATCCCCTCCCTTCACCACTGTGTGAACGCGCCCTGTGGCCGTTTTAAGTCGGGAGATTAAGTCCCCTTGAATCCTGAGGGTCCCTAGGGTCCAACTAGCCCACTAGGAACCTCCAGCAAGCGCCACAGAGCTGCGTTGCAGAGAGGTGTAAAAAGGGGCGCTGCCTGGACCACCTCTCTGCAACGAAGCGCAGTGGTCCTTACTGGAAGCACCTGGTGGGCTAGTTAGCCTCCAGGGGCCCTCAGGATTGAGGGGGAATTATTTCCCCAACTTAAAACGCGCCATACGGCGTGTTTGCACACGTCACCTCAGGCCCCGTCCCCTCCCTTCCCCACTGTGTAAACACACCCTGTGGCCGTTTTAAATTGGGAGATTAAGTCCCCTTGAATCCTGAGGGTCCCTAGGGGCAAATTAGCCCACTGGGGAGAAGAGTTGGCCTAAGGGTTTGGGCGCTCGACCTCGGACCTGGGGGAACTGGGTTCGAGTCTCGGTAATGACGCTAAACATCCTGTGATTCTCGGCAAATCACTTAATCTCCCCGTGCCTAAGAAAAAAAAAAAAAGGAATGTGTGTCCTCATGTAACGTAACTGGTGCTATATAAAGCGCTCTGATACCTGATTGGATTCGGGTCAAGTTCGCGCTATTCAAAATTCTGCAAAAAAAAAAATGCGCCACAGGGCGTGTTTGCACACGTCACCTCAGGCCCGTCCCCTCCCTTCACCACTGTGTAAACGCGCCCTGTGGCTGCTCTAAGTTGAGAGATTAAGTCCCCTTGAATCCTAAGAGTCCCTAGGGTCAAACTAGCCCACTAGGTACCTCCAGTAAGCGCCACAGAGCTGCATTGCAGAGAGGTGTAAAAAGTGGCGTGGCCTCTGAACACCTGTCTGCAACGAAGCACCCTGGGGCATACTGGAGATACCTGTTGGGCTAGTTGGCCCTCAGGGACCCTCAGTATTGAAAGAGAATTAATTGCCCAACTTACAACTCGCCACGGGGCGCGTTTGCACAATGGTGAAGGAAGGGGGCGTGGCCTGAGGTGACATGTCTGCAAACACACCCTGTGGTGCGTTTTAAGTTGGAGAATTAATTCCTCCTCAATCCTGAGGGTCCCTGGGGTCTAACTAGCCCACCAGGTACCTCCAGTATGCGCCAGAGAGCTGCATTGCAGAGAGGTTTTCAGAGGCCACACCCCTTTTTACAACACTGCAACGCAGCTCCTTGGCACTTACTGGAGGTACCTGGTGGGCTAGTTGGCCCCTAGGGACCCTCAGGATTGAAGAGGAATTAATTCCTCAACTTAAAACGTGCCACAGGGCGTGTTTGCACACATGTCACCTCAGGCCCCGCCCCCTCCCTTCACCACTGTGCAAACGCACCCCGTGGCACGTTTTAAGTTGGAGGATTAACTCCCCTTGAATCCTGAGGGTCCCTGGGGTGCAACTAGCCAACCAGCTACCTCCATTAAGCGCCACAGAGCTGCGTTGCAGAGATGTGTAAAAAGGGGCATGGCCTCAGGACACCTCTCTGCAACGCAGCCCCCTGGCGCATACTGGAGGTTCCTGGTGGGCTAGTTGGCCCCCAGGGACCCCCAGTATTCAAGGGGAATTTGTTCCCCATCTGCATAAGCGCCAGGGGGCGCGTTTGCAGAGTGCTGCAAGGAGGGGGCGTGGCCTCCGGTGCAATGCCGGTCTTTTATTTTATTTATTTTTTAAGAAGGGGGCTGTGTGGCCCCCCTTATTTTTCTAATTTATTGGCCCTGGGGACCCCATCCCCCAGGGCCTGCCCCCCTCCCGAGACCTTAATCGGCCCCGGGGGCCCCATCCCCCAGGGCATTGCCTTTTTTATAAATGTAATTCTTTTGGAAGGTGGCTGCGTTGCCCCCCTCCTCAGGCCACTTATGGCCCCGGGGACCCCATCCCCTGGGGTCGGTCTATGTTTAAAAAAAAAATGTATTAATAAAATTATGGGGAGGGGGACCACGTGGCCCCTCTCCCGGGACACTTGTAGCCCTGGGGCCCCCATCCCCCGGGGCTGGCCCTCTCTGTTGGGGACTGTGGGGGGGGTCCCCAATCCCCCCATGGTCCCGCCGGTTCCCCGCGTCTCTCGGGAGCCGGCATTGCTTTTCCACATGGGGAGCTGCTAACATGCCTGTGGAGACAGATTGTATATTAGTTCACTTGTCTGGCAGCATTTGCATACTAATATATGTCATGTCTGCCAATAAATCTGCCTGTCCTCTGCTTGTTTATCGCTGATGTGTGTCACATGCGTTTGGGTTCAGTGGGCTGACTGTTATGATAGGTGTTACACTGACTACATCTCCCATAATGCATTGCGGGTGTTTAGTAAAACCTGTACTGGAGTGGGATTCACACTGCCTCATTGGGGAATGGGGTTAGGGAGTGGGGGGCGCAGCTTGGTGTGCATGCATCTTATCTTGTTTGGTTGCAGCTCTGGCTAAGCTGTCTGGAACCCCGATGCCGCTGACACTCTCAGGCTCAATGGTGGACTCCACAAGCAGTTCCAGGGCAGTTGGTGCATGTGCTCTATTTTTTCGTCCACCTGTCAGGTTTGCTTGCTTTTTCCTTTCAGACATCCTCTTCTTCTCCATACTCCTGAGGTCATACCACCTCTTTTTTAGGTCGGCCACGTCACGGTGGGTCACACCTATGGAATTAATGAGGTCCTGGCTTCCAATCCATATTTTTCTTTTTTGTGACTCAGGCACTTGTAGTGATTTTTTACCAAATAGCTTGGTGTGTTCCTTTGCCACCTCCTAAATTAAGATCTCCAGCTCCCTCTCACTAAATTTAATTTTTCTTTTCCTTTCTTCACCATCAGTTTCCCTATCCTGGCTGTTCATTCTGGTGTTTGATGTCAGGTAGTAAAGTTGCTCCTGTTTGCCTTTCTCTGCTGCCTGCCTCTCCAACAGCTTCTGGTTCAGTGCAGCTGCTTGGGTGTGGCCACTTCCTTGTTGGGAGTAAATAGGATGCACAGGATTGGCTGATTCCTCAATTGCAGGAATTGTGAATTAGGGATTCAGTATTTACCGTTTTGGTAATTAAGAATCGGTAATACCGATCGGTATTTTACCGATTCGGTAAAAATTTCCGAATTTTTACCTACATCGGAAATACTGATTTCTTAATACCGAATCGGTAAAATTTGGTATTAAGAAATCGGTATTTCATATTTACCTACATCTGGCCCCTGGTGCCCCAGGGAGGTGGGGGTCCCACCACACAGGTCAAATTATTTTTAAAAAAAAGCCCCTGGGGTGGAGGTCCCCGGGGCAGCGGGGGGCCATGTGCCACCCGCTACACAAGTATGTAATTAAAGCCCCGGGGCTTGGATGGGCTTGGATGCCCCTCCACATTAAATTTTAAAACCCCGGGGGCCCCCACCCATTTATTTTCAAAGCCCTGAAGGGGTGGTGGTCCCCGGGGCTGGGGGGGCTGTGAGCCCCTGCACATAATTTTATAAAGCCCCGGGGGTGGCGGTCCCCGGGGCTGGTGGCCCCTCTGGGCCCCCCATTACAATTAACATATTGCCTCTGCCGGATCCTGCCGAGGAAAAAAAAAACGAAGCGCTGGCTCCCGCGCTTCATTTTATTTTTTTCTCGGCAGGATCCAGCGGATTTTGCCGAAATTTTTTAAAAATATGTATTTTTTTGGGCCCTGGGGGTCCTGTGGGACCCACTAAGCAGGCCTAGGGGGTTAGGGTGTTTCTACCCTGCCCCCTTTTTGCATTTTGCGCACTTGTATGACTGATTTCTTGTGCCTCGGTTCTACCAGCAGTTGCAGGGATTGGGATAATACTGTTGGTGCCTCACTGGAGTGGTCACAGGATCGCCTGCCCCAAACAACCGAAGGATTTCTCGTCAACAGTATTTTCCCAATCCCCGCAACTGCTGGTAAGCCATCTTGCCCCTCTCTTGATTACCCCTAGACAATGATCCACGAGTTCCTCACCTAATTTGTTCTCCTTCACCCTCCCGGACTACTGCCCAGCTTAACCTGACTTGTATCCCCCGTACTTGGGCCCCCCAAACTGATTCATCAAGTAAGGGCTCCAGCTATTATCTCCTAACGGTGCACTTCTCAACCTCATTACCACCGATCACGATGCAATTTTGCATGAAATCGGCACCCAAATAGCAATACTTACCTTGCTTCTAACGTTTTTTTTATTTTCTTTCAACTTCCATGTCACTGCGCCCGTTTGCACCATGACCTTCTCTTATAATTTCTCGATCATGTAGACACTGTGCCCTAAGCCATGCCTACTGCCATGCCATTGTATTTAATTATTTTGTCCACCAAGTCACTGCGTCGGAAATTGTTCGCTAACCACCAAGTCACTGTGCCTAAAGTTTTTATCACCACTATGCCGATTTGAATAATTTTGCCTGGCTATACAATGCAATTATCTATATGGTGCGCTTAAAGTTTGTTCTGACTACCTTGTCAATTCTCAATGAGGCTGCGTAACTTTGACATACCTCCTCTTAATCCTTTATTTATGTTTTTTCCCCCTTCTTTCTCCCACCAAAGGTGATTGATTACAGTAATCTAAGGCACTAATACACAGGCATGCTTATTTAATGTCCTGATGATGATCCACGCACTGTTCACATGGATCGAAACGCCATCGACACCCTAAAAATACCTCAACCAATAACCGTTATGGTATTATTGACTATGTAGAGGTGTTCCTTGCGATTTGTTTACCCTATTGAGAACTTTTTCTAAAAACAAACCGTGAGCGTTGCCTGAGCCTCCCTTAAATGTTCCCTAATTGTCTGTTTTTTGTTTCTGTAGTAGGATGCAGGCTTGTGTCCCACTCTCAGTATCTTCGTTTGTATATAGCTCAAAGAATTGCTAAAAATTAAATATATTAGACCTCTGTCCGGCTGGACAAATTTAACCAATACAGTACTGATTGGGTCTGTATTCATTTCTGTACGCTTATCCCTATTTCCCTAGGGACCAATGTAGTGTAAAATAATTGATTCCCGAGGTCCCTGGCTGACTTTACTTGGGTCCCCTTGTTGTTTAAAAATATGTCACTGTAAAAATGTCTTCTCTAGGTGCATTCTTGGATACAGTGAAGAAGCATCACTGTTAGTTTTCTTTTTTGCTTCTAGTTGCCAGTTAATGTTTTTGAACACTTTGCATTTCCTTATCTTACCCTTTTAGGACCCTGTTTAAACAAGAAAAAAATGAAAAAAACTGTTTAAAATAGCAACTACAAAAACATGTTTCCTTTTAGAACCATCAGTTGGTCAAGCAAAGAGCTAACTCAGAGTTTTTAATGTGTCAGTGACTGAATCAGTGTGAGACTGGATGTGTCAGTGGTTATATGGTGTGTGCCAGGGTGTGTTAGTAGTTGTATTGGTGTGTGCGTGAAAATGTATCAGTCACTGTATCGGAATGCTGCTGGGTGTGTCAGTAGCTGTAACAGTGTGTGCCTGGGTGTGTAAGTTGGTCTGTCAATGTGTAAATGGCTGTGTTATTGGGTGTGTGAGTGTGTGCCCGGGTGTGTCAGTGGCTGCATCGGTGTGTGCCTGGGTGTGTCAGTAGCTATATCAGTGTGTACCTGGGTGTGTCAGTGTCTGTAACAATGTGTGCATGGATGTTTTAGTGTCTGTAGTAGTGTGTGCCTGGGTGTGTCAGTGGCTGTATCACTATCTGTATGGGTGTTTGAGAGGCTGTGTCAGTGCTTTGCTGAACATCTAAGTGGCTGTATCGATATTTGACCGGGTGTGTCATTGGCTGTATGAGTACGTGCCTGGGTGTCAGTTTCTGTATCAGAGTGAGGTTGTGTGTATCAGTATCTGTATCAGAGTGTATATTTCAGTGGCTGTATTGGTCTGCCCCTGATTGACAGAGGCTGTATTGGTATGAGCTTGGGTTTGTCAGTGGCTGTATCGGTGAGTACCTAGCTGTGTCAGTAGCTGTATCTGTGGGTGCACGGGTGTTTAGAAGGTGGTATCGGTGTTTGGATGAGTGTGTAAGTGAGTATATCAGTGTTTGTCTGGGTGTGTCTGTAGCTGTGTTGGTGTATAGCTGGGTGTGTCATTGTCTGTATTGATGTTTGCGTGGGTGGGTAACTGGTTCTATCTATGTGTGATTGGGTGTGTTATTGGGTGTTTGAGTGTGTGCCTGAGTGTAGAAGTGGCTCCATTGGTGTGTGCCTGAGTGTGTCAGTGACTATATTGGTGAATGCCTGGGTGTGTTAGTGTCTCTATTAGTGTGTGGCTGGGTGTGTTCAGTGGCTGTGTCAGTATGTGTACTGGGGTTTGAGAAGCTGTGTTAGTGTTTGGCAGAAAGTCTAAGTGTTTGTATCGATATGTGATAGGGTGTGTTATTGGTTGTATGAGTATGTGCCTGGATGTTTCTCTGTATCAGAGTGTAGCTGGGTGTGAAAGTAGTTGTATCAGTGTCTACCTGGTTGTGTCAGGGTCTACAAATGTGTATATGGGTAAGTCAGACACTGTATCAGTGTGTGCCTAAGTGTCTCAGTGGCTATATCAGTGTGTGCCAGGATGTGTCAGTGGCTATATTGGTGCGTGTCTGTGTGAGTCATTGTCTGTAGCAATGTGTGCCTGGGTGTATTAGTGCCTGCTTTGGTGTGTGGCTGGGTGTGTAAGTATATGTATGGTTATTTGAGAGGCTGAATCAATCAGTGTTTGGCTGGGTTTGTAAGTGGCTGTATCAATATGTGCCTGGGTGTGTCAGTGGCAGTGTTGGTATGTACATGAATGTTTCAGTTTCTCTATTGGACTGTGACTGGATGTGTCGTTATATGCATCAGTGTGTGCCTCGGTGTGTCTTTGTCTACAAATCTGTGTCTGAGTCTGTCAGACTCTGTATTAGTGTGTGGCTGGGTGTGCAAGTGGCTGTATCGATATGTGCCTGGGTGTGTCAGAAGCGGTATTGGTGCATGCATGAATGTGTTAGTCTCTGTATCGGAGTGGGGCTGGGTGTGTCAGTAGCTGTATCAGTGTGTGCCTGGGTATGTCAGTGTTTAAAAATGTGTACCTTGATGTGGTACACACTGTATCAGTGTGTGGCTGGGTGTGTCAGTGACAGTTTTTTATGTGAGAGTGGCTAATTCAGAGTCTGCATCAGTGTTTGGATGGGTATATCAGTAGCTGTATTGATGTATATCAGAGTGTGTCAGTGCCTGTATTAGTGTTCCCTGGTTGTTATAGTGGCTGTATGAGTTTCTACTTGGCTGTTTACCCTGAGAATGTAATCTTCTGAAACAATGCTGAAAAAATAAGTAGCAAAATACATTACTTCAATAGATGATGCCATACATCTGTATGAAAAGACAAAAACACAAATATGAGTTAGTATTACCACAAACAAACAACTACTCATGCATTATGCAGTAATGCTCTGTTACATTAAAAATAAGCATTTCAGTTTCTCTTTTTTTACTGTTCTCGGGTTCCATACTCATTAACCATGAATGATGTTCTATTGAAAGAATAATCATTGAACAGTGGGGAAAAAGCAACCATAATGATTGCAGGGAAAAAAACTGCACACTATGTCACTGTAATTAAGGAACAGTGTGCATTACACTCACTACAATTTTTTAAAACGTTTGTTTTGTCTATACTTGCACTACTAATTTTAGAACTATTATGCTGGAAATTAGACCCTTGTTATCAGAACTACTAATAGATATGTAAGGCACACCACCATATGGTAAGCCTTTCAAAGACATCACCCCTTGTAGGCCATATTCTGTCATAAATACTGATAGTAGGTCTAGAACGAATACAGTATGCCTCTTTCACAACTCTAATAAGAATTTCAGTTAAAAAATCAACAGATAAGAATTTAGTAGCAGTCTTTGCTTGAATTTGAGGTTGCTATCATTACTTTTGTCCATCCACTTTTAAAAGTGGAGTGACCAGATGTCACAGTAATTCCTTAACCCTTTCGATGCTCATGACGGAATGGTTCCGTCATGAGCATCGGTGCCCCTGTGCTCATGACGGAACCATTCCGTCATGAGGCCACGGGCACGAAATCCCTCTGCTGCAGACAGCAGAGGGATTTCTATTTCATGCCTTTGACCTTGGGAGCTGGGGAAGAGCTTCCCAGCTCCCGAGGCCCCCTCCCTGGTTTCTGTGCAATGAAGATCAGCACGCAGGTCGCGCTGTCTTCATTGCACAGAAAACGAAACTGAAATGAGCCTTTCGGCTCATTTCAGTTTCACTCTGTATGTGCTCAGGGGGCTATCTCAGCCCCCCGGGCACGGAGAGGTATCATTGGAAAGGGGAGAATCTCCCCTTTCCAATGGTACCACTCCCCAGTGGATCCCTGCTTGGGGATCGCCCCAGGAGGGCGATCCCCAAGCAGGGATCCACCCACCAGACACCAGGGAGGGGGGAGCGGCCCCTTAGGCAAGGGCTTTTGCTCCCCCCAAATATTTTTAGTGTCATTTAGTCTTTTTTCCCCCCTGGGAGGCAGATGGTGGCAGTAACCCCTATCTGCCCCCCCGGGGGGGCAAAAAGCCCACTAGACACCAGGGATATTTACTTTGCGCACATCCTTTTTTAGGGTGGGCGCTGCCCATGAAGGGCATGTCCATGTCCCCACCCCGCATAATGTACAGTCTTTCTGCCCCCCCTGGGGGGCAGTTGGGGGCAGTAGCCCCTAATCTGCCCCCCCGGGGGGCAGAAAGCCCACTATACACCAGGGATTAATTTTTTCTTATAATTTGTGGTGGGGGCTGCCATATATGGGCATGCCCATGCCCCCACCCACCCTCTGCAACAATGACAGCCTTTCTGCCCCGCCGGGGGGCAGATGGGGGCATTAGCCCCAAATCTGCCCCCCCCGGGGGGCAAAAAGCCCAGTAGACACCAGGGATTTTTTAGCCAAATTTTAATTAGGGTGGGGGCATTGGCATGCCCGTTTTGGGCAGCCCCCACCCTAATTAAAATTTGCCCAAAAAACTCCCTGGTGTCTTGTGGACTTTCTGCCCCCCCCTGGCGGGCAGATGGGGGCATTAGCCCCCAATCTGCCCCGCCGGGGGCAAAAAAAACCAATAGACGCCAGGGAGTTTTTTGGGGGCAAATTTGAATTAGGGTGGGGGCTCACAAAACGGGCATGCCCATGCCCCCACCCCCCTCCCCCGCAAAAATAACAGCCTTCCTGCTCCCCTGTGGGGCAGATGGGGCAGTAGCCCCCAATCTGCCCCACCAGGGGGGCAAAAAGCCCACTAGACACCAGGGATTTTTAAGGCAAATTTTAATTAGGGTGGGGACATTGGCATGCCCGTTTTGGGCAGCCCCCAACCTAATACAAATTTGCCCAAAAAATTCCCTGGCATCTAATGGACTTTCTGCTCCCCCTGGGGGGTAGATGGGACAGTAGCCCCCAGTCTGCCACCCCGGGGGGCAAAATACCCACTAGACGCCAGGGATTTTTTGGGGCAAATTTTAATTAGGGTGGGGGCATTGGCATACCCGTTTTGGGCAGACCCCACCCTAATTAAAATTTGCCCCAAAAACTCCCTGGCGTCTAGTGGACTTTCCGCCTCCTCTGGGGGGCAGATGGGGGCATCAGCCCCCAATCTGCCCTGTTGGAGGGGTAAAAAGCCCACTAGACGCCAGGGATTATTTTGGGGCAAGTTTTAATTAGGTTGGGGGTTGGCCAAAACTGACATGCCCATGCCCCCACCCCCTACCTGCAAAAATTACAGCCTTCCTGCCCCCTGTGGGGGACAGATGGGGCATTAGCCCCCAATCTGCCCCCCCGGGGGGCAAAAAGCCTACTAGACGCCAGAGATTTTTCGGGGAAAATTTTAATTAGGGTGGAACATTGGCATGCCCGTTTTGGGCAACCCCCACCCTAATTAAAATTTACCTAAAAAACTCTCTGTGGCCAAGTGGACTTTCTGCCTCCCCTGGGGGGCAGATGGGAGCATTAGCCCCCAATCTGCCCCACCGGGGGGGCAAAAAGCCCACTAGACGCCAGGGAGTTTTTTGGGGCGAATTTTAATTATTTTGGGGGTTGCCCAAAACGGCCATGCCCATGCCCCCACCCCCTCCCCTAAAAAATTACAGCCTTCCTGCCTCCCCGGGGGACAGATGGGGCAGTAGTCCCCAATCTGCCCCTCCGGGGGGCAAAAAGCCCACTAGACGCCAGGGATTTTTTTAAGCAAATTTTAATTAGGGTGGGGGCATTTGCATACCCGTTTTGGGCAGCCCCCACCCTAATTAAAATCTTTTTCAGCTAAAATTGAGGTTTGCAGGGGATTCTGGGTAAGGAAACGTTGGGGGATCCACGCAAGCCATACCTCCCTGGAAGCCACCGGGTGTCTAGTTTTCAGAAATGTGTGGGTTTGGTAGGTTGCCCTAGATGGCCACCGAGCAGCGGGCCAAAAACCCAAGTGACCCCCCTTGCAAAACCAGGTGGTTTTGCGATAGGCCATTTTGATGTCGCCTCACTACGTTTTGGGCCCTTGCCTGCCGCGGGTACTTGGGCCTCCCACACAAGTGAGGCACCATTTTTACCGGGAGACATGGGGGAACGCTGGGTGGTGGTAAATTTGTGTGAGCCCGGTGATGCCACAACTTTCCCACACCAAAATGTGTGAAAAAGTGATTTTTTCAGCTAAAATTGAGGTTTGCAGGGGATTCTGGGTAAGGAAACGTTGGGGGATCCACGCAAGCCATACCTCCCTGGAAGCCGCCGGGTGTCTAGTTTTCAGAAATGCATGGGTGTGGTAGGTTTCCCTAGATGGCCGCCGAGCACCGGGCCAAAAGCCCAAGTGACCCCTTGGGCCTCCCACACAAGTGAGGCACCATTTTTACCGGGAGAGCTGGGGGAACGCTGGGTGGTGGTAAATTTGTGTGAGCCCGGTGATGCCACAACTTTCCCACACCAAAATGTGTGAAAAAAGTGATTTTTTCAGCTAAAATTGAGGATTGCAGGGGATTCTGGGTAAGGAAACGTTGGGGGATCCACACAAGCCATACCTCCCTGGAAGCCGTCGGGTGTCTAGTTTTCAGAAATGCATGAGTTTGGTAGGTTTCCCTAGATGGCCGCCGAGCAGCGGGCCAAAAACCCAAGTGACCCCCCTTGCAAAACCAGGTGGTTTTGCGATAGGCCATTTTGATGTGGCCTCACAACGTTTTGGGCCCTTGCCTGCCGCGGGTACTTGGGCCTCCCACACAAGTGAGGCACCATTTTTACTGGGAGACCAGGGAGAACGCTGGGTGGTGGTAAATTTGTGTGAGCCCGGTGATGCCACAACTTTCCCACACCAAAATGTGTGAAATAAGTGATTTTTTCAGCTAAAATTGAGGTTTGCAGGGGATTCTGGGTAAGGAAATGTTGGGGGATCCACGCAAGCCATACCTCCCTGGAAGTCGCCAGGTGTCTAGTTTTCAGAAATGCGTGGGTTTGGTAGGTTTCCCTAGATGGCCACCGAGCAGCGGGCCAAAAACCCAAGTGACCCCCCTTGCAAAACCAGGTGGTTTTGCGATAGGCCATTTTGATGTCGCCTCACTACGTTTTGGGCCCTTGCCTGCCGCGGGTACTTGGGCCTCCCACACAAGTGAGGCACCATTTTTACCGGGAGAGCTGGGGGAACGCTTGGTGGTGGTAAATTTGTGTGAGCCCAGTGATGCCACAACTTTCCCACACCAAAAGGTGTGAAAAAAGTGATTTTTCAGCTAAAATTGAGGTTTGCAGGGGATTCTGGGTAAGGAAACGTTTGGGGATCCACGCAAGCCATACCTCCCTGGAAGCCGCCGGGTGTCTCGTTTTCAGAAATGTGTGGGTTTGGTAGGTTTCCCTATGTGCCGGCAGAACTAGGGTTCAAAAACTACAGCTAGTCACTTTGCCAAAAAAGGGTCATTTTTCACTGCAAAATTGAGGTGTGACCACGTTGCGTTTTGCGCCGTTTCCTGTCGCGGGCACTAGGCCGACCATTTTTCACGTAGGACTTTGGGGAACGCGGGGGGGTGGAAATTTGTGGATCCACGCAGATTCCAGAACTTTCCATCACAGAAATGTGGGGACAATGTGTTTTTCTTGTCAATTTTTTACGTTTGCAAGGGATTCTGGGTAACAGACCATGGTGGGAGGCACTCAAGTCACCCCATCCTGGATTCCCCTGGGTATCTAGTTTTCAAAAATGTATAGGTTTGCTAGGTTTCCCTAGGTGCCGGCAGGGCTAGGGTTCAAAAACTACAGCTAGTCACTTTGCCAAAAAAGGGTCATTTTTCACTGCAAAATTGAGGTGTGACCACGTTGCGTTTTGCGCCGTTTCCTGTCGCGGGCACTAGGCCGCCCCGCACAAGTGAGGTACCATTTTTCTCGTAGGACTTTGGGGAACGCGGGGTGGGTGGAAATTTGTGGATCCACGCAGATTCTAGAACTTTCCATCACAGAAATGTGGGGAAAATGTGTTTTTTTTATCAATTATTTACGTTTGCAAGGGATTCTGGGTAACAGACCATGGTGGGAGGCACTCAAGTCACCCCATCCTGGATTCCCCTGGGTGTCTAGTTTTAAAAAATGTATAGGTTTGCTAGGTTTCCCTAGGTGCCGGCAGGGCTAGGGTTCAAAAACTACAGCTAGTCACTTTGCCAAAAAAGGGTCATTTTTCACTGCAAAATTGAGGTGTGACCACGTTGCGTTTTGTGCCGTTTCCTGTCGCGGGCACTAGGCCGCCCCGCACAAGTGAGGTACCATTTTTCTTGTAGGACTTTGGGGAACGCGGGGTGGGTGGAAATTTGTGGATCCACGCAGATTCCAGAACTTTCCATCACAGAAATGTGGGGAAAATGTGTTTTTTTTGTCAATTTTTTACGTTTGCAAGGGATTCTGGGTAACAGACCATGGTGGGAGGCACTCAAGTCACCCCATCCTGGATTCCCCTGGGTGTCTAGTTTTCAAAAATGTATAGGTTTGCTAGGTTTCCCTAGGTGCCGGCAGGGCTAGGGTTCTAAAACTACAGCTAGTCACTTTGCCAAAAAAGGGTCATTTTTCACTGCAAAATTGAGGTGTGACCACGTTGCGTTTTGCGCCGTTACCTGTCGCGGGCACTAGGCCGACCCGCATAAGGGAGGTACCAGTTTTCTCGTAGGACTTTGGGGAACGCGGGGTGGGTGGAAATTTGTGGATCCACGCAGATTCCAGAACTTTCCATCACAGAAATGTGGGGAAAATGTGTTTTTTTTGTCAATTTTTTTACGTTTGCAAGGGATTCTGGGTAACAGACCATGGTGGGAGGCACTCAAGTCACCCCATCCTGGATTCCCCTGGGTGTCTAGTTTACAAAAATGTATAGGTTTGCTAGGTTTCCCTAGGTGCCGGCAGGGCTAGGGTTCAAAAACTACAGCTAGTCACTTTGCCAAAAAAGGGTCATTTTTCACTGCAAAATTGAGGTGTGACCACGTTGCGTTTTGCGCCGTTTCCTGTCGTGGGCACTAGGCCCACCCGCACAAGTGAGGTACCATTTTTCTCGTAGGACTTTGGGGAACGCGGGGTGTGTGGAAATTTGTGGATCCATGCAGATTCCAGAACTTTCCATCACAGAAATGTGGGGAAAATGTGGTTTTTTTGTAAATTTTTTACGTTTGCAAGGGATTCTGGGTAACAGACCATGGTGGGAGGCACTCAAGTCACCCCATCCTGGATTCCCCTGGGTGTCTAGTTTTCAAAAATGTATAGGTTTGCTAGGTTTCCCTAGGTGCCGGCAGGGCTAGGGTTCAAAAACTACAGCTAGTCACTTTGCCAAAAAAGGGTCATTTTTCACTGCAAAATTGAGGTGTGACAACGTTGCGTTTTGTGCCGTTTCCTGTCACGGGCACTAGGCCGACCCACACAAGTGAGGTACCATTTTTCTCGAAGGACTTTGGGGAACGCGGGGTGGGTGGAAATTTGTGGATCCACGCAGATTCCAGAACTTTCCGTCACAGAAATGTGGGGAAAATGTGTTTATTTTGTCAATTTTTTAAGTTTGCAAGGGATTCTGGGTAACAGACCATGGTGAGAGGCACTCAAGTCACCCCGTACTGGATTCCCCTGGGTGTCTAGTTTTCAAAAATGTATAGGTTTGCTAGGTTTCCCAAGATGCCGGCAGAGCTAGGGTTCAAAAACTACAGCTAGACTCTTGGCAAAAAAGGTGTAAATTTTCAGTGTGAAAATGTGGTGTGTTCACCTTAGGTTTTGAGCCACTTCCTGTCGTGGGCACTATGCTTACCCACACAAGTGAGGTACCATTATTATCGGGATACTTAGGGTAGTTCAGATTTGTAAAGCAACTGTTATTACCTATTGATTTTTGATGCATTTCTCCCTTCCAAATGAAAGACATTGTGTAAAAAAAAAGTCATTTTGAAAAATGACCAATAATTGTCATGCAAGTATGAGTATTCCCAATTTCGAAAATGTGCAAATATGCACTGTTTCTAAACTCTGTAATTTGTTCTCATTTCATAAATACATAGGTGTCTTTCATACCAATTTTTCCATGTATACATTTTCACACTATAATTGCTATATACCCGGAACTATAAAAAAAAACAGTACAAAATGCTGCTCAGTTGTTTACTCTGGGTTCGTTGGGCTCTTGGTGAACCTACAAGTCCTATATATCCCCACAACCAGGAAGGTCCAGCGGATGTAACGGTACATTGCTTTCTAAGAGATGTCATAATTAGAAGAAGTTACAGGTGAAAACGTTGACACAAAAGGCTGCTTTTTTCAACTAATTTTTAATTTTTCCTATATTTAACTGTTAGTTTCTATAAAGAAACCTTGATGGATCTACACAAATGACCCCTTGCTGAATTCAGAATTTTGTCTACTTTTCACAAATGTATAGCTTTCCAAGATCCATTATTGCTTTTCTACCCATTTCTACCATTATCTGGAAGGAGGTTGAAAGCACAAAAAATTGCAAAAATAGGGTATGTCCCAGAAAAATGTCAAAACTGTGTAAAAAAAGTTGGATTTCTGACAAAAATCTGTAAGCCTGGGCAAAACACTACGCTACGCTCGCGTAGTTTGCGCTACTTCTCACTACGGGAACTGCACGTAGCACAGTGCGAACAAGCGTAGCGTAGTGTTGCGTAGTGCTGCGGTCATTTTTTGCTTGCTCGCGGTCCTCAACGTCAAGTTGGCGACCGCGAGCAAGCAAAATGACATCCTGGCGAGACTTTTTCCTTGTTCGCGATCAGCAACATCAAGTTGGCGATCGCGAGCATGGAAAATAAACCTCCCGGCGAGATTCCCAACGCGAGGAGGTCAGGTTTCTCATTGCGAGTGGTCGCGTATGCTCGCGACCGCTCGCGATGAGAAACTACCAGTTCGCGTTGAGAAAGCTGCCGCTCGAGTAAAAATCTACTCGAGTAGCAGAAAACTACAGCTCGCACTGTGCAAGATGCCATTTTCAATGATTGCACAGTGCCGGTTGCTTGTCCGCACTGTGCAATCATTGAAAATGACATCTGGCACAGTGCGAACAAGGTACTACGCAGTTCGTGAAGTGCTACGCGTAGCTCGCGTAGTGCGAACTGCACTTTGTGTAGCTTCGCGAAGTGCTACTTCGCAAACTACGCCCAGGGTTAAAAATCTGTCATTCCCTAAAAGCTGGAGAAATGGTGATTTCAGCCCCACAAACCCTTTTTTGATATCATTTGCAGAGAAAAACCCAGACGCTTTCATTTGCAGCCACTTTTCCCCATTTTTCACAAAAAAAACAAAATTTTGCTGTATTTTGACTAATTTCTGGGAACCCTCTTGGAGAATCCACAAACCCTGGGTACCTTTAGAATCCGCATGATGTTGGAAGAAAAGGACGCAAATTTGGCGTGGATACCTAATGTGGTCAAAAAGTTACAGGGGCCTAAGCGCGCACTACCACAAATAGCCCAAAAAAGGCTTAGCACAGGAGGGGGAAAGGCCTAGCAGAGAAGGGGTTAATGAAAGAAGATAGTCATAGTAGTATATGTCTTCCAGAAATATATATTTGTCCTGCTTTGACATTTGTAATCTCTGTTTCCCTTTTACTTCCATCTGCTCTGCATCACTGTAGCATTAAAAAAAAGCCATTTCCCACTTCTTCGTACACATAATGTTGACATGAGATCTAATCAACAATTTGGCAGGTATTGCCTTGTGTTGCTTGTTTGAACAATCTGTCAAAAGACACAGCTTTGCAAACTGGTAGTGTTAAATGAAACAATCACTGCCAAATCTATTTCTGATGTGAATGAGCAATTTTCACACTCATGGTTCCACAAGTAAGCAAGTCCAAATAACTCATCAATGCATATTTCTTCTTCTTCTAATACTCCAGAGATCACCAGTATAACCTGTGCATCTTGTTGAGTGTTTGGAGCAAACTATACAGATCCACTGTATATATCTACAAGGTCTCACATGTGTGAAGCACAATGTGTTATAGTCCTATTAGTACGTAAACGTTGCAACAAAGCACAAAGTACAGAACACAATCTCTTCTGTGGTTTCTGTTCAATTGCATATACAAGATGAGGTAATTGAAAGAGTATGTTTAGAACAACATTTGCACAGCAGCTGATGCCAGAAGAGTTTAACAACTGGAAACTAAGAATATCTCCCTCAGTATCAACTTTTTTCCATAACAACTTCTTTCTTCTCTATCATTTCTTTATTTTCAACTACATTAATACACTACTTTGGAAGCTTTCGCTTTACACAAACACTTCTTAATCAATTGTACTCTTTGTAACACAACTTGTGATCAGCACTTACTTTCCTGTCATCAAATGTAGCCAAATACAAACAGGACTATGTTCTAACTCTATATAAGGCTACATTTGACATCCCCTCCTTTAACACTGTACTCCCAACATTACCCAATGCCGAATCTACACTTAAACCTTGAGATTCATGATTAGTTACAGCATAAGCCAGAGAAACTGGGAACTGTTTCCGTTTCACATATAAGTTTTTCACAAGCAAAAAATGTACAATGGCCCTTCAAATCTGCTTTACACTATCAATCTCAATAAATTGCTAGGTACTCTATCGCATGCCTGTTAGGAAAGTTAATAAAATCAATCATTTTACCCATAGCACCATTAATTAATCCTTCCTCGACATTTGCATTTCTGCCCAAATTACTCTACAGTCCTTGCAAATACTTAAACATTTCTCCAATCCTGCAGTTTCTTTTAAACAGATTTTTCCATTAAATCCAATTTTGTTTAGAATCTTTCATTTACAAAGGCAAGATGGCGGCCACGCTGATGGCCGGTTGAGGGGGCTGCTCCTCTCCTCTCCTCGACTCCTCGACTCCGGGATGTTCTCTGGCCTGCTTAGGAGGAAAAACGAAGGGGAAACGAGAGCAAAAACTCTCTGATGCTGTGGCGGATTCTATCTTTACTTGACCCCCCTTACCAGCGGCTTCATCTGTCCTCCAACGGCAGCTGCTGATCTTGGGTGCTCGGCGGAGCGCGAGATATGGCGTCTAAAGCGGTGCCTTGACTGGCGAGGCCAAGAGCGGCCGCACTCCCGACCGGTACTCATTGAACAGTAAAACACCGCATGGAACCGAAGGGGTCCAGAGGAGCAATCGACCGTCCTCAGCTTCAGTATTGGAGGCTTCGGACCGGGCTTTGACGAATGCCGGTCTTGGGGGTGTGAAATCAACAGCTCAGGCTATCCCGGCAATGTTTAAACAAAGAGCCAACAAAAAGAAACGACAGGACGAGTCTGCAACTCGGGCGATTCAGGGTAGCAGTGCTCTGCTAGTTCAGGAGAGTACTGATGGTATAATCTCTTTGGTGAGTGTGGAAGGCAAAATAATGGGGGAGATGGAAAAAGCCGGTAAGACTGCGATTTTACCTCATTCCGTGGCATTGATGAACGTTGAGTCTGTATCTATGTCTCAATCCAAGGGCATTCTGGGAGCTGAAGTCATTTTTCAGATTTCAAATGAACAACCCGTTGTCAGTGCTATATATGACTCTGCTTCAACAGCTATGTCGAGGGAGAGAAGGATAGCGCACTTACTGCATCTGCGGCGGTTGGGGATCAGGAACATTTAGAGCTTGGTGAGCTACCGGAGATACCGGATAAAGTATCTAACACTGATGATTTCTTTTCCCTGTCTGATCATTCTTCAGTTGAGAGTCTTAAAAAAGACTGGTTAGAGGGAGCATGCTCTGGTGAAGAGGGAAATGATGTGGCAAGGCCTTTGGCGAACATAGCCGATAGGGCTCTTGAGAAAGCATTCTGTGGTATGAACTCGGAGGAAGGAGTAGAAGGGGCGAGCCCAGCTGGGTCAGATACATCACTCTCTTGGGACTATCAGAGCTCACCAAATACACTGGCTCCCTCAGGATCCCATCCAACCGTATCAACTGGTGATGTCAGGAGCGACAACGGAGAGATAATGCTGGCAACAATTCATGATTTTATTGTGGCACATAGGGCAGAAACTCAGGCCGAGAGTATACGCACACAGAATGCGTCCAAGAAACTGCAGAATTCAATACGGAGGGTGGTGAAGACGTGTGCGGATATGGCTAATAGAATTAATGAGGCTGAAACCCGGATTTCTGCTCTGGAGGACGATCTTATCGCACAGAAAGAAATTACAGTCTCTCTGAAAGCTCATCGGGATGACTTGCAGTGGAAATTATCCGACTTAGAAAATCGCTCAAGGCGCAATAACCTCAGAATTTTGGGGGTTCCTGAAGGCAAAGAAGGTACGGACCCACGCAAGTTTGTAGTTGAGCTGCTGGGTGAGGCTTTTCCTGAGCTCTCGCATTGGGATTGGCAGACAGAGGTACAGAGGGCTCACCGTTTTCCAGCTAAACAGAGAAAGAAGGCAGACCAGACTACATCTCTTCCTCGGGCAATTCTTATCTCACAAAATAATTTTTGGGCCCGTGAGGCTCTCTATGACCTGGCACGACATAACAAGAAGGCCCATGCGAAGGACTGCGATTTTTTTGTCAGACCTGACTTTTGTCAATCTACTGTTGACCTTCGCTGGAGGCTGCGGCAGTTGATTCCACAGTTCCAGGTAAAAGGAGTACAGGTTTTTCTTCAGAACCTGGCTAAGCTGAAGACTATTGCCAAAGGACGGACACAGATGTTTTTTGATGAACTGTCTGCCACAGAATTCTTGCAGACCTACAAACTTTAGAAAAGTTGGACCAGGGTGTTTAGACTGGTCATGATGGATTTTGAGCTTTGTCTTCTCTTTCTGTTTATACCTGTTTGATTTATGCCTGATCTATGATATGATAAGCAGGTCTACTATTATTGATGTTTGAGACGAGGAGTGGGGGGGCCTGGGTGCCCAACTTTGCATCACAAGGGACAATGGTCCCATTGCCTTATGGGGTTGGTAGGGTGGGTTTGGGTGGGGGAGGGGGGGCTACTTGGGGTAGGGGTTGGTTGTATGGGGGAGGTTAAGGGGGGAGCTGAGGGTGAAAAATTCGGCACTGCATGATTTCTATTTATGTCGGTATGGGGCGATCCTTTTTTTCTATTATGTTTCTGCTCATAGCCTAAGTCTGAAACTAAATTCCTGCATTCTATTATCTTCTTGTGGCCTTAATTTTGTGAAGAGTGAGAATGGCAAGAGGGGGATAGAAGGAGATAGCTCTCGAGAAGCGGTGGTGGCGTATATGGAATACAAACTTATCTATACAAATGAGTAAACTTGTTGTTTGCACTCTTAATATATGCGGTTTGAATAATCTTAATAAGCGGCGAGTTTTGGCCAAGGTAATCCAGGCACTGTCCTGGGATCTTCTTTGTTTGCAAGAGACACATATTTCATGGTCAAATAGGGGCTGGCTCAAAGCGCTGGGCATGGATCTGGTTGCATGTTCACGTCAGTCAATTAATTCTAGGGGCGTCGCTATTTTATGTAAAAAGGGGGTAGTAACGCTCAGTTAATCTAAGGAGGATAAGTGGGGACGTGGGGCAATTTCAGAAGTTATCTTCAATAACAAGATATTCACAATATGTACCGTATATGGTCCTGGAGGGTCTGGATGACTCGGATTTTTTTGATAAAATCAATCTGAAACTGTCTCTGTGGCCTCAACCTCTTATAATTTGTCGGGACCTAAATATACATTTCGATGGGGATTTTGATGTCATTGGTAGGCAGGCATATTATGGCTGGAAGCCGAGAGTCTATAAAAGTGTGCGTAGACTGATTCTGGATCATGGACTCTGTGAGGTCTGGTGCAGGCTCAATGCAGGTCAGCCAGGCCATACGTTCTTTTCAGCCCCTCACAAAAAGCTGGTCCGACTGGATTATTTTCTTGTCTCTTATTCTTTGCTGGGTAAGGCGTCGATATGCACTCTGCCAAGGTTTATTTCTGACCATAACCCCTTAATTTTAGAGATTGAGTTTGACATGTTTATCCCCCTCAATTCTGAGTGGACCTTTGATAGAAAATTGCTCTTAGACTTGGAGTACTGTAATCGAATTAGGGATTGGATATCCTGCTTTTTTCAGATAAACAGGAACTCCGCTGCAGGAGGGATGGTCTGGGACGCTTTTAAGGCGGGACTCAGGGTGAGACCCTGAGCTTCGCTGCACAAAAGCGTAAAAATCTGAAGAAAATCATGGAAAAGCCTATTTTGGATTTTAGTATTGTGGAACGCGAGTTGGACAAAAAAGTAAAAGAAGGAGCGGATTTGAATCAGGTGTTGAGAAAGCTCGCTATTAAAAAATCTGTAGTTTACCAGCAGTTTGCTGATGAGGCTGCTGCTAAATTTCAGCTCCATAAAAGGGAGTGCTATGAGTATGGGGAGCAGACTGGTAGAGTTCTTGCTAACCGACTTCGTCAAAAACAGGTACAAAACAAAATTACTAAAATTAATCAGGGAATAATTCAGGAATATCCCCAAGGGGTGCGGAAAGCCTTTCAGGCCTACTATGAAGATCTATACTCTGATGAAAAAACAGATAAGGCGGACAGCTATTTGGCAGGGATTGTGTCCTTTTCATTAACAGCTGTACAGAAAGATATTTTGTCGGAGGCGATTACATGGGAAGAAGTGGAGGCGGCTCTTCTTTCGCTTCCGCGTGGCAAAGCGATGGGCCCAGACAAAATCCCACTCGAGTTTTACATTATGTTTAGGGTGGAGCTGAGGGTAGAGTTAATGAATCTATTTCTGCACGCTTTTGAAGGCTCCCCTCCGGACTCATGTCTAAAATGGTGATTGTGGTTTTTAAGAAGAAGTGGAAGGATGGGCTTCAGCTAGGGTCATATCGACCTATATCTCTAATAAATTCGGATAGCAAAATATATTCCAAACTACTTGCTAGGAGAATTGCTAGAGTCATTACTTCAATAGTTTCAGTACGCCAGCACGGCTTTATTGCCGGTAGGGGCACTACTGACCATATAAGGCGTGTCATATCTCTATTAGACTGGGCAGAGGCGACGGATTCCCAGATGGGGGTGGCCCTGTTGGATGCCGAGAAGGCATTCAACAGGGTCTCCTGGGATTTTTTGTGGTCGGTTCTCGTATGGAAGGGAATCCCTCCTGATTTTCTGAAGGCTATCCAGGCCCTATATCGGAAACCAGCTGCCACAGTCCGGGTTTCAGGGGAGGAATCTGAGGAGCTCAGAGTGTTCAGGGGCACTAGACAGGGCTGCCCTTGTTCGCCCTTTCTTTTTGCTCTATATATAGAGCCACTAATTTTTAAACTGGAACATGATGCACTAATTGCCTCAGTTAAACCCCAGCAACATGATGTTAAAGTACTAGCCTACGCTGACGACTTAGCAGTCCTCACAAGGGATGTGGTTAGTGCTTTAAATAAAATCGAGATTCTGACCAAGGAATTTGCTGGGTTCTCAGGCTATAAATTGAACTTAGCCAAAACCCAGATTTTACATTCAGCCAGGGGACGCCCATCCGATGTTAAAATAGTTGATGAGGTAGTATATCTGGGCATTAAACTCTCTGCGAAAGTAGAGGACATCCCTGCCCTAAATGCTGAACCTACTGTTATAGCTTCCATTAAAACCTTGGAGAAACTAGACCACCTGCATTTGTAACTTTATGGAAGAAGTAATCTTATTAAAATGCAAATTTTTCCAAAATTCTTGTATTTATTTGAAGCTATTCTGTTATGGTTTCCCAACTCTTTATTTTTGAGAATAGAAAGGATGTGCTCCCGGTTTATATGGAGCTATAAAAGGGCGAGAAGAGCCCTGAGATGGTTCTATTTATCTAGAAGTCGTGGGGGATGGTCTATCCCTAATTTCCGTCTTTATTATTATATATCACTGCTTCAGCATATTGGGGTCTTGATTTTCGGAGAAAGGGCTTCATGGGACCCGGCCACTTTTCCTTCCATTTATGAATTAATTATGGGATCAGAAGCTCGGTATTTATTTGTTAGGATTATAGAACCGAGCTACTATAAGAAAACTAGATTTAAAATCTTGATGGCTGCGTTTTTTGTATGGAAAAAGACACGTGCGGTGTTTAAGATAAGGGATTTTAATCGTTATACTCCGATCGGCCTACTAGGGACTTTTTCTACAGTTTTTCAGGATTCCGTTGCGCGAAAGTGGCGTGCTGCCGGTATTAGGATTATTGGGGATCTTTGTGAATATAGTCAAATTAGGACGTATGTCTCTTTGAGGGAGAAATTTGTTCTTGATAAGGGTGACTTTTTCAAATATTTACAGTTGCGGAGCTTTTTAGACAAAGATATTATAAAGGACACCTGCTCACTTGAGGGAATACCCATTCTAGAGGTAATAATGCATAGGGGTAAGCTGGCGCTAATGTATCAAGAAGCTAGTCGGGGGCAGCAAGATGACCTTTTAATACAGGAACAAAAATGGGAAAACAGGCTTGGGGTTTCGAATATAGATCTACAGGAAGTTCTGGAAATAGCTAATTCAATACTGTTGACTGGGAGTTTTAGGAGTCAGTGTTATATGGCGATTTTTGACTTATATTATACCCCCGCTAAGATAGCTAAATGGAAGACTGGAAGGGGGGATAGGTGCCCCCGGTGCGGTGCAATTGCAGCTGATGCCGCACATATGTTTTTTTATGTCCGTTTTTAGCCCCCTTCCTGCGTGATCTACAATATTTTTTGAATTTTTCCTTGGCAATACCGGTGGTCCTTAACGTGGGATTGGTATTGTTTGGCATCGAATTTGATACAATAACTAACAAACGGCTAGCACCACAAAAAGGCTTATTATTTTTATGTATGGCTGTGATGCGTCTTTGCATAACTTCACAGTGGTTGAGCCAGGATCCACCCCTATTTTCTGAATGGAGGGTGTTAGAATCCGGGTTCTCTGGTTGGCACAGGTAGGTACTTGTGACAAGCAGGGAACCTTTCCTGTAGTCAGGGTAAGGGGTTACACTCCTAAAATAACCCCTGCTCACCCTCTAGGTAGCTTGGCGCGAGCAGACAAGGCTTATCTCAGAGCGTTATATGTTAAGCATTTGTGAACACATACAGTAACCAAGTGACAACACTACAAATGGACACCACACAGGTAGGTATATTAAAAATAAGGATTCTTTATATAGGATTATTACAAGACCATTAAACGATTAAAAATACACAATACGGTTGCTTAGTTGGTAAAAGGTTGCTTAGTTTCTCTTAAGTTCTTAAATGCGACACTTTAAGTCAATGTACCTTAGATGCGACACGCAGGGCAACGAAAGTGTTGCAGCGATGCAGATGCGTTGAAGTTCTTGGTGCAAAACAAATAAAGACGGGATCTTCCAGATGCGTGACGCTTCTCCGAGGCTGCGAGAAGGCCCGACTCGATGCGTCAGCTACAGCGGCGTCACCTTTGACGAGATGCGACGACAGCGGCCTTGGCAGCGGCACTCTTCTCCGACGTTGCGAGACGCTTCCGCTCGATGCGATGCTGCAGCGGCGACACCCCTTCTGCGAGGTGCGGCAACCGCGGCTCCGACGGCGGCACGCTTCTCCGTGGATGTGAGACACTTCTGGACGATGCGAGATGCTTCCGCTCGATGCGATGCTGCAGCGGCGACACTCTCTGCGAGATGCGACGGCAACAGCTCCGACGGCGATACGCTTCTCTCCCTTGCGTCGTGCTTCCAGCTCCTTGCGACCCGCAATCCCTCAGAAGGCCCAACAACAGCAGCAGGCACTTTCCAAAAGACTTTGGGGAGCTGGGGATGAAGTCCACTGGTCCTGGGACTTCGTTCAGGGGGCAAGCTCAGTTCAAGCCCTTGGAGATCTTTAAGCACAAGTTGAAATAAAAGTCTTTGTAGTCTTTTCTCCTCTCCTTCAGCAGCAAGGCAACCACTGCAGGCCAATCCCCCAGGTCAGGGACAGTTACTCCTCCTACAGCTTTCCCAGTTCCTTCTCTTCTGGCAGAGGTTCTTCTTGTTTCAGCAGGATCTGATCTAATTTCTTGGGAGCAGGGTCTCAATACTTATACCCCTAACTCCTTTGTTCCTCTGGGGTAGAGGGGCCTTTGCCCAGTCCAAACCAGTTCTTGAGCACTCTGTTGACATGACTCGGCCTTTCTATTCAGGGTGCAGGGCAGAGACATCAGCCGCTCCGCAGGAGGCGGCGCCAGCATTGTGGTAGCAGAGCACAACCCTATTCAGAGCCCAGGTGTACTCCTCCCACCCATCTGACTGCCAATCTTCCTATTCACCACCAGGCTACCTAGCCCTGCCCCTCTGGGTTTCCCCAGCCCTGTCACTCACACAACCTGACAGGCAGATACACATCATAGCAGAGGCGGGCTGAAATGGTCAGGCAAGCAAATACCAACTTTCTAAAAGTGGTATTTGCAAACACAGAATATTAAAATAAACTTTACTAAAAGATGTATTTTATTATTCTGAGTTCAGGCATACTAAACTCGAATTTCTACCATGTTCCCTGGGTCTGTTAGGATCATAGAATGTAACAATTCTGACAGCCCATTCTGGCCTATGGAGAACAGGTAGCCTTACAATAGTGAAAAACGAAAATGGCAGTAATTCACTATTAGGACATGCCACACACATCAGGGCTTGTCCTACCTTATGCTTACAATGCACCCTGCCCTTGGGCCTACCATAGGGGTGACTAATATGAAGTTAAGGGAAGGTTTAGGGACTGGGAAGTGGGTGCACTTACCCAGTCAGCATGACAGTACCAGACTGCACGCAGGTTCTGCAATGGCAGACCCTAGACACATTTTACTAGGCCGCTTCTGTGGGTGGCACAACCAGTGCTGCAAGCCCACCAGCAGCATTTGTATTTACAAGCCCTGGCACTCCTGGTGCACTTTACTAGGGGCTGACAGTAAACCAAATGAACCAATCATGGAATCCAAACAACATAACATTTTAAATAGGGAGCACTTGCACTGTGGCACTGGTTGGCAGTGGCACAGTGCCCTGAGCAGCTAACACCAGCAAAAACATATGAGGCACAACGAAAAAATGTGAAAGGGAGACTCACGCCAAGGTGCCAGGTCTAACACGTGTCCCCTCCAGCTGAAAAGTGGGGAGAACTACCCTACCCCAGGGAGTTCCTCATCACTAAGGCGGAAAAATCTGGACAGACCGTCAGCATTGGCGTGATCTGTACCAGGGCGATGTTCCACCGTGAAATCCATACCCTGTAGGGAAATGGACCACCTCAACAGCTTTGGATTCTCACCCCTCATAAGCATCAACCATCTGAGGGGCCTGTGGTCTGTCTGAACCCGGAAGTGAGACCCAAACAGGTAGGGTCTTAGCTTCTTCAGCGCCCAGACCACAGCAAATGCCTCACGCTCAATAGCACTCCATCTCTGTTCCCGTGGTAGTAACCTCCTGCTAATAAAGGCTACAGGTTGAGCTAGGCCCTCCTCATTAATCTGTGAAAGAACAGCCCCCACACCATGCTCTGAAGCGTCTGTCTGGACGATAAATTCTTTGGAGAAGTTGGGAGCCAAGAGCACGGGCGCCGTGCACATAGCAGCTTTCAGGGCCTCAAAAGATTTCTGACAGGTGTCAGTCCAGATCACCTTCCTGGGCTGCTTCCTTGAAGTCAGCGCTGTCAAGGGGGCAACGATGTTGCCATACCCCTTGACAAACCTCCTGTAGTACCCGGTGAGACCTAGGAAGGCTCTCACCTCTGTCTGGGTTTTGGGCGACTCCCAATTCAGGATGGTTTCTATCTTGGGTTGAAGGGGTGCCACCTGGCCACTCCCAACTTGGTGTCCCAAGTACACCACCGAACCCTGCCCGATCTGGCACTTACTCGCCTTGATCGTGAGGCCTGCCCTCCGCAGCGCCATCAACACTTCCCAGAGGTGGTGCAGATGTTCCTCCCACGTGGAGCTAAACACTGCAATGTCATCCAGGTAGGCTGCACTGAACGAATCCAGCCCAACCAACACCCGGTTGACCAACCTCTGGAAGGTGGCAGGGGCATTTTTCATCCCAAAGGGCATAACCCGGAACTGGTAATGCCCATCAGGGGTGGAAAATGCTGACCTCTCTTTGGCCCCCTCGGTTAAGGCGATCTGCCAATACCCAGACGTTAAATCAAACGTACTGAGGTAGTTGGCAGCCCCTAGCCGATCTATGAGCTCATCAGCTCGGGGGATGGGGTGTGCGTCAGTCCTAGTGACCGAATTGAGTCCTCTGTAGTCCACACAGAACCGGAGTTCGGGTGTGGCTCCCGGCACGGCAGCCTTTGGGACCAAGACCACTGGGCTGACCCAAGGACTGCTTGAAGACTCAATTACCCCAAGGGCAAACATCTTGGAGACCTCCTCCTTGATGCAGGCCCTTACCCTGTCAGTCACCCTGTAGGCCTTGTGCCTCACAGGTGTACTATCCCCAGTGTCCACATCATGGACGCACCACTCAGTGACACCGGGAACCAGGGAAAACAGGTCAGAAAATTGTCCCAGCAGCTGGCGACAATCATTCTGTTGCTCAGGGGTCAGGGTGGCAGAGAGGATGACACCATCCACTGACCCATCTTGCTCTTTGACTGACAGGAGGTCAGGAAGAGGCTCGGTCTCCTCCTCCATCCCAGCATCTGTTGCCAAGAGCATGCCCACTTGGGACCTCTCCAAGTGGGGCTTGAGGCGGTTGACATGTAGGACCCTTAAGGGGTTCCTAGGAGACTTCAGGTCCACCAAGTAGGTAACAGGACTCTTGCGCTCCACAACCTCAAAGGGACCGAAGACTTATCCTGGAGCGCACAGGGCTCCACGGGGGCCAAGACCCATACTTTCTGTCCAGGCTGAAGCTCTACCAGAGTGGCATTCTGGTCGTACCACCGCTTCATCTCCTCCTGGCTGGCTTCCAGGTTTGCCTCAGCAAGTTCCCTGAAACGCCTAGTCTGGTTTCTGAAGGCCAGCATGTAACTATATACATTCTGGGGAGGTTTCCTGGGAGATTGCTCCCAGCCTTCCTTTACCAGACTTAGAGGTCCTCTCACTGGGTGTCCGTACAGCAGCTCAAAGGGACTGAACCCCAGAGACTTCTGTGGCACCTCTCTGTAAGCAAAGAGAAGGCATGGTAAGAGGACGTCCCACTTACGCCTCATGGGTTCCTCAAGACCCATTATCATGCCCTTTAGGGTTCGGTTGAATCTCTCAACCAACCCGTTTCCTTGGGGGTGGTAAGGTGTGGTGAACTTGTAGGTTACACCACACTCTTGCCAAAGGGACTTCATATATTTAGATATGAAGTTGGTACCTCGGTCAGACACCACCTCTAGAGGGAATCCCACTCGGGAGAAAATTCCCATCAGCGCACGTCCCACCACGGGGGCCGTCACTGTCCTCAGAGGTATGGCTTCCGGGTACCGGGTGTCATGGTCCACCAGGACCAGGATGAACCTATTGTCCATCGCTGTCCTAGGGTCCAGTGGCCCTATGATGTCAATCCCCACTCGCTGGAATGGGGTACCGACCACAGGGAATGGTTGGAGTGGAGCCTTCTGCTTCCTTCCACTCTTCCCACTTGCCTGGCAAGTTTGGCATGTTCTGCAGTGAGTATCTGAACTCCTAAGCATTTGGGGCCAAAAGAAGTGGGTGACAAGCCTTTCAAAGGTCTTGTCCTGCCCCAAATGTCCTGCTAATGGCACATCGTGAGCCAGCCCCAGTAGGAAGGCTCTGAAGCGCTGGGGTACCACCAGCACACGGGCTGACCCAGGCTCAGCAACCTTAGGTTCAGAATACAGGAGGTCGTTCTCCCAGTAAATGAAGTGTGTTCCAGACTGATCACCGTTGGCCTGGTCTGCAGCCTGCTGCCGCATACCCACAAGAGAAGGGCATTCTTTCTGCTCCCTGCAGAATTCTTCCCTGGAGGGTCCTCCTTCCTGCTGCCAATGGGTCAGCTCAGGCAGGTCCCCCAGTTCAGCTATCTGTTCCCTGTAGGTTCCAGGGCATCCCCCTCAAGGTCTGCTCCCTCCTGGACCGTGGGAACTTCAGGAGCCGGTTTCCCGCGCCCCCTGCTCCTTCTCTTTAAGGCCGGTCCCTGGGCCTCCCTCTCAGGCTCCAGGACCTCTTGAGTACCCCTACTGGCTGCCATGGACCGTGTGGTGACACACGCCCAATCCGGCATACCCAACATCTCCAGGTGAGCACTCCGCTCCACCTTAGCCCACGGTGAGCTCTCCAAGTCGTTCCCTAACAGACAGTCAACAGGCATGGTGGGCCTCACAGCTACCTGAAGAGTACCAGAGACCCCCCCCCCACTGAAAGGGAACCTGAGCCATTGGGCAGTGACTCTCGGTGTTGTCGGCGGCAACAACCGGATAGAATGCTCCTGGGACAACCTGCTCTTGAGACACCAGGTGGCGCTTGACAGCCGTCACACTGGCTCCTGTATCTCTGAGAGCTTCAACCCTATGGCCATTTATGGTCACCCACTGCCTGTATTTTTTAGTGTTCTCAGGCAGCTGGGTTTGGGGGACCACTTCACAGTCTCCTAATGAGACAAGGGACATCTCTGAGGGACCCCACCCACCTTGGACATTCACCTCCTCCCCCAGGGCTACACTAGTCACCTGCCGGGATGGAGCACCAGTGGGTGCGGGTTTACCAAATAATGGACACTTCACATCAGAGGCAAAATGCCCCAGGTTACCACACTTGTAACATCTGATGGGCCCCTTCTGAACAGGTGTACCTGTCGGGGCCCCGGTCTGCTTCTGGGGTGGGGGAGGCTGAGAACCTTTCCCTTGGTTCCCTTGGGGATTACTTTGGGGCCCCTTCTGGAACTCCCTCTGTTTACCCTTGTCCCCCCCACTCTTCTGCTGGGGCCCCTGCCCACCTTTGGCGGAATCTCCCACTTGACCCTTGTGGACCCTGGTACTGACCCAGCGGTCCGCCTCCTCAGCAAGCTTCCTAGGGTCAGTCAGCCTACTATCAATCAGGTGCTGGCATAGCTCAGGAAAACAATTACTAGACAAGTGCTCCCATGCCATTAAATCAAGAAGCCCTTGAAAATCATTAACTTTGCTACCCTTCACCCAACCATCCAGTGCTCTGCAAAAAAAGGTCACATACTCAACATACGTACTGTTTGGAATCTTAGTGCAACCCCTGAACCTTTGTCTATACAACTCAGGGGTCAACCCATACCTAGACATCAAAGCAGCCTTCATATGGGGATAGGAATTATAATCATCTGAAAGCAAATCCAGCAGTGTATCCCGCCCCTCACTAAGGAACCGTCCCCACAACCCCGCTCCCCAATCTTTCTCAGGGATCCGGTGGGAAGACATGGCTACCTCATAGGCCTTAAACCACTGCCCTATGTCATCATTTTTAAAAAATCCCTTCACTACATCTTTGGGTATGTACACTCTAGACTCTACCTGCACTGGGGGTGTGCTGCCACCAGAGGGAGTGCTTCCCAAGCCCTGGGCTTTCAAATCCAGCTCCCTCATTATTCTGTCATGCTCCATTTGGATTTTTTTATCTTCCATTAGCATTTTTCTCTCTTCCATTTCCATTCTTTTTTGTTCCATGGCTAACTGCCCATTTAGTTTGGCCATCTCTATTTCATGAGCTCTGGTGTCTTTCCTGTCTGCCAACTCCTCTGGAGATAAACTTTTGTCAGAGACACTGCTACCTGCAGGGGAAGGGCTTCTCCTTCCTCTTGAACCCACTGGCTCCTCTGCATTCTCATCATCACTGTCATTCCTTGCTTCTACCCAGGACTTCAGCGCCGTGTAGAACCCTGTTTTGTTTTTACATCCAGTTGTAGCAACATTAAACTTTTTGCAAAAGAATTTCAGCTGTGATAATGTGTAGCTGTCTAGTTTCTCTTCTTCCCATTTAAATTCAGTATCCACAGAGACTATGGATGATGCTTTCTCCACCATGGTTAAGCTTGGCAGTGCTCAAAAATAGACAGTCCAAAAAAAGAAATCTACCAACAAGTATTGGTTGCGTTTAAGGTCTGCACTCACTAAGTAGTGTTCACCAATCACTGTACATGAGTCACAAATGCAAATACAGAATCCTCACCGCTGACCACCAACGTTAGAATCCGGGTTCTCTGGTTGGCACAGGTAGGTACTTGTGACAAGCAGGGAACCTTTCCTCCAGTCAGGGTAAGGGGTTACACTCCTAAAATAACCCCTGCTCACCCTCTAGGTAGCTTGGCGCGAGCAGACACGGCTTATCTCAGAGCGTTATAGGTTAAGCATTTGTGAACACATACAGTAACCAAGTGACAACACTACAAATGGACACCACACAGGTAGGTATATTAAAAATAAGGATTCTTTATATAGGATTATCACAAGACCATTAAACGATTAAAAATACACAATACGGTTGCTTAGTTGGTAAAAGGTTGCTTAGTTTCTCTTAAGTTCTTAAATGCGACACTTTAAGTCAATGTACCTTAGATGCGACACGCAGGGCAACGAAAGTGTTGCAGCGATGCAGATGCGTTGAAGTTCTTGGTGCAAAAGAAATAAAGACGGGATCTTCCAGATGCGTGACGCTTCTCCGAGGCTGCGAGAAGGCCCGACTCGATGCGTCAGCTACAGCGGCGTCACCTTTGACGAGATGCGACGACAGCGGCCTTGGCAGCGGCACTCTTCTCCGATGTTGCGAGACGCTTCCGCTCGATGCGATGCTGCAGCGGCGACACCCCTTCTGCGAGGTGCGGCAACCGCGGCTTCGACGGCGGCACGCTTCTCCGTGGATGTGAGACACTTCTGGACGATGCAAGATGCTTCCGCTCGATGCGATGCTGCAGCGGCGACACTCTCTGCGAGATGCGACGGCAACAGCTCCGACGGCGATACGCTTCTCTCCCTTGCGTCGTGCTTCCAGCTCCTTGCGACCCGCAATCCCTCAGAAGGCCCAACAACAGCAGCAGGCACTTTCCAAAAGACTTTGGGGAGCTGGGGATGAAGTCCACTGGTCCTGGGACTTCGTTCAGGGGGCAAGCTCAGTTCAAGCCCTTGGAGATCTTTAAGCACAAGTTGAAATAAAAGTCTTTGTAGTCTTTTCTCCTCTCCTTCAGCAGCAAGGCAACCACTGCAGGCCAATCCCCCAGGTCAGGGACAGTTACTCCTCCTACAGCTTTCCCAGTTCCTTCTCTTCTGGCAGAGGTTCTTCTTGTTTCAGCAGGATCTGATCTAATTTCTTGGGAGCAGGGTCCCAATACTTATACCCCTAACTCCTTTTTTCCTTTGGGGTAGAGGGGCCTTTGCCCAGTCCAAACCAGTTCTTGAGCACTCTGTTGACATGACTCGGCCTTTCTATTCAGGGTGCAGGGCAGAGACATCAGCCGCTCCGCAGGAGGCGGCGCCAGCATTGTGGTAGCAGAGCACAACCCTATTCAGAGCCCAGGTGTACTCCTCCCACCCATCTGACTGCCAATCTTCCTATTCACCACCAGGCTACCTAGCCCTGCCCCTCTGGGTTTCCCCAGCCCTGTCACTCACACAACCAGACAGGCAGATACACATCATAGCAGAGGCGGGCTGAAATGGTCAGGCAAGCAAATACCAACTTTCTAAAAGTGGTATTTGCAAACACAGAATATTAAAATAAACTTTACTAAAAGATGTATTTTATTATTCTGAGGTTCAGGCATACTAAACTCGAATTTCTACCATGTTCCCTGGGTCTGTTAGGATCATAGAATGTAACAATTCTGACAGCCCATTCTGGCCTATGGAGAACAGGTAGCCTTACAATAGTGAAAAACGAAAATGGCAGTAATTCACTATTAGGACATGCCACACACATCAGGGCTTGTCCTACCTTATGCTTACAATGCACCCTGCCCTTGGGCCTACCATAGGGGTGACTAATATGAAGTTAAGGGAAGGTTTAGGGACTGGGAAGTGGGTGCACTTACCCAGTCAGCATGACAGTACCAGACTGCACGCAGGTTCTGCAATGGCAGACCCTAGACACATTTTACTAGGCCGCTTCTGTGCGTGGCACAACCAGTGCTGCAAGCCCACCAGCAGCATTTGTATTTACAAGCCCTGGCACTCCTGGTGCACTTTACTAGGGGCTGACAGTAAACCAAATGAATCAATCATGGAATCCAAACAACATAACATTTTAAATAGGGAGCACTTGCACTGTGGCACTGGTTGGCAGTGGCACAGTGCCCTGAGCAGCTAACACCAGCAAAAACATATGAGGCACAACGAAAAAATGTGGAAGGGAGACTCACGCCAAGGTGCCAGGTCTAACAGAGGGCTAGGATTCGTGCTTTGTATAATATGGAAATGGCTCTATATAAACTGAAAGGCTATAGAAGCAAGATATTTGGTGAGCAACTATGGGCACCAATTACAAGTTGGCTCTGATTGAAGGTTATATTTAAAAATTGCAATGACTTTGTCTCAGTTTTGTATTTGTATTGTAAAAGGATTTGTTTTCATGTAATAATAATGAAATCTGCTTGTGCTGAATAAAAATTATAAATAAATAGAACAAAAAAAAAAGAATCTTTCATTTAGGAATACTGTGACAGCCTATGTTCCAAAATGTCTTCTGTCTCCCATTGCAGCAATTCTTTGTTGAAAGAGGTGCTCTCCGCTAGTGTGGGAATTAGGCATACAATTGGTTTTCCTTCTTGAATGAAAGTGAACAATATCTCTGCTGCTGTCTTATTAGTTGGAAACACTTTTTAAGAAGACGACTTTCTAGCAGATGCTTTTTTCTGTTTAGAAAGAAAACCTACTATAATGTCCTTCAAAATATTCCTGTAGTCAACATCAAATGCTTGACGCATATTCCTAGGTAATTTTTTGCATTGGAGGTTTAACCAAATATTGGCATTTCCAATGCTTCCCAAAGAATTTGAGTTTAATTGTGGAGCAGTGTTTTGAGCACAGGCTGTCCTTTCACAGGTGTACATTGTAGTAGATCTCCAAAAACAATCAACTGTTTTCCTCCAAACAGGACATCGTGGTCTGTTTTTAGAATCTATTGCATTCTTAAATGTGCAAAGGGAAGCATTAAGTTTGAGACCAGGCTCACGTCATCAATGATTAAAAGCTTTAACTTTTTTAGCACTTTTGACACTTCATGGCAGGCTTCACCGGATAACTTTTCATATCAAACTTTGCTTTCATGCTCCACAGGCAGCATCAAAAGTCAATGTAAAGTAATTCCTTTGATAATATGTGCAGCTAATCCAGTTGGTGCTGTTACTACACATGACAGATTACATTCTGTATTCTTCTGTAGGAAAGCAGTGAGAACTTGTATTAAAAGGTTTTTACCGGTGCCAGCTTGACTGCAGATATACAACAGTATAGGCCTAAGTGACGTGCATACATACTCATTCTTGTCATAGAACACTCTGGGGGGCTGCAGTAGAACACAGGGAATCAATTTACAAGCTGCTCCAGGTGAAAGTACAGGTTTTACTGAGAATGTCAGACTTTATTCTCACATGGCTGACTAATATAGTGTGAATTTACAGAAAATATGCTCTAATTTTAGCTACGGGAGCACCTTTCATAACCTCTATAAGGAAATCATGAGAAAACAGTTTTCTCTCAAACATGATTCACGAAATCCCAGCACCAAGGTATTTATTTTTCACAGAGTAAAATTACCTTACAACACACCACAGTTCTTAAAATGTGTATGGTACCACCAACAAATTGTTTATATTTGTAACTAAAATCTGTTACCACACGTTATATGTGTACTCTTTTTAGTGACCATCAAAACCTTCCATTCTCTAAAATGGATTTCAATGGGGTCCATGTCCCAGAGACCTGTAATGGCTGTTACAGCATGTTGTCCATGCAGTGGCAAGAGAATTGATCCAGCATTTATGGGCCCACTGTATCAAGCGGGTTTTGTCCCCTCCAATACTGGATCAATAAATCACTCACTTGTTTTCTATCTTGGTCCTCCAATTAATCGTTTATGCGTCGCACTGAGGGGCAAGAGAGCTAGAATTACTTGTCCGATCAGTGTTCAATTTATATTAACAGTGCAACCAATTTGGCTACACAATGAGGATCAGTAATCAGTAGCCAAGTTCAAGGGTGTTTATTGCAAATTAGTAATCCACTTCAAATGGATCACTCTCAAGCCCAACTATATAAGTACAAGATTCCAACAGGGAGACCAAGACTCCTAAAGAAATTAAGACAAACTAGAATCACACAAACGAGGAACTCTGTTAATGCAATACAAAACAATAACATAAGGATCTGATGCTCAAAAAATAATCTTAATTTGTCTTTTCTATGCATTAGCAATCTAATTCTTCCAAGCACACACCAAGGCGCAGGAATACTCGAAGTTCATAAATCAAATAGCTTTATAGAAAACAGTAGGGATAAGGCACAAGAGTATTAGCAGCACCAACAGTAGCATTTCAGAAGCTTGGCCAGGATTCTTCAATAAGTCGGAAATAAGTGTCAGTCTAAACCACACTTGAGGAACACCAACGGGGCAATAGGGGTTTTGGCATAATTTGTGTAGGAATCCAATGAGGGTTCTGCATATCGTCTGCAGAAAAGGGGGTTCAGAAAGGAAAGTCCTAAGTCATCTGCAAGATTCAGGGGAAGTTTGAAAAGAGCAGCTCCTCTGGCTCAACGGGCAATTGATAAGGTATTGCATGCAAGTTCATAAGGTACCACCCTTTTGGTTGCATCATCAATAAAAGTCCATTGTTCATACTACTCAATAACTGAAATATATCTGCACTCTGCCAGATACATCAAAAGGGGGCCCAGGGGAAAATTATTTAAAGACCACTAGGTTCCTAACCCCCTAATTCTACATGTATTATAACTACAAAAATAGAAACCTATGGTCTAGCTTGATAACAGATTGGAGAAAAATATTGGAGAAAAATAAGGAGAGAAGTCAAGAAGCGCGTGAGTACCACTATTAGTGGAAATGAATCCCATCAGCCACCTGGGTAGCCACCCACATCATCTGGGATCCAGTGACCCTAGCTGTGCCATCAAGATTGAACAAGGCAACAACTTAGCGGGCAACTAGATTCAAACTCACAGTTCAAGATATAGTATCTACTGTGTAAAACAAAGATGTGGTGTAATCGTTGGAGGTGGTGAGAGAAAGCAGTGCAGTGAAAATTGTGAATCTTAAAATCATCTACTGAAACAGATATGAAGCTTTAATGGTTCTGTCTAAGTGATGAAATAAAACCAGTGCAAGAGCTGCTTTAAAAAAATAGCTGCTCACGTCCAGTTGGAGAAATGGTCTACATGTTTCAGCCTATGGATTATGTGGAAATCCGGCTTTCGTCAGGACCTAGGAGTATTTGCTACTGCTATGTAATAATGTGAATTATCCCAATTGTGAAAAAACATCAACGTGAAAAAAAAAACACAATCAATGGAAGATATACAACCTACTTTGGTTGTGGACTTAACCATTCAACACTCTTTACTGGTTACTACAGGAGTGTCCATCCATTTCCTAAAAGTAAAGAATAAAGAAACAATAGATAGTACAAACACCTGCTTCATTGATAATTTTTTCTCTCAACTTCTAGCATGATAATGCATTTCGCAATGTACAAAAATGTCAATAAGCTTACCCGTCACAGTACGGGCGCGCTCTCCTCCTCACTAGGCATTTTGAAATTTCGTAATTGACGGTTTGCTCCGTCCCTTTTTTTATTACGTATGACGATCATTATCTAAAGAGGCAGTCACTCGGGCTACATCATAAGAAATTCCCTTTGTTTTTAGGTCAATAAAGAGGTGTGCTATGGTTCATTAGGATGTAACTTACATTTACGTGTGATTTGTTGCAACAAACTGTATACCCGTTTCTGTTGATTCAGAGCGGTTGCCTCATTTCCCAGAGCGGATGCCTGGTGAGGAGGAGAGCACGCCCGTACTGTGACGGGTAAGCTTATTGACATTTTTGTACATTGCGAAATGCATTATCATGCTATTTTTTCAAAGCAGCTCTTGCACTGGTTTTATTTCATCACTTAGACAGAACCATTAAAGCTTCATATCTGTTTCAGTAGATGATTTTAAGATTCACAATTTTCACTGCACTGCTTTCTCTCACCACCTCCAACGATTACACCACATCTTTGTTTTACACAGTAGATACTATATCTTGAACTGTGAGTTTGAATCTAGTTGCCCGCTAAGCTGTTGCCTTGTTCAATCTTGATGGCACAGCTAGGGTCACTGGATCCCAGATGATGTGGGTGGCTACCCAGTTGGCTGATGGGATTCATTTCCACTAATAGTGGTACTCACGCGCTTCTTGACTTCTCTCCTTATTTTTCTCCAATATTTTTCTCCAATCTGTTATCAAGCTAGACCATAGGTTTCTATTTTTGTAGTTATAATACATTTTCATAGTAACCATACATTTCAGGCTGCAACAGTAGAGAAAAAGCCTACATTGGACACAGGAACACTGTCTTGGTCGCACACTCAAGCTAGAGCATAATAGTCTTTTATTCATCCAAAATTTCTCATTATCAGATTCCTTTCCCAGACATATTTATATTGCTTTTTGCAAAACATGTATCTATTCTAAACTAGCACTGCATGAGGACACCTGCAAGTAAAGCAAGTCAGCAAAAGATGGGAGCATAGTGAATTATACAGTGAAGTACAAACCTTTGAGAATAATGCTAACTTAAGAGGATAAATCAATGATGCACATTTAATATGCGTGTGGACATTTAAGCATATATGAATATAATATTTCTTTGGAATAAGCAATCTAACTGCATAATGGTAGGTATAAATGAGAACTACATTGAAAGTACATACATGTAACATCAACGCATATATCGAATACATTTTCCAGTTTAACCTATTTTAGGATCCTACATGTATAAGGATCATTGAGAGCGAAGAACGATATACCTAACAGTTACACAGACATTAGTTGCAATGAATCATTTATGTCTTATTATTCATTGTTAGTCACTTTATTTATCAACTTCAATGATTATTTCTAAATTATTTTATTAAATTCATCTCTTATTTAGTAAAGATGGTTTCTAAGTTAAATGTTTAAAAGAATTTCTTTTGACATTAGTAAAGATTCCATTTGAGAACTATAAATTCTACAGTAAAGATTATCCTGCAAAAGAAGTGTCAACGCAACATGAGCATGAATCATTATGACATGTAGGACTCATGTACAATGTGCACGTACATTTTGTGTGTCAGGATCATTTGCATTTAGGTTTTAGTGACGTGTGAAGAGTAGGCAGTTCTATGCTAAACCACAATAAAGGGGGGCCCCATTGGGAGCCCCCCCATGCCCTCTGGGTTCTTGGTGTGCATGCACTGCACCCTTACATACTTTTTACATTAATTTACAGGACACAGGGAACAAGCACCTGAATCTTGCAATGGCTGTCAAAACATGTTGTTCAAGCTGAAACTAGATCATCAGGATTGACTAGTCACCTTTAAACTGGCCATCAGAGCACATCTGGACACAAAGGGGCAGATTTTCAAAAAAGTCATGCAACGCAGCACAAAAGAAATGCTGCACCGCATTGCATGACAGGGAGGAAGCAGGAGAGCACCATATCTATAGAGATATGGCTCTCTCTTCCCCTCTCCATAGTGCCGTTGCTGATTTCAGCTGCGGTTTGCCAGGCACACACCTTAGCTCCATAGCGCTAAGTTGTGTGCCTGAGACTAGGATAGGTTTTGGACAGGAAGGGTAAACTTCCTGTACAAAAGTAACCTTCCTGTACAAAATACTATGCATAGACAAGTTCAAACACATTTTCCACATTGTATGTGTGCTGCAGAAAGGAGAAATGAAAACATTTCTCCTCTTAACGCCTCCTTTCAGATGGCATTAACGTTTGGTGCTAAACCCTGTCTACAATTGTTTGCAGATAGGGTTTTGATTCAAAAGACATGGGTGGTTGCAAGGGAACGCCCATGTACCACCCATGTAACGTCCCCTTGGTGCTAAGTGATGCAAAGAAATGCTATGTGATGCTTTGCATTACTTGTAGTGTAGTTTACAACGAAAAACAAATTTTGGGCTGGAAAGTAAATTGGTAAAAAAACATTTTGTGCTGGTTAGAGTCACTTTTGAGACGCTAATCCAGAGCAAAATGTTTGTGAATCTACCTCTACCTGTCCAGATATCTACATATGTTACCTTAATTTCTCAAAATCTTCTGAAGGATGTACACCGAAGCACGAAAAGCACAATCTGGGTACCAAGATCTAGCTTCCTGCCAAATTTGTTGTAATTCCATTCAGCATTTTTACTGTAGCCCTGTCTAAAGAAAATGCATGGAGATTTTGCATTTTGGAACCCCCTTTTTTCCCAGCTCCTGCTGACTAATTATTCCAAAACATTTAATGCACAAACTAGTAAAAATGAAGCCCCTTTTTGGAATGTTTTGTGGAGATTTGTCAAACATGGCAAAAGTTATTTGCAGCACAAAAAATGTAAATCAATATATATATTTATATATATATATACATACATATATATATATATATGTATATATTATCTACTGGCGGTCGCCAGTAGATAGTTATTGTTAGGACCGAGTTCCCATTGGAAATCTGAAAATTCTATTTTGAATAACTTTGGCGCCGGTTGACGAATCCTCGCGAAATTTTCAAAACTAATGGGACGCTCCGCTCAGCTCCTACCCTGAAAGTCTCGGTGTGATTCGTCAAGCGGGGGCTGAGAAAAAAGGGGGGTCCCAAAACGCGTTTTCCCCATGCATTTTCCCATAGGACCTTTAGTCGAAGGTACAGCCCGAACGGCTGAACAGAATTACTTGAAATTTGGCAAAGAGGTAGTCCTCAGGTCAGGCATTTGCCTTTTGCATATATGGTGTCAATCTGTTCAGTAGTTCCTGAGAAAATTGCAGTTAAAAGTACATAAATATCTATATGCGCGCACCGTGCGCACACCAAATGTGCTAACTATAACTCTATAACTATAACTCGCGCAACCGCAATCCACTGCTGATGACGTCACATATTACATCACTCATGACATGGTCAGTGACATCACTCATGACATCACTGATGACATCATCCAGTGAATATGTGTCTTTCTGAAAAATAAATATTTTTTATATATGTATATCTAAAGGTTAATGGAAGAATAAATGGGTAAATAAGTGTCTAAATGGATGTTTTTTTTTGTAAAATTAATTGTATAACTGACTTATTAACAGTATCTTAGTGAATACAGTGATGTAATATGTGACGTCATCAGCAGTGGATTGCGGTCGCGCGAGTTATAGTTAGCTGAACTAACTATAACGGGGGAATTTCAATGGTTTTTTACGAGTGAAATGTCCAGCTAACTATAACATGTGTGAAACCTATGTTTTTTTCAGTGAATTTGCAAGGTTTTTTAAATGCTAATTCCTAACTATAACGTGTGTGAAACCTATGGTTTTTTAAGGGAATATATATATATATATGATTAATGTTTCACTACAAACTATTAGTACTCTTTGTTCAGATTAGAAGTCTGTTTTCTGGTTCTATGAAATTTGTAGGAGGAGCTGGCTTCACTCTAAAAATGTATTTAAAGCACTGATTTGTCTCGACATGTCATGTGATCAAGCCCGGTTGAATCCGGGCGAAACGCGTCATGTTGTTGTAAAGGGAAGAATTAAAGCTACACTTGGATATCAATTACCTGCGTGGTGGTCCGTTCCTGGTTGTGTCTCATCCAAGGATTGTGGTTGCAGATATATATATATATATATATATATATATATATATATATATATATATAGATATATATAGATATATATATATATAGATATATATAGATATATATAGATATATATATATATGCTTGATACAGGTAAACCCTGCGAATGGATGTAAATGGGACACGTGTACACCGAGGCCCATCTGTGGTCTTGGAACTCTGCGGCAGTGTTAATGCGATGTGCGGCGATTGAAGGAGTTATTTGCCAGGACTACGAGGCCCAGCAATCCTTGCTTCATCGATATGTATGGCCCATACAGGGCGGGCTTGCCTGTATCAATTAAGAGAGTGGTCCTGCAAGTACAGATCTACACCTGCATCCACGCCTCTGGGGAAGAGGGTTTTTTACTTCGAAATGCATCAGGCGGGGAGGACGCTCTTGAACTGCTTATGCATTTGGTGACATTGGTCCCTTTGTACCAATAAAGGTTTGAAACCCACATGGCGTCAGAGTGCTTCCCACCAGAGGGCAACCTTTTCGAGCAGACATATTTGGCAGCAGCCCAGTTGCCGGGAGTGCACCACCCCACAATGGAAGCCATCGAATCTGGCTATTACTGGGTCCTGATTATTGGAGACTCTGCGAATGGATTTAAAGGGGACACGAGAACACTGAGGCCCATCTGTGGGCTTGGAACTCTGCAGCAGTGTTAATGCGATGTGTCGCGATTGAAGGAGTTTTTCGCCAGGACTACGAGGCCCAGCAATCCTTCCTTCGTCAATATGTACGACCCATACAGGGTGGGCTTACCTGTATAAATTAAGGGAGTGGTCCTGCAAGCAAAGATCTTCACCTGGGTCCATGCCTCTGAGGAAGAGGGTTTTTTTACTTCAAAATGCGTCAGGCGGAGAGGACGCTGTTGAACTGCTTATGCATTTGGTGACATTGGTCCCTTTGTACCAATAAAGGTTTGAAATCTACATGGCGTCAGAGTGCTTCCCACCGGAGTGCAACCTTTTCGAGCAGACATATTTGGCGGCAGCCCAGTCGCTGGGAGTGCACCACCCCACAATGGGGGCCATCGGATCTGGCTATTACTGGGTACTGATTATTGGAGACGCTGTGAATGGATTTAAAGGGGACACTTGTACACCGAGGCCCATCTGTGGGCTTGGAACTCTGCGGCAGTGTTAATGTGATGTGCGGCGATTGAAGGAGTTATTCACCAGAACTACGAGGCCCAGCAATCCTTGCTTTATCAATATGAACGGCCCATACAGGGCGGGCTTACCTGTATCAATTAAGGGAGTGGTCCTGCAAGCACAGATCTTCACCTGTGTCCACGCCTCTGAGGAAGAGGATCTTTTACTTTGAAATGCGCCAGGCGGGGAGGATGCTCTTGAACTGCTTATGCATTTGGTGACATTGGTCCCTTTGTACCAATAAAGGTTTGAAACCTACATGGCGTCAGAGTGCTTCCCACCGGAGGGCAACCTTTTCGAGAAGACATATTCGAAACCCAAGGCACTACCCTGCAGCACTTGGTGTGTCACTTGGAGGCTTGCACAGAGGATGCCAAAGCCAGTTCAGGGCACAACAATCTAAATATCATGGGCATTCCTGAAAGTGCAAAGGGCAATGCACCTACGTCCTTCATTTTCAATTGTTTAAAGAGCTATGTGCATGCACCGGAGGTCTCAACTTGCTTTACAGTTAAACAGTGTTAGAAATGGGGGTCTCTAGTTGGCAAGGGTTTGCACCTTTGTCCACATAGGGACCCTTCTTCCTAGTCAGTGTAAGGGAGTTACACTCCTAAAATAACCCCTGCTCACCCCATTTGGTAGCTTGGTACGAGCAGTCAGGCTTATCTCAGATGCAGTGTGTAAAGCATTTGCACATAACCAACAGTGATACAGTGAAAACACTACAAAAGGACACCACACCAGTTTAGAAAAATATCCAATATTTTTATATATCCAAAACAAGACCAAAACGATAAGAATCCAACATACAGTACTTAAAAACATATATTTTGCAAGATATCTTTAAAATTGCAGAAAACATAGTTCCTACTGGTCGGTAGCTCCATCCAGGGCTGCAGCGATGCTGAGAACAACAGAGTCTAACAGTTCCAGCTGACCGCGTCGGTACGGGCCAGCGAACGCGAAAGCTGGTACCTTGATGCAAGCCGGTTGTGGCAACAGTTGCGGGTGCATTGCAAAATGGAAGCGGTGCACGGTGCGGTGCTCTCACGATGCGGCATAGGCAGTGGCTCGGTGACAATCGTCCAGACGGTGCTGGTGAGACCAAGGCTTGCAGTGCAGGGCAAGGCAGTGTCGATGCGGTGCTGGCAGGTTGCGGTGCAAGCGAAAGAGCCAGTTAGCGAGAGCTGGTGTCGGTCGGCTAAGACTACTGTGTGGGACGAGGCGGTGCATCGTGAAACTTACGAGAGGTGGCCCCAGCCACGATGCGGTAATGGGTGTCAAAGTCAGCAGCAGTGACGGCGTCGGTGAGACCAGGATGGCGAAGTGAAGCAAGGCAGTGTCATGTGCGATTCCCACAGGTCACGGTGCAAGCAGCAGTTAGATGGGATCGGTCGTCGTCATCGGTGAGACCAGGGTTGCGGTGCGAGATGCAGATGGTGCCTTCTGCTGTGCCATCAGGACACAGAGCCTGCGATGGAGTTTGTGACGGAGTCGCTTGCATTTCTCTTCTCTGTGGCAACTAAAACAGCGGTTCAAGAAGCGGTACCAAAAGGTTGGTGAAGTCTTTGCAGTCCCTGAGACTTCAGAACAGGAGGCAAGCTCTACTTCAAGCCCTTGGAGATACTCAGCACAAGTAAAGAAAGTTCAGTCCAGTCCTTTCACTGCACAAGGAAGAAGCAGTAACTGCAGGCCATTCCAACAAAGCAACAACACAGCAAAAGGGTAGCACTCCTCAAGGCAGCTCTCCCAGCTCCTCCTCTTGGCAGGTTCCTTGATTGCAGCGAGTTATAAAGTTCTGGGGTCAGGGCCCCAATATTTATACTGAAAATCCCTTTGTTCTCTCAGGCAGAGAGTGTCTGTGCTTAGTCCACAGCAGTTCTGTCCTCTCTGGCCCAGCTTCCTGGAGGGAGGTTGGTACAGCATTGTTCAAAACAGACCGGGCTCATTCAGATGCAAAGAAATCTCCTCCCACTATTCTAAATGCAGCCCAAGTCTATTCAGCACAATCCGGACTCATTCAGGACAGGCAGGACATACCTCGACCCCCTAGTGGCTGTCTGAAGAAAATGCACATCCCCAGCCCCTGTCCATCCAAAGCCTGACAGTCAATCTACAAACTCAGCAGAGGAACACAGGATGACTAAGCAAGAAAATACCTATGTTCTAAAAGTGTTATTTTCAAACTCAGAACATAAAAATCATCTTTACTAAAAGATGTATTTTTACACTCTGAGTTCAGGCATACTAAACTCAATTTCCCTATCTGACCCTGAGGGGAAGTTATGCCTATAAAATGTTATAAGTAAAACTCCCTTCCTTTCCTATGGGAGAGATAGCCTTGCAGTGGTGAAAAACAAACTACACTGTAATTCACCACCAGGACATGTATCACACACACCGGTACATGTCCTACCTTTAACATATACAGCATCCTTCCCACAGGGGTACCTTGGGCCTACCTTAGGGGTGACATGTGTAAAAAAGGGAAGATTTTGCCTTGCAAGTGGGTGCACTTGCCAGGTTGACATGGCAGTTGCAAACTGCGCACCGACCCTGCAGTTGTATGTCTGAGATTCTTTTTTCAGGGCAACTCATGTGGGTGGAACAATCACGGAAACACCAAGCCATAATCACAATTTACACCAGGAGCACTTGCACTTTAACACTAAACAGCAGTGAGAAAGTGCAGAGAATCTAAACCAGCAAAAACAGAGTCAAAACCTGGAGGTCAGAAAGCAAAAAGTCAGGGGAAACACGCTAAAAGATGCCATGTCTAACAAAGGGGCACACCGAGATTTGACTGTAAAGCCCCCTGTGGGTGTCCCACCTCACCCATTCATGGCCATTCATGGCCTGAGTGCTCTACTATGCGGATTGAGATGCTATTCTTCATGCAGCATGCAAAGCTGGGTCATTGACAGGTGAGAGACCGCACCACAGGAAGTGCAGAGCCCACATCGTCAGGCCATAAAGATCCTCTAGCCAAAACAACGCTTTGACTGAGACAGGGAAAATGCACCTGCTGTACCTCCAACAGCTTTACCGGACCCTGTTTAACAACTTGAATTACCTGGAGATAGGCGCCCACACCGCTGTTGCCAAGAGTGCGCGATATGCTTCTGCACCACTAACCACACTTAGCCTCCCTTAACCTTTCTTTTCCCTTTCTTTCTTTCTTTCCTCCCTTTGTCTTTTTTCTTAGTGGGTTTACTTTAGTTATAGAACACAAGTTTCCTCTTGGGTGGTTGGAGTAGGGGTCAGCACTGTAGGAGAGATTTACTTCTGAGGCTAGCCCAGTTGACTGCTGTCCCTAGTTGCCCCACGACAGGTACTTCCAATTTACTGAGTATGCGTGGGAGTTGTTGGGAGGGGTTTGTTTTGGTTTATTCCACTGATAGTACACCAATATATGAAACATCCACACTGAGATCACACGCCAAATTGTCTCATGCGTGACACATCTGAATACTCGACTGCATCTCAGCTGTCCAACTAGACACTTTATTCACTTTATCTGACCTTGACCGGATTCAACGGATATGTTTTGTTTGTGCCCTACTGCTTCCCTTTGCACGAGCTGTTATGTACACGCGACTTACATGCATTTATCTGTTTGTGTAATTAACCTGATTTAATGTAAAGCGCTCTGATATCCGCAAGGATCTTGTTTGCGCTCTATAAAACCTTCCCAATAAATAAATACACTTTTCCCCAGATATATTGACAATCCTGCCTTAGAATTTCAAAGGCAGGCTTGATAAAAATCAAATGTGGTGCAGTTCTCAAGGCAGCCCTCAGCTCCAACCCTGACATTCTTATGCTTCAATAAATGCACCTAATGGGCAACAATTGCTCCATTCTGGCCAGTAAGGATACTCCCAGGTGTATCACATGTGTTTCCACCAATGGCTCACGGGGTGTTGCCATCTTGATCCAGTGGCACGTCCTCCTGGTGGTGTCCAAGATATGGCATGATGCTCTTGGCTGCTACATGAAGTTACAGGCACCCTTGGGTTTCCCCACTATCCTTGCTCTGCGTCTATGTCCCTCCACCCCTTGCCTCTGAATTCTTGAAGAATCTGGAAGATATCCTTAGGGAGCTGCCCGATGCCCCATGGATTGTGGAGGTGACCTCAATGGGGTGTGTGATCTGGACCTAGACTGTTCCCTCACTTCTGCCTCAGCCAGCCGCAGCTCAACACTGCTCTCTTATTTTATCTACAGCATGTGCCTGGTAGACATCTGGCCTGAACATCACCTGACCGATCAGGGGTACACTTTCTCCTCCGGTTCCCATAGATCTTTTTCTCGCCTAGACCATTTTCGTATGGTCCAACGCGGTAGTCACCGTGTTTCAACACCCACATCCTGGCGAGGGGGCTTTCAGACCTCTCACCAGTGGTGCTGGACTAGGCTTGGGGCCTGGGAGGCTCTAGGGTGGGATGGTGGATGGGTCGTCACTGCCTCCACGGTGAGTACTTTTGAGAGACATGCCTGAGCTTGTGACTGCGCTTCATGAGAGAGAATTAGGAGTGGGTGTTATCCCTGGGGCTCCTTTGGGAACCCCTCAAGGCTACCTTATAAGATGATATTATTAGCTTATGCAAGGGATGAAAGCACAGAGGAAGGTAGAAGACCTGGATGTGTAAGTACTAGATCTTTAGCGGCAGTATGTCACTACAATGGACTAAACTCTTCTACGTGATGCACTTCATACACAAACCCTGCTTAGGTAGGAGCTCGCAAGACATGACTGGCCACCCTTAGTCATGCCTATCAATGGGACGAAAAAGCTAGCAAAATGTTGCACTTGCTATGTACTTCACAGACTGTGGGAGCTTCTGTTGCTATCCTAGAAACTGACTCCAGTTCTCTGGTGACCTGTGGTGAAGACATTGCAATCAGGTTCGCAGACTACTATGAAGACCTTTACGGGGTAGATCCTGCAGACCCTCAGATGGACCTTCATCAATTCTTGGTGGACGTACCAGTACTGAGTCTTTTTCCGGCAGATCACAACTCTTTGGAGGCTGAGATCACCTGTGAGGACCTCTGAGCAGCCCTCGCGCAACTTCAAGCTGGGAAACCGTCAGGACCCAATGGTTATATGGCAGGATTTTGGCGCTTTCTTTGGCCGCAGCTAGGCCCATTATGATTGAAGACTTTCAATGAAGCCCTAATGTGAGTGAAATACCATGGGATCTTAGGTCTTAACTAAATATCATTCTCTATGCAAAACTGCAAAAGTTGAACATGTCAACCTAACTATCCTTGAGGCACAAAATCATCCTAAAGCACTTTTTAAGGTAGTACAAAAACTCTCGGGTGCACTGTGTCAGCCCAAACCACCTAGATACTGCACAGTGCAACTCTCTGGCTGAATTTTTTATCACCAAAATTGATACCATTTATTCTGATTTTGAAAAACTTGCCCCTCCTCCTTCTCTGTCTCACCTACCAGCCCCAATCACATCTTCTGATCGAGTGACTTTAGAGGATAGGTCCCTTACCCCTGCACAGCAGACCCCCCCCACAGTATCTAACCTTACGACCTCCTGTGATTCAGGGGTCCCACGGGATACCTGTCCTCCTGCTTCACAGTTGATCGACACATGGGATCCTCTTAATATCAATACTCTCTCTGATATTATCAGTAAAATCAAATCCGGGTCCCCATTGGATCCTTTTCCCCCTCAAATATTAAAAATGCTGGACAATTCGTCCATTGAACTCATTATGGATCTTCTTAACTCCTCCCTTAGAGAAGCTACAGTACCCTCTGCATGGAAACATGCGATGATAGTGCCTCTGCTAAAAAAGGCCAATGCTGACCCTAGTATTCCATCTAACTTCCGTCCTATTTCACTTCTCCGAGTTTTCTCAAAAATTATGGAAAAGCACATCAACTCTCAACTCTCAACTCTCTTCCCATGTTGAATCCAGGGGAATTTTACATCCATCCCAATCCGGTTTTAGGTCAGGTTTCTCGACGGAATCTACTCTATTGGGGGTCTCTGAAAACATACGATGCCGAGTGGATAGGGGGGAAACCGTGGCACTCATTTTGCTTGATTTGAGTGCCGCATTTGACACGGTTTCCCACCCCATTCTTATCAATGCCCTTAGATCATCTGGCATCACCGGCTCAGCCCTCAACTGGTTTGTTAGTTTTTTATCAGACCGTACCTTCCAAGTCTTCTCTTCCTCATCAGCTTCCCAAACCTATAAATCGGCATACGGTGTTCCGCAAGGTTTTGAGCCCCTTGCTCTTTAATTTGTATGTCAGACCTTTGGCTGCTATTGCGGAGCAAGCTGGGCTCACTATTTACTCGTACGCCGATGATACCCAGGTCATCTACTCTCTTTCTACGGGTTCTCACTCCTCCCCCTCTTTCCTCTGCACAGGACTCAGTAACATCGCAGCTTGGATGTATGATACCAAACTGAAACTGAACGGTGGAAAACAGAGCTTCTTCTGTTTGGCCATAATACCACCTTATGGGGACCCCAACACTGGCCCTCTTAAATGGGCACTCTACCTATTCCATCTAAAACAGCACGCAACCTCGGCGTCATTTTTGACGGCCAGTTATCTATGAAAAACCACGTGGTTAAGACTTCCTCCACTTGCATCACTATCATTAACTGGTTGCGTGAGATCATCTGGATGCTCCCCCAGGATACTCAGAAAACCGTGGTCCAGGCCTTAATCACCTCTAGACTGGACTACGGGAACATTCTTCTCCTGGGAGCTTGCAAAGAGGTGATTCGTAAATTACAGACAGTCCAGAATATGGCAGCGCGACTGCTCTGTAAACTCCCTAATACATCCCCTACCTCCAACTCTCTACGCACTCTGCATTGGCTCCGCATTGAAAGCCGTACAAAATTTAAGGCCCTTTGCTTCATGTACAGAATAAATGCTGGCCTGGCCCCACCCTATCTTAACTCCTTGGGTACAGCACTACTGTCCCCCCCGCACTCTGCGATCATCTAATCAGCATTTGTTCTCGGTTCCTAGAATCAAAAGATCCAGAATGGGTGGCCGCTCCTTCACCTGGCTGGCCCCCTCACTCTGGAATTCCCTTCCTCTCCGGTTGCGAACTGAACTCTGCTACCTTAAGTTTCGCAGACAGGTAAAAAATTGGTTTATTAAATATGTAACAGCCTTCCTTTCTGACTCTCCCCCTCTCATTTGGTTTTTAGCGCCGGGAAACCTACGGGTAGCTGAGCGCTTTACAAACTTAAATATAATAATAATATAATAATAATAATAATAATAATAGGTCGGCAGAGATCATTGTGATCCCGAAGTCTGGCCTCAGCGGCACATGCTGTGAAGAATTCTGACTAATCGCTTTACAGAACTCTGAGGTTAAAATATGGGCCAGGATGTGCCTAACAGACTTGCAGGAGTAATCACCCTTCAAATTTACCCAGATCAATCAGGGTTTATGCCTCACCGAGCCGCACAGCATAACAATATTGACTTGAGTAAACGTTTCCCTGGCCACCAGGCCCTCCTCATGGTAGATTTTAGGAAGGCATCTGAATTGGTCGAATGGGACTATTTGTTCACACTCCTGATTGGTATTGGACTGGGCTTAATTTTAATCAACTCTGTGCGGCTCCTTTTTGCTAATCTTATGGGCTAGGTACAGGTCGAGGGTGCCATGTCAGACTGGTTCCCAGTCGAAAGGGGCACTCCTCAGGGATGCTCCCTTTCCCCTTTACTTTTTGCCTTGGCTATAGAGCCTTTGCTGGTGTGGGTATGCATAGACGCCTTGTTCTGGGTATTCCAGTGGACCTTAGAGGTAAGCGATAGGATCTCCCTGTACGCCAATGATTTCCTATTATTCTTAGATAATCCCTGGGAGACAGGACTTCTGGTGCTTCAGATCCTTCAGGTTTTCGGGTCTTACTCTGGACTTCTCATGAATAGGATTAAGTCTTCCATATGCCCCATACCCTCTTGTGCGGCATCCATTCCTTGGTCACCCGAGTTGTGAGTGCTTCCACTCGGTTTAAAATATCTGGAGGTCTTTGTCACCCATAATAGGCTGTGGACCTACGAACTCAACCTCTTAACCCAACTCTAAGGTCTCGCCAAAGACGTCAAATTCTGGTCTACTCTCCTGCTATCCCTCTTGGGTCGAGCAGCCATTTTTCAGATGGTCACGCTGCCTCGTCTTTTCTATTAGATTCAAAACTACCTGTTTCTGGTGTTCTGGGCCTTGTTTGCCAAAGTTAACACCCTGATACATAACATGTTATGGGATTGGGGAGGCCCCCAAATAGCCCTCAACAAATATTGCCGTCCCACTTTTCATGGCAGCATAGCTAACCACGGCTTACTTCTTTATTACAGGGCTCTACACCTTCTTATCTTGAATGATTTTTGGTTTGAGGGATTTATGATCCGGCCTATGCAACTGAGGAATGGGTCATGGGTTGCAGCAATCTCCCACACTTGTTCTATGGGGGAGATATTTCAGCTTCCCTACCAACCACCATGAGAGGGGTGTTGATGATATGGATGGAAACAGCAAAATCTATGGGCTAAGAAGGTAGACTTACCTTGGTGACTCCATTGTGGGGGGGGGACAGGATCTCACAGGTTGCAGCCCTTTGAGGTTTTTCGCTTGGGATAATATAGACATTTCCTTGTTAGGTGACGTGATCTGTGGAGTCATGTAGTCCTTTCAGGACCTCCAAGTGAAATTTCAAATGTTCTTCTGTTATCTTCAGCTTCGGCATGGGCTTCACCCTACTTGCAAGCCGTTGACACTATTCCTGAATTTTCCTCCTTGGAAGCCAAGATCCTACTCAGTAATAATAACAAACACAAACTGACAGCCATTTATCAGATGGTGCTTTGCAACCAACCTGACCCGCTGATAGGGGTGAGGGTCCTGTGGGAACAAGATCTGGGATCTCTTGAAGATGAGGACTGGATTGAGGCGGTGGCCACCCTAAGGGAGGCAGTGATAGCATCTCAGTTCTTGTCTAATTCAACTAAAACTGCTACACCTCACATACTTCACCAGGGCCCTCATTGTCAAAATGGGGTTGGTTGTGGGGGGACACTGCCTAAAATGTGCCAACACAAGTAAAGACCTCACACATTCATTTTGGCATTGCCCTGCTCTTTCTTTCTTTTAGGGCGAAGTGCTGGGTACCTTGAAGACACTGCTAGGATGGCCAATACCTAGAGACCCAAAATGAATTATGTTACACATTACAGAGGGCACAGAGGAGAATAGGTACCAGAATGAACTGCTCTGGCAAGGTCTGATGGTGTCAAACGTGATATAGTGCAGGCCCACAAGAGTTCCACAGGCCTCATTGCTAGTAAATGGGTCAAAGGAATGGATCACTGCACTGCCCTATATACTTGGGGGGCTTTCCCCAGAAACACCCCAGGATATGGAGGGCCTGCACCAACAATATAGGGATTTTACTAGACCCCTGCCCAGCTAGACCATGGTCCATGGATGTGAAGGTGCATTCTTATGTGGTGGATTAGATGGCTGCTGGGATGGATGAATCTCTGGGGCCGGAATGTGGGAACATTCTGTGTATTTTGTTAAATGTGTCATGCTGTGGACATTTGACTCCTTTTATGATGTATATTGCCATGCTTCTACATTGTCTTTAGTTTTTGTGGTGTACTGGCCATGGGAGCTTTTTGGTTAAAATCAGTAAAAATGTTGTTAAAAAAAAAAAAAAAATCTTGCATGAGGAAATTGAGCTTTTGGTACATCTTTTTTTTCTTGGCCCCCACCCAGAATAAAGGTGACGTAGATGAAAAAACTCTCCCGAAGGTAAATAGGTCCTAACTATAACTGCACAGTTGTGACTGCCACTGTGTAATTTATATATACATATATACATTTTCACAGCACGTTTCCTCACAATTATACCTCTTTCAGACCCCCTGGGATCAGGGTGCAATACTGGGCATTAGGTGCCAACAGTTCATAATACACAACCATAGCCAACCTCTCACAGAGGTGGAATTGCACTCACACCAGGTGCTGTTGTCACTAGTGGGAGGATTGTGGTGTATTAATTATATGGTATGGTTGTGGGACCTTACCGTGTAATACATTCACAAAACTGTCTTGGGTCCAATCAGTCTCATTTGCAAAACCTTCAGCTCAAACCTGGTAACTGTGGATTTGAGCAGCAAGGCTTAAACAAATGAACTACTGTAAGGTGCTTAAGTACCAAACAGCTAAATAGGAAAGCTACACAACACGTAAGAAATCCAACATCAAATTTATATAAATAGATTATATTTTTATGAATGTTAAGACACCAAGATGAGCAAAATCCACCAGATGGGTCCGGAGATATAGATTTTCAAGTGTAACTTAAATCTCAGCTTTTAAGTCCAAGGCACAAAAAGCATAGGCAACCATACGGTTTAGCAAATACAACAAGATGATGGACGGAGTGCTGAAAATTTTCAACCACTTACCCCCAGTCAAGAGATCTGGGTTTAATCCATCATTCTTTTGCTCACTATGCCACCCTAGTTTGGACCCAGACATATGCAAATCAGTCTTGACCCTGCTCCTCATGGGAACAGTCGAGCCCAAACTGCCAGATCAGGTCCTTCCTGTACCAGAAGCATGCATCCTCGGACCAGTTTCAGGATATCATCCCTCTTCAGCCAGGCTAGCTTGAATCCAGTGACACAGCGAGCAATGAACCCACGTCTGGCCAAACCCTTGTCCACTTAGGCCAAACATAGCAAACACAACATGATGAAACTTTCTGAAACTTTTCAAACACTCACCCCCAGTCAAGAGATCTGTGTTTAATCCATCATTCTTTTGCTTTCTATGCCAGCCCAGTTTAGACCCAGCCATATGCAAATGAGTCTTGACCCTGCTTCTCATGGGAACAGTCCGACTGACCCTTGCAGTCACTTCTTTGGTATGGGACTCGGAAGCGACTTTTCCATGAGCCAGGAGCCACAGGCACAATTGTCTCTTTGCTAGCACAAGGTGCAGCAGGTGCAGTTCAGCAGATGGTGTAAGCCCTTTTGCCAGGTCCAAGGGTCAGCAGAGCTGTCCTTCTTTGGTCCTTTCACCAGTTCCATTGTTATCTGACAGAGTGCCAGGGGCACCATATTTATGCTCAGAAAGTGCCCTGGGGGTATGATGCGGTCAGTAGCCCATGGGCTACCAAGATCCCTCCAGCCCGGTATTGAATTTCAGCTATGTATGGCATCTAGCAATTCTAGAGTGCATTATTCTGCCCACTATCAAGATGTCTGAACACTTCCTTGGATGTTAGAAACCTGGTGGCTCACCCTCGATTTATGGCTACCTGTGGGCTACATGCCCATGGGAAAACAAGTTTAGGGACTAATCTCCCCTCGCTATTCCAGCTGCCAGTCTGTCTACCTGAACAAAGGGGCAACCCTTCTTGAGTGTGATCATTATTTGCCCACCAAAGGCGGTTTCACCTTTGATGCTCACCTTTTGTGCCAACACCCTGAGTGGCTTCCTGCAACGGGGAGGTAAAACTGTTTCCTGTAGTAGGCTGCTATTGTTCCTGAGCCCGGAAGTCATTCAAGATGGGCAGAAGGCTGTCTAGTGGCCAGCAACTGTGCAAGGCCACTGGACAAACTGGTCCACAGAGTGACAATTTACTAAAAGTTGCCTTTCCTTCAAAGTGACATTAAATACTACTTGGGCATTAAGTCAAGGTTAATGGCAGGATTAATTGTTTACCCTGATTGTACCCGCTTTAGTAGTTCCATTCAGACGTTAGCTTGATTGAGAGGTCAGCCAGTAACACTGTGTTTGCCAATGGCACTACTAACTTTTCCAAAGCAAAAACAACAATTTGGATGTTTTGCTTTTATGCCATATTAAATGCATCTGTACTATTTAAGAAAATACAGGTCCCTGCCTTAGGGATCCACAGGCTTTCCTTAGTGGAGACATATATCTTGGTAAGAGAAGTGAGGGCTTTTCCATTGGTTTAAATAGCAAAGTTGAACAGTTGAAAGCTGCTCTTCCAGACTGTAGAGGCAAGCTGGGAGACATTTGTACTTTGTCACACACAGGGTGACACAGTCAGTGCTGCAGAACTGAGGGGCACACTGTTTTACTATGGTTTCCCTGGCACCATATACAATAGTCTTATAAGTAAGTCAGGTTATGCCATCTGGAGAATGCCAATTCAACATAGATTTTGTAAGGGGTTAGAACACAGGCACTGAGGTCTGGTTAGCAGACCTGAGTGCACACTTCAAATCGAAAAACCAGCAGCATCAGTCTCAAAATTGTGGGGTGAGCATGCAAAAAGAGGCATTTCCTTACAACTGGTGTTTATTCACATCACTACAGAATGCTGATGTGTTTTGGGGTACAAACCTTGTTCACAGCACACAACACACATCATCATTTATACCACCATCATGCTCAAAACACCAGTTTGGCAACAGCATTTACGCCTTTTAAAATAACGCAAACCTTAATCCTGAAATCACCCTGGCCCTGCCCTCTTCATCTTGAACTGTATTACTTTCGTACCTGACTGAGACCAACTGACCAGCTACAGCGATGAGATGGAATCAACCCTACAGAAGAGGAAAAAGGAACATCACTGAGGAGAGCACAGATGAAGTTCACTTTGTTGCAGAACACTACAGGGAACTACATAGTGTGCCTCCATAAACCCTCAGTGGATTAGAGATGGCGGCCATGTGGAAGGAGTTGCCAGACTCTGTCAATGCATTGGGGCTGAATGTATGCAACAGGAACATGAAGGACCTCAAGACAAAGTGCAGAATGAGAGGAGGGGAGTGAACAATGTAGTCTTGCATAATGTCAGATATAATAAACTGGGTAATGATGTTGCTAAATTACTAAGAGAACACTATCCTATAGTTCCAGAAGGAAGATGTTTAAGTGATCAACCAGTTTGGTCAATTTATACTAATAGGTAGACACGACATCTTCTCAAATAAATGATGACATCATTTCCTCTTACGTGTACCTGACAGTAGTCGATATGATGGTTGGAGAATTAAACTGAAGGGATCATACATTTATATGATTGTGTTTGGAACTTTTAGAAGCAGTCCGTAAACACACAGAAAGAGGCCCTCTTGGGGGAAAAACAATAAGTATACTGGTCAAATAAAGTACACAATATATATATGCTGGCCCTGAATGCACAAAGGAAGTAATATTACAGTTGGTTGGAAGTAAAGCAATTGTATTTTTAACGTGTTTATCAGTAACATTAAAAAGAGACTTCTAGAAAAATCCCATAAGAAAGGGGAATTACCAGAATGAATGCAAGAAACAAAATGGAGCAAGAGGAAAATAAGTTAGTGAACAAAGAAATCAGAGTGGCAATTAAACTGCAAAATACAGAGAGGAAGTGTCATATTACATAACTGAGAATTGTATTAAAACCTGAGGCAACAGAATAGGAAAAAATATCATGAAGCAACAGAATAGGGAAAACATTAATTATCAGGAGAAAGAAACATTTAGGACACAGATAAGAGAAAGGGAATGATGTGAGGTGCCATCCCATTTTTGCATCAGGCCCTACCACTGGACACTATATAGTCTTATTGACCCTGGTGGGAGGCAGAATGAGCCTTGGGGGATTGATTCAGTCTTCAGGCTCTGGACTCCATGGTTTAAGAAAGACTGGCTTAGTCCTCAAGTTGGGACAGCCAGGTGCCAAGATGAGCCAGCCCACCACACCATTCCTTTATCAGGTCACCAATGCCTGGTGACTAGTAGGCTTTCTGCCCCCCATGGCAGGTAGAGTGGGTATTTATCCACCCAAAAAACCTGTGGGGTCAGAAATACTTTATAGAATATGTGCTTAGGAGGGGACACCAATGCCAGAACAGACAACCCCTCATGCCCCCACCTTTTCCTTTTATACTTTCGAACTATTCTCCCTGGCAACTTTTGGGCTTTCAAGGGCTTGTGGGCAAAGTGAGGAATGAAAGCAGGAATTGCCAACCCAATACCTTTTCTTTAAAATAAAACTCGCTAGTGCCTAGTGGTGCTTTTTGGCTCCCTAGGTTGAAGAGATTGGAGGCAATCCTTTCCTTTTCTGTTTCCCTCAGCTGAACTATAGGTATTAATGGAGACGTGCACAGCAGCTACCTGCTGCCTCTTCAGCTCCTTAGAGATCTTCAGGTCCGGTGACATCGGGGTAGAAATTATTGTCAGCAGAATTTGAGGGCCAGACAATTCGGGCCCCCAAAACAATGGAAAACTTGCAGTTACCCTGAGCACTGGAGGATACTGATCCATTCAATGAGGGTCCTTATATTGAATAAAAATGTAATTATATTCTTAGAATGCACTTAAAACACCCTTTTCAGATGATTTTAGATTTGTGATGCCAATAACAGCACCCCTACATTCGACAATCAATCACTCAATCAGGGGTTTATATAGCGTGGCTACTCACCCGTAAGGGTCTCAAGACACTGAGGCGGGGCGGGGGGCTGCTTATCCGTCTGGGTGCAGGGGTTCAGTTGAAGAGCCAAGTCTTGAGGTCATGGTAGCCTCAAAACCTTAACATCCACCACTGCACTGATCATGGCCTTGTATATGGTACTCAAATGACTTTTAGAAGGTCTCTCGCCGAGAGGCTGTGATATCACTTTCTTCGTTTCAGTATGGGAGTCAATCCCAGATGGAATATCACTATTTTCAAGAGTTTAATTATGTCACATGAAGAGACATACATGTTTGCTCTGTTTTTATTAGTCATTGTACAGTCATGCACTTTACTGGTACAACTCCTAGGCCTTCATTACGAGTGGCCTGCTTTAATGTGCGATAATTATAAGACATGCCAATGAGTATGGAATTTATTATGTGCAATAATTATTGCTAATTACGAGTTTTGTACTCAAAATTATTCACAACCAGTGCATTTTGGTTCTAGTGTACCGACATCTACATCTCCAGGTGTTAACTAAGCATTTCTCTCCAGATAAATATCAGCAGGTTTGACGTGCCGAAAAGTATCCACTGGATGTGGTTTTTATTGCATCTTCTATTCACCAAGTTAGATAAAAAGTGCAAAACCCATAATTTTCATGTGTGTGGTAGCTCCTACTGTACATACTGGAAACTACTGGAGTTATAGAGCATTAGTTTGCAGATGTTTTTTTAGATATCATCATTGGTCTTTGTCACCAACCATGACTCACACTCCACCATACAAGCCAAAATTTGCATTCAAGTGGGCCGTTTGTGAACTTAAAATATTTAGACCAATAGAAAGCTGAATTCAACAGTATAAGGTGATTAAATAATAAACTTATTAAAGACATAAAACCCTTTGTCTGAGTTGAAGCATGTTTCAAAGAGGATGTATTTGTTGACCCAAAGTTTGGTCTATTTTATTAGGTAAGGCTTTGGTGAAAAACGTATAAATGGGGTGGCAGACTACTTGAGAGACGATGGGGTCGACGCCCCAGCCTTGGCCGGCGAAAAATCACCCTCTCTGCTTTTTGCAGATGACACGCTGCTGATCTCAAAGAGCCCCATGGGTCTTCAAAAATTGCTGTCCCGCTTTACCGAGTTTTGTAACATCAGGGGCTTGAAGATTAATACATCAAAGACCAAGCTAATGGCCATGTCCCCCTCTAAAAGATTTAAGAATAACATCAAGGTTGACAATTGCAATCTGGAGCTTGTGTCAGCCTTCTATTATCTTGGGGTGAGGATTAATAATAAGTTGAAATGGGCACCTCACATATCCAAAATGCTCCTAAATCACAAGCGAGCCGCAGGAGCTATTGCTAGACACCAGAGGCTGTCATATAGTCGGCCTATAGCTGCAGCAACCAAGGTATACCAGGGGAAGGCGCTATCAGCATCTCTCTACGGGGCGGAACTTTGGGGATTTGAAAATCTAGCACAGATGACCAAATCCGAAAATAAGTTTTTTAGAGACATAGTCTCGCTTCCTCTGTCTACCTCACTTGTTCCTCTCCGTAGCGATCTTGGCAGACATCCCATAAATGACGTGGCTAGGCTGCGTCCCCTATTGTACTGGGTGAGGCTCAGGAGGTCTCCGGACCTATGCCGATATGCCGCTGCTCTGGACGATATATTACATCTTGGAGCCTGTCATAAGATTCTGTGGGTATTCAATTTACAAACACTGGTGCTGTAGCTGGGCTTGGGCGACTCCTGGGAGAATCAGCAACCACCTTCTAAGCCCATTGTTAAAAAAATGTATTGGGATTGGGTCATTGCTATTACTCTGCGGTCCCAGAGAGGCATCCTCACTGAAAATTTTTGGATGCCAAACCTGCCCCCAGTTTAAAGGCTTTTTTAGATATCAGTGAATCGCCCAGCGACAGGTCACTCTACCTTAAATTAAGATATGGCACATTACCACTTCACGATTTTCAAACAGGGTGGAAAGGTGGGAAGGAGGGTGATATAGGTTGCCCAGGTTGTGCCTCCCCCTCGGAATCCATCGGCCACTTCTTGTTTGCATGTTAGGCCTACAAACAACCCAGATCTAGATGGTTGAAACCTATATGTGTTAATCTGGGCTGTAGGTCGCATAGGGTGGCCTTGCGCATTCTAACTCACGAGACGACAGTCCCTAGCGTTATAATCGGGACTGCAAAGTTTCTGGGGGATAAGGCAGAGACTTCTTAAGAAGCATTAAATAATTACTGAGAATAATTTTATCCCTTTAGCCTATCCCCTAGTTTTTAGCCTGTAAAATAACAACATCTACAGCCCTAATCCCCCCCCCCCTTCATGACACTTTTTATCTTTTGTTTCTAGTCCTTTGATGTCAATGAACTATGCTGTATTAGACATTGTTAAAATGTTATGCTATATACATGGGGAACCCAATGTTGTAATGGGTTCTTGTTTCTTTTTCTCTTTTTTAAAGATTGTTTTTATAATGTTTTATACTTTTATGATATTTTTATATCGAATAAAGTTACTACAACAACAACAAAAACTGAGGGTGCTTGTGCTGTAATGTCCAATTTACATGCAAGTAATGCCCTCTCGTAACGTGCAATTTAAAAGCAAGTTTTGCTCCCTGGATGCAACGGGCGAAAAGCAATGCAAAGAGATATTTGCTCCAAAAAAGGGTTACTTTCCGATCCCAAATGGGCCCGACTCACAAAGGTAAAGTGAGACGAAAGTCTCACTTTACGACTTTCAGTATTCACAAAGAGCATTTACTAATTTTTATGGATTTTTTCATGAGGAGTATATTATTGTTAATTGTTGTATTTGTGTTTGTCTATTAATGTACTTGTTGTCTTGTACTTTTATGATTTTAATTAATCGATTAAAGTGGATTGAATTGAATTGAATACTCGTAAATGCCCTTTGTGAATACCGAAAATTGTAAAGTTCAACTTTTGGTATTCACAAAGGGCATTTATGAGAAGTAAATGTCCTTTGTGAATACCAAAAGTCGTAAAGTTAGACTTTTGTCTCACTTAACCTTTGTGAATCAGGCCCTACTTTGTGCATTGGAAAGTAGTCCCTTTTTGTTACACTCCGGTGGCACAGGAGCCTTCTCCATATTTCCCGGGCAGCACTAAGCCACTTCTTTTGGCTTAATGCTGCCTTGTAAATATCGTACCCTTTGATGCAGTTTGCTGCATTAAAGGGGTGTGCAAGCAAGGCCGGACTGGCCGTAGCAGCTACCGGGCATTTCCCCGGTGGGTCCGCCACTATGGTGCAAAGGTGCCTGTGTTGGAGCACAGCAGCCCATTGTGCGCCAGCGCAGGGAAAAAGGGCAGGAATGCGCCCTATCTGTTAGATACAGCGCATTCCTGCCCTTGTCTTTTGCCGTAGGGCAGTGCAGTAGAAAGGCCTGCAGCACTACCCTATGGCAAAAACTCATAAATGAGGCCCTAAATATCCTTCCAAGACTGTGCTCGACTTTACACAGGCACAAACTCTTGGTAAATCTGCCCGTAAGGTCACCGGTGATGTCACTAATGTAATTTGCGATGACATCTGATGCATCGAATGTGGGTCATGAGCAGACCATTTCCGGGACAAGTTATGATTTTCATAGTGGGGTGTGAGTTATGGTTTGAGTATCAAACAATGAATTGTACATTTCAGTGATTTTTTGATTTTGCTTTGAAATCATAATGCCACTTTAAATGTGAGTTTTTTCAGTAAATATTTAAAACAGAGTTAGCATTCGTGACTTTGTAGTTATGGTTGAGAAACATCTTCCACTCAAAAGGTATTTTTTTGTTTGCTTATAATTTTCACTCCTTTTTGACGAATCTTCATTAAATTTGGTACTTAGTGCTCGAGCTAAATGCCAGCATGCTAATTCGTGCAGATTCAACTTGGGGGAAAAAATATTAAATAGCGGGTTACCAAAAAAAAGCATTATCCATTTGAACTCCAACAGGAAATTTTGATCTCTCCTAGGGCAAACACCTTTGAACAGATTTGCAGCAAACCTGGAAGAAAAAGTCGAAACATATTCAGAAAGCTTTTTTTATGGTTTTGTGTACATCTGTTCAGTGGGTTTTGAGACATTAGCATTGAAATAATGTATCAAGCGGCCAGTAAAAATTAAATGTCATATGTGCCTTCGCAGTTCAATCAATAAATAATCAACTTCATGGCACTCCAAGGATCCATGAAAGGGAGCAATACAGATATAAACGATTCACAATAAAACATATGATGCATAACAAAACATACAATACTATTCCCTCTAAAAGCCTACAGAGTTGTGCTAAAAAGAGTAGGTCATGATGTCTCAAGTATCAAAAGCTAATATAAATTGATTAATTAAAAACCCTAAAACATAAAATCAGATAAAAATTCAAAGAAAAAATATATGAAAAATAAATACGAATTCCCGGCCTAGGTACAAAACATAAAATCATCACTTCAACCTGGCAACCTGATCTTAATCCTGAGGGCCCCTATCAAGAAACTGGCTACATTAAGACAGATAAGAGGGCTTGTCAGCATTTGTAAATACTCCAGCGCTGGTTTTACTTGCCCAAAAGGTTTATCCTTAAATAAAGGCAATATGTACCAAAACTGCAAAACTCTGTAATAGCCACAGAAAAAGATAAAATGCAGGGTATCTTGTGGAGAAAAATCATCACATGAGGAAGGCCCTCTTTCTTCCAACTTGTGCCTACCTAGTGGGACCGCAAGGGACCAATGCAAGAGGTTGAGTCTAAATCTGTGCAGCAGGCATCGATGTTGAGACAATGTATCTTTGGCCAAAAAAGGTTCCTGTTAGAAATGGGGGTCTCTATTTGGAAGAGGTATGTACCTCTGTTCAAGTATGGACCCTTGCTTCTAGTCAGGGAACCGGGGATACACACTTTAGATAACCCCTGCAGACCTCCTTGGTAGCTTGATATGAGCAGCCAGGCTTATCCCAAAGGCAATGTGTAAAGTATTTGTACTCAAAACACACAGTCACAAAGTGAAAACATCACAAATGGACACCAGACAAGTTTAGAAAAATAAAGTATCCTTATCTAAACCAAATAAGACCAAAACGATAAAAATCCAAAATACAGGTAGTAAAACACGACTTTAGAACAGTTATTTCAAAAATAGAACTAGTAGCAAACAACTAGCTCAGCCTGGCGCTATTACGACGTCATGACTGGCAATAATACAAAGTTCAGTGTCGACCGCGACGTGCGTGGCATCGGGCACGGAGTCACATGGAGCCCCAAACAACAGTACCTTGGAACAAGTCTTTGGACAATTAATTCGTGAAGATGAGGCATGTGTGCTGAGCTCGAGGCCGGCTCCCTGGCTGCCACGGGGGAGGTGAAATGTCATGTCTGTGACGGAGGTGACGTGTCGAGGTCAGGACAGGGGAAATCTGTTGTGTCAGCGGTGAGGTGTCGGTTCTGGTGAGAGGATGCAAAGTCGAATACTCATGGAGTCCCCCTCGGCGATTATCGACTCCACGATAACGGGATGCCGGCGCTGGTGGTGACGGTGTTGGTGCGATGACTTGTGTCAGGAAGACCGGTAACTGCAGTCATCATCAGGCGTCAAGGGTGTCGGAGCTGCGGTGCAGGCGGGGCGGTGTGTCGTGCACTTAACGAGTGGTGTTCCTGGCCTCGGTGCAGGTCACAACATCAATGACGGCATTGGTATTGTTTTTCTTGCTTCTTTTAGGTTTCTTCTAGCTCCCAACTGCAGGAACAACCTCCAGAGGCCCAAAACTGGAATGGGCAACTCCAGGTTAGAACTCCCAGCAGTGGAGTTCAGGGGAGCTGGTGGTGAAGTCTTTGAGTCCCAGAGACTTCAGAACAGGAGGCTAGCACACACAAGCCCTTGGAGATTGTTCTTCAAGTAGGTTTTCAGCAAAGTTCCGGTTTCAGTCCTCTTCCTTGGCAGAAGCAGCAATTGCAGGCTAACCCAGCAAATGAGCAGTACTCCTCCCTCCAGCTCTTCTCCTTGGCAAAAGGTTCCTCTTGAGTCCAGAAGTGATCTGATTCTCTGGAGTTCAAGGCCTCTACTTATACCCTATTTTGTCTTTGTTCTCTTCGTGGCCAGGGTCTCTGAGTCAAGTCACAACCAGGTCTGTCCTCTCTAGTGCAGCATCACCACAGGAGGTGTAGACATTATTAAGCAGAGCAGACACTGCCTATTCAGGTGCAAGTGAATCTCCTCCCACCACTCTAAACGCAGCCAAGGTACATTCAGCGCAGCTCTGAGCCACCCAGGAAAGGCGGGGCACACCTCAACACCCCCCCTTCCTTGGTGGCTGTCTACAGTGAGTGCACATCCCCAGCCCCTGTCACTCCAAAACCAAACAGTCAATACACAAACCAGCAGCGGCACACAGAACGGTTAAATAAGAAAATGCCTACTTTCTAAAGGTGGCATTTTCCAACACAAAATTTAAAAACCATCTCTCTGAAAAGATGTGTTATTAAATTCTGAATTCAGAGAGCCTATGCTCCATTTCTCTATCTTGTCCCAATGGAAAGTTATACTTGTAAGCTGTTACAAAGTAACTCCCATGTTAGTCTACAGGGCAGATAGCCTTTCAGTAGTGATAAATGAAATACACAGTATTTCACTATCAGGACATGTCACACACACCAGTACATGTCCTACCTTTCACACGCACTGCACAATGCATGTGGGAGTACCTTGTGTCTAACTGAGGGGTGTCTTACATGTAAGAAAAGGGAAGGTTAGGGCATGGCAAGTTGGTGCACTTGCCAGGTCGACATTGCCGTACAAAACTGCACACGCAGACACTGAGTGGCAGGTCTGAGTTACATTTGGAAGGCTACTTGTGTGGGTGGCATAATCAGTGCTGCAGGCCCACTAGCAGCATTTGATGTACAAGCCCTGGGCACACTTAGTGGACTTTACTAGGGGCTTACCGGTAAATCAAATATGCCAATCATGAATAACCATTCATTATAACAATTTACACAGGGAACACTTGCACTTTGACACTGATCAGCAGTGGCAAAGTGCCCAAAGCATCAACGCCAGCAAAAACGAAATCCAGCACAGCATCAAAAATACAGAGGGTAGAGGGAAAAAGTCAGGGGATACCACGCCAAGTATGTCAAGTCTAACAGCTCCATTTAAGAGCAGGTTTTTAACAAGATACAAGACAGAACTGTGGGTTTAATGAGTTCCTGCACCTCCCTTTCTGCCCCATCATGAGGACAAAGTGCTTCTTTGCCCAAATCAAATCCCTCTTTATAATTCCATTCGGATGTTCAAATAAGTCGGGCAGGCCCAATTTGCACATAAGATCCTTGACATATTTAGTCCATGTAATGTACAGTGCCCTGTCTAAAGTCAGACAGTCCACTATGACTGCACGGTTGAGATTGATCACCGGGATACACCAAACCCTGATCCATCTCAGCAAGGGCGCAAGTGCCAGTTGATCACATATACACCCAACTCCCCAATTCTTCATGTATTATTTAAGTGGGTACTGACCATGGGGCAGCTGATAGACCTCTTAAAATGTATTTTCCACTGACATAGGATCCCTCATATCATGGTAACCACAGATATCACAACCATAACAGGCAATTGGAATACATGTTCCCTAATAGACTTTGATGAGTGCCTGCATAGGTTTGGCCCCCAATCTTTTGGCATAATCAAGGGTCACAACTGTGGCTCTTGAAAATGCATTTCATTTTATCTTCTTTTGTGGGGCTCAAGAGACTCTTTCATCAAAAAGGAGCCCTACGTATGAACAACTAGTGACCCTGACAAACTCTAAGCCCCCCCAAAGCATTTTTTCTGGTGTTTCCCACAACCATGATGTGCAATTCGGAATAATTGGTACTCAGATCTAATTCACTCATAAAGGTCACAAAGAATTCGACTGTTGCAGACCTGCCGCGGTCCTAGAAATTTGAACAGAGTCGCCCGCATAGAGAAGGGCAGTCACCACCAATGAGCCAGCCCTTGGAATATTTTTGCAAGCTGCACACAGTTTGGGGCCCAAATTATTAATGTACAAAATAAATAGAAACAGAGCCAAGATACTCCCATGTCACACACACCCCCCCCCCGAGTAGGTTGACAGAATCTGAGAGATTCCCTGCCGAATCATACCTATCGAGGCAGCAAGTTCCAATTGTAAATCTTGCAGAAAATTCACTATGCTCTGGTCCACCCCCGGGTCAATGAACACCCTCTAAGGTTTTGATCTGTTCACACAATCAAACGTGGAGGGGAGGTCCATAAATGCCATATGAAATGAGAACACAAAACTTGTGAATTCTGTCAAATATAATTGATATTTAAGAGAGATGAGATAGCTTGAAGAAGATCTTGAGTATTTTTTAGGCCATCTTGAGACTTGCGAGTTTTGCTAAATGTTTTAATTTGCTGTGTGGAAATGAATTTTCTAGGGGAATGTGGAAGCACAAGCATTGTTTAAAGACTGAGGAAGGCTGGGCTGTTTACTTTGACATGGAAAATGTGGTTTGTGTTGAAAAACAAATGTGATGATTTTTCAAGAAATTTGGCAAACATTTAGCATATTTAGCTGACTCTTTGTATGTCAAGTTATGTGCACATTCATCGGAGGCAAGTTAAAGGGGGTGAGCAAGTCTTTTATTCTAATAACATTGATGGTGTTTGATGAAGCTGCATGAAATTATGGAATTTTTTTACCATGTTAAGCCCAGGCTTGCGATCATAGGTTTTGCACGGATTTGTCAACTAAAGCAAAGTTCAGGGGGAAAGTAGTAGAATGCTGTAACTTGTTGATAACCTTAACACTGTTTGAGGTATCTGCATGAAAGCTGGCATTCCAGAACTCTGCACAAAGTGCTAATGGTCACCGAAATTACATTGAGGTTGAACAAATGGCCCATCAACCCCAATCTTATTGGGCCCTGAGTGTATAGGTCATTGTTGATGAAGGCCTTTTTCAGCTGCTTCAGTGGAATTGGGCCAGGTCCGAGTCAAATGTGCACAGCCAATGGCTCTGTGCAATGGGACCCATTGGGCAGGGGCTTATCCAGGGCCTGGCTGTAGGCCCTGCAGTGTGCCCAAAACTGACTGCTCATGATGAAAGGCTGTGCACAACTGACATGGTGGACTAGATGCTGATACAAAGCCTGTGCCTAGTGCCTGAAGACTGTATCCCTCTCCACCACTACACATGTGAACCTGAGCTTTGCAGAGGGACTGCCAGTGTATGTTCACATGGCAGCGGCGTAGCGAACATCCATCTCTGACAGCTTAAGCAGGGGCTGCCCCTGAGTCCCACGGGCTGTTGAACGTGGTCCAACTAAATCGTTATTAGTTGTTTACAGGCCTTTCTGTCTGCCAGTCTACAGACAAAATGATAATAAATAACACTGTGAGGGAATACCATGAGGGGTGTGTGGGCTATGGGTTGACATGCACAGTGAAGGAAAAAGAGATAGAGGAAAAGATAAGAATAGTGGACAAACACAGAGACAGGAACACAGAAAAGATTAGGGTGAGAGAGAAACGTAAGAAATAGAAAGTAAGGATTAACGAAAAAAGATGAGTATATAAGAGAAAATAAGGAATGAGGGGAGGACGGAATGGTGAAAGGAAGGCTGTGTGAGAAGAAGGAAGGAAGAAAAGGTGAACGATAGAACAGAATTCTGAAAGGAAAGAAGGATGAAAGGACGGATGATGGATGAAAGGAAAATGAAATGGTGAAGGGAAGTCTTCTAAGGACAGGTTTGCTTATTTCATGTGCCCAGTGTGATCAGAGGTAACTCCCTTGTCAGACGGTAAATGGGAAAAAAAACAAGGTGCAGCGTGGTAGGTATCCTGAAAAACGCCGCCTCAGAAGCAGGTTTTTTTCATTGAGCTGCTAATCTTGAGCAATGTAGGGACCCATTGCGAAGGGGGCATGAGCAGGAAGAGGCGCTCACCCAAAGCATCTAATGTGGTACCCAGTCCTCTCTTAACAAGAATAGGTTAATGGTTAATCCATCCCTGATTGACAAACAGGGTTTCCCTAAAGAAGGTTTCTCAGCTCTTGGAGTCATGATAGCATTCCGTAGTGGAAGCCGTGTCATTACCAGCCAAACAGATGAGTGAATGAAAAATAATGACAGTAAAGCCATAATAGAATTAGATTTCAATCCAAAAGCAAAAGTGTCAGGTATCTGTTCAGGTGTTGTTTATTTTTTGGTAGATCTGTACCTCATCCTAACAGGTTTGTTGTAATGTGTGCTGCTGTGTGTCTTATGAGGGGTCTGTTGTAATCCATGTCATTAATTGCAAGGAGTACTACATTTTCATGTTGGATTCTTTAGCATTAGCCATTGACTCTGGTTTCTTCAGCATTGTCCACATAGGCAAAGGGCATGGCAGTGGTGGGCATGGGTGGCACCAGGAATGTAAGTGGGTGGCATCAGTGGGAGAAGTGGGCAGTGGCCTTCTCAGAAAATGTTTGACCACCAACACAAATTATGCACTGAGTAATATCTGTTTTCATATGGGTTGCAGAGAAGATGGGAGCACTGCTAGTAAACTATAACAAGTAGAAGATTTTATGAATGTGAAGCTTTTTAAATACATTTGCTTACATTTATATGTCTGTTTATTTGATCATGCATATGTTATGTCTGCTGAAGTTGGAGCGCTTTGAGAAAGCATCACGCAGGTGAAATTTCCAGCAATTTCAGAACGTAATTTGCACGTGGCACAACTCGAGGGACATATGTATTCGAAAACTGAGCCCATACATTTTAAGGGGCATATCAACAAGCCAGGCGATAAAATTATCGCCGCTTTAGCGGCAGAAAACTGCCGCTAAAACGGCGATAATGGGCTTGATAATATGCTCTATGGAATTCCAATTGAAACCCATGTTAGATGTGAAGGACATCTAACATGGGCTTCAATTGGAATTCCATAGAGCATATTATGAAGCCCATTATCGCCGTTTTAGCGGCAGTTTTCGGCCGCTAAAGCGGCGATAATTTTATCGCCTGGCTTGTTAATATGCCCCTTAGTTCCTGCAAAAGCGTTACAACTACTTTGAAAACTGAAATCGCCCTAAAAACTAGGCTGTCTGCTCTTTCATTTATAGTAATGTCCCTTTGCTTTCTAAAGCACTTACTTAAATATACAGCGCTATTAATAAAAAAACGGGGTCAATGTTAAAACCTAAACATTTCAAGAAAACTTCGGGGCATATTATCAAGGAACGGCGTTAAAATTATCTCCGCTTTAGCGGCAGAAAACTGCCACTAAAACGGCGATAATGGGCTTGATAATATGCCGTAGAAAATTCCAATGGAAGCCCAGGTTAACACGAGAACATGGGCTTCTATTGGAATTCTCTATCCCATATTATCAAGCCCTTTATCGCGGTTTTTCCTGGCAGTTTCCTGCCGCTAAAGCGGCGATAATTTTAACGCCGTTCCTTGATAATATGGCCCTTAATGTGTTAGATATTTCAAATTACTTCACAGCCCTTTATATATAGTTCTCACTATAAATGTTATTTTCAGATGTCTGCATGTTAAGTTTTTCGAGTCGAGACAACCTTTATAATCTTTAGATTGAAATTTAATTGTGATTTTGATAATTGTTCATTTCCATGGTCTCTTGTATCAAAATCAATACAATAGATGCTTTCATGGTGAACACTTGACATCTCTAAACCCGTCTGCGCTTGGAGTCACGTTGTTCATATTTGTTACTGGAGAAGAAATCTATCTGGTACAGAGGTACATAAATTATCTCGAATATTGAATATCGTGTTACATCTTAGAATGAGTAGAAATGCACAGGGCAATGTGTAGGTCTAAGGTCAATCTGGTTTTGAACAGAACAAATGCTTCACTGTTCAATAGCAACATAGTTGATTTGTGGACTTAGTGCAACACATCATTGACGGCAATGGCAGAGTTCAGCACAATTTATAAATAACACCAGGGCCTCGTTTCAAATGCAAACACTGACACCGCAGGTCAAGGCAACGAGGCCATTAAGGCGAAAATGAACCGTGGTGTTGTTTTCTTTCTACACTGCTCAGTGCCCAGTGGACTGTGCTGGGAAAATAGGTGGCAGGCCTAAGGGGCATATTAGCAAGGGCTGGCGATATAATTATCGCCGCTTTAGCGTCCATTTTTGGGCGAAAAGGGGCGATAATTATATCGCAATATCATCAAGGACACGCTAGCGCGTCTTTCTTTGATGTAGAGCCCGTTTCTTCACAGCCTCGTCTCGCATCGCTAATGAGATGCAAAAGAGGCGTGGCTGTGAAAACAACACATGTTAATATCGTGAAGGCAGCTTCGCGATATTAACAAGGAGGTGCAGTGGAAAAAAAATCGCGCTACCTCAGCCTTAACTCAGGAATTTGACACCTGTTAAATTCCTGAGTAAGGCATACTTTTAATGGGATATGGATTATGCTGATAGGACCACAGGGTCCTATCAGCAATGTTATCGCTGTTTTCAATGGAACATCGCTGGAAAACCAGCGATGTTCCATTTAAAACACCGCTATCGTTGAAATATTATCGCCATAGTGCTATGCATTGTAAATATAGCGTTATCATGGCGATAATATTCAGCGACAGCTGGCGATAATTTTTATATCGCTATGAACGGCCAGCGATAATTATCGCTGGGAATATGCCCCCAAATGAGGGAGGAAGAGAAAAAAGTTACAGTTTTTCAAGTAGAGAAAAGCAGAACCATGCAGCAACAAATGTAACATTATCTGCTGTAGCCATGTTCTTTTACAATAAACAATACCTTGTTAACCTCTTCGGTGCCCATGACGAGCTGGACTCGTCATGGGCCGCGGTTGCGCTGTGCCCATGACGAGTCCAGCTCGTCATAAACCCCGCCCGCTAATGTAACGGCCGGCACAGGGCGGGGAAAGGGGCGGGCACTGAAGGGGTTAAGTGTTACTAGTGTTACCTCGATCCTGCTAGTCAAATTCAAAGTGTGCAACAGAAGAGCTAGTCTCAATTTATCTATTTTGTATGTCTTGTTACAAGTATTAGGGCCTATAGGGACTGAGTAACAAAAACATCTAAGTATGGAAGTAATACTACATGAGTACTCTTTTAAGTACTCTTAATTGCCTGTGTGGCTCATGCTGAAGCATCCAACTCCATGTTAGTATGGAGCTCAGTACTTTCAACTTGGGTGAATTGAATATGAATATTTAATGAGTATTGCTATTTTATTCTAATTTTAGATGTTTGGGGGCCAATTCACAAAGTTATTTAAGAGTATGAAAAGAGTACTACAGGATTATTACTTTACATACTCACTCCAAACGCCTTTGTGAATAGGTTGAAAAGGTTTGATTAGAATCCTGCCAAATCTCCAATTCATTTAACCAATCCAAAAAATGTGTACATCCTGCTTTGTCAGCAGATGTTATCAGCTAGTCAGTTTTCATGGCAAGCTGCACATGGCATTCCTCATTACTAATGAATAGTTCTTTATTAATAAACCATCCATATAAATACTCTCAGGCCTCTACTACTTCATTCACGCTACCAGTCACAATGTTGTGTGTGCACTGGCTAACCTTTCCACCATCAGTAGCCCCTGCAAGGACGGGAGTACTCATGGTAGGCCACCCATTGCATAGACACGAAAGCAGGCGGTTTTGCCTAGTGCCTCTTGATGGTCCAAAGCACAGTGGTTTTGGTGCCCATTATGATACATGGCCCCAATAGGCTAGGGGACAAAATTGCGTTATTTTTTAATAACTTGGGGGCATATCAACAACAACCAGCGATAATTATCTTTAAGCGCACTTAGCGCTAGGATAATTATCGCCGGCTAGCGTGAATTTTTATCGCTGAGATAGCGTGCTATTAGCAACGCTTATCTCAATAGCAATAAAAATCCTCACGCTAACAGGCTAACGTGAGATTATCGCTGGAAACCCAGCGATAATCTCACGTTACCTTGTTGATAGGGACAGGCAAACTTAACCATGATATCCTCCTTCCATAGGATATCATGGCTAAGTCAGAAAAATACCAGACGTAAAAAAGCAGCGTTAACCGCGATTAGCGCTGCTTTTTTTGTCTCTAACAGGGTTAGCGACATTCTTGATAATAGGAGAAATGTCGCTTAGCGACATTTCTCCTATTATGTTACTCTGAAACGCCCCCTTTGCATCTCATTAGAGATGCAAGGGGAAGCGTAGAGTAAAAGGGTGCTAACATGCAAATTTGCATGTTAGCACCCTGTTGTTTATAGGGCGCTAGTTTTATCTCTCCTTTTTTGGCTTTTAAAGCCAAAAAAGCAGAGATAAAGCCCTTGTTGATATGCCCCTTGCTTTTCTAAAAGTGATCTGTGTTGCACCTTGGAATATATTGTTAACTTTTAGGTTTCTTATTTTCAACTCTGTATTTTTCTGTACTGCAGTCCTTTCAGCAATGCATTGATTATTAAAGGATTTACTGTCTTCTCCACACATGATCTGTCATTGAGGTCACACTCCTCTATTTCAATCCAAAGGTTCCCCATACCTATTTTATGGACTTATTTTATAGCGACACAGTTTCTCCTTTCTTAGAATCCAAGCAAAATCATTGCAGTCCTTATTCCAAATCAGCCTCTCTCCCCCCCCCCCCCCCCCGGCTGATTTAAACAGGTCTTTGCACTTAAATGAGTACAAACCCTGATTTAACAGGGTTAACTCATGTTTGCTATTCACAAAACTATAAAATGTGCTTCCCTGGAGCACCGGTAAGGTCTCTTGTCAGCAGCCGGCCTTGTCACCACCACATCAAACTGAAAAAGAAAAAAAGGAAAGAGGATTAGACAAGGAAAACTGACACATAACCAACAGCATAGAAGAAAAAGGGCATGCAAGGGAAAAGACAACACACACATACATGTTTGTTTAAAAACACAGGACACAGAAATCGGAAGGTGGGTCCTAGGAGTAGGAGAGGAAGGAGAGGAAACGAAATGAGGGCAGGAGGAAGAAGCCAACAGTAACACCAAGAGGGGCCACAGCCAAGTCACAAAACAGAGGCTGCACGCCTCAAAACCTACAATGTTCACCCGAAATAAGAAGGCCAGGCAGGGGAGTACCCCTCCTCAAGTCCAGGATCTCCCACAACTCAGAAGAGGGTCTTGAATTCCCAGGCGTGTTTCTTGGTAGTAGTGCTGTCCATTTACTTTCTGCACTCATACCCTGCCACATTAGTGTTGTTTATGCTGTGGTGCAACCAGTCTACAATGGGGACAAAGCAGATATTAAAAGGAGGGAAGAATTGACTGAATAGGAAAATTCATAAAAGGAGACCCTACGAACACCCCTAACTATTAATATGGGGCCTGAATTAACAATGGGCGACAGTTACTCACAGACGCTAAATAGTTTGTTAGTTGTTCTGTTTAAATGCTGAAAAATAGGATTGCACATGTTACACAACAGGAAGAGCAAAATAGCACAACAGAAGGATGAAGAGATCGAAAGTAAACAGCAAGTAGAGCCCAAGAATAACATAAACAGATGGGAACAGATATCAGAAAGAAAAAGCTCAAAAGATTAGTGTAAGAAGGAAGCTGACACCGAAGAAGAGAATAGGAGGCAAACTGTAGAAGAATAAACATAACAGTTAGAGTAACAAAAAGAATCTAGATAAGGAACGGAGATGAACAAAACAGGATGACTAATTTTGGATTGCTTTCCTTAATATTTTATTACTACCTCATGAGTGAAACCTACCACTCTGTTTTCTTGAGGTTCCGCCGAGAGGGGTCTCCTGCCACTTCATCTTGAAACCTGTAAAGGAAAGAGGAAAAGTGTTAGAAACCTGGGGAAAAAGAGGACCCAGCAAGAAAGAAGATAACAACCTCAACCTGAGGCATTATGGGAATTATCACCTCATTATTTACCAACATGATGACAGCCTCCCAGTCTGGATTCCGCAGCAGTCACGGCACCAAGACCGCCCTCCTCGGCGCCACTGACGACATCCGCATGCTACTCGACCAGGGACACACTGCGGCCCTCATCCTTCTAGACTTCTCCGCAGCCTTCGACACCGTCTCACATCGCACGCTCGCAACCAGACTTCACGACGCAGGGATACAAGGAGCCACCCTCAACTGGATCCAATCCTTTCTCTCTGGCAGAACCCAGAGGACCAGACTCTCTCCCTTCCTCTCCAAGCCCACCGATATCAACTGCGGAGTACCCCAAGGATCATCGCTCAGCCCCACGCTCTTCAACATCTACATGGCCCCCCTCATTGCCATCGCCAGACAACATGGGTTCAGCATTGTATCCTACGCTGACGACACCTGGCTCATCCTCTCACTCACAAAGAATCCCGAGGACACCAGACTCTACTTCCAGGAAGGAATGAAGAACATGGCAGCCTGGATGAAAGACAGCTGTTTGAAGCCCAACTCAGAGAAGACTGAGGTCCTCATCCTTGGACCCTGCACCTCCACCTAAGACAACACCTGGTGGCCCTCCGCCCTCGGAAATCCACCCACCCCTACAGACCACGCACAAAACCTCATCATCATCTGCAACTCTTCCCTCTCCATGAACCGCCAGATCAACGCCATCGCTTCCACTAGCTTCAACTGCCTGCGCATCCTCCGCAAGACCTTCAAATGGATCCCCCCGACTGCAGAAGGACCGTCACCCACGCGCTCATAACCAGCAGACTGGACTATCGCAACACCCTATACAGGAATCAACAGAACTCTTCTACACAAACTCCAAACCATCCAGAATGCCGTGGGCAGACTCGTCCTCGGGACACGGCGTCACAAACACATGACCCAACACCTATAAGACCTCCACTGGCTCCCCGTCAAGAAGAGTGTCACCTTCAAACTCCTCACCCACGCCTACAAATCCCTCAATAACATCGGACCCAAATACCTCAACGAGAGGGTATCCTTCCACATACCCAAGAGGAACCTCCGCTCCGCCGACCTTGCCCTGGCAGAGGTCCCCCACATCCGAAGAAACAGAACAGGTGGGAGTGCCTTCTCCCACATTGCAGCCAAGACCTGGAACGAGCTCCCTGTGAACATCAGACGCTCCCTGACCCTGCACACGTTCAGGAAGGACCTCAAGACCTGGCTCCTCAACTGATCCAGAGCTACTCCACCCCCCTAGTGCCTTGAGACCCTCACAGGTGAGTAGCGCACGTTATAAACCCCTGATTGATTGATTGAATGAGAGCACTGGGTAAACCTCTATTTTAAATATGACTGAACTATGCGTATATGATGACAAGTAAATTCCTTAAAATCAAATACACTCACTTTGGGATGACCTCTACATACGATATAACTGGACCACACAAGTTAAAAAAAAAATTGCATTTGAATACAATTACATTAAACCATAAGGCACATTTAAATAGGAAAATTATGAACAATTTCGTTATATGGAGAATGTCAGTATATTCACAGAATTCAATATGCTATTCTATTAATAGTGCAGAAGAGCTTCAGCACTCACCCATTTGCATGTCCTAATCGTAAACACAGGATTCGAAACTGGGTGCCCTTTTCAAGACCTTTTTTATTGGGCTGGACTCCAAACACGTAATCATCAGACAAAGTCATATCTGTGAATACTTTTAATAGTGGTCATCTTGAAACTGGCACTTTACATATAAAGGTCAACCCTAACTCATCAAAAGTAATTCTAGTTCCGAGGTTGGTTTATTATATCACATCTCAGCATAATTTGTAAATTTCATGTCACCTACTCAATCAAATTACAATTTTTAATGGTCAGTAGCTTAATCCCATTAATTAGGATGTAGACCCGGTGTGTAAACTATTTAATGCAACCATGCAGGGAACTGCAATTTTTTTTATTGGGCAGTACTCCGATCATGTGGTCTTTAGTCAAATTCTTTGCGGAGGTCATCTTAAAAATAGCAAAGTATCTCATAAAGTTAGCCCTTTTTTTGCCAAAAGTAACCCTACCTAAAAGGTAGGTTTATTGAGTCACATCATTTCTGTATAGTTTTTCTGCAATAACATGGTCCATTTTTATAGCCAATATTTCCATCACATTGATTAGGAAATAGGGCTGTTAGATAAGCTCTTTATGGTGAGCATTCAGAAAATACCCATTTACAATCATATATCACTGCTGTCTTATTCTATCTGACTTAAACAGTGAGTAAGTAAATAAGTATGTAATACCACACCATTAATGGGTTAAGAAAGAATGTAATGACAACTAATATACATGGTTGTCATTATAACTTACTTACATGATTATAGGTAGAGTTATGGCAATTATATACAAGGTCATCCTTATTCCTTACATTTTTGAATTCTCCAATTACCCAGTCATAGGTAGGGACATGAGTAATCAAAAATCAGTGATGGCTATCCTGGAAAAGGCACAGTGCAATCCTAAGTAGATCCCGTATTATCATGTCTAGCTCAACCTGAAGGGTTGGAATGCGATATCATAACTTTTCTACGATATATTCATACATGTCACAGAAATTTTTTAATGTAGTTATTATTGCACCAATCATAAATTATTGTCATTTTTTAATGATACATTACATGTGACACCAATCTTTTGTTTCCATAACCAACTTGATCTAAGAGTAATGAATATCCAAATACACATAGATATGCAGCCAATGAATAACCAGAATGAATTATATGATATATTCCAACAGTAATTGTAAGTTCAAAATTCTCTTACTGTAAAGACAAACTACTCATTATACTTCACAAATTGTAAAGGAAGTGATGTAATTCATTGTCCACATTGAGATCTTGGATTGTTGCTCTAAGTTTACAAATCCATCTCACTTCAATTTTTCTAAGATATAGTTCTCAGTCCTCACCCCTATGGCTGAACTTTACCTGGTCAATACAATGATACCAGATTTTTAGATTTGAGTCATGAGCTTTTTAGTTTTGTACTGCAAGAGGATATCTTCAGTACTCATTTTTAATTGCCTTAACGTGTTCCTGGATTCTTGATTTTAGAGTTGTGATGGTGCTGCCTATTTATATTTTCCTACACTGACATCTTTTAATGAATACAAAATAAGTTGGGTTGCAGTTAATAACATAATGTATCTCCTATTCTCTTTATGTGTTATAAGTAAACATTTTGAATTTATCACAGTCATATATACACACACTACAGTTCTTCCATTTGTAAAATCCTTGAGGGTGGGGAGATATCCCTCCGCTGATACTCTCTCTCTTTTTGGATGTTACATAACTGGGACATAACACCACCCTCAGAGATTTAACTCTATGCATACAAGCTTAGGCATAAAAGATTCTCATCCTTAACTCATTGGAATTTAATAATAAGTTCCAATGTTTTCTCACGATCTTATTAATTTGTATACTGCACTTATTATATTCTGTAATAAAGATAGATGTTCTTGGTTTTTTGTTTTATTTGGCCCTTTGAGAGTCTACACATTTCATTTAATAATTGTACTTTTTTAGTCTTATTCAGTGTTTTCACAGAATAGCCTTTGTCCAAAAATCTAGATCTCATATTTGTAGTAATATTTTGAAATTCCTGATCATTATTGCACATTTTCCTTGCACATTTTACTGCACAAGTTATCCATATGTTATACTATTGATGGTAGATGTTTTGTGGATGCTAGTGGCATGTAAGATGCTAATACATAAAGTATGTTTTTGATACATCCTACATTGTATACTGTTTTTTCTTCAATTAAAAGTTCTAAACCAAAAAATGTAATCGTTTTTGCATTGCAGTTTATGGGTATCTTCACATTAAATATGTTGTCATTCATGTATGTATGGTACTCCATAAGGCTTCCATTCCAAATGCAAATAATGCTTTCTATAAAATCTCCCCAGTAAAATATATGTTCAATACATTTTTCCCCTGCAGGCCCTAGGCATGCTCCGTCTCATACTAGTGCAGTACACAAAAATGATGGGTGGGAGGCTTGAATTACTCACAGCTACTTGTTATTACTTGGGCTGCATCCCAGTCCATAATTTTCCTGCCCACATTGCCACCTCAGGTTGTCCCCAGCCATTTGCAAATCAGCCGTGCTCAATAGGAACAGTCCAATACAAACTTCCAAGCCAGGGTCTCTCAGAACTGGAACACAAGGGGCCCAATTCACAAAAGTAATCTGAGACAGAATCCCAACTTTACGACTTGCGGCATTCACAAAGGGCATTTAGGAGTAATAAAGTTAGGATTCCTAACTTTACTATTCCTGAATGCCCTTTGTGAATACCAAAAGTAATAAAGTTAAGATTTTGTCTCAGATTACTTTTGTGAATCGGGCCCAAGAATTCCAAGACCGTTTTCACTCTAGTTGGGGCTCATCAGTCGGGTGCAGCTTGATTGCAGTGGTAAAGTGAGCATAGGACTAACTTCTGGGCATGTCCATTACACTTAGGGAGTCACACTCCGGTATACAACTCATTAAAAGGTTGGCAAATGAGGGAGCAAACCTGTAACCCATTGTCAAAAATCACATACCTGTGCCAAAACTTCCACAGGAGCAGAAGGTAGTTCCCAATTCCCTTACCCCACTGCTGGCAAGAATCAAGTTGATCTATTACCAACAAAAGAGAGGGGGAAAGGGGGGATGGGGACATAGAGAGACTGCCACAGGAAGAGCTTGCCACCTTGTTTTGCTTCGTACTGGTACCTCCTCACAATTTATTTTTGTGCTGGTGGTGTGTATCACATCAGCTCATGTTAACAAATAAACATACAACAGCAGTCACTTGTCGACACTAACACTTATCTTGAATATCAACTTTCTTTTCTAATCCTCCTCCCAACTATATGCGTATCCTATTGACCTTTCTCTCTCTGTGAACTAGCTGCTCTCTTATTTATAATATATGTAAGAAATTAAGTTAAGGAGGAGTAGCGGAAAGGTTTTAGTGGGGGACAGTTCTCTGCTAAATGACAATTTTCTTCTCAGATGTTCTTCCGTACTCTTCCCTCAATAATGTCAAATACCTTAGGAGTGTCTTTAAAGTTCTGACTTTCTTAGTAATTCTGTCCACTCTAGAATAACTTGCAAGGACAGGAAGACTATGGTTCCTCACTCAAATCTATTCTCTTATGAACCTTCTTACATAGACAAATGCTGGAATTTCCAAGAAAGAATTAATTGCTGATTTACAGTTCTGCAAGTCAAGATACTTATGGAAAAGTTCTTGACAGCATGAGGCTTTCTCTTTCTCTCAGAACTCAAATCTCTGAACAGATATATGACGCATATGCGTAGCAAGAGACACTACACATAAGCTCACTCTCTTTTACCCCCAAAAAAAGGTTGTCATGTGCATGACCATAAAAATCTCTTGTGCTACACTAGTCTTCGGATACTCAATTGAGCGTGCTCTCTAAATAGACAAATGTTTTTGACTGAAAGTTTTCTCCTCACGAGTATGCGCAGTTTGGGGACACTGCTTCCTCGTCAGAAAAATCTGTTGAAGTGCGCGTTGTGCTCCTTGCGCATGTGTGATAGCTGCGAACTCTGCTCTGCCGCTGAGAGGACTAGACTGTTAACCGCAGGATGATCAGCACCAGCAGCCACCATATTGAGGACATTTTTCAAAGGACATTGCAAGATTTTGATTATTACAGTTAACAAGTAGATTGGAAGGGATTGTCGACATTTCCAATACAGATAATTGTGACTTACTCAAGACCCAAGTTCCTGACTAGGAATTGTCTTGTGAAAAGTGAACTTTGAAGGTAAGGACCTGACACCCATTGCAGTTCCTTGTAGCTGATGATCGTACAGGCCTTAATGTAAGAAATTGTTGTTAGATAGTGATATGTGAATTATTTACATTCGCATTTCTATAAATTCATAAATGTTTGCTTTTCGTGTGGGTTAGTAATATTGTATTGCCTTTTGACCATGTTCCTTTCGTATACATGTATATAGATTTGTCATATTGCAGATAATAAACATCATAGTATCTTGTTCCCATTGCACTCCTCAAATTTATTTAGAACACCTTTACTGCCCTTAAAAAATGCAGGTAGATTCCTTACAAAGTATTTTAACCAATCATGCACATACTAAGAAATCTATTCAGTGGGTGAGTTATTGCCCAGAATGATGGGCCTACCAGGTGGAAATGGCACTTCCATGTGTATCGTTGGCAAGATATATGCACCAAAATATCACAGATGGGTGACTAATAAGTCACAGAATGAATTATCCCAAAGGAAAAACTATTCTTTTCAATCAATTATTTCAGAATTAATTAGTTGTTTAGCTATTAGAATGGGGTTTAGATTCTTTTATGAAACTCCTAATCTGATATTTGTCTTAATATTTCCTGACTATAATCCTCTGTATTCATTATAACATAATGTCCACCCTCTGATCACTACTGACTTTTCTGATCATAGGTTTGCTAAAGCTATTCTCTGGGTTTCTGTGAGATTACTCTTAGACATATCACTTAATATATGAACTAGTCTTCTAGTCTACACAGAGCCTCTGTGACCTTTGAATAGAAGAATTCTATATTGTCATCTTCAGGGCAAAGTGGTAAGAATTTGGATTTTAGTTTTAATCCACTCTCCAAACTGTAATCCTCATTAATAACCAATTCTTTAAGAATTCCATCAATACCCGTCTCTTGCATTTCTTGATTTATGGACAATAACATATGGATGTCTCTTATGCCCACAATTGTTTTATCTGAGGGTGCTGGTTTGAAAAAAAAATTCCTCTGGTAATTTGGAAGCAAGGTTGTAGAAATGTTATAATTTAAATTTTCAAATAAACCTAATCAAATCAATATGTATATCCATGAGATCTCCATATTTCACTTCACAAAACCACAGACCTTTACTCAATATTTCAGTTTTATCAGTGGGTAACATTTTTCTAGACTGGTTTACAATGGTCTTGTGTTAAAATTTACGTCATTTAATTGCAATGTCTCACCGGCATCAACCACATTTGTCCCATTCAAACTAGTTTCAGACCCTGTTTGGTGTCGAATCTCCTCTGGACCCCTATTTTTTCAATTTTTTATATCTCCTTTTACCCTGTCCCTTCTTCTGGTTTTGTTACTAATTTTACCTCTCTCCTTTTGTTTCCAATCTGAAATCTCCTGACCTCATCTAAAAAACCAGAAGACATTGTTTTTTGCAACACTGTAGTTCCCTCCCAAGAGTCTGATTCTTTAGAAGATAAGGAGCTTTTGCTTGTGGTATCGACTCATATGTTAGTTCTTGTGATTCCATTTGTTAGGGCCTCCATCGCTTTGCGAAGGTGACTAGATGTCCTTTGCTTTAATCTTTATTATCCCTAATGATTTTATTCATTTTCATTTCTTTGATATATAGATGATATTCAGCTATCATTATCTTAAAGATGTCATAATTCTTTTCTGTGGCTTCAACCATGTTTAGTTATTTTCTTTCTTTCTCCAATTTTTCGTTTTCGCTTATTAGCCTTTTTTTTCTGATTGTTTTATCAGTATCTGCATCATATTGTAAGAGGCTTGGTGCAAATTACTTTCCCAATCTTCTAGTAAATCCTGATTCAAGCCCTCAAAAATTAGGGAAGACTAGGTCCGTAATCCTCTTAGACTCCCTTCTTTTTTTATTAAACATTTTCATTTATTTTCAAGATTCACCAGAAAACATACAGTTTTCAAAACTATAACTGCCACAGGTCGTACATAGTGCACTCATGGTATAGCCAAAGCAATGCAAGCTCAGTGGTCACATATAACAGTAAGGAATGTCAAGTATTACAAAAGGTTAACAGAAGCATAAACTTTCACAGCACTGTCGGATCTTCCGTTTGTTAGATTAAGTGGAGGCGTCTACAATTGTTCTCCATCTTCTGTTATCTATAGAGTCTCCTCCGGGGGAGCCAGCCCATAATGATCTATCCAGTTACCCCTGATTTTTCAGAATTGTTTTGGGCACCCTCTACTCTTGTACGTAACCCTTTCAGCTGCCATGTAGAGGTCCATACCCCTTTTCCATTCTTGGAGTGTCAGAGTTTGCTCCCCAGTGTTTTGCCACATCCCGCTTAGTCACCACTTATCCCAGGGCACTAAAGATCAAGTGAGGTCTAGGGACATCAACGTCACAGGGAATGCCCAGAATGACAAACCGTGGGTCTGCAGGGAGGGAGGTTTTCAGTACGTCATTTAACTCCTGGATTACTGCTTCCCAGTATTTTTGGATACGTGGACAGCCCAATATCGTGAGGAGGAAGTCGTCCTTCTCAGTGTGGCAGCGCAGGCAATTCAGATTTCCGCATGCCCCATTCTATGCAGCCTTGCTCTATCATAATATGCCCTATGGAGAATCTTATATTGGATGAGTAGCAGTCTAGTCTTGATTGCCAACTCCCTGGGGTACATCATCGCCGTTTCCCAGTCAATATTCTCCATAGCACCTAACTTGCTTTTCCAAGTCTCTCTAAGTTTACCTCGATTATCAGGCATGTTATTGTTAAGTATCTTGAACGTAAGGGATACAGCTTTAGCCGTTAGTTCTTCTTGAAGTAACCACCCATCGAGAGATGCATATTCCGAGAGGGGCGTCGTCAGTCCTTCCGCTACCCAGGCATGGCACAGTTGGACATATTTAATAAATTGGGATCTGTGTAGTTTATATTCAGCATAGAGGGCAGGGAAAGATTTAAAGTTGCCCTTGTTAAAAATGTCCCCAACATTGGTAATCCCCAGTAGGTACCAGGGGCCAAAGCCACGTAGTTTGCCCAGTTCCCTAAGCCCCGTCCCCTTCCCCTTCCGCAGTGGTGTTGCCTCAGTAATCTTGTGGTCCCAGCCCAGGGTTCAGGTAGCTCTTTCCCATACTTCCAGTGTAACTCGTGTCACAGGGAGGAGCGCACTTGTTCTCAGACTCCCTTCTTAATGTATTTTTTCAATACTGCCCCGTTCCACCAATTAGCAAGTTACTGTTTCTCCAATCTTTCTAGTTTGAGAAACTTGCATCTCAGACCTGTACCACCATTCTACACACAAGATCAAATCTCCAAGGCACCTCATAGCTGCCATTAGGCCCATGGCTATAATGTCTGCACAGGCCTGTACAGAGTGGACAAACAGGGGTGACAGTAAAGAAGTAAAGAACGTAAAAGGGATGAGCGGTAGGGTGGAGTACTTCTTCGGTTAGCCAATTTTCACATGCAAAGTCAAAGATGTCTTCAATTTTAACTTTGCAAATCAAACTCAACTTTTTTTGCATAACAGTAGTAGCTCAATTTTTGCCAATTAAGCAATTCTAATGAGCAGCTGCTACTATCTAGCGATTAATACACCTCATGACATACCTTCAATTTTTCTAGGCCCTTGGCAGCTATAGCGCTATTGTCTTGGGCCACGGCAAAAAGAAGGAAAGATGGACATACAGAGGTGGAAGGCTGAGTTCTGGTAGGAGTATATACAGAAGTGTTTAGTCACCATAAGGTATTCATTGCTATACAAACATTTTTGTTTGATTTATTGATGTTTTTAATTGCTGGTTTTCTCTTAGGAGCAGAAAGTGGTTTAAAATGTATGTTTACAACTAAAGTTGAATGCAACGCCTTTTCAAAGATCAAGCAAAAACGCAACTCAATTTCAAACAATTTAAAAAGATTAATAAGCAATTGTCAATATATAGACACAAAAAACAATGGGAAGGGCCTGCCTTTTCTTAGACTCCTGGGACAGGTATAACATGAGGAAGAAAAGGAGGAAGAGGATGTGATCAAGGTTTCTGCAATTAACTGGGTTACTTTTTCAAAGCCAATAAACAACTTAAAATTTAGTTTTGCGGTCTACAATCAATCACTAAAGCAACCAAATTCGGAGCCACATACTCATACTGTGCTTCAGGTCACCATTTCACATTCCTCACAGACGTAACAACGCGCACCCGCGACCAGAGACCTGCCAACTCACACGGTGCCACTGTGTGTCACACAGTTACCCAGTAAGGATCACACAGTGGGACAAGAGGGGCTGGAAACCACTGAAAAGTGTGGATTTCCAGCTCCTATTTGGAGGCTGCAAGCAGCTTTTGTGCATTAAGAGCTGTTAAAACACCTTATGACATTGGCCGCGCCCCCAGAAACCTTTGGGGGATATTCTCAAGAACGTGTGTTAATTATCGCAAAATCAGCTTAACGCAACTTTGCATTTCGCAGTGTATCGCAGGAAAATGATGCCGTGTTAACGTTGTATTCTCAACCCGGTGGCACCATGCGATAGTCTCATGATAACGCATCAAATGACCGCAATAAAATCCACGCGACGCCGAAAAATGCGAAACATGAACGCGAAAAAAGTTGCGATGTGGCCAATCACAATACAAAAATCAGCGATAACCAGCAACAGTGCGTCGTGTGGGAAAATGTACTATAAAGGCAGAGAAAAAAAAATCATAAAAAAATATAACTGCATAGCACCATGGACGCACCTGGACATAGTGCCGAGGATAACACGAACCCCACAAGCACCACAGATGACCAGCAAGGAACCCCGGGGTTGGAGAAGGCCAAGGAGAAGAGGAGAGGAAGACGTGGTTCAGTCCGAAGGAAAATAGGATCACCGTTACGAAGCTGATGGAACACTACCAACAACTGTTCGTTACCTCCAACGTGTCATTGGCAACAAAGACGCAAATATGGCAGACCATCTTGAACCATGTGAATGCAGTTGCAGTGTTGAGGAGGACAATGGAAGAGGTCAAGAGGTGCTGGAATGATGTGAATGGCAAAACCAAGAAGAAATTCGATGCCAACTTGAAAGCAGCAACGCAGATTGGAGGTGGGGTCCAGCGGCACACCAGGAGCTGGATGACATGGAGGAAATGGTGGCCACAGTCATCAGTCGGGATATGGTGCCAGGAGTTGGGGATCCGAACACTGCTCAACATGACCTGACACAACATCAATAGGGTGAGTACCGACCAGGGACTGGGGGGACGGGGGAGATGGGAACAATGGTACACATGCACAAGTGAGTAGAGCACACTGCGCTCCCACAATGACTCTGGATCATGTCCCTGATCCCCTTGGCACACTGCAGCACACATACAAACAGCAAGTAGGACCTCGTCCACTATGGGCACAAAGGGGTTCCTCCACACACAGCACCAATCTCACAACCAACCCATGCACACGTGTCAAAACCAGCAAAGCTGCGTGTCTGTGAGCCACACTGACAATGCAAGTGACACTGCATGACGAATAGCACGGCTGCAGTACAATTATCATGACATGGTGCATGCCACGACACTGAGGTGGCTGAGTGTGGAGCACATCAGGAAAGGAGCAAGTCACACTCTGACACATTCACTTGCACAAACAACCCCTGACGACAACAACACATCTGCGGATAAACCATGCCCAGGAGTACAAAATAGGAACAAGAGCCAAAATTAGCCAAGTCTGCAATATCTCAGCACTGTAAAAGCACAGAAGTCAAAGGCACACCGCCTCAAAGGGAGAAGGGGCAGCAAAATCACAGCTGCAGGGGCGACTCTCCCACAATGCAGCACACACACATAGCAAGAACAGCACATCGGCATAGATGACAATGTGGTACAAAGTGCAAACTTGTTCCGCTTGTGCGTAGAAACTGGCCAATCACATCTGGCATAGCAGGAAACTGAGATGAAGATGTACGTGTACAACCGCACATCCGTGATGTAGTTCAAATGTCCACTGTCCCGTATCAAATAGTCAGCTCCTCCCAAACAGTCACAATGTACATTGTCATGCAGTCTGTATGTAGACCGGAACAATGTGTCAACATACATGTCAACACAATGTTAAAATTAATCTCCCCTTCACATTGCAGAGGGACAATCAACACCTCCTGCAGAGCAGACAACCCATCAGTGATGATGAAGAGGACCTCCACACCTTCGACACTGGCGCCCTACAACAGCTCATGGACATCTTAGGCAACCCACCTCCCGTAGCAGGGCAGCCCAGCTGCATCAAGGAGACCCCACCCCCTGCACAGACCACACAGCAGGAAGCACCCAAAACAACGGCTGGCTTCCATCACCTCACCGAAGCACACATCACATTCCAAGGCCAGGTGTCAAACTGCCAGAAGGAGGTGGCTGTACATGTGCGGGTAGGGTTCGACCTCATGGCAGCTGAACCAGATTACATACGTGGCTGTCTAATTCCCATCAGGGATCACTTACACTCCACAACGGACACCAACACTGTGACAGAGACACACGCATTTGCACATTTCCAGTCCGGAACCACGCCCAGAGCCCCGAGATAATCATACACACCCCAATGCTGGACTTTCGTACGCGGGCCCAGTCCACTCCTCCTACATGTAAAGGGGGGACGACAAAGCTACATGTCCAAAGTCTTCCCCACTGCCAGAGGTGACATGGTTGTGTCCGCTGTACACAGCACAATGTAATGTGGTAGGGCCCAGGGCCATCATGCATACGTAATGAGCACACAGACACACTTTGATAGTGAGTTGAACTGGCTATGGGCACGTGCGCCTGGCCACTTTTTATTACCATGGTCACCTGACCAGTGACGACTTTGCTGGATGGGTGTGGGGTGAATGTGAGCCGGCCCTCAGGGAGTGGTTGGTGCTGGCAACAACTTCAACAGTGATCACCATTAAAGCGGAAACAGAAAACACCAACATATAATACAAATAACTGCGAAGCATTATGGTGGTAGCCGGAGCAAGTACAGAGGTCACCCAATATTCAATCTGAATGGTTCCATGAGTTGCAGTGCACTGCGGTAGGGGCACCAGAGCTGAGCGTGCTCGTGTGAAGAAATTGTCTAGGATTGTGTCCCTTCGGGATATTCATGCTGCAGCTGCAGTGATACACCTGCCTCATCTTCCTCATCATCATCCCAGGTCTTACCCACTGCCTGAGGTGAAATTGTTGCAAGAGCTGTCCACATCACAAAACTCAATCAGAAAGGGTCTATGAGTTGTGGTTCACTGAGTTAGTGGCACCTGAAGAGCTGAGCATGGTATCAAGCTGATGATGGCATCCAACACAGCTGTGACCAACTCTAATAGTCTAGCTGTAAGACTGTATCAACTCAGGCAGTAAGTGGTGTTCCTGGTGGTGATGGCGTGTGCATCCAGCAGTGATGCGTTGTCCGGGCAGGTCAGGACTCGATTTGATGTGTCCTGGTGGACCGCAAGTGAGGCCGGAGCCAGCAGTCAGCGCAGGGCCACAGACACATGGCGTTGATAACCCCAATGCCATCGACTCAGAGGCCATCCAATATTCAATCAGAAAGGCTCCATGACTTGAGCTGCACAGAGTAAGTGGCCCTGGATACACTGCGGCTGGCACAGGCACACTGCCATGGGACGGTGACTTGCGGTGCACTGAGGTCAGGCCACGAGAGCTGAGCGGGTCCTCGTTGATGTCTAAGGTGAATATCGCAGAGTGTTTCGGGGACAGTGGAAGGTGTTCTTCCAGGGCACGATGCAGAGGGCAAAACCAAGCAGAAACAGGCAATATGGAGGTGATGAATGCTACACTCATTTTTAACACCAAGTCAGTATCAGCTACATGATGATGAAGACAACCCCCCAGACCATAGACTCAGACACCACCAAAGTTCAAACAGAGAGTCTCCATGAATTTCGGGGCACATAGTTAGTGGTACCAGAGCTGAAAGAGTATGCAGCCTGCGATGAGGTCTGTACAATGGTATAAAATCTGCCATAAATAAATCAGGGCTCAGTTCCAAATGTGTGACCTACTTGACCGCAGTGTAGGCCGGAGGCAGCGGTCAGCAGGGGCCCACAGCCATGTGTAGTTGGCTTGCGATGTACAGAGTTAGTGTCACCAGAACAGTTGTTGGTAGTGTTCGATCACCTCCGTAACGATGATCCTTTTTTCCTCCGAACTGAACCGCGTCTTCCTCTTACTCCATGAACTCGGTCATTAATAAATCAAGACTCAGTTCCAAATGTGTGACCAACTGGACCGCAGTGTAGGCCGGAGGCATCAGTCATCGCGGGCTAAGCGCTGTTCAGCCAGTTCCTCCTGGAAGTCTCACACACGGCGTTAGAATGGCATGTGGCGATGATTTGTGGTTGACGGAGGTAGAACCACCGGAGCTGAGTGTGTGCGACGATGCCGTGTCCTGCCAGGTCCAGACTGGATTGGATTTATGTGAGGCCAGGTGGACCGCAGTGTAGGCCGAAGGCAGTAGTCAGCAAAGGACCACAGACACTTGTCGTTGGAATGCTATGCACAGAGTCTGTGGCACCACATCGAAGGGACTACAGTGTTATAAAACGTCCCATTAACATATGGGCTCGGCCATCATGAAATCAAGACTCAGTTCCAAATGTGTGACCTACTGGACTGCAGTGTGGGCCGGAGGCAGAGGTGGATTACGTCAATGAGAAAGGAGTACTGCGGGCCTGTCTCGCGGAGGCCAGCGATGGTCTGAGGAGGCTGCCAAGGTTGCGGGCCTCGGGCTTGGAGCATGCACCGGCACGTGGTGGGTCCTCTTTGACAAACACCGGTGTAGGCAGGTGAGCAGTGAGGCCTGGGTGCACAGGGGTGGCCAAGATGGGTCTGGGGACCAGCGGCCTGGGGAGCAGCAGGTGCACAAGATCGTCGGCACCTACCACTCACGGCGTCGGGCTTGTGGCGGGGGGAGCTGCACCGCCCTGGCAGACACGTTGGCCATTCTGGAAGAGAACCACGCCCAGAGCAACATGCTTTTTATTCACACCCCTACCCTAGCCTGGCGTATGCCGGATCAGCCAACTCCGCTCACGCTTGTCTGTGGTCTGCATACTGCAGTCTGGCCAGCACATCCATGCCACACTTGCCATTGTGTACATTCTCATTCATGGGTCACTTGCCTCCTTCGCACATGCCTGGTTCCCACCTCTCCCCACATTCTGCTATTGTGTGGCTAAGGTGCCATGTCGTTGATGGCTTGTGTACATGGACAGCCCAGGTTACCACAGTAAGTTGTGCTGTCGTGTCTGGTAGGTGGGCATGTTGTTTGGCATGTTGTATGTGAGTTTGTAACGTGTGCATTCCCAGAGTTGTGAGTTGCATGATTGTGGAGTTGAGGTGTGTGGTGTGTTCATTTGGTACTTACCAACGAGCAATGCATTTGCGTAGGTGCCAGCCTCAAAACTCTGGTTGATGATGGACTGTCGGAAGATGAAGGAATCATGCACACTGCCTGGGTAGTTGGCGACGACATTGGTGAAGAGTCCCCGGTTGTCCACTATTGCCTGCACATTGAAGGAATGCGTGTGCTTTCTATTGCTGTAATTGTGTGCATTGTTGGCAGGGGGCACAAGTAGGACATGTGTACAGTCGATTGCCCCCCAACACGTGCGGGAAGCAAGCTATGGCGTAGAAGGCTTCCTTGGTCTCCAGCTGTTCCTGCGCAGTGTGTGGGAAGTAAAGGTGCTGGGGTGCCAAGTTGATGATGGCATCCAAGACAGGTGTGGAGAACTTTGATAGTGCTGGCTGTGAGACTCCTCCGACTCTGGCAGTTGTTGGTTGAAAGGTACATGAGGCTGGCAGGTGCAGCACAGCCAGCAGCTTTGTCTTCGGAGGGATGTTGGTTGTCCGCTGTGTTGTTACCATCAAACTGTGGGCAATGATGGTCAGGATGCAGAGGATGGTTGTCCTTTTGAGCCTGTAGTGGGCAATGACATCCTCTGGTGTTAAGTCTGTGAGGCTGATGGATTTTCTGAAGGTCCGCTGTCTTTGTCTGTGCTGCCTCTGTGGTAGTCGGGGGCAGGGGGGGTCAGGGGGGCCTGGTGGTGGTGGCGGTGGGTGTTGTTACCCTCTTAGGTGTCCGAACTGCATGATCAGTAGCTCCATGACATCTGTTGTTCTTCAGGTGTGACTCTGGGCTGGGCTCCCTTTCATGATGCAGGTAGGCGTCCAACTTAACACCAGGTAGGAGCAGGTGTTAAATCACTGCTGCTAACGCGCCTTATCGCATGTTTTGTGATCTTATTGCCGATCTGGCTGGTCGTTGAGAATGTTGCGAAGTGGTGTTGTTGCTGCTTTTTGCACGGGAACGCCTACTCTGCATATCATTAGCGTTAGTTGCCGGTGTCATCCGTGGCGATGTGTTTTTGCGGTTGCTATCGCAGGAAAACTGGTGATATGGGCTGTTAGCACCAGCTTGTGAATAGGGCAAAATTTATCGCCACTTTGGCTGCGATAAAGTGCCGCTAACTCGGCGATAAGTCCTTGAGAATATGCCCCTTTGTTTTTTTGTTTTATGGGAGGAGGGTGTAGGTCGATGGGGGCAGGGCGAGGGGCACACTGTGCCTCAAATGGTAGTTCTCAGCATAAAGTCCTGCCCCTTCAAGGCCACGCCCCGTCACACAGCCAATTTTATGTTCAAGTTGGCAGGTCTGTAACCAAAACCACTACACATTTACCAACAACCGCATAAGCATTTCACTCAACTATCAACCGATCCAACTAAACGGCATACAAGCACATAACAAAATAAACATGTAAAGTAATAACCACATATACCATATACCGCAGGTGCCTTTAAAAAGCCAAAAGGGTTGCCCTTGTCAATGCTTCATTTTGTGAATTCATTCCTTATTGCTCCAGTGTAAGACATCACGTTTTTCTGTCTCCCTTGTTACTTCTCATTTGTATTATAATCCTTGATTTGTGCTAATTGCGTTTCCTCGAGATCTCCTGCTGCAAAGGCCAGAAGCAACGTGTGTGTCATGGGATTTGTGCCCGGAAAGGGATGCTTGCTCAGCAAGAATGCACTGCATTATGGATCAGGAAGGAAGGCCCCTGTGCTGCTACTGATGTAACTGGAAATATATGTTAGGGCCTTTTGACATCACGGATCAACACATCAAACTGTTCATGCAGCATGACAAACAGCTGGTGACCTGGGGTTCAGCCTGCTTTAATCAATGTTTTCATCGCGTGTCGTCAATGTGTTAGAAGTTAATTATTTTAGCTTTTCAAAGGAGAAAAGTACATGTTGTTTATCTACGTCCATTTACTGCAATGCCCTTCTGTTCATAAGTTATAGGGGACGGAGTGACACAGATAGACAATTCAAAAATTGTCAGTCCGTGATAATTCCTTTATTCAGCAAAAAAAAGCCCTTAAAAGCTTACAGACAAATAACAAATACATGTCATTAAAATACAGCACCAATGAAATCAATACAGTAGTAAAATACAATCATATATAATTTAAAAAAATCCCAATCCAGTGATAAATTCTCATCACCCAAAACAAATAAAACAACATATCCCATACCATTCAGCCTTACAATATGACATAAGTGCCTTACAGTTTCCGTAGTCTCCGAGCTGCTCTAATATAATTTAGAACGGCATAATAAATCTCAGGAATCCTGATTGTTGTAAAATAACTATGATTGACAAATATTAGGGGCACGTAAGCAAGGGACAAGGAAAAACCTACGAGGTGTACCGTAAAATGCACAAAAGGGCATAAAGTGACTATTGCTGTGAGTGACCACACAGACAAGCAGGAAGATGAGCCAAGTACCCTGAAGCAGGAAGGCAAACAGAAAGTGCACAGTGCCTAATCGGAAACAAGCACCATAAAATCTATACTGCAGATTATGTATGAACTTTAAGTATGGGTCTATACCCATGGTGATACAGAAAACAGAGTGTGTAACAACCATCTGCATAGAGTGCGCCTTTAGATTACTCAACTTGTCTATAACTAAAATAGTTGTTTTACAGAATCCTTGGGGACTAACTCCATTGATGCCAGAATATTTTAATTTTCCCGAACACCCATCATGGAAAAGTATCTTACAGGTACATAATCCATGGATGGGATTTCTACCACGTTATCAAGCTCTAAACAAACCCTTGGCATTAGCCTAGAAAATCCTGCATCAGGTGTATGCCAGACTTTATGCCACAGAAACATAGAAGACTCTCCTATTAAGTCAACTAAATAATTCATCCCGGTTTCCTCATGGCAGATTATGCTAGCTGTACTGCTGGGTACGGAGAGCAGCTTCTGTAAAAGTTGTTGTAGTAACCACAGAGGCAGTGGTTAATGAATAAACGCCACATCTTCACATGTGTACAGCGACCTCCAACTTCTTCAACTGACTGCCTTTACAGAATCTCCCAGTGATGTCATCCATGGCATCACTGAGTTCTACAGTGAAAGAATAAACTTTTTACACATCTCCCCCCTTTACAAGGACATTTATAATAAAACATCAATAGCTATGCATTTTAAAATTTGTAACAATAAACAAACCGTCTATTAGTTATTAAAACGACAATAAAATAATCACTCAAAAGAGTTTAGAACATCAATTTTGCATAAATTACCAATGCTCCACATTTTCCATCATCAAGGTTTACCACTGAGTTCATTACTTTTATTACTCTTTGTGGCCTGGAAAATTTACTTTCTCCTTTTTTCACAAAACCCATTTTTTTGGTAACCACCCAGTCGCCATTGGCAATTTTGATATCTTTCACTCCTTTTCTTTTGTTATAATCATTCTTATTCCTTTCTTGAGACTCTCTTACTCTTTCTGCAATTCGTTCTCGATCCACCCAGACCTGGTTTCTTTTTTGCAGCCACACAGGAGATTCTTTGGTTGCTGGTTCTCTTCCTTTTAAAGCCACAAAAGGTGAAACACCTGTAACTGAGTGGGGAGTCACCCTGTGAGCCCACACCATTTTGTCTAATTCCTCTTTCCACCTCAATCCATTACTCAAAGACAATTGAATATTGTCCAGTACGATACGATTAACTCGCTCAACCAATACGTTTGCTTGTGGTTGGAATAGCGCCACCCTTTCATGCTTTATACCTAGCCCTGAAAGAAATCTTGCCATAACAGTGGAATCAAGTTGAACTTCATTGTCCATAACTAAACACTTGGGTATTCCTTGTCACTATTCAAGGCCTCATCCCACTCTTCTTGTTTTAAGGCCAAATCTAAATCACTAATACTGCATAAAGATTCCACTTCTGATACTAAGGAAAAATCCTCTTCTTCTTCCACAACTGGCATCCGCGACAAGCAATCAGCTATGATGTTCTTGTTACCCCTGACAAAATCAATAGAAAAATTGTAATCTATTACTGACAACAGCCATCGAGAAATTCGTGGAGTCACGCCACCTTCAAGACCTTTTCCACCTTTAAAAATGTGCACCAAGGGCTTATGATCTGTCTTGAGAATGAATGGCAAACCCCATAAATAGAATCTAAAATGATTTATCGCCCAACAGCAACCCAAGGCCTCCTTCTCAATAGCAGAGTAAAATCTCTTTGCTCCTTCCATCTGAAGCGGTAAGATGTTAATGTATCCCCAAACTCCTGCCCCATACAATTCAACCAGGATACAATTAGTTAAATAACTGTAAAAGTGTTCCCACACAGGTCTGTGATGAAGCCTTGATGCAAACCTAAAGATGGCGTTGATCATTCTCTGGAACTGCATACATCTTAAGTTAACTTATTGTCCCTATTTTAGATTACCATCAAAAAGCATTCCTAAATAATTAAAATTCCTCACCATATCAGTCTTGACCCCCCCCTTTCGAAAGAGATTTACCGGAAGTCTTAGATGGGACACAGTCCATAGTGAATGATTTCGACATGATAATATTTAAATGTAAATCATTCATAAACAAAACAAAACTGTCGAGCAGGGACTGTAACCCATAAGCATTTCTCACAATGAGAACACCATCGTCCATATAAAGAAAAACTGGAATTGCTAATTTCCCTGTTTGACGCATGACCTTCCCTCTGCATACTAAATACTTATCCAGACCATTTATAAATGAGAAATAAAAAGGGGCCAAGATATATCCCTGGAGAATTCACCCGGGTCGATTTAATTAAAGGAGTACATTCACTTTAAGAAAAGTGTCCTAATCTAAACAGCAGAGGAGACCCACCAGAGCTTTCTACACCTCCATCTTCTCCCTCATTACCCACAATGTCATGTGATTGACAGTATAAAGAGCACAGAGAGATCAATAAAGGCCACATGGATAGCACCTCTCCTGGCATTCACATACTTCCCTAAAATATGGGATCAGTTAATATACTGCTCAACCGTACCTGTACCACGACCAAAACTTGTGATTTTTGGATGAGATATTATTTTCGCCCGGTAGATAATAAATATAACCAAATGGATGAGCTTGCATTGTCCCCGAAAATTTGATCAGATGGTTCAGACAATGCAACAGACACCTCACAACTGTTGGTTTCCTAAACTTAATCACAACACATCCCCAGCATTTATGACCATTAACTTCCCAATCCACCCTTCTCACGAAATGATTTCCCTGAACAAATCTTCTTTCTACCCTGTATTGGTTTTTAATCACTGTGCAACTTTAAGTCCCACTATTATTCTTTCTGCATGGGGGTCGAGCGGTGGAACTGACTCTAGAACAATAATGTAAGGGGTGCATTTGGGAGGACACTGCAGGGTAACTTTGTATTTAATGTCAGAAGCAGGCCCTCTATGGAAACTGGTGTCATTAAGTGGAGCAGAACTTTGTTGTTTGGAACTACTGGGAGTAACACAATTTCCCCAATGAAGGATTGACACTATTCATTTGACCAAGCCGTATATAAGAACACGACAACGCCAGTTAAGTCCCACTATTCTTCCTTCTGCAAGGGGGTGAGCGGTGGAACTGACTCTAGAACAATGTGAGGGGTGCATTCAGGGGGAATTATAAAGGTAAATTTGGGCCTTATTTATAAGATTTTGCCGTACTACAGCACCGCAGGCCTTCCTCCAGTGCTACCCTACGGCAAAAGAAAAGGGCAGGAATGCGCCGTATCTATCAGATACGGCACATTCCTGTCCTTTCCTTCGGCACTGGTTAACAATGTCTGCCATGCACCAATGGAGGTACCTTTGCGCCATGGTGCAAGACTGCCTGCGGAGCTAGGATGATTTTTTTGTGTGCTGGAGGGGGCACCTTCCGGCACAAAAACCATCGCAAGAGGCTATTTCCTCTCTCTATGTGTGCTGCATTAGAAAAAGGAAAAACAAGTAAAAATAAAGGTATTTCTCTTCATTGGGCCATCCTTATGCCTCCCCTGGGGAGGTGTTCATTTTTGGTGCTGCCTCAGAGTAACATTTCCTCGTAAATCTGGGGCAGTGTCAAAAAGACCTGGGTGTTTCTGGATACGCCCACAGCAACACCAATTGCACGCTTTCTTATTATATTAACAAGGCCACATTAAGCTACATAAAGTGGCTTAGTGCTGCTTGGTAAATATGGAGCAGGCCTCTGCACGACTGGACAGTCACAAAAACTGACAGTGCAGTGACGCAGCCTCATTGTAAATGAGGCTCTTTGCATTTAGAATCAAAAGCAGCCTCTCTATGCAACCTTGTGGCATTAGGCAGAGTAGTATCCTGTTGTTTGGAACTACTGGGAGTAACACAATTACCCTCTTTGGAAGGGTTAACAGTATTCAATTTTACCAAATCATTTAAAAGTACAGTTGTCAAATTAAACAAATGAGTTCTACACCCTGCGTATACCTTTACATTAGCTACTGAAGACGCAGCAGCTTGGACCTGGTCTTTGTGGGTATGACCGAGACGACAAGAGGTACAGGAACAGTCTTGGGCATAATTAAATAGAGAATGACATTTGTTGTCCAGTCAACTGAATCTCTCCAAAAGTTCCATATGGAATTTATTCGTCAGGTCTACTAACTCGCTAAAATAAGCAGAGCATTGGTCCAGAGTGGACAGTGACATAAATTGACAATTGAAACTTTTAAAAGCACACATGCATCAGCACCAAAAGGCAGAGTAACAGATACTTATTTCATTTATTGATGGTGGCTAGATAAACAGCTCAATAAACAAGATTCCACCTTATCTGTAAGCCACGTTGATTCATTTGCCAATAAAATGCAAAATTTAACATGGGTGAAGAAAATGACTTTGTCTTAAAAGATGACAAATTAATATTTATGTATGTATTTATTTATATACATCGTCTCACAGTAGCATTAGTTCACATTCAGTAACTTGTAGTTCGAGGGGTTCAGAATGAGGTTCAGGCAGATGGACGATGATCAAACAAGAGCGAGAGAGAGAGAGAGAGAGAGAGAGAGAGACACAGAGAGAGAGTGAAATCAAGCGAGCATGTGTGTGTTATGTATCTAAGAGAGGGTGAGCGGTGGGGGCAGGGTGGAAAGCAATGGAGATTTTTACACTTGCATTCTCATGGTTGAATTTATAGATTTCAATTTAATGTAAGCATAATTTAATTTTGATTTCAACTAGTGGGCTTAAGCATCCATTGACTTGTGAAAATATGAAAGCATGCATGAGTAATGCAAAAGAAAAACAGTCTCTCAAACACATGACTTGAAAATGAGGATTTACAAAAGTCTCTCACTTTGAGCCCAAAACACAAAACTATTCCCTAAAAAAGCTGAAATGGTTTCTTCTTTTGGGCAAACTTCTGACTTTTAAGCAATTTAAAAAAATATATGAATATTCTTTAGAAACTGTAACAGATTCAAAGAGTACCCAGAGACATTGACTCTTATGTGAATGAAATTATGCTGGTGATGCAGAAAATACTGGGACCCCCTTTATACGAGATAATTTTCCAATAGGTCAGGGAGAAAAGGGGAAAATGAAGCCAATCTACCTAATAATACTCCCTCTTGACCTAAACAACAGTTATTTATATATAAACTAGCACACAAAGCACAAAAGTGTATTCTTAATATTTTTTTTATTTTTCGTATTTTTATATTTTCATTTTTTCTGTATAAAATATAATCAATTTTGAACAGATAAATCAATTTTTCATAAATGAACGTTTTCACTTATACTTTACACATTGTTCATGTCAATTCGATAAGACAAAGATATTCTTTTGATTCATGACAAAAAAAGGAAAACAAAACCCAGGGCGAAAGAACACTGCACATACAAACTCTTCATTCATGCAGACACATATCAGACATTCCGTACACATATATCTCAGTAGCTTTACCACTTAACACATAATGAGTGGTAAGGTAGTCCTAATAGCCCCCAAAGAAAGGAGCTGCTACAAAAAATGTTTGTAAGATCTACAAGAAGATTTGGTCAACGCGTTTCGGTGGTATAAGCAAAACGTGGAAACCACCTTCTTCAGGACAAGCTACTTCTCTTAGCGCAAGTTCTCAAAACCTGGGGTATTATTTAGGGGGACAATATCACCCTACAAAGCCTGCTGTTTGTACTGTAAGACGTAATCACAGTGGAAATTCTTCCTCTTATTTGTCTGTTTATCTGTAGATGTCCGATAGTGGTTAGACTCTAAATCCCACTAAATGCAGTATGCGGCTAGGAGACATCCAACAATGATTCCGTAGTACTCCATGTATCTTTAAAAGAAAGTTTGTTTAAAGATCACCAAAGTATATTATTTCCATCCATAACCAGATATAGGCAGAGTCTCAACCGTACAAATACACGCTGTTGCAATTCTTTACGGTGTCCCAGCGCTCAAAACATCTAAGTCCTTCAGTCACACGTAAGCATCCTCAGATCGTCCTGCTGTCAGGAAGTGAGCCTGCACCCAAATGCGTGTATCTACTTCTACTCCTCCCTCCGTAGTCAAGATTGTCAAAGCCGTATCATCAGCGCTCAAAACATCTAAGTCCTTCAGTCACACGTAAGCATCCTCAGATCGTCCTGCTGTCAGGAAGTGAGCCTGCACCCAAATGCGTGTATCTACTTCTACTCCTCCCTCCGTAGTCAAGATTGTCAAAGCCGTATCATCAGCGTTCAAAACATCTAAGTCCTTCAGCCACACGTAGGCGTCCTCAGATCGTCCTGCCGTCAAGAAGTCTTCTTGTTTTGAGCGCTGATGATACGGCTTTGACAATCTTGACTACGGAGGGAGGAGTAGAAGTAGATACACGCATTTGGGTGCAGGCTCACTTCCTGACAGCAGGACGATCTGAGGATGCTTACGTGTGACTGAAGGACTTAGATGTTTTGAGCGCTGGGACACCGTAAAGAATTGCAACAGCGTGTATTTGTACGGTTGAGACTCTGCCTATATCTGGTTATGGATGGAAATAATATACTTTGGTGATCTTTAAACAAACTTTCTTTTAAAGATACATGGAGTACTACGGAATCATTGTTGGATGTCTCCTAGCCGCATACTGCATTTAGTGGGATTTAGAGTCTAACCACTATCGGACATCTACAGATAAACAGACAAATAAGAGGAAGAATTTCCACTGTGATTACGTCTTACAGTACAAACAGCAGGCTTTGTAGGGTGATATTGTCCCCCTAAATAATACCCCAGGTTTTGAGAACTTGCGCTAAGAGAAGTAGCTGGTCCTGAAGAAGGTGGTTTCCACGTTCTGCTTATACCACCGAAACGCGTTGACCAAATCTTCTTGTAGATCCTACAAAAATATTTTGTAGCAGCTCCTTTCTTTGGGGGCTATTAGGACTACCTTACCACTCATTATGTGTTAATTGGTAAAGCTACTGAGATATATGTGTACGGAATGTCTGATATGTGTCTGCATGAATGAAGAGTTTGTATGTGCAGTGTTCTTTCTCCCTGGGTTTTGTTTTCCTTTTTTGTCATGAATCAAAAGAATATCTTTGTCTTATCGAATTGACATGAACAATGTGTAAAGTATAAGTGAAAACGTTCATTTATGAAAAATTGATTTATCTGTTCAAAATTGATTATATTTTTATACAGAAAAAATGAAAATATAAAAATACGAAAAATAAAAAAAATATTAAGAATACACTTTTGTGCTTTGTGTGCTAGTTTATATATAAATAACTGTTGTTTAGGTCAAGAGGGAGTATTATTAGGTAGATTGAAATTATGCTGGTGTACATTTACAAACATTATCAGGGTCGGAAACGAATTAAATACTCACTATCGTCCACAAACTTGCAGCCACTCATACTTCTGCATCTTTTTGTAATCTTATATGTTTTACATTTACAGCCTATCGTGTACATTGAGTATCTATGTTTTGAGGTGTTTGCAGGTGTAGTGACGTGTAAATAAAGAATGACAGAACTCTTTAGGTTCCTGATGAACTCCATGGACCTGGTACGTAAGCGTTAAAGGGTAATGAAGTGAATGCAGGTTTAGAACATTGAGTTTTTGCTTACAAGCTGAAGAATAAAGACGTGTGTAACTAAAAAACGTGTGTGGCGTAGTTACTGGTGACCACCCAGGCTGGGTAGAATGCTGCAATTGGTACAGGATAAGTAACCCATAATTTAACAGCACTCTCCCAGAGAGTTTTCATGGTCCAGCAAACTGCTCGAGCATGCCACGTGTGCCACACTCAAAGTGCAGAATCAATGCTGGCACCTGTGGAGTCTCAGAGCAATGCCAGCCTGTATAAAGCTTGTGTGAACAAAGAAAGCACCATAAAAATCTACACATCAGTGGCCGAGAATCGAATGAAAAGGCCACAAACAGAGGTACAGCACCTATGTCATACGGAGTGCTAATGCTAAAGGCGGATGAAGCCACGTCTTGAAAATAGCGTATTGTGACAATCCAGTGCAAATTAAACTGTAATCTGATGTGCTATGAAGCAAAGATCAACCAGTGGTAATTTGGCACAAAGCAAACTGAATATCATAATGTTACCTGTTTATCAAATCAGTTGAATAAGATAAGACTTGTCTATTTACTGAAACCACTAAGGAAAGTCCACCACCTACTGTGGAGTGGCCCCAGAGAGAAGGGGCCTGCGTGTGGAGCTGTCTATAAATGAAGTGGCCCACCACCAAAAGCTGCAGAGTGGGGGGCTCAGAACAACTCCACAGATCTCCATCAAAACAAAGAGCTAGGGTGAGGCCAAAGCTCCTCCAACTGTCAAAGGTGACCCTGAAACCAGCACGTCACAAGGCTCTAGAGAGGGTTTGAATGAGCAAGTTCACCAAGAAGTAGTAGAGAGACCACTGTTGTCCATTAATGGATGTACTGCTATTGCTTTCTTACAACCACCATCATAATTTGATACTGCAAAAAAGCACAGTATTGGCAATAGAAGGACTGCTTGGATAGAGACTGAAGATTTCATGTATGCAATCGATGAAACAGATGACAAAAAGATTATCAAGTATTTGAAGAACATGGCAGAGCATGCTAATCAGCTAGAAGATACCCTGTCCAAGGCACTGAGTTTGACTTCATCGATCTGTCATTTGACAACAGGAAAATATCAGACAGCCTGGTAGGCCTCTGAAATCAGGACATGTCCGCCAAATGGCTCATCAATCCAATTTAAATATCCCTGAGTAGATCCACACTTGGCGAAATCAAGCATAGGACTAACCCATCTCATCGACCAAGGCTCTGTTTTGGACGATTTGGATTGACTACTTAGTAAGAACACACCCCTTCCTGGTCCCAACCCATGTCACCCGAAGCTAGGTTTAGGTGGTTACCAGCTAACATTCCAGACCCCAATATATTTAGGGCGCTACTTACTCCTTCCCAATATACACCAAGTAGGAAGGAATTTCAGCCTCCAAACAACTGGCCTTCCACCATGCAGACCTTAAATTCCTCTACCTCCAGTCCCGGATCACTTGAAGTGACAATTAGGGCATCCAATTCACCTAGAAATGATATAAGCCATAACTTAACAGCAGACTCCTGGGATGTGGCAGGCATACAATCCAAATTACAATGGCACGACTGGAGTGATTTAATTTAAATATTTGATATCTGTCTACTCCAGAAAACCTGGAGCCCAGAGCCTGTGTTTAGGGCCAGGGACACCAAACATTGGATCCTAGCTAAAACTAACTATCGTGGTAGGTCTTCTGGAGGCCTGTGATTATGGCTTAGAACCTCATTAAACTGCTCAGTGCAGGAGCTGGAAATTGACTCCACCGACATCTTGGGAATTCACATCAGCTTTAACAGGGGTCTTACGTTTAATAGTTACAATATATATGCCAGAGGGAAAAATGTCTGAAACACTCCACATATTAGAGATGCACTGGGAAAACGCATCTCAGGCTCATAGAGTTGTATTAGCTGGGGTTTTTAATACCACATTTGAGCCCCTAGGTTACGATGATATTGAATTACCCACTGAAGAGCATGAGTGTTGGGGGATCCTCCAACTTGAACTACCTCCCATAAAAAGGTAGACTTAAGCTGCTCTGCAACTGACACTGGAATACGGACTCGGGCCACTAATGGGAGAATGAAATCAGACGACAGAGAGGCCTTTACATACCACAAGCCCTACCATGAAATTTGCATTGATTATATAATGATTGACATAAGGCTCTGGCATAATGTGACTGGCATGACAGTTATCCCAAGGCTTGACAGCGCCCATATTCCCCTCGGTCTCCAACTTCGTTCTCTTTGGGACACTATGCTATCAGTCTCTTTGTCATGTATGCTAACTGGAGACTCCAGAAAACAAACAGCAGGGAAAACTTAAATGGCCTCATGTTGCAGCCCGACATGATATTCTGTCTATTATAACCCCAGACCTTACAACTGCCACCTTAAACCTTGAATCCGTATTGATAAATGACCAAGCATCAATGAAGCAATTAGCATCCATATACGCTTCCTCGATTGATTAGCACTTCTCTTCGTAGCTCCTCCACCCCAGGCCCATAGGAACTTTAGAAAGAGGGAAAATAAACTAGCTGGTATAACAAGGCCTGCAGGAAGACAAAAAGGCAGCTAGGGTTAGCTGTTAGCTCTAAAACCCCAGAGTTGATACATGGAACATGGAAGATCAACAAGAACACACAGCAGAAGGCAAAAAGGAAGTGGGATGATAATAGATGGCGGGACATGCCCAAAGCTGTATTGCAAGTTTTGGACCCTTGTAGCTTGGGGAGGCTGAGGGGCATCTTGCCAACTATCTAACTACGTACATCCATCTGCCTGCTTCGACCATTTCAAGGCCCTATACTCTGATAGCCCACAGAACCGTACCAGAAGCCCAGTCCTAACAGTAAACAAAACCCCCTTAGGTGCCCTCGCATTCGACCTAAGTGACGGTACTGCCCTTGATGCCATCATACGTGGTAAAGCCCCTGGACCAGATGGCATGCCCGGCTCCATTTTCCTCAACAACAGGGTCAACTGGTCTAAATCTTGTTTGTTCAGGGACTGCAGAGACGAGGAATTTGAATCTCACAGGAATACATTGACGATAACGAAGCTCTGCCTTGAAAAAGCCCACGGCCAATGGGCCACTAGGGCGAAACACGTGTAGGCTTTTCTTTTCACAATCTCTTTCTACACCCCATTTATGGATAAAAAAATGAAACCAAGCACGTGACAAATACCAATAAACTGCTTTGATGTCAATTACTTACCAACGGTGATCAATCAAGAGGGCACAACCCTCTATTTTTCCTCATACTCAACTGGTCTAAATGAATGCTTGCACTATCCTTCGCAAGTGCAAGTGGTGTACCAATTCCAAATTCTTGGAAAGGAGATGAGGTTGTGCCCATATATAAAAAGTGATACAGAAGCCTACCCTCAAATTACAGGCCTTTAAGCCTAATTGACACCATCTCTAAGGTGTTTTGCTGGAAAATTCTGGGATGAATCCATAATTGGATTGACAAGAATAACATACTCTCCACATTGCAGGCTGGCGTTAGGGAAAAAACGAGCACCATATATCAGGTGTTCTGGTTTCTGACCATGTGCTAGAATATGGTACAAATCAGCAGGGGCCACTTATTTGTGGCTTTGTCGAAATTAAATCCGCCTTCAATCTAGCCCCCGAAACAAGCTGTGACTGGTGCTGAAGGACATGGCCTTGCCAATGAACAGCCTTAGCATTCTTGTTTGACTACATGAGGATAATCATGTCCGCGTACAGTGGGGTGGATCAGGTCCAGCTCACAGACCCCATCCCAATTAGCAAGGGTGTCAGGCAGGGTGTGTCCTGGCCCCCACCTCGTCCTCACTATATCTAAACTACATGTCCACATGACATCCTGGACTGAGAACACCTATACTACTTTAGCTGATGATACCTTGTTAGTCTCTCAGACCCCTAGTGCTGGCCAGTGTCTATCAAATTGATTCAATTAATATTGTTGATTGCGGGGCCTGGTATTAAACACCACCTAAACAAAGTTCATGACTATCATCATCACAAGTCTTTCAGAGGGAAGATGTCTCTAGGAAGCTGTAAAATTAAGAAAGTAGGGGCCTTTGCCTACCTAGGAATCAGGCTTTCACCTAAACGGTCTTGGAAACCAGACCAAGAAAGAGCCTCACTGAAACAAATTGCTGGCGCCATATTGAAAGAACACTGCACATCATTTACCAAGCCAGTAACCCCAGTGCTATAACTCTATGATGCAAAAGCAATGGGAACAGCTCTATATGTGGACTAGCTATGGGGCTTTCAAAACACAGGTGGCCTAACCGAAACCAAAAATAAGTTCCAGAGGAATTCAGTTACGCTACCAGTCAGTACCCCGTTGCATCCACTGAATCTTGACATTAGGAGGTGGACAATAGCAGACATAGCAACAATCAGATGTGCCATGTTCTGGAGGAGGCTGAGAGCTCATTATGCCAAAGCCCTCCAAGAACTTACGGAGGGCCATATTCTCAAGGAGCTATCGCCTAGTTAACGCCACCTTAGCGCAGCCAAAGTCGCGATAAATTCATCACCCCATTCACGAGCTGAGGCTAACAGCCCATAGCACCAGTTTACCAGCGATAGCAGCCACAAAAAACATCGCCACAGATGACCCCGGCAACTATCGCTAATGAGATGCAGAGTAGGCATTCCTGTGCAAAAAGCCGCAACAACACCACTCCACAACATTCTCAACGACCAGCCACATCGGTGAAAAGACCACGAAACATGCGAAAAGGCACGTTAGCAGCAGAAAACAGACACCTGCTCTGACCTAGTGCAAAGTCGGATGCCAGCCTGCAACAAAAAAGAAGCCCAGCCCAGAGCCGCACCTGACGCCATGGAGCCACTGAACATGCGTGCCGGACACACAAGAGGGCAACAACACCCACCGCCACCACATCCAGGACCACAACCCCCCCTGGACCCACCCCCTGGGACCCCCCCTCGGACCACCACAGAGGCAGCATGGACAAAGACAGTGGACCCATAGGAAACGCGGGGGCATCAACACCATGTGTATGTGGCCCTGCGCTGTCTGCACCTCCGGCCGCAACTGCGGTCCAACTGGGCTCACACATCAAATCGAGTCCTGACTGGCCCAGATGTTGCATCAGCGCAGGAGGCACACGCCACCACCGCCAGGACCAACTCCGACCGCCAACTGCCAGTGTCAAAACGGTCGTACTGGCAGACTGACGGAGTTGCCCGCTCCTGCCGTGGATGCCATCTTCAGCCTGATCCCCTGCCCAGCACTCCAGGTGCCACTATCTCTGTGCACCATGAATCATCATCCATTACTGTTTTGGTTATGTGCCGTGGAGTGCTCACGCAGCAATGTCACCTCAGGCGGTGTGGGTGACCTGGGACGGCGATGAGGAAGATGATGCAGGTGTGACACCCCCTCACTGCAGCTGCATCAGGAATGTCCAGAAGGGACACAATCCGAGACATTTTCTTCACATGAGCATGCTCAGCTCTGGGGCTCCAACCTCAGCGCACTGAAACTCACAGACACTTCTGTTTGTATGTTGGGTGACCTCTGTACTTGCTCCAGCTCCCTCCATGTTGCTCAGCAGCTGACTCTGTTATGCAGGTGTTTTTTGTTTCCATTGCACTGGTGTCCACTGGTGAAGTTGCTGCCAGCACCAAGCACTCCATGCGGGCTGGCTTATACTCACCCCACACACAACCAGCACAGGCGTCACTGTACATGTGGCCCTGCCAATAAAGAGGCCAGACTCACGTGCCCGTAGCCAGTTCAACATGATATCTGTGTGTGTCCCTGTGGTCTTGTTGTATGCATGAGGGCCCTGGGCCCTAGGACATTACATCGTGCTGTGTACAGCGGATGCAGACATGTCACCGCAGGCAGCGGGTTAGAGCTTGGACATGTAGCCTTGTTGTCACCCACACAATTCGTAAGGGCAGTGGACTGTGCCATCGTACGCAGAGCAAAGTGGGTGTGTGACTGATATGTGCATGCCCCTGGGTGTGGTTCTGTACTGGGAATGTGCATCTGCATGTGTCTCTATGGCAGTGTGGGTCTCCTTTGTGGGGTGTAGGTGGTCCATGAAGGGTAATGGACACCCACGTATGTGCTCTAGTTTGCCTTCCATGGGTTCCGAACAAACCCACACCTGTTGGGCTACCTCTTTTTGGCATACTGACACCTGGCATGTGTGGTTCAGTGAAGTGTTGTGGGCCTGCCGTGCTTGCGGGTACTTCATGCTGTGTGGTCTGTTTCAGGGACTAGGTTCTCCTCTAAGTGGCCTGGCTGCCCTGGTTCTGGTGGTGGGTTGCGTGGGATGTCATTGTCAATGGGCTGTTGTAGGACGTCGGTGTCGTAGGTGTGGTGGTCCACTCCGGCATCACTGATGTGTGGTCTTCTGTGCTCTGCTGGACGTGTTTTGTGTCCCTCTGCAATGTGATGGGGAGATGCATGTTGACATTGTGTTGACATATGTGTTGGCGCATTGTTCTTGTTTACATGCAGACTGTATGATGGTGTACATTGTGACTGTTTTGGTGGTGCAGGATTTAGATGGGGGACAGTGTACATTTGGACTACATGACGGATGTGTGGTTTTACGCGTACATTCGCTTTTGACTGTTTCCAGCTCTGTCAGATGTAGTAGGCCTGTTTCTGCACGTGTGCGGCACCAGTTGTGTCCTCTGTTCTGCAGTGTGGGTGTTGCACTTGGTGCCACATTGTCGTCAATGTGGATGTGCTGTGATTGCTATCTGTATGTGCTGCAGTGTGCCACGGGGATGAGGGACATGATCCAGGGTCATTGTGGGTGTGCAGTGTGCTACACATCGTTGTGCATGTGTGCCATTGTGCCCATCTCCCCCTGTCCCCCCAGTCCCTGGTCTTTACTCACCCTGTTTATGTTGTTTCAGGTCCGATCGAGCTGTGTCCGCACTCCCGACTCCTTGCACCGTCTCCACACTATTGACTGTGGCCTCTGTTTCTTCCAGCTCCTCCCGTGGTGCAGGACTCCCACCTCCTGGCACCGTTGCTGCCTTCCTATTGGCGGCGTCTTTGTGCCTGGTTTAGGTTTTCACATCATGCCAGCGCCTCTTGGCCTCCTCCATTGGCCTCCTCGACACTCCGGCTGCATTCAAGGTAGTCTGATTGTGGGTCAGTTGCTGGTTGTGTTCTGTCACCTCCGTGACGCTTGTCTTGCTTTCCTGCGGACTGCACCCCGTCTTCCTCTCCCTCTTCTTCTTGGCCTTCCCCGAGCCTGTTGTTCCTTGCTGGTGGTCTGTGGGGCTTGTGGGGTTCGCGTTGGCCTCTGCGCTCGGGTAGGGTGCATCCATGTTGTTACGCACTTTGGCTTCTTTCTGGTGTGTTGTTTTTGTAGCTTTTATAGTGCATTTTCCCGCCAGACACGTGGGATTTGCAGGCCTGTGGCTGTTTTTTGCAGCTGTTTGTATCACGCTTGGCCTCATCGCAGCTTTCTTTGTGTTCGTGTTTTACATTTTTCTCATCGTGGCGTTGATTTTAACGCGTCCGTTTGCCGCGTTATCTGGTGACTATCGCATGGTACCGCCGTGCTGTGAATACTTCTACATTTCCCGCGATAGACTGCGATGTTGTAGGTTGCGTTAAGTAACTTTTGCAATGGTTTTCACACGTTCTTGAGAATATGCCCCGGAGCTGCATAGATTTGATAAAATCAAGTAGCTCAACAACATCAAGACACTGCTGTGCTGTCTGGGGCTATCTGACTCGTGGGACTTCTCCCTAGCCAACAGTCTCCTACCAAAGGAAAAAAATCTAAGATTTATATTGGTCCTGGGTTGCCCAGAATGCAACCGACAACATAAACAAAAGTTCACTGACCACACCATATACTATATTCAAGTCTTGCAGTGCTTTCAAATCCTATTTAGATTAAATTACAAATCCCACTGACAGGAAGCTCTATATCCAGTTGAGGTTTGGAGCGTTATCCCTTAATACATTCACAATTAAATGGTCAGCATCTGCTGTACTGCTTCTGACATGTCCAGCTTGCAATGATTCTAATGAAACTGTTGCACATGTCCCATTCGCTTGCCCTGTGTATGTTCGTCCAATGAGATCCTGGCTAAAACCAGTTTGCTCCCAGCTGGGCACCACGAGACACATTGAAGTCTTACGAATTTCAAGAACAGACTCCAAACTATTGTTTGCCAGCCCAGTAGCCATATTCCTGGAAAGAGTGTGGCTATTAAGACACAAAGCCACAGCACTACTTCTGCTGCATGTGTAGCCATCCCATTTTTAAAGAAAGTAACTGCCACCACTAACTTTGCCCTGTATATCAAACTTCATAAGGCGAAATCACCTTCAGTATAGATAGGGGACCCTAATAAGGTTTTTGTCAAATGAGCGTGTATCTAAATCTTGGCTTGTTCCCTACTTGCTATTCCATCTGATCTCTAGCTGTATATAAACAAGTCATTAGAAAACTAAAAGCAGGTACACCACGCAATTCTTCTTATTCCTATAGTCTGTCATACCTAGGGTATTTTAACAGAAGAACCACCATGGTGTTTGGTCCCTATGTATCTCTAACCACACAGTCAGTTGGCTCGTATCTGGGGCCCAGCTACAGATAGTGATCCTGCATTTACAATAATTTTCTTTTCTTTTACCGTCTACAACTGTACATGTATCCTTGATCCAAGGTACCCTACATAATTTGCCTGCAGCAGTTTGTAATCTCTAAGTGATGTTATTCTTTGCTAATCATCATTTTAAGCCTGTATATACTTCTATTCATTTATCCTTTTGTGATCCCTATTTTGGAAAATATATACAACTGTTTGGTGTGTCACTGACACATGCTTAACTATCTTGCCCACGATTTGGGTTCAGGACACTAACTCTGCACCTTACATTTTGCAATTTACACTTTGCACGTTACACTCCCTCATGTACCATCCATGAGAGAGATGTTTGGCAACTAATAGCAGATACTTATTGGATGTGTTGTATTTGCCAAGCCGTATAAACTGTGTGTAAACTTATTTCCTTTTAATGAATTTTAATATATTTTAAGATGTTTTTAAATCTATAGCTCTGAGATACATTTATGGCTTTTTTGTCATAATAACGTTTGAAATTGGCTAATCAACAAGCGTCTGGCTTCTAGGCCAGAGGTTCCCAGAGTGCCTCAGTCATGACCTTGAGAAGAAAGCCAAAGCATAATTCTGAGGGACGCAAAGTGATGTCTCCACAGAAAAAGAAAACGTGCTTCACATATGGATTGTCATCTCCACACGACAGTAGATGTCCCACTATTGGACAGATTTGCAACAGCTGTGGCAACGTGAACCATTTTGTGATAGTTTTCAAGGCGAGGAGAAAGTAAGCGCATCACAGAACAAAGACAAAATGGCCAACCGAGCGTTGCATCAACGACGTTCGACGTGCTCCCACAATGTCAAGCGGTCACACCAACAGAGGCAAATCGACATCTAACTAAGTTGATCGTCATCAAAATCATTGTCAAAGAGTTCCTAAGTGTCGGTTTCGAGTGAAAGTGACAATGATAATAGGGCAATGTCAATGTTTACTTCAGAGAGGCATGCACATGTGGGACTTGTCAAATGTGAGAAAAAACACAGAACCATTCTTGCTGTGGTACTTTGACTTTCTGTAGACTCCTGGGAAGTTTCACGGTGACGCCTGCATAGAGTGCGTTGCGGTAGTCAAGTCGGCTGCTGATAAGCGCGTGTGCAACCGTCTTTCTGGACTCAGTGGGGATCCATCTGAAGGTCTTTCAACGCAGGCAAAGTGTGTGGAAGCATGATTAGTAGATGGCATTTATCTGGCGGTTCATAGTGAGCAAGGAGTCCAGAATGATGCTGAGGTTTGTGCATGTTCCATGGGTGTGGCGGGGTTTCCTAGTGCAGCGGGCCACCAGAAGTCATCCCAAGCCGAGGTGGTGGGCCCCAGGTTGAGGACTTTGGTCTTGTCTGAGTTGAGCTTGAGGCTGGTGTCTCTCATCCAGATGACGACTGCCTTCATCCCGTCGTGGAAGTTGTTTCTGGCGATTGTGGCTGGTTGGTTTGGAACAGTATTAGCTGGGTGTCGTCAGCATAGGAGAAGGTTTTGAGTCCATGATTTCTGATTATTGCTGCGTGTGGGGCCATGTAGATGTTGAAGAAGGTGGGGCTTGGGGAGGAGCCCTGAAGGACTCCGCAGCCGATCTGAGAGTAATGGTGGTAGTCTGACTTGCTGTGTTCTACCAGTGAGAAAGGAGTGGATCCAGTCCAGGGTTTTGTCGTGGATGCTGGTGTCGTGGAGTCTCGTGTTTAGGGTGCGGTGGGAGATGGTGTTGAAGACGGCTGAGAGGTCCAGGAGAATTAGGGCTGCTGTCTTGCGCCAGTCGCAGAGGGACCAGATTTCATCAGTGGCATCAAGGAGGGGAGTTTCAGTGCTGTGATTGCTTCAGAAGCTGGATTGGGAGATGTCAAGGACATGGTTGGCTTCAATGAACTCGAAGAGTTGGGCATTGACGGCCTTCTCGATGACCTTGGCGGGGAAGGGAAGCAGGACAATGGGTCTGAACTTCTTGAGGTCCGTCGGGGAGGCGGAAGACTTGTTCAGCAGGGGATTGATCTCTGCGTGTTTCCAGTCGTCGGGGAAGGTGGTGGTCTCGATATAGCAGTTGATGGTACGGAGTAGCTCAGGGACAATGAAGGTGGCTGCACTGCGAAGATGTGGTAGGGGTTCGAGGGAGCTCCAGAGTGAATGCTCTTCATGGTCTTGCGAGTGTCATCCGTGGTGTGCAGGGTCCAGTTTAGCAGGATCTGTTAGGGAATGACCTTGTTGGGTGCGATGGTGGAGGAGGGATTAGAAGGCCATGGGTGTCAAAGCTGTCATAGATCTGCTTGATATTGTGGTTGAAGTAGACTAAGATATATTAGGTGTACACCGTTGTTATGGTGTCACTCATGGAGTATTAACCTCTTAACCGACCTATATTTCTTTTGGTGTCAATAAATGCTAAACAAAAATCTTAGTGTGAATACATCAATAATTCCCCATAACCGAGAGACCAGCTACAACATAACTGGACGCTAAACCCGACAAGGATCGACTAAAACAGAACAAAGGAGGAAACACATTTTGGCATGTTATCTGTTATACTTGATTCTGGGAAACAAACAAAATAATTACATCCCAGTTGATCTATTTTATTATATAGGCAACTGCTTGACAGTTGGGGCCTTTTTCTTTTCTTTTCTCTCCCTTTATTGTGTGGTATGACTGTTGGAATGCAAGAACGTCTGTGAGGTGAGAATGGAAAACTTATTGTGCTAATTGGGGCTTTCTTATCTGTTTAAATAACTGTGATTTGATATTTATGAGTACTATGTTCACACTAATGATTGTATGTATATATATGTTTTAGGATTTATTGCTAATTATAAGAGAAAATATAGAAATGAAATAATTATATATTTTGACATTTTTGATAAATAAAAACAAAAAAACAAAAAGTAAAATGGTTTTGTAGACAACGAGTCTCTCGGTTATGGGGAATTATTGATGTATTCACACTAAGATTTTTGTTTAGCATTTATTGACACCAAAAGAAATATAGGTCGGTTAAGAGGTTATTACTCCATACTTTTATCTTTTTCCCCCCTCTTGGACCTGAAAGTAATCGGGGATAACCTTTTCTCCAATAGATATATGGTGTCACTCATGCCATCAATAGTTTGTGTTGATGGGACCAGGACACCATCCCCATCAAGCAAAGTATTTAGACGTATATCTGAGTGGAGCATTGTCTGTACATTGCACAGTCCATTATGTGTGTAGATTAGTTGTAACATGACAGACAATTGAGATGAGGCAATAGGAGTGAAGCATGTTGGTCTGAGTTCCAGTCACAATGCCTCATGGTAGTTGTAGTTGCTTCAATCTTACTTTAGCTTCACTTGACAAATGTAACCTGTATGACTAGTGTAGAGCAGTACTAACATGGCAGAAAAGTGAGGCGGGGCAAAAGGAGACTAGCATCTTGGTTTGAGTTCCAGTCAGTAACCTAATAATAGTTGCAGTAACTTCAATCTCACTTTACCATCATTTGAAGAACGGTTAGTGTACCATAGCTATTTGCAACATACATTTGGGATGGACCATACATTTACACTTTAACACATATCATGGGTCCTGGATTGATATTTTAAAGGTAATGTGCTTGCAGAAAACATTGCAACATGTGGCGTGTCACGGAGTTGGATACATGTGCTCTTATATGCAGCAATGCACACTGCCATTGACAAACCAACATCTCAGATAATATGAGTATGGAATGGTAGGAAAGTAGATAGAGAGCACAATATCAAAAGCAGAGTTGAGAGCAAACAGGACATTATGATATTGTGGCAGTGATTGAAGTGTAACTTACCAGAGTCTGCCCCCCCTCCAGAACTGTCAAGACCTCAGTATGCAGGATGGCCAAGACCTTCTCCTCCTAGGCAAAGAGTTGTACTGGTGAACTGGGAGGGCCACCGCCAGTCTTCTGAACCTCCAGGTGGTAGCTCTTGTACTTGGTACGTACCCTCAGCCTGAGGTTGTTCTACCTCTCCCTAATGTTGCTCTTTGTGCACAGTATGGTACCACCAACATCGTTCACTCTGTTGACTATCCTGTCCCACATTTCAGTTTTCCTAATTAGAGGAGTCTGCTGGACTTGAGCTCAAAAAATGTGTGGCTCTACTCTAATTTCATCCACTATGACTTTCAACTCTTGCCCAGTGAAGCTTGTTTTTATTCCCAGGCACGGTGAAAAAATAAAATGAGAGTATATGAATGAAAAACAAACAAGTGATAGAGGTAAAAAGGTAGAAAACAAACATTACAGGTGGAGGAGAGTGCTGAATGGAAAGATTAAAAAGGGGGTGCCTTATCTAAAAATACAGAAAACGCTGGTGCCTGTCTTGTGGGTTACAGTTTGGAAGCAAATGATGCTGGTCAGGGATTGGCTGTGTTTTATGTGTGATTTGCAGGTGAGTCCACTTGCCAAAGCACATCAGGTGTGTAGTTTTTAAATCCATCCAATGGTCACAGTTGTGTTGGCATTTTTGGCACGTACTGTGGTGGCCAACCACCGTTGGGTAACTGCCCTTTGTTGACAACCACTGAGAGAAAGCGAGTACGACTGTGTAGTCATAACACGCTTGGCAGGTGGACCACAGACCTGGCGGCATCGGTGGACATACCGTCGACACAGCAGATGGCCTTGGTTTCATCGGGTAGACTGCCGTGGCCATGGTTGCCGTTTCAGACAACACAGCTCGTAAAACTGCGTGTGGTAGATTGCCGGCGCAGTGGTGTCGTAGATGATGCGGTTCTTGGGCAGTCGGATCTCAAACTCAAAATCAGCCCCTTTGTATAGCAGCTGCATTCTGGATGCATTGAAGTTAACAGAGTGCAAAGACGGGTTCCTTTAGAGTATATTGGTTTTGTCTAGACCAAAGTTTCCCAAAATGTGTAAGTAGATTTTTGGTGGGTAGGGAATCTCTGTATGTTTAACTTGTTACATCAAATGTCAGGATAGATTTTTTGCAAATTGCTGCAGGATTGGTATTTACCTTTCTTACTCTGACTGCAAAGTGAGAGGAGATTTTTGAAGTGAATTATGTAACAATCTTGCTGAAGTACAGGGAATATGAAAGCAAAGGCTGTTGTTTTTTCAACGCAACACAACAAAATGTAAAAACTTGCAAATCAACTGTATGCAGTTAGCAGTTAGGATAGCAAAAATGAAGCACTTTTTTGTAATTCTGTAGTCTGTTGGAAACAGAGATTTTGATACGATCAAAACAAATGAAGACACTACTTGGTGACACACAAATTATAAATATTCAAAGAAAACTGTTTACCAGACGTTATCATTTGGGTGCTGTATAGTTTTATCAGTAAAACGGTTTGTCTGTGCAAAGAAGTGACCAATTAAATGGAAAATGTTCTGTCTGTAAATGACAATGCGCTACCACACGATGCTTTAGTTACATTGAAAAATCGCCCCTCTTCATGTCCTTTAAAGGTCGTGGGTCGCGAAAGTTTGTTGTTCTAAAAAAGTGGGACACAGTTCTCAAATGTTCGGGAACCACTGGTCTAGAAAGGGAAGAAACAATGCAATGGCAGAATGAACCCTGTAGGGGAACTCAAGGTGAGGAAAAAAGGTGACATGTGATCATCAAGGTAAACAGAGAGAATGTGATAAGATGGTTTAACTAGCGAAGAAAAGATAGATCAGAGTCTATGATCCATCCTAGGTTCTTAATTTTTCTTGTGCAATTTCTGTGAGGTCCTAGTTCTTAGGACCAAGGGCAGAAGAGACCTACAAGATCCAGTATCCTCCTGTGAAGATCTATATTTAGAGAAAATTGAACTGTAAGCGGTTGCTTGTTTCCAATCCTCCACCATTAGAGTCAAATGCCAATGGAAAAAGAGGCCATGTCTCAGGGTTTTTCCAGACTGAGGATATGTCAATGTCAATGTCAATGTCAATGTCAAATGTTTTTGTAGAGCGCGCATATCACCAGATGGTCTCAGGGCGCTTAATCTAGGTTTCAGCAGCCTCATTGTATCAAGAACTACGGGGTGCTTGTAGGAGAGTAGGGTCTGCTTTCTATGTTCACCCCCACTTTTTGCTTTTGCTTTACTGGTTTTCGACTTAGATGTGGCTGTGGGCCTGCTAATCAGACCCACAGCCCTGCTGTTCTCTCTCTAAATTAATACTATGTACTTTAGGTGCATAACCCATTTGGATAGGATCACCTTATTGGCCCCTGTACAGTGTACCCTAGGTACCCAGGGCATAGGTGTACCCTAGGCCTACCAGGGGCTGCAGCATGTATTATGCCACCCCTGGCCTGGCCTTCCATTCTGACACAACTGGCTGATCACTCAGCTGGGGCAAGGTCGTGTAATCACCCCTTGCTTAGGTGTAGTATTCCTATACCTAACTTACATATAGACACATGTGCACCTATCAGTCACTCCTATGGCAGTCCTTAACAATCCTGGAGGCAGAGTGCTTGGTAACATGTGAGATGGTGCTCTAGCATGAGCTGAGCCTGTCTGCAGCTTTCGGAACCAAGTCCTTATAGCTGTTCTATGATATAGCCTACCATATACTCTTAAAGTGCCTTATAATCTTAGACGGTTATGGTAACTATGGTTTGGCTTTATCGAAACATGTCGTGTACGGTGTCTAACACTGTGGAATAATACCCCCATGCCATTTCTGGACATGAGGATATTATTCCCCCCTTCTAGAGGGAAAGACATGTTAAAATCATACTTCACTGTTAGCCTCTGACCAAAGCCTCAGCATCACAAAATGGATGCTGCTGCCACGACACAAGTCTGACCTCCTGCAGCTGGGAGTGATCCCAGCCAGGGAGGCCTGGACAATAGGTTCCCTGCTTGGGGAGGTGCTAGCACCTCCCCAGACAGCCTTTAGTGTATTGGGGCAGGGTGGGCTGAAAGGAATGAGACATGCCTGGGGCACACAAGGTGTTCCTTGCATAGTCCAGTTCAAACCGGCGCTGGGGCACTCCAGCCCCAGCTCTGGCGCGAAACTGGACAAAGGGAAGTGGGTGTAACCACCCCCTCCCAGGTCCCACCCATAAGGCGTGACCTAGCAGGTATCCCAGCCCCCCAGATTAGTATAAGAGTGGGAGTTGGGCCTCAAGACTTTAGATTATCCTGAACCTGCAACTTGAACAGAAACTCTGGACCTTCGACATTCGACGAAAGAAGAAGACTGAAGAATCTCCCTTGTGGCCAAGGAGTGGCTACCCTGTGCAAACAGGCACCATCAAGAGACTACCCTTTGCTTTGCCCACGTTCTACGAGGAACCGACTGCAGAGCCCGACCAGAGCCTTGACTTCCAGACTTCTCCGACCCTGATCCACATCCACAGCAAAGCTGAGATCCATGGAGGCGACGAGCGACGTGGGACCGGCTACCTGGGAAAAGTGGCTAGTAACTTCAAGCGCAGCTTCTGAGGCACCCTCGAAGTTGTGCACCGGGGATTGAGAAGCCCCAACCCCAAGCACCATCTGCACCGAAGATCAGCCCCCCACACTCCACGAGTCCTGCGTGGGGCCCTTCTGCATTTTCCTGCTTGCCGCGTCTGTCCGGTTGCTTGCCCGCTGGCTAGTGGCCTTTGTGACGACGCACCCTGAAATCTTCTGCGCTGGTTTGGCTCCTCCAGACTGGCTCCCGCTTCTCTGCAAAGAAGAAGCACCCCAGACCTTCCTGGTCTGCACCAGAAGCAAGTCCTCCGTTCTTCGTGGGTCCCGCTTGCCAAGGCTTGGTGAGTCCTAGTCCAACTTCGACGCCGCCGACAGCAAGAGCCTTCGTGGGACAGCTCGCCTCCTGGTCCTGGTCGTCCTCGACGCTTCCTGGTCCTCCTGGCTGCAGCGACAAGCTTCACCTTCACCTGCAATCTTCACGACATCGCCTGGTTCCTTCCTGGTTCCACGTGGTCACTGGCTAGTGACCTTGACTCTGTCCCTTCTGCTTGCAGGTCTCCTCTCTTCTTGATCCCAGCCTTGGGATCCACCGGACACTCTTCACTGACTGCCTGTCAGCATCTTTCTTCAGGCATCCATAGGAGTCGACGACGAAAACCGACGCATCTTCACCCCTATGCACCCGCAGCCTGTGGGCTAGGTAACTTGGGTACTCCGGTGCTCATCAGGATAGTGACTATCCTAGTGTCTAGTTTTTCAGTCTCGACTTCCTAGCTACTCCGGAAGTGTCCTAAATCTATCGTTTTCTAAACTGTACTATTGCTAGTGACTTTTACGCATTACGCGTGAGTGTTTCCACTCTGCACACGAATCCCGTGGGCCTCCCACTTCCTAACTAACGCTAGTGTAGTGTAGCCCCAGCGATTCCCTAGGCCTAGGCCTATTCTATTTCCGTGACAGTGGTCCTTATACCACTTACTTAGTATATGGTTTGCGTGGCCCCTAGGGCCTAACTGTATTACTTACCTGTGTGACTTAATGTATGCTTAAATAAGACTGTGTTGTACTTACCTCTAATCTCATAAAGAGTGCTGAGGGTTTGACTAGAATAAATACACTTTATTTTATATACATATCTGTTGTGGTGTCCTTTCATTTGGTATTCAAGGGATTATATATGGTATCACAGCTGGCTTCACATGCCATTCAGAGTTTAGCCTAAGACTGCTCTTGTCCATGCTACCACTAGGATGGCTGGTCTATAAGGTTGACTTTACAACCAATCACCATAAGGGTATTTGGACTGATATAAGGTGTACACTAGAACTAGTGACATCATACATCAGGCCAACTTCTCACATTGGTGAGCAGCGGTTGGGATCTGAGCTTGCTGTTGTAATACCATTGTAATCTTGAGATACTAAATTGAAAGATCACACAGATATTGTCTAGGTACATATAACATAGATTATAATACTTAAGTCCTACTGGACTTAGTAGTTGTAGGTTGAAGGGAGTAACACACCCTGACTACAACTACTAGAGAGGTTTAGTAGAAACAACTAGTGTAGGTAGGTGCACACACCACACCCTCACTAGATCATGTCTCTGAGAGGAGATCAAGTAGATGCTCTCTCAGGAGGGTCAGGTCTGCAAAAGACCCCCTCTAGATATGATACCTTAACATTCCAGGAGATGAGACAATTGTGTACCTCCAGAGGAATAAAACAGGGTGCAAACCCTACCCTCCTTCAGTTAAGACACCTCCTAGAGGAGTATGATACTCTTAGGGCATCTCAGGCAGGTACCCTAGGTACAGAGGAGGGTCTACCCACCACAGAGGAGTCAGATGGGGCTTCAGATGGAGAGGTAGACAGCCAGGGCCAAGTAGGAAGACTTAGCCAGGCTAACCTAAGTTTACATGGGAGTTTGCATGGGGTCCCCCCATACAGACCCCCAAGTGGGCTTAACCAGAGAAACAGGAGGGACAGATCCCCTTCAAGGGAATCCATCCACTCCCATGTCTCTAGCATCTCTAGTGTTTCCTCTCACAGGGGAATGACTTCCCCTGAGAGAAAGGAACATGAAGCCAGAATGAGGGAAGCTAATCTGAGGATTCAGAGGGAAGAACTTGCCCTTGCCAAGGAGAAGCTTGCTCTGGCTAGAGAGCAAAAGTTAAGTGGGTCAGAACCCACTGGTGGCAGCAATATCCCTAAGGATAGAGACAGGCACTATGATAATAGAAACCTGAGCAAGATTGTCCCTCCCTACAAGTGTGGGGATGACATCCACAAATGGATAACTGCTTTGGAGAGAGCTTGCAAAGTACAGCAGGTACCCCAAAGTCAGTGGGCAGCTATCTTGTGGCTCTCCTTCTCTGAGAAAGGTAGAGACAAGCTCCTCACAGTTAGTGATGAGGATGCAGATAATTACACTGTCCTGAAGAGTGCTCTGATTGATGGGTTTGGCCTAACCACTGAACAATACAGGTTGTTGTTCAGGGATACCCAGAATACACAGACTCAGGACTGGACTGACTTTGTAGATTGTGCCACTAAGGCTCTGGAAGGCTGGCTAATGGGAAGTAAGGTTAAGGACTATACAGTATTGTATAATTTGATCATGAGAGAGCAAATACTTAACAACTGTCAAAACCAGCTATTGCATCAACACCTGGTTGATTCTGATCTGACTTCTCCCCAAGAATTGGGAAAGAAGGCAGATAGATGGGTCAGGACTAGAGTTAAGCAGAAAAACCAGAACCAGGGCGGTGATCAGAAAAAGGCAGACCAGAAGGGTAATGATCAGAAACAAAAAGACCAGAAGTCTTCACCAGGCCCCCAAAAGGCTCAGGGGGAGGGTGGTCCCAAAAAGGATAAAAAGAAAGATGGCCAAAAGAAACCATGGTGCAACTATTGTAAGTCCAACTCACATGGGTTTAGTGAGTGCACCAAAAAGGATAAGCCCCCAGCCACCATTGCCCCTAAGGCAACTGTACCCCCTAGTTCAGCTGTAAGTGGTGGTTCCCAGCAAAAGGGTGTAGTAGGGTTAACCCTGGGAACTGAGGAGGATTCTGGCCTAGTCAGGGTACCTACTCAGGCTATTTTGATCTATGATGGGGACTTAGCTTTGTCCTCTACTGTAGGCCCCAGTAACCTGGGCAAGTACAGACAGACTCCTTTTATCAACCAAAGAATGGCTCAGGCCTACAGGGACACTGGAGCTAGTGTCACAATGGTGACATCTGCTTTTGTGGACCCTGGACAGATCATACTAGGTGAGAATTACCTAGTGGCCAACGCTAGCAATGCCACTACCTCCCATAGTGTGGCTATTGTTAACTTCTCCTGGGGAGGGGTAACTGGCCTCAAGAAAGTTGTTGTTAGTTCAGACCTTCCTGTAGAGTGTTTACTGGGCAATGATCTTGAAACTTCAGTTTGGTCTGAAGTGGAGTATAGGACCCATGCAGAAATGCTGGGGATAGATGCACATGTCCTTGCTGTGACCAGGTCACAGGCCAAAAAGTGCACCACTGAACAAGTGCTGGATCCTGAAACTATGGACCAGACACAACCCAAGAGAAAGAGCAGTAGGGTTAAGGCTGTGCCTTCCCCCCTGCCGCAGGTGGTGGATCAGCCCTCCCAGGAGGATGATTCTGAGAGCCCTGAAGGAACTGTCCTAGAAGAACTTGAACCTGATCAGGTTGAGTTTCTTGGGACAGGGGGACCTTCAAGGGCAGATCTGAGGCAGGCTCAATTAGACTGCCCCTCTCTTGAACCCCTCAGACAGCTGGCTGCTGCTGAGGCTGCAGGGAATGCTCAAGGTACCCATAGAGTGTATTGGGATGAAGGGCTACTGTATTCAGAGGCTATAGACCCCAAACCTGGTGCATCCAGGAGGTTGGTCATACCACTGAAGTTCAGAGGCTTCCTTCTTACCTTGGCCCATGATATTCCCCTTGCAGGACATCTAGGCCAGAACAAGACTTGGGACAGACTTGTCCCTCACTTTCACTGGCCCCATATGTCAGAAGATACTAAGGAGTTTTGTCGCTCCTGTGTCACCTGCCAAGCCAGTGGCAAATCAGGTGGCACCACAAAGGCCCCCCTCATACCACTACCTGTGGTGGGGGTCCCCTTTGAAAGAGTGGGCATAGATATTGTAGGACCAATGGACCCACAAACAGCATCTGGGCACAGATTCATACTGGTGATAGTGGACCATGCCACCAGGTACCCAGAAGCAATTCCCCTGAGAACCACAACAGCTCCTGTTGTGGCAAGGGCCCTGCTTGGAGTATTCTCCAGAGTGGGCTTTCCAAAGGAGGTCATTTCTGACAGAGGTGCCAACTTCATGTCAGGATACTTGACTGCAATGTGGAAGGAGTGTGGTGTTAACTACAAGTTCACCACACCCTATCTCCCACAGTGCAATGGGCTTGTAGAGAGATTCAACAAGACCCTAAAGGGAATGATAAAAGGATTACCAGACAAGCTTAGGCGAAGATGGGACATCCTTTTACCCTGCCTTCTGTTTGCTTACAGAGAGGTCCCACAAAAGGGGGTTGGCTACAGCCCTTTTGAGCTTTTGTTTGGGCATCCTGTAAGAGGACCCCTGTGTTTGGTGAAGGGAGGATGGGAGAGACCTCTCAGACAACCCAAACTAGACATAGTGGATTATGTACTTGGTCTCCGCTCCAGGATGGCAGAGTATATGAAGAAGGCTTCTAAAAACCTTGAGGCAAGCCAAGAACTCCAAAAAGCTTGGCATGACCAAAAGGCTGTACTGACTGTTTACCAGCCAGGACAGAAAGTGTGGGTGTTGGAGCCAGTGGCCCCAGCAGCACTCCAAGACAAATGGTCTGGACCCCACACTATTGTTGAGAAAAAGGGAGAAGTCACCTACTTGGTGGACCTTGGGACTCCCAGAAGCCCCCACAGGGTGCTTCATGTCAACAGATTGAAGGCATATGTTGACAGGGCAGACATGGGGCTACTCATGGCTACAGATGAGGGGCAGGAGGAAGAGAGTGACCCTCTCCCAGACCTGTTGACTCAGAACCCTGATGATGGCTCAGTTGATGGTTTGGTCTTTTCTGACAGCCTCACTGTCCATCAGCAACAGGACTGCAGACAAGTTCTGCAATCCTACAGACATATGTTCTCTCTGACCCCAAGTCAGACAAACTGGTGCACCCATGAGGTGGACACTGGTGACAGTCTGCCTGTGAAGAGTAAAATCTACAGGCAACCTGACCATGTCAGGGACTGCATAAAAGTTGAGGTACAAAAGATGTTGGAGCTGGGAGTCATTGAACCTTCAGAGAGCCCTTGGGCTAGTCCTGTAGTTCTTGTGCCAAAACCTCACACCCAAGATGGTAAGAGAGAGATGAGGTTTTGCGTGGATTACAGAGGTCTCAATGCTGTCACTAGGACAGATGCCCACCCAATACCTAGGGCAGATGAGCTCATTGACAGACTGGCAGCTGCTAAGTTTTTGAGCACATTTGACCTGACAGCAGGCTACTGGCAAATCAGACTAGCTGAGAGTGCAAAGGCCAAAACTGCTTTCTCGACCCCAGGAGGACATTATCAATTTGTGGTAATGCCCTTTGGTTTGAAGAATGCACCTGCCACTTTCCAAAGGTTGGTGAATCAAGTCCTTACTGGGTTGGATGATTATTGTGCAGCTTATCTTGATGATATTGCTGTCTTTAGCTCCACCTGGGAGGATCACCTGGTCCACCTGAGGAATGTTTTAGAGGCCCTGCAAAAGGCAGGCCTCACTATCAAGGCCACTAAGTGCCAGATAGGGCAGAGCAAGGTTGTATACCCGGGCCACCTAGTTGGTGGGGGTCAGGTTCAACCACTGGAGAGCAAGATCCAGACCATAAACGACTGGGCTCCTCCAACTACCCAGACTCAGGTCAGAGCTTTCTTGGGCCTGACTGGGTACTACAGAAAGTTTGTTAAGAACTATGGGTCCATAGTGACACCACTTAATGACTTGACCTCCAAGAAAATGCCAAAGAAAGTTCAGTGGACAGTAAGCTGTCAAAAAGCATTTGATGACCTGAAGCAGGCCATGTGCAGTGCACCTATTCTGAAAAGTCCAGACTACTCCAAAGAGTTCATTGTCCAGACAGATGCTTCTGAGTTAGGTGTGGGAGCTGTTCTTTCACAACTGAATGTAGATGGTCAAGACCAGCCCATTGCTTTTATAAGTAGAAGGCTGACCCCTAGAGAGAAACGTTGGTCAGCTATTGAGAGGGAGGCCTTTGCTGTGGTTTGGGCCCTGAAGAAGCTGAGGCCATACTTGTTTGGCACTCACTTCAAGATTCAGACAGACCATAAGCCCCTCTTGTGGCTAAATCAGATGAAGGGTGAAAATCCCAAACTTCTTAGGTGGTCCATTTCCCTACAGGGGATGGACTTCACAGTGGAACATAGACCTGGGACTGACCATGCCAATGCAGATGGACTCTCCAGATATTTCCACTTAGAACATGAAGACTCAACTGGTCAAGGTTAGTTTAATGTCCCTAAGTTTGGGGGGGGTTGTGTAGGAGAGTAGGGTCTGCTTTCTATGTTCACCCCCACTTTTTGCTTTTGCTTTACTGGTTTTCGACTTAGATGTGGCTGTGGGCCTGCTAATCAGACCCACAGCCCTGCTGTTCTCTCTCTAAATTAATACTATGTACTTTAGGTGCATAACCCATTTGGATAGGATCACCTTATTGGCCCCTGTACAGTGTACCCTAGGTACCCAGGGCATAGGTGTACCCTAGGCCTACCAGGGGCTGCAGCATGTATTATGCCACCCCTGGCCTGGCCTTCCATTCTGACACAACTGGCTGATCACTCAGCTGGGGCACGGTCGTGTAATCACCCCTTGCTTAGGTGTAGTATTCCTATACCTAACTTACATATAGACACATATGCACCTATCAGTCACTCCTATGGCAGGCCTTAACAATCCTGGAGGCAGAGTGCTTGGTAACATGTGAGATGGTGCTCTAGCATGAGCTGAGCCTGTCTGCAGCTTTCGGAACCAAGTCCTTATAGCTGTTCTATGATATAGCCTACCATATACTCTTAAAGTGCCTTATAATCTTAGACGGTTATGATAACTATGGTTTGGCTTTATCGAAACATGTCGTGTAAGGTGTCTAACACTGTGGAATAATACCCCCATGCCATTTCTGGACATGAGGATATTATTCCCCCCTTCTAGAGGGAAAGACATGTTAAAATCATACTTCACTGTTAGCCTCTGACCAAAGCCTCAGCATCACAAAATGGATGCTGCTGCCACGACACAAGTCTGACCTCCTGCAGCTGGGAGTGATCCCAGCCAGGGAGGCCTGGACAATAGGTTTCCTGCTTGGGGAGGTGCTAGCACCTCCCCAGACAGCCTTTAGTGTATTGGGGCAGGGTGGACTGAAAGGAATGAGACATGCCTGGGGCACACAAGGTGTTCCTTGCATAGTCCAGTTCAAACCGGCGCTGGGGCACTCCAGCCCCAGCTCTGGCGCGAAACTGGACAAAGGGAAGTGGGTGTAACCACCCCCTCCCAGGTCCCACCCATAAGGCGTGACCTAGCAGGTATCCCAGCACCCCAGATTAGTATAAGAGTGGGAGTTGGGCCTCAAGACTTTAGATTATCCTGAACCTGCAACTTGAACAGAAACTCTGGACCTTCGACATTCGACGAAAGAAGAAGACTGAAGAATCTCCCTTGTGGCCAAGGAGTGGCTACCCTGTGCAAACAGGCACCATCAAGAGACTACCCTTTGCTTTGCCCACGTTCTATGAGGAACCGACTGCAGAGCCCGACCAGAGCCTTGACTTCCAGACTTCTCCGACCCTGATCCACATCCACAGCAAAGCTGAGATCCGTGGAGGCGACGAGCGACGTGGGACCGGCTACCTGGGAAAAGTGGCTAGTAACTGCAAGCGCAGCTTCTGAGGCACCCTCGAAGTTGTGCACCGGGGATTGAGAAGCCCCAACCCCAAGCACCATCTGCACCGAAGATCAGCCCCCCACACTCCACGAGTCCTGCGTGGGGCCCTTCTGCATTTTCCTGCTTGCCGCGTCTGTCCGGTTGCTTGCCCGCTGGCTAGTGGCCTTTGTGACGACGCACCCTGAAATCTTCTGCGCTGGTTTGGCTCCTCCAGACTGGCTCCCGCTTCTCTGCAAAGAAGAAGCACCCCAGACCTTCCTGGTCTGCACCAGAAGCAAGTCCTCCGTTCTTCGTGGGTCCCGCTTGCCAAGGGTTGGTGAGTCCTAGTCCAACTTCGACGCCGCCGACAGCAAGAGCCTTCATGGGACAGCTCGCCTCCTGGTCCTGGTCATCCTCGACGCTTCCTGGTCCTCCTGGCTGCAGCGACAAGCTTCACCTTCACCTGCAATCTTCACAACATCGCCTGGTTCCTTCCTGGTTCCACGTGGTCACTGGCTAGTGACCTTGACTCTGTCCCTTCTGCTTGCAGGTCTCCTCTCTTCTTGATCCCAGCCTTGGGATCCACCGGACACTCTTCACTGACTGCCTGTCAGCATCTTTCTTCAGGCATCCATAGGAGTCGACGACGAAAACCGACGCATCTTCACCCCTATGCACCCGCAGCCTGTGGGCTAGGTAACTTGGGTACTCCGGTGCTCATCAGGATAGTGACTATCCTAGTGTCTAGTTTTTCAGTCTCGACTTCCTAGCTACTCCGGAAGTGTCCTAAATCTATCGTTTTCTAAACTGTACTATTGCTAGTGACTTTTACGCATTACGCGTGAGTGTTTCCACTCTGCACACGAATCCCGTGGGCCTCCCACTTCCTAACTAACGCTAGTGTAGTGTAGCCCCAGCGATTCCCTAGGCCTAGGCCTATTCTATTTCCGTGACAGTGGTCCTTATACCACTTACTTAGTATATGGTTTGCGTGGCCCCTAGGGCCTAACTGTATTACTTACCTGTGTGACTTAATGTATGCTTAAATAAGACTGTGTTGTACTTACCTCTAATCTCATAAAGAGTGCTGAGGGTTTGACTAGAATAAATACACTTTATTTTATATACATATCTGTTGTGGTGTCCTTTCATTTGATATTCAAGGGATTATATATGGTATCACAGCTGGCTTCACATGCCATTCAGAGTTTAGCCTAAGACTGCTCTTGTCCATGGTACCACTAGGATAGCTGGTCTATAAGGTTGACTTTACAACCAATCACCATAAGGGTATTTGGACTGATATAAGGTGTACACTAGAACTAGTGACATCATACATCAGGCCAACTTCTCACAGTGCTGGTAATACAAATTGTTTGTCTAGTATAGAAAATCGTTTTCTTAGATCTCTGTTAGACTTACCTCCCCGTACCCCTCTGACTCCTCTCTATTTGGATTTTGCCCATAGAAAGCTGGCCCATAATTTAGACCATAAATTACCCATGTTTTGGTATCGGTTGTGGTATGTTGAGGAGCTTACCTCCTACCGTGAGGCTCTGTCTGGTCTTTTGAATCTCTCCCAGGTAACCTCGATTCCATGGTTTAGCTCATTGAGAGATTTATTGGGTAGGCTTGGGATGGAGGTGTTCTGGTCTAACAGGGAAAGTCTGGCTCTTATTCCGAGGGACAGGGTTAAAGTGATGTTCTGGGAAACAATTGCTTAGAAGAAGTTGGTAAAACCAGAGGGTAGTTTGACCCAGGAGTTCCTTAATTTTACATTTGTTTCCCGTTATGAGGACACTATTGCTAAAATTGTTCCCCATCTGGCACGCAAACTTTTTTTTACAGTTTTGTTACAAGACTCTACCTACTAAATTGTGTTGTATTAAGTGGCGTTGTAATGCTTTTCATGATGAGCTCTGTCCCTCGTGCAAAGTCAGCCCAGAGTCCATTGAGCATCTACTATTCTTTTGTCCAAACTACATATCTTTGAGGGAAAAGTGGATAATTCCGTTATTCAGATTGGTTGGGCCCGGCCATTACCTGGAGGTGTTGAGAATCTTGTACACAGATACACACAGGGTAATAGTTTTTGGACTGGCGAAATTTTGGAATGCACTTTGGATTAAGCGTTCTAAATGTATTTAATGAAGTACTGTATTTTTTACTTGTTTTTACTTTTTCAAACTGTTTTATGGCACCTATGTCTTTTTTTTTTTTTAAAAAGTATAAGAAAATGTTTCATATATTATGTTTTTTACTCCTCTTCTGCTGTGTACTTTTTAAGATCTCTGTGATCGAAATAAAATTATATATGATGACTTATAAATAAAATAATAGCAAGGAAAGGGACATACATAATAACTTGGAACAGAATAAGAATAGCGTCTGAAAATCACTTATGCCAAGCTTTGTGGCAGTAGATGAAATGGAACGACACAGTCCCAGCCTGTGTTTATTTAAATGCAGCGATAAAAGAATTGGGTATTCAATCAATTTGGGCAAATTGCCTTCCGCCAACAGCTTTTAAAAATCTAATTAATAAGACAGTAAAGAAAGTATCATTTTTACAATGATAAAGAGAAATTTGCCAGTAGAGCCTATGCCTGGTTGGTGATCAATGAATACAAAATTCTCAAAACCCAACCATATCTAGAAGCTGGCTGGTCAGGAAAACTGAAAAATGATTTTATGCACTTTCTTTCGGCAGAATTCCAGGTGAGGAGAACTAATGGAATAAGACATCTATGAAAACACCCTGTAGATTGTGTAATAAAGGGGTGGAGAACATTGTTTACATCACATGTGCATGCCTGGGATTGATAAAGGAAAGAAAAATGCTGAAAACCTTTTTTAATGAGCAGGGAATCTGCACCTGTAGGCAGGCTGTCATTTCATGTGTAAGATCTACATATCCAATGATCAACTGTCGATATACGAAATGACGAAATAGTGCCTGTAAAAACTATTAGATAGAGCCGAGAATCGGTCCACATATGAGATTATATAAAGTCTGGGAAGTTAATTCTGGCATATTTGATTCGTTACAATCTTTTGTCTTGTTTTGGACATAATACCACTAAAATCACTGCACTTTAAATATAGCACAGCACATATGCATTTTAGGGATACAAAATAGCTCCTGGTATCCAGAATCAGTTATAAAAAGAAATCTAACATTATATAAAGCTGCTTACATTTTACAAATAGTATATGTTTTTATAAAAGTTTTCCTCTTTTTTCTATCATGTGAAAGATAATATTTGATGAAATGTGTTTGGTGTTTATCTTTCAAGAATCATTTTTATGATGAATGTAAGGTGTATGCTATGGTTTTAAATAACTGTGCATGAAGTCAATAAACTTGAAACTTGAGGATGGTTTTGAAGTGGGAGACTATTCAGCCTCTGGAAAATATGGTACGGTCAGGGAGTGGTGTCTGTTGGATGGCTCTAGCTGAATGAAAGCAGAATATCATTGAAGATTTGCAGAGAGAAGGAATGAGTTGTGTATCTATTGTGGATCCATCAATGCAAGAAATGTGTGCATTGTTTGTGGTGAGCAGAATAGATGAGATAAGTGTGGAGGGAGAAACAAAGCAGAGTGACTTGATTAGTGAAGGCTGTGTTAGGCATTTATGAGGGACTTGAGCTAAGGATGGCTATCCAGGGCTTTCAGTCCTGCTTCAGAGAAGCAACTTCACAGCACAATAAAGAGGTCCTATTAAAGAATAAGGGGAGCAGTGTGCATTCTGGGTTTCAATATTCTGCATCAATTCTGTGTAGTTCTCTGAATGAAAGAATGGTTTGGATATGTGTGTTGTCTAGCGAAGTTTCTGCTTTCTGTTTTTTGGCTTGGTATAGTCTATAGTGATGTTGGAATTGATATTTGTGGTTCTGTTTCTTACAAACAATTTTGAAGGATCTGTTTCCAGCTTTTGTTCCTTCAAACCTTTAGAGAACCAGACTATCTTGTTTTGGTTTTCTGGGGTGATGGAAATATCAATCAATTGAAAGCAGAGGTTAGCCACTGGTTAATCTGTTGTGCATACATCACATTGTTTTTAAAGAACATTAAGGTGTTTATATCTTTACTTATTTTTCTATCATTATATAAACAAAGCACTGCTGTGCGACTGCTCAAGAACTACAGCAGTAACAAAAACATAGAGTGACTTCCTGTGCTCTTAATTTCTCGCCTTCATATTGTGCCTCAAAGAGAGTCAGACATTTTAAGAATACCCACATCATTTCGGCTGATCCCTCCCTGTCATGAGTTTTCATCTTTATTCATCTTCATCTTCTTGCCTTAATATCCTCAAGATAACCAGCATTGCACTATTTTATTTTTTTAGGTGTGCCTAATCTACCTGCCATGTGAACAGTTTACTTCATTTATTCCTATGTATGTTCTCTCTTGATGTGTATTGTTGATTGTAAGATTCAGCTAATTTCATGGTCTGATGTTTACAGGCATAACAATACGAAGACAACATGCAGTTCTACTAAGGGCCTCATTATGAGTGGCTCGAGTTTACTCACGCGATGGAATTATGAGTTTGGCTTTAATTAACACATCAGACCATTACTGGATGTGTTAAATAACCCAACATTCGTCAAATTTCAGTAGGTCACATTTGCCAAAATGTAACAGAGTAAAACCTGCAGTAATTACCATATCATGTACATTTTGTTGTGATAAACACCAAAATCCGCATGTAATGCCCCATAAACTCATAATAGGTGTCATTTATCGCATCCGATAAATAACGTACCCTCAGGGGCGATAAATAGCACTTCAGTTCACAATCAGGTCCTTAATGGTTTTCTCTCAAGATAATATGCACTGGATGTCTTCAGTTTCTTGCTACTGATGGGATTACCACGTGTGTTTGTCCTCCAAGCTAAGCTGCTTGTCTTTATCAGCTAAAGCTTGATTATTTAGTCTCATATCCAACACATCAACTAGGCCGCACAGTCCAATGTAATCTTCTATCAAGATTAAAGTGATCATTTAGGGTGTGGGTAAGAAAGAAACAGAAGACACAGTTCTTCCACCCCATTTAGAGGTGGGGGTACTGCTGATTGGTGAAGGAGCCTCTGTCACCTCCGCTGGCAGTCAATCTGTAGCAATGGTAAATTTGCCACAGAGCCACTGGCTTTCAGTACTCACAGGTTCTCTGCGTCTCAGTCAGGCCTCACAGATTTTCTGTCCCTGGGTTTGTCATGCGATGTAAAGTAGACCCAGAAAGGGAAAACCAGCAATGGTTCCCACAATCAGGAAGTAATATTTCTGCACATCAGGCCATGGCTGTTTTTGTCTCTCAGAAAATAAAAACCCCATATTGAGGGTTTGTTTCTCGGAATCCACAAAAAATGCTGAGTGGGCTGCTGCAATCTGTCCACTCTCTGCTGTTTCTTAGGATTGATGTTGAAACCTCAGTTTTTGTGGACATCACTAAAGCCTTTCTTAACCCTTCAAGGACAATGTTGTATTATGTCACAAGGCAAGTTATAGGGACTTGCACATTTGTTCTTGGTCGTCCATACTTTGAAAATTTCCTTGGCATCTATTTTTAGCAATGTTCCAATTGAAATGTCCAGGCACCATAACCCTTCCATTGCACAGCCATCATAACTTGGCAGGGGGACCTTTAAAATCTTGGGGCGTGTGAGTAATGAAGCCTTTCTAAGACTAGAGGAACCCGAATTTTGTCACCAGAAAATCATGCAACAGTATTTTACCAAAGCTGTTGTTGCTTTTCGGAAATCACTTTGTCTAGCATTTCAAAATAGCTCACAGAATACAGTGTGCAGTGGGAAGCCGAAAACCCTTTCAGTACTGCTGTTGCTCTGTAAAGCTTCTTGGCCCCATGGCTCTTCATCCAGTCATCTCCCATCTCTGCATGGGCTATCAAGGAAGGGTTGGACTGGCCCGGGCACTATGGTGTCTCTCCCCTCAAGCTATAAATATAATACTGTCCCATGCTAAGTGATAGTCATGTACCCTGAGGGTACCTTTGTGGTTCTAGAACATCACAGTTAGAATATGTGAGTTTGATTGCTGGAGTCAATTAAAGCTGCATCTGAAGCTGTCTGGGGTGTTGGTAATATAGCGCTACATCAACTCATCCAAAGTGCCTCCATGAAACTCTTTTGTACCATTTTACAGTCACCAAAATAAAAGTGCCCAGCATTAATGAGTCAGATAGCTAAAAAAAAAGCGGCCCATGTCTCAAATTGTGGAAGTTTTGAACATTTAAAGACCTGCTCTATAAGTATTTTGCAACGCATAGAAGAAAGCATGGATTTGAACTTACAGTAGGCAATGTTTGTGGTAATATCAAGTAAATCAACAGTAAACACTGGCCCCACAGCCGATAAAACAGGCCAACAAACAGTAAAAAAAAACAGTCTACAAACTGACCTGTGAAACGAGACCTTCAGCCAATGCATAATTGCCCTGTAGGTCAGTCCAACTCTGCATCAGGGTGGAAAGGGTGTCTCGAGTCACCTTGAGGCATGCCATCAGGTTTCTCCTCTTATCTACATGGTCCTGCTCTGCTCTTTTGGTAGAAATGCTTGAATTTTTGTTTATCGTTGGTATTTATAAATTCATGTTTTATTTTCGTTACTATAAAGCAACAAAGAAATCCTTTGGTCTAGATTAAATAAGGCAAACAATCAGATTGCAGCTTACAGATTACCTGGGGTACTGACGGAGAGAGCGGGCCCCCTTCCCTGAGCTGTCACCAGGTAGAGGTGAGGTATTTTATCAATGCACCACGGGTACGATCCCTATGTTGTGAACTGAAAACAACTGTACCAGTGGTTTTGCATTTCAGTATCTGCATTATTCATTTGTCACTCTTCACTTGTTTTTGTGCAACAGCATCCATATATGTCCTGACGAAAGCCTCGACACCATAGTTTTCTCGATGGCTGAAACATGTAGACTTCTCTTGTTCGTCTGACACATGCAGTTTAACCCATACTGGAGGTGCGCTGTTTTTGTGGCGTTTCTGGTTCTCCCGGATATCACAATTTTCTGGGCGAGATACTTCGGAGAGTTTGTGTACAAGGCTTTGTGAGTGATGCAGGCCATTTTGAGCTGGCTTCTGCCTTCAAGAGGAAGCCAGTTCAAGGCCTTCAGATGTGGTGAAAGGTGGTCAAATTTTTTTGAGCCAGATAAGAGTCTGGCTGCTTCGTTGAGGCAAGCTTTCAGGGGGGCTGTTGAAGTCTTTGGTAGGCCAGATAGGGTAGAGCAGCCGTATTCAATTCTGGAAATAACTAGCGCCTGAACTGCGGTTTTTAGGTCGGCGGTTTCCAGGAAAGGTTTTAGTTTTTTCAAGTAGCTCAGATGGAATCTGGCAGTTTTGGCCATCGAGTTGAAGTGTTCGTGCATATTCAGATTACTGTCCAAAGTTTTCCCAAGGGATTTGGCTGAATCCACTATGGTTGGCATGCAGTTGAGTGCTGTGATCGAGTTAATCCATTCACGGATGTCAGGGAATTTTTTTTGGGGGGAGATGAGAAGGAACTCTGTTTTTTGGGCATTCACTTTGAGCTGGTTGTTGGCGAGCCATTGAACAGTCAATTTCAGGGCATCATTCAGATAGGTAATCTCCTCAAGAGAGGAGATTTTGATGTATATCTGAGTATCGTCGGCGTACATGTGGACAGAGATGTTGGTCGTGCGAAGAATTTCAGCTAATGGTTCAAGGTAGAGATTAAAGAGGGTAGGGGACAGAATAGAGCCTGAGGGACACCAATAGAGATCGGGGAAGGAGCAGATAGGTTGTTGTTGACTAAGAATCTCTTGTTGCAGTTCTGGAGGAAGGAACCAAACCATTTGATGACGGTACCTCCAAGGCCCATTCTGTGTTCGAGGCATTCAAGAAGTTTATCATGGTTGACTGAGTCGAATTCTGAGGAGAGATCCAGAAGGATCAAGAGACAGGTTTCGCCTTGGTCAAGGGCTAGGAGAGCATCGTCTACGATATGAAGAATAGTAGTTTCAGTGCTGTGCCCAGGCCTGAACCCAGATTGGAAATCGTCAAGTAAATAGAAATTAGCAATGTGTTGGCTTAGTTGTAGCTGCACACATTTCTCCAGCACTTTCGCAAGAAGGGGAATATTCGAATTAGGTCTGAAGCTGTCTGGAATTTCAGGATTCAGAGTGTTTTTTTTTAGGATGGGGATGACTTGCCCGGATTTCAGGGAGTCAGGTATGAATCCTTGAAGAAGGGAGGCGTTGATAATTGTAGTCCAGATGGGAACGATGAGTGGGGAGGTCGCTGCGAAGCAGTTGACAGGGAGAGGGTCGTTGAAGTGGGTGTTCGGTTTTAAGGAGGCTAGAAATTTTGTGATGGACTAGTCATCATAAAGTTTGAAGTTGGACCAGTGAGCCTTGTTTTTAGGTGTTGCTTGGAAGGGACGAGAGGAGAGATGAGTCCCAGAAGGAGGAAGAGGGAAGTTTGAGGTGGCATTAAGTTTGTTGCCTAGCGAGTTGATTTTGGTGGTGAAGAAGGAGGAAAACTCATCACAGGTTATTAGGGATTTCTTTTTTTTTTTATGACTTCGCTAGTTTGTTTGGTTGATGTTTGACTATTTCAAAGAGTTTGCGTGGTCTGTTTATGGCATTTTCCAGTTCTGATTTAAAGAACTATTTTTTGGACAAGAGAATATTCTTGTTGTAAGTATTTCTGGCCTGGCGGAGTAGATTAAGATGGGATGCTGATGGGTGCTGCCTCCAGTTTCTTTCTTTGAGTCGGAGAGCTCTCCTTTTGTTATTGAGGGGTCCGCTGAACCAGGAGCTTTTGTCTTTGATTTGGGACTGTTTGAGTTTTAGCGGGGCCAGATCATCCAGAATGTTAGTCATAGTCGAATTGTAATGCTCAGTGAGATCATTGACCTTAGAAAGATTAAGGGGGGGTGTAGGTTGCTCTCGCAGCGAGCAGTCAGCATCTCAAGGTCTAGGCTTTTAGTGTCTCTGAGCCAGCATTATGGTTTCATCGGTTGTCCAAGACATTTCAGGCAGTGGTCAGATATTGTGAAGGTGATGGCATGGTGATCTCACCAGTCGCATAGCACTATTGAATTCAGTCTGATCGCTGATGCCTTAGAGATTATCCAATCCAAAGTGGCACCTTTTGTGTGGGTAGGCAGGGTGCATGCCTGGGTGAGTGATTGGTCAGCAAGGAAGACTTTGATGGCGTTGACTTGGGGGTCATTGGGGTTGTTCCAATGCAGATTGAAGTCACCGAGGAAGATGTCATTGGAGTTGGGGTAGATCTTAGGTGATGATTTCCATGAGGAAAACCGTGAAAGTGACATTCTTGCCGGGGGTGCTAGAAGACGTGCAATCTGCATAACTGAGTAGTGTTGTAACTAATGGAGAAAGCAGGATATTCACATGGAGTTCTGTGACAAGGCGGTCTGAGCGGTAGATGCATGCAATGCTTCCACCTTTTTTTATTTGTCTATCAAGTTTAATGATGTTATAGTTAGGTGGGACCAGTAAGTCAAGGTGAGGAGATGAGGAATCATTGAGCCATGACTCGGTGAGGATGGCTACATCCGTTTTATGGCTTAGGATGAGGGCGGCGATGTCCGAGGCGTGTCTCGCAGCTGAGCGGCAGTTAGGAAGGAAGCCAGAGAGTGGAGCATCGGTGCGAGTGTTGTAAGAAGGGGAGGTTAAAGGTACTTGTGTTAGGTTGTTGCAGTTTACACCTCTATTACGGAGGGATGATGATCTATTGGTATTGATTGTGATAGTGGGAGTTGGGCAATCGACTTCCTTGTCAGGAGGACAAGGGGCGTCAGGGGAGGTTGTGTAGGGTGAGAGGAGGGCTAGAGATTCCTCCTCCGAGAGGTAGTTTGGCAGTTTGCGAGGGCGAAGGTGTCTGCTGGTCAGCAGCATAGGCTGGAGGGTGGGTATGGTGAGCAAGGGAAGGACTGAGTTAAGGGAGGGCTTGAGGTGGTGATAGAATGTTCAGTGAGGAGAAGGATGCTCTTCAAATCACATAGGGATTTCTGGATTCTCTGAACTATGGTGGATGCTCTGGTGTTCAGGGTTTCAAAGTCTGAAAAGGTGTAGGATGTGCTTGCGGGCAAGGGACCAGGGGGACAGGACAGGGTCTGATGGCATGAAAGGGCGGCAAGGTGGGGGAGCTCGACCCCCCTATGGGTAGGTTACTGGGAGGCGGGGAGTGAGGAGGGCTAGGCAAGCTCCGAGAGGAGGAGGATCCGGGACTGTTGCGGGGACAGTTTTGTGAGCTGGTGATGAGGTGGTTGTTAGATGCTAGGCGAGAGGGCAAGGTGCGGGGATTGGAGGCGGGGGTGGCGACAAGGACTTATTGGTGGATGCTTGAGGTTGGGGGAGTGGAGGGGAGTTCTCTGAGCGCAATAGGAGAGATATTATCTCTGGGTTTGGACAGATTGGTGAACATGTTGGGAGGGTTCATCATAACCAGTTCCTCACATTTGTTGGATTTAAAACATCCTTTACAGAGTCGACATATGAAAAACATTCCTGAGCTCCTCCCTCTCAGAGAGGGGGTTGTAGCCCTTGGTGGGACTAGGGTTTCCCCGCCAAGAGGAGAATACCAGATGATGAAGCATGCCAACTTCGGTGGGTGAGGGATTATGACCTGAAAGGAATTATCCCACAGTTATTTCTGTGTGATTTTTTCTAGTATCTCTGACTGTTTGCCTTATTTAATCTAGATCAAATTATTTCTTTGTTGTTTTATAGTAATGTATCGGGGATACAATCCTTTGTAGGTCTATAAACTTTCCCTTGGACCCTCCTAGATCTCTTTTTGTGATTTATTTTAGTTACTGACAACAATCTGTTTAATATTGCTAGAGAAAGTATAACATGAAATTTTCAATATTTGACTGAACAGCTCAGAGGTGCATGTTTGGTTCTTTGAAATGTGTGTTTAGGGCTTCACTCCAAGCAGGTTCTCAATTTTTGTGTATTCCCTTTAAAATTATTATTCCTTTTTAAAGCAGATTTTTCTTCGTTTCAAAGCCTTGCCATCTTTTAAGATGTTAAATTCATTACAGGGGAATGTTTATACATCATGTTTAATAAAAAAATGATTTACAGATATTGTTTCTCTTTTCTTTTCTATGATTTTCTCTGCCAGATGGGATTGTTCGAAGAACGCACATACATTCATGGACTAAACATTTTTTCGGGTCTTTGGTTTTTGCGTACCCCTTTAAATATTTCAGGGTAATGTTTAAACTATGCAACTACATATAGCAAAAAAGCAAATTGGAATAAAATACAGAGGGACATATTCTCAAGGACTTATCGCCGATTTATCGGCACTTTAGCACCGCAAAAGTGGTGATAGATTTATTGCCTTATTCTCAAGCTGTTGCAAACTGCCGATATCGCCAGTTTTCCAGCGATAGCTGCCGCAATAAACATCACCACGGATGAGAGCGGCAACTAATGCTAATGATATACAGAGTAGGCGTTCCAGTGCAAAAACACACGAAAACACCACTTCACGATATTCTCAACGACTAGCCAGATCTGCGATGCGATCCAAAAACAGGTGATAAGGCACGTTACCAGCAGGGATTTAATACCTGCATTTTACTGATGTTAAGCAGGACGACAACCTGCAATATGAAAGGGAGCCCAGCCCAGAGCCTCATCTGAAGACTAACACATGTCATGGAGCTACTGATCATGCAGCTCGGACACCCAAGAGGGCCACAACACCCAGCGCCACCACCCCCAGGCCACCCCCGGACCCCCCCTGACTACCACCGAGGCAGCACAGAACAAGAGAGCTGACCTTCCGAAAACGGCAAGGCCCCCAGCCACACAATTGCAGAATGTGGGGAGAGGTGGGAACCAAGTATGTGTGAAGGAGGCAAGTCACCCATGAATAAGAATGTACACAATGCCAAGTGTGGCGGTGATGTGCTGGACAGACTTCGGTATGTAGAGCATAGACATGGCCATGTGGACATATACTGCTGGTGTTTGTAGTATTGTGGACATTGGACGCAACCATGTTGCCTCAGGCAGTGGGGAAGACCTCGGTCATGTAGCTTTGCCGTCCCTCCTTGTAAGCGTAAGCGGAGTGGGCTGGTCCAGCGTAGGAGTGTGAATAAATAGGCCGGGGATCTGGGTGTGGTTCACTTCCGGGATGGCCAACGCGTCTTCCAGGGTGGCGCCCCTCACCCTGCCACGAGTTCGCCGCGATGATCGCCAGCCTCCTCAGCCAATCGCTGGCTACCGCGACACAGGCCCCCAGCGCACCCAGCAGCACAGAACCGCAGAGTCATGTTTGTGCTGACTACTGCCTTCGGCCTACACTGCGGTCAGCAGGTCCCCCAATTCAAATCGAGTCTTAATTTATTGATGGCGCAGTCCAGTAGGCAACAGACATTGCATCCAGTGCAGCCCGCCCGGACGACGCATCATCGCCGGCTGCGCACCCGCTGAGCACTTTAGGAGCCACTAACTCTGTTCAGCTCAAGTCAACGCCACATGGCTGTGGGCCCTTGCTGACCACGCCTCCGGCCTACACTGCGGTCAGCAGGGCTCACACATATCAAATCCAATCCTGACCTGCAAGGACACGCCATCATCGCTGGCTGCGCACCCACTGAGCTCATCAGGTGCCACTAACTCTGTGCAGCTCAAGTCAACGCCACGTGGCTGTGGCCCTTGCTGCCTGCTGCCTCCGGCCTACACTCCGGTCAGCAGGGCTCACACATATCAAATCCAATCCTGACCTGCAAGGATACGCCATCATCGCTGGCTGCGCACACGCTGAGCTCATCAGGTGCCACTAACTCTGTGCAGCTTAAGTCAACGCCACGTTGCTGTGGGCCCTCGCTGACCGCTGCCTCCGGCCTACACTGCTGTCAGCAGGGCTCACACATATCAAATCCAATCCTGACCTGCAAGGAAACGCCATCATCACTGGCTGCACACCCGCCACCACCGCCAGGACCACCTCCAACCAACAACTGCCAGAGTCGAAGGAGTCTTACAGCCAGCCTATCAAAGTTGCTCACACCTGTCTTGGATGCCATCATCAGCTTGATACCCTGCTCAGCTCTTCAGGTGCCACTAACTCAGTGCACCACAACTCATGGAGCCTTTATGATTGAGTTTCGTGCTGTGGACAGCGGACGCAGAAATGTCATCTTAGGCAGTGGGGAAGACCTGGGACGATGATGATGAAGATGAGGCAGGTGTACCACACCCCACTGCAGCTGCAGCAGGAAAATCCCGAAGGGACACAATCATTAACAATTTCTTTACATGAGCATGCACATCTCTGGTGCACCTACCTCAGTGCAGCTCAAGTCATGGACCCTTTATAATTTAATCTTTTGTGTATGATTTCAGATCTGGTGCCCCTACCTCAGTGCAGCTCAAGTCATGGACCCTTTATAATTTAATCTTTTGTGTGTGATTTCAGATCTGGTGCACCTACCTCAGTGCACCACAAGTCTTGGACCCTTTATGATTGAATCTTTTGTGTGTGATTTCAGATCTGGTGCCCCTACCTCAGTGCACCACAAGTCATGGACCCTTTATGAGTGAATCTTTTGTGTGTGATTTCAGATCTGGTGCCCCTACCTCAGTGCACCACAAGTCATGGACCTTTCATGATTAAATCTGTGTGTGTGATCCGATGATCACTGTTCTAGTTGTTGCTAGCACCAACCACTCCCTGAGGCCTGGCTTACACTCACCCCACACCCATCCAGCATAGGCGTCACTGGACATGTGACCCTGGTAATAAAAAGGGGCCTGGCCCACGTGCCCGTAGTCAGTTCCAATATCTATCTAAGTGTGTCCGTGTAGTCATTATGTATGCATGATAGCCCCGGGCCCTACCACATTACATTGTGCTGTGGACAGCGGACACAACCATGTCACCTCAGGCAGTGTCTAAGACCTTGGACATGTAGCTTTGTCGTCCCCCTCTGTAAGCATAAGTGGAGTGGGCTGGGCCGGCGATCACCAGTCCAGCGTAGGGGTGTGAAGTATTTGCCTGGGGCTCTGGGCATGGTTCAGTTCTGGCCTGGACAAGGAAGTAACTAATGCGTGTGTCTCTGTTGTAGCGTCGTGCCACCCGGCCCGCAGTCAACAATGATGTAATGTAGCATGCACCCGGAGGGCGGGCTCGCACAAATGGAGAAATGAAGGAGTGCAAGACCGCTTGGAGTCTTGGCTCATACATGGCAAGTGTTATGTGTATCTGTTTTGCCGCAGCATGAGCCAAATGCCTAGGCCCTACTTGCAGCATGAGTTCAGCCAGGCATGAACTCTACATCTGTGTCCGCCCTATCCTTACCATAGGACTACACTCATATGGCTGCCCACCTTCAACGGCCAACATCCCTGTGTCGTTGTCAAGCTTGTGGACATGCGCAGACAGGCATGACAATGGTGTGCCGTAGGAGTGCAAGTGATGCAACCGCGCAGCGCACACTAGTAAATAGGCTCAGGGAATGGAGGAGCAGCTGTGAGGCAACGTAACACACAGTGATGCCACACATTTGCCACCTGCAAGACATTTCAAACATGAATCCCAAAGTCACACACATCCCACCCCACCCCCAACAAGCTACATCACATTTCCTGAATGCAAGCAGATGAAAAATTAACATTAGGTATGAAAGCTCCTTTGTCTGAACTATCAGGCGGAAGCACATCTGCACCTCCGACCTCAGAATTGCATGTGCCCGACACCCCCTGACAGATACTATAGCAGCTGATGACGACTCCCACACTACGCACAGCCTGACGAAAGTGCAGCATATACACATCCCACACACAGAAGTCTTTGCTCGAAGTTATCTTGCATGGAATGGCCTTCACACTTACTCTCACACCATCCCAGGCGCACAACCATTGCACACTAAAACAACTCATTGATCCAAGCTGTGGCATTTCATCCACAGAACTGGTGCAGGTCAGAACAGTCCTGCTTCAACCAGAACCACTAACGCAATGGCAGAACATCCCGGACACATGCACAACCCCTGTCACATGGAACTGTACCGTGCACGTATGCTGCATTTACTGGGGGCACTGCCGGATCAGTTACCGGCTAAGCTTTCGCCTTGCCATCATCACCTGCGTTTAGCCTCTGTTGCATTGTCGATCGTGCATATTCGAGTGGTTCATGGATGTTTGCCTATCCAACAGGACGGTAGCTGAACTGGATTTTGACATGTGTGTGCACCCCCTGTTGGCCCACGACCAGGAGTGTCAACGTGATACCCGTTTATGGGATGCCTTGATACTTGGCATACAGGCTGGCAGCTGGACCTGGGAGATTACACAAATCCTCGTGTGCAGTGACCACATTGAACCGCTCCCCTATTGGGCTGTAGTGCTAATTGGTAAAAGGAGGTGGACGCAGCACATCTATCCGGACCAGCTAATGGATCAACTCGCCGTCCTGTTTGATGAAGTTGACAACGACCTCATGTTGGAAAGGATTGCCTACGAAGCTGCAATCGCTTTCAAGGACGAGTAACTATGTACCTGCAGCCACAACTGATTGGAACCCATTGCACATGTCCCAAAACCTTGTTGCATCTTGGAGATCAGGTCACATACCCCACGACAACAGTGGACATGACTGCATTCGCCTGGGCTCCGAATACATGAGCGGACACAAAAGCGGGTTAACACACCTGAAAAAAGGTGAGGCACTCCCCCGGAGTGGACAGCGGCGATTGGCAACGTTCCTCATTCTGACATACTGCTGCATTAGTCTGCATGTTATGGCACTTATCTCGCCCGTACTGACACGCATATGCTAATAAAGTCTACGCACCTTCACTTGTATTCAACTGTGATGAGTGTTGATTTGAATGACAATGTGTGTCTCACTGCCTATCTGGACCACGGCCATACATGCGCATTGATAGCATTACCCAGGGAGTACCTTTTTGTTGAATCACTGTCCCTTCATTCATCCATACTTATATACTTGATTGGTCATAGCCATGACACATCTGTGTGAGTTAGAACGTTTTCTTCAGTTAAGTGTTGAAGCTGGACCAGTACAGGGCTATACAAACCCCACTTTACATGGTTGCCCTGTGGAGGGCCAGCCAGCGTCCTTTAGGGATTGACAAGTTCATCGGAAGTGGAAGACTTTAGTCCGCAGTGTGATTGCTGTGTCATTGGTAACCAAACAAAATATGGCAGTCCATGTTGAGGTCCAAGGTGAGTGTCGCTGAGTATATCAGGGGACAGTGGAAGGAGTTATTCCAGGGTATGATGCAGAGGGCAGAACCAAGCTGAAACCGGCCATATGGCGGAGATGAATGCTACCACTTCATTCTTACCACAAAGCCAGATTCATCTTCGTCCTCTGATGTCTCAGGTGCCTCACATGTGGGTGGTGGTGTTTTGTCTGCATCACTGTGTGGCAGTGACACATCAGGGACCGGAGGTGGAATGTCTGCCGCACTGTGTGGCACTGACACTTCAGGGGGCGGAGATGTGGATGGATTGGTAGCAGCAGCATTTATCCGCACCAGGCCTTGTGGTGGCAATGCCATGAAGAGGATCTGCAGGGCATGGAAGATCACAGCTACATCTCACTGGTGTGCAGCCGTGACAAACATTCTTTCCGCCTGCATCCACTCCAAGCTCTCCATCATTCTCCTTATGTGTCTCAACTCCCCGCTGACATCGCAGGAGCCACTCTGACTAGACAGTTGTTCTTGGCTCAGAGTCATGACTCCAGTGATGTCAGCCATGGATTGTTGGAGAGCTTGGAGCGGACAGTGGGTGTCAGTTAGGGACTGTAAATGGTTCCTGATGGGATTTAGACACCCACGTATGGCATCTAGTTTGGCTGCCATGAGGTCGAGCCCCACCCGCAGCTGATCAGCCATCTTCTCCTGGCACCCTAACACACAGCGTTGGAATGCCATTTGTTGGTCACGGGGGTCCTTGGAGACAGCCGTGGTGGTGGGTGCTTCCTGCTGTGTGGTCTGTGCAGGGGGTGGGGTCTCCTCGATGCAGCTGGGCTGCCCTGCTCCTGGAGGTGGGGTGCTGGAACTGTTCATGAGCTGTTGGAGGGTGTCGGTGTCGATGTTGGGTAGGTCCTCTTCATCATCAGTGCTGTGTTGTTGGGTCTGCTCTGCAGGAGGTGTTGATTCTCCCTCTGCAATGTGAAGGGGAGATGCAGATTGACCTTGTGTTCAAATGTATGTTCACGCATTGTACAAGTTTACTAACAGACTGCGTGACAATGTACATTGTGACTGTTTGTGAGGAGATGCCTATTTGATGCGGGACAGTTGACATTTCTACACCATCACGGATGTGAGGTTGTACTTGTACATTGTCATCTCACAGTTTCCTGCTATGCCAAATGTGAATGGCCATTTTTTACACACAAGTGGCAGCAGTTGTGTCCTCTGTTCTGTTGTGAAAGTGCTGCAGTTTGTACCACATTGTTGTCAATGTTGAGGTGCTCTGATTCTTATGTGTGTGTGCTGCATTGTGGGTGAGTTGCCCCTTCAGCTCTGATTTGGCTCGCGCTTATTCCTTTCAGCCGGTGTGCCTTTCACTTCTATGCTTATACAGTGCTGAGATGTTGCAGATTAGGGAAATTTGGCTCTTGGTCGGAGTTGTGACTCTTGGGCATGGTTTGTCCGCAGATGTGCTATACTTAATTGTGCATGTGTGCCATTGTGCCCATCTCCCCGTCCCCCCAGTCCCTGGTTGTTACTCACCCTGTTGCTGTTGGCTCAGGTCATGTTGTGTAGTGTCTGGTACCGCCAACTCCTGCCACCGTCTCCCCAGTGATGGTCCCAGGCTGGTCCTCCATGGGGCTTGTGGGTTCTGGTTGTCCTCTGTACTTGCTCCGGCTATCTCCATGGTGCTTCGCAGTTGTTTGTGTTTTGTTTGTGTTTTTTATTGCCGCTTTTATAGTGATTTTTCCTGCCTGACTTGTGGGACTTGCAGGCCAGGTGCTGCTTATCGCTGAATTTTTTATTGCAGTTGGGCCCATCACAACTTTTTTCATGTTCGGATTTAAATTTTTATCGCCATCCCGGTGATTTTATCACGGACATTTGATGCGTTAGCGGGAAACTATTGCATGTTACCACTGTGTTGTGAATACGACGTTAACATGGAGTTATTTTCCCGCGATATGAAAAATTGAGTTAACCTATTTTGGCAATGATTATCTCACGTTCTTGAAAAATATCCCCCAGAGGGTACAAATGCTGACAACTTCAAAGTCATTAGTTAGCTTAAACATGTAATGTTTATACAGGAATGTACAATTTTCACTATCACTAATGAAAATATTATAAAAAGCAGTACGATATTCCCAAGCCATTCTTTTCTCCTTTAAACAAGCAAGATCATTTGGTGTTGCAAATTGTTGTTTTGCCATCTTGCCTATTTGGAGCTGCAAGGAATACAAATATAGCGATTACGACACAATGCTAAATACATTCTTGTATGACGTTTTCAATGCTCCTTGCACAAAAGACATGTTTCCAAATGATGAAATAAGTGGCTCCATGTGAATTACAAAACATTGAAAATTTGCAAATTATTAACGATTTCATTAGATTATATGTTCTAAACTTTATATGCTGTGCAGTAAACCTTAAACACAGGAGCCTGGCCTCTTAATCCTCCATTTGGAGCCTTCTCGTGTCAAGATGATATCTCATTAGTGCTCAAAGACCTCCCTAACACCCTTTTAACCTGCCTGATTCCTTTTACTAATGGAACTGGGACCACCTTTTCCCCGGGATTCCCTCGTGGCTCCCATAAAGAACAGAGAAGCGCTCCGCTTGATCCTAAATGTATTTGTTTAATTTCAACTTTGGTGAACTTCAGACATTAAAAGAATCCCTAGCTTCCTACAATAGCAAATTAAATTTAAAACGATGGTTAATCCTTGCAAGGCAGTACATGGGTTTTTCATTGTCGGTAACAACACAGCTGAAACAAAGGTAAACATTCTCGGTATTGCACACATTTAATTAATGTATTATTTATCACCATTTGATTAATTTATATAATTTATTATATTTCGCAACATTAAAACATTTCGTTATCTCGGCACTTCAGAAGATGAATGGTAATTTGCAAGACCCTATGTACTAATAGGTTCCATAGCAATTAGCACAATAGCAAAGGATTGCAAAATAACCTGCTTCGCATATTAACGAGGCAGGCTGGAATTTACGAGCACTTGCAAGCAAATGCTAACGCAGGGAGCTTGGCCTGTTAGGGACAGAGGACTACCGTCCTTGTATTTTCTTTCCCAAACTGAAAATGTTTTTACAGCAGTACTTTTAAGGAACAGTTGATGATTTTAAACAAAAATGTCTTCAGTTTGGAGACATGGCGGGGAGACCATGCAGTGGCAGTCGTGGCCGGCACCAATCGCTAGTGGCAGGTCGGGAGGGGTGGGGGAGATAGGGGGCGGTGGCTTTGGGCAGGCTGTGTAGCGTTTAAGGAAAATCATTTAAAAAATATATATATTTTTTAACTTACAGTACCGCTGCATCTCTTCTTTGTCACTCAGCACCACCGTAAGGATCAGGAAGCACACCTAGGCTCCCTAAGCCAATCACATTGATTGGTCTGAGGGCCGCGGTTCGGCACGCAGCCAGTGAATGGGAGCCTGGGCATGTTCTCCACCCAGACTGTAATGCAGCCTGAGTGGAGAACACGGTAGGTGCGCATGACTGTTTGGACGGCCGGCCAAACATTCATGCACACTTGCAAAGTGTGCTTGCCACTCCCCCTGCTCCTGTGTCAGAGCAGCCCCGTCCCGCCCTGCCGAGCTGCCCCAGCAGGATAATTTGAACCGATAATAACCTCGAGTTATTATCATTTTATTTTTCCTTTATTTGCTGTTGCACAGCAGGGGGGGCGATGCTCCTCCGCCTTAGTGGAGGAGCCGCCACTGTGCAGTGGTCCCCTGGTCCACTGCCTGCTCCCCAGAGGCAGCACAACTTGATTCCCAAAGGGAAAGCTGTCATGTAGGCATAGCTTCTCCTTTGTAGATCAGTTACCACCACCCTGTAAGAGGTTAGTAACTTGACAGTGGTTTACAACAGCAATTGCATTCGGAAACCATTGATACATGCCATGCAAATCGCAAATAAGAGCGGATACCCGTTTCATGACCCATGCAATAGTTCAAAAACCCTTTTTGTGAGTCAGAGAAGCTCTTCCGACTCTCGAAAGAGGTCCCCCAGGTGGCGCAACACCAAGTTGAGGTCTAAAACTGTGCGATTTGGCATCATGGTGTAGTACATCGAGTCCATAGATTTATATGCAACAGAATTCAGAGTCGGGCTTTCTTATTGGCTCACAAGATTGCAGCAGTGACCTGTAAAAGCATTGGTACATTGTTAACCAAAAACGAATGAATTTGCACTGTTTTTGGAGAGAATTCACACGAGTTAATACAATTCTGAGCATGGAATATGAAGTAGGTTTTATACATGTGTGAGTTGCATGTCAGCACAGGCATAATAACTATAATGAGCACAGAGTTGCTCCACCACAACCTATACTGTAGTGCCTTTATGATCTATTTTTTAATATCCTTAGACATAATTGCTACTTCATCATGACGCATTTTTTTATCAGCAGCCTTTAAATGTTTTTGCAGTATACTTCTAGAGACACAAGCAGTGCTTAATTTGTCGTGGAGTTTGATGTTGCCTAGTACAATTGCTCATTTTCCATAACTGTGACACTATAGTGTTTCCAATCAGCGACGGTAAAGCTTATAAATTAACTTTTTAAAAATTGGCTCTCTGCCTGTACCTCCAACCCCCTTCCTGTGCCATTCATCCATGCAAACCAAGCCAGTGGAAATCAGGACATGGTGACACGCGTATTTAAAGAAACTTGTCCCACATCCCATGATTCTACAGCAGAGCCTGTGGCCCGTCCCATGAAGCCACACATTTTCCACACTTGGCTGTGGTTATAAAAGTTATGTGGCGATCACAAAGAGCACGGTGGGCTGCAGGCAATGTACAGCCTCTGTTTGGCAGAGCATGTTCAGTACTGCTGCCTCTCCCCAGCATGCCTGGCTGAATGCTGCTTTCCCTGCATGCCTGGCTGAATGCTGCCTCTCCCCAGCATGCCTGGCTGAATGCTGCTTTCCCTGCACGCTTTAAGTGTTTGTGAATGTACGCGTCTTTGTCTCTTGTTTCTGTGGCACACAGTAACACATTTCTCAGGAGAGGGAGACTGAGGTCAGGCATATACATTTTTTGCAGATGAAAACAATGTGAAATTGCAATGAAGAATTGTTTCTGTGAAGTGGTTCAAGAAACTTTAAGGGTGGAATCGTTCATGCAGCAGAAGGCACAGGGGACCATACAGACTGGAATAGCTGCGTAGAAACAGTCTGCGGCAGGTTTCTGAGGCACATGTATTACACAGTGGCGGCAGCATCTGTGTAGTTATGGTTAGGATTTTCTTTCATAGGAAACTCGTTCCAATGCTGCCTAAATCTTTGGCATCCTCTGGCGAATCTGCTCTAAACGTTCCAATCAAATAGTGTAAATCTCGGCATACAATGGTGCGTGCAGATCGGTTCAAGAGAAACAATAAATAATGGTACATTTTTCTTGCGTTTTCACTCTTATTTCCTTAGAAAGCGTCTGCTACCACAAAAACAATTGAATAAAACTAACCCAAACTTACCACTCTGGAAGAAAGAGACAGAGAATGTATAAATGGAATAGGGGTGCATTCCATGACTCCAGGGAGAATGTGGGGGAAGACACCACCTCAACAGTAATGTCCCCCTAGTTTTTTTTTTTTTGCAGAATTGATAGCTCTAATTAAAGACATACAATTCTACTAATTCATGATCTTCACATTTTTCTAAAAAGTTGATATCTTCTTTTTTTTTTTTTTTCAAATCCAAAAAATGAAAACACCAAAATATACACAGTGCAACTATGCATGGCTAAGACCAGGAACATCGAACACTGTGGACTGTGGTGCTGCCTCAGGGCATGGCAATAGACCAGGCTTTAGACCCAAAACCCGCAATGCATGCCAAAGGCAGGCTTATCTGGGTATGTGGAACAGGAGCCTCAGCCCAAGCTTCATGCCACGTCCAGCTCCCAGATCCTACTACGCATGATTGAAGCCCATGCACATCTGGTTTGGGAGCAGTATGATCAGACCCTGCACCTAGACTGTTCTCTTTATGTCCAGCTTTGGATAAGGAAGTAGATCTCCTGAAATCCCTGCCTTCTCCAACTCTCTTTGAATGTATAGAGAACGTAAATACCTCTCCAAAAACAAGAAGGGTAACATTGTGAAGGGAAAGAGAAAACACACGAGCACATGCTGGCGCATAGCGTTGTCAGGAAGACCAGGCAAGCACTGAAATCTGTTAGTGGTCTAACTCGCAGCTGTGAACTCAGGTGACAGATGATGGGAGGTCTAATTAAGTAAATTATAAGCCAATAAATCAGTGTGCAAGAATTTTCACCTCTAAGTTGGTGTTCCGAAGAATTATCCACGATCAGATGAAGTAGTTTACTTTGAAACAACATAGTGCTTGAGACAATGAGACCACCACTGATCTCCAGGACACCAACAAGCAGAAGACTCCTTCAATGCAACAGATGAGGGGTAGCAAAAACAACAAATAAAAACATACGGTAACAAACCCTGAAGAGGAAGGATGATTGCAAACCAACAGGGAACAAGGAGGATGGAAAACAACAAAGGTGCTAGGATGCAAAGGAGAGTGTATGAACTGAGCAAAAGCAGAGATGTTATTAGGGAAGGAGACATGTGCAGTACATTAAGTATTGATTCTATTGCTGTTGACATAAACATGAACATTTTAACCAGGAAATTCACATCCCACAGTGTATAGCAGTCTAGTGTTCCTCAGATACCATTATTCAGTTTTCCACACTCCCAAGTCCATTCCCACTCTGAATTGTGTGATTCCATGGCTGAATCTAAGAACAATCTGGTGCTGTCGAGATTGTGCACCACTGTTAACCCTGGCCCCTTGATATACCTCTGTGAAAAGAATGTTGTCCAGAGATTTTCACTTTTGATTTGTGCCTTTGTATCATTAGAGAAGTAATTTAGCTTGGGTAGACATTGCTAATCTAAGACGAATTGTTCTGGACGACATTTGTAAAAATGGGGTACGTGTTGCAGTGATGATGTAATATTTCAGGAACCATGAGACCTATATAATTCATTTTGGTGTCAAAAATAGGTTATGGGGTCAAGTAGTCTTCTAGAGACAGAAAATAACTCCTCAGAGTAACCCTTCCCCAAATGGTGGCTACAATAGAAGAAGAAGAGACATGTATAGATAGGAAACAAATCATAATGTTTTTTAATCCTTTTATGTATACACCAAACAAAATCTCTAGACAACAATTTTTTTATGGAGGTATATCAGGGGGTGGTGATTATGTTCTGAGCAGGTCTAAAAGTGTATAACTGTCTCTGTGACCCGTTCCCAGCTAAGTCCTGAGCATAAATCGTAACATTGCACTGCCAAAAGCCATACAGGAATGGTTACGTGCCACTAGGGCAGCACAGGCTCTGCTACAGCCAGAAACTGCTATGAATAGCTTAAGGCATGCACATTCTTTATGCATCTTAACATGGTAGGGTGCGGAGGAGGACGGAGGTGCAGCCTGCATCACCCTATATGTGCATAAGTGTAAGCTGTGCACAGTGAGGTTGGGTGCATTGAGATTCTGGTGAAATGTGCAAACCTTGTCTTAGTTAAGTCTGTACAGTACTTGCGGTGGAAGTGGACATCACTAGCAGTGGCAGGCAGTGCCCTCCTCATGAAAATTATTGGTCTATTTTTCTGTCCCGTTCCCAATTGTACAGAGTAAGCATGGACAGAAGATGAATCTGGAGGCCTACTATTGCTCCTATGCCACCCAGGAGCATACCACACAATAGATCCAGTAGGTATTCCTTTTTTTAGGTCATGCAACCTAAACAGCTGGTCTGAGCCAATACAAGCCCACATTCAGGAATCTATTGTTATAATCAAAGATAGACTGTGTGGTAGAATCAATTGCAAATTACTGTGGAATATAAATTCTATGACTTTGCAAAACCTTTCTCTTCTGCAAAGTAATACCTTAACCCTATTCCAAAGCAGATTGGATTTAAATTCAGAGCATTTGATGTAGAGACAGAACCAATGAATACACCTAGTTATTTGCTGATGTTTGATACCTCTTTACTCACTGATCTTTGCTTTCTCCACCTTCATTATTCCATAGTTAGGGTCTTCTGAAAGATTTGAAGACGCAGGAGCCTTTAAGAAGCAACTGAGTAATTATTAGCATTGCGAAACACGTATTGGTTTTGTCATGTCCATAATGACTTGAAGTCAGGTCCTTTAGTGACTGAAGATTCAGTAAAGCATTTTAATGTGATTAATTTGGATACACTTGTTACTCCGACCCCTACCCTGTCTTTCTGCAGGTCCTGACTTGGTTCTTCTCTGTACTTGCCGATCTACACTAAGCTTTGAAGATGGAAAATGTTATCTGAGGGAGATCTGTAATGATGTATGGTATTCCCAGGATTCAGTCTTAGCACCTGATCTGTTCAACCTGTAGATCTGGTCAACTTGTACATGGAACCACTGAGTCTGATATTCAATAATTAAGGACTCCCCATACACAAATATATAAAACATCAACCATTCCTGGATGTCAGAAAATTCGAAAAATCAATCCGGAAAAAAAATAATTCTCCTTATTACACAGAATTACACTTGACCCATCCTTTTTGGACATACTGAGAAAAAATGTCATCTTTCCTACACTTTATCCAGCTGTGAAATATTTGGACGTTACATTAGTCTCATCCCACACATCAATTAGGTGACAAAATCCATTAATGTCAACTTGTGGTGTTCCCTCAGAAACCAAGCATCCAATCTCCACAAGCCAACAAAAAATTATCATCTAAGATCCCTATCTGAAGGCTGAACTCCAGACATGCTACCACATGTGGCCAAAAGAGGTCCCAAGGGATTCCTAGTTACAGCCTATGGTAATGCACCCTCACAACACTGCTTGTTTTTAGGTCGAGCCGGGCAGCGCGCTTGTGCTGTCTGCAAGATGTGTTGTATTCACTATACGAGTGTAATCCCGCCTGCTGCCTACAATAGGCTGAGTCCAGTGTCAGTCTTCTTTTCTGCTTCCTAATTGGTTCTGCAGCCGATAAGTCACTTCCATTTTTTCATTCAGAAGTACCAACTAAGTACAGTTTCCTTACACTTTTATTGCTTTTTTGCTGGTTAGGGGAACTCTTTTTTTAACATGCATGATGGTATTGTGTACAAGTGTCATCTTGGTATAATTGTTGCAGTGTGGCATGCTGTGCTTTATCTTTATTTGTAATTGTTGCAGCGCAGCATGACACCCTTAATTTTTGGCGCTGTATCTCTTGTTAAACTTCCGAAGCAGCTGTTGTTAATTCTTCATGGAGGGCTTCACTCCATCTGCTTTGTTTAACCTATTTGTTTACATTCGCAACCACCACTCCATATGCGGCGGTGCTTCACTCATGCGCCACCCTGGTTTGCTTTTGCACTCTCCCTTTTACTTTCAGTGCATGCAGGGCTGGTCATATTTTCAAGAGTGGACTAATTTAAAGCAATTTCTGGGGTGCCGTGCATACATATTGGAACTGTTTATTATGGAAATTTGCACAAAGCAAAACAATTCAATTATAACACCGACATTGTATAGCATGTGCTAGATGGAATGATAGGACATGTGTGCTTGGATATTCAATGCTGACTTGGTTGTATTTTTTGCGCTCTGCGTGGTCCTTACAACTGAGTGTGGCTGCTAAAAATGTTAGCTCCAGTTCTCTGCAGAAACCCAAGCAAACAAAGCTCCATTAACAATGTATGTTAGGTGGCATCAATCATGAACTGTTACACTCTTCCCCATGGCTTGACTAATGCAACATGGCATGATTCATCGCAGCAGCACGCATCGATGGAAAAACACAAGGAAACGCCGTGGCAACATATACATTTTTCTTTGCCTCTGATCTTTTTATTACATTTCCCAGGACTTGGGATTTTTATGTTTTATAAGGGAAAGGATGTGGCATAACGACAAGCATTGCCAACTTTAGAGCACGGGAACCAGGTTCGAGTGATGGCGTTGGTTCAACATTCTGTGCAAATCACTTAATCTGCAATTCTTTTTTGCTTTAATAATTTTGAAATGCCTGGAAGAAAAATGAAACGAGGCATTAAGCCATAGCAAAATACATCAGCACGGAGACTCACCCCATAATGCTTTGCAGGGACTTTTATTTAAAAATAATATTGCCCATATCTTCACCTGTGGTGGTACTAGGACTACCATCGAACAGTTCAGCACAACATGCACTCGTTTTTCAGATCATTTTTGGGTCCTCACCCTAGGTTCGGGAGGGGGGAGGGGAATAATCACCTCCCTAACTTTTATTTTGGGGATTTTTAATTCTTTCATGGCTGGAGCTTTTGCTCTACAACTGTGAGAGTGATTTCTTTTAGAGTTCATACATATTCCTGAGCAGAACATCGTTAATGCAGTTCCTATTTTTCATTAGGAAGGAATCTTAAACGTGCATCTAATAGATGTATGTCATGGACCATACATTTTAAGCTTAAGTTCTGTTATCAACATCTGGGGATTTATAGCTAAAGTTTTTTTAACACTAAATATTCTTAGTCTCTGCATGAAATTCATTACACGAGAAGAGTCCTTATGTATTTGTTTAACTTCAGATATGTGTGTGGTGATATCACACATGTTGCTCAACATAATGAGTTGTGTTGTTTAAAATTCCAACTGTATTAATTGAAGAGATATTTTTCATAGCAATTTCTGTATTGCTTTTCACCTTTGCTTTATTTATTTTTTGATCACTGTACAACAGAGTTATTTATGAAAACTTTCTATAGAGCAGTCATGTAATGCAAAGCGCATGTAAAGTCACTGATTCCTACAGGGAATTAGAATGGGTTACTGTGTATTTTTTTCAGCCAGCATATTACTCTTGTCTCCTTTCCCTCATAAACTATTTCCCATTTTCTGGTTCTCCAGCGCCGCGAGGTCATACACATGGAAATAGCTAGCAGATATCACTCCACTGCATACAAAAATGCTTGTTCTACTATGTTATACTGTTTTTGAATTTTACGAAGCCCACTTTTTTGAAAACTCTAAATCAGCACACATTTGAGTTGTTGTAATTTGCTGATTACTTGTGCATGGATATGATTTTATTTTGTGAAACTTGAGGATTTACATGACAACCCATGAATGATGGTAAAAAATCCTCGGCTAGAGGTTAAATAGCACCAGCACAAGAACATAAGGTGAACCCACCTTTTGCTTACTGAGGAGATAGGAAAGTCTTCCAGCTGAATAAAATATTACCATTTTATGTTAATGCTTGAGCTGATGATGTCAACTAAAAACAACTAATGCTCCACTTGTGTTGGAAATGGCCCTTTTTGCAGGGTTATCCCGAAACTTTTTGCTTTTTCCTCCTATTTTTTCCTGACCTCTGTGTGTTGGTTTTAGGACTCTGGGCACTTTACCACTGCTGATCAGTGCTAAAGTGCATATGCTCTCTATTTAAACTGTGTGTTGATTGGTGTTTCCATGATTGGCCTATTTGATTTATGTGTCAGTCCCTAGTAAAGTGCACTGCGAGTGCCAGAGCCAATAAATCAAATGCTGTTGGTGGGCTGCAGCACTGGATTGTGCCACCCACGCAAACAGCCTGTAAAGTGTAACTCTGGCCTGCCATTGCAGAGCCTGTGCGCAACCTGAGGCTGCCATGTCGACTTGGCATGTGCACACACGTGCCAGTCCCTAAACCTTCCCTTTTCTACATGTGAGTCGCCCCTAAGGTAGGCCCAAGGTACCCCTATGGGCAGGGTGCATTGTGTGGAAAAGGTAGGACATGTCCTGGTATGTGTGGCATGTCCTGATAGTGAATTGCAGCCTACTACGTTTTTCACTATTGCAAGGCTACCTGTTCCCCATAGGCCAGAATGGGCAGTTTGATTATAACATCCTATAATCCTAACTGACCCAGGGAACATGGTAGAAATTCGAGTTTAGTATGCCTGAATTCAGAATGATAAAATGCATCTTTTAGTGAAGGTGGTTTTAAAATTCTGTGTTTGAAAATACCACTTACAGAAAGTAGGTATTTTCTTACCTAACCTTCCAGCCTGCCTCTGCTAGCTTGTGTATTGTCTGTCTGGTTTGTGAGTGACAGGGGCTGGGTGAGACTCCAGGAGACAGGGTGAGTCAGCACAGGGCTGAATAGACCTATCTGCACATAGATGGGTGGGAGGAGTCACACCTGGGACTGAATAGGGCTGTGCCTGCCTTCCACAATGCTGGCTCCACCTCCTGTGGTGCGTCTGATGACCCTGGCCCACACTAAAAAAGGAAGAAGGTGCACACTGGCAGAATGCACCCAGAACTGGTTTGAACTAGGTACAGGACCCTCTGCCTTCAGAGGACAAAGGATTTGCTAGTATAAATATTGGGGCCCAGACCCCAGAACTTTAGATTACTTCTGAACTAAGGAACCTGCCAGGAAGAAGGACCGGGAAAGCTGGAGGAGGAGTGCTGCCCCTATCCTGCATGTTGTGGGGTTGGCCTGCAGTGGTTGTTTCTGTCTTGGGCAGGGAAAGGACTGGATTGTGCTTTCATCATCCTGCTGTTAGAGTTTTCTCCAAGGGCTTGAAGTAGAGCTTGCCTCCGGTTGGAAGTCTCAGCGATAGAAAAGACTTCAGAGAACTCGCTGGAATCAAGCAGCCTGCCACGAAGAAGAGCTGGAAGAGCTGCCAGGAGAAGTACTGCCCCTTTGCTGTGTTATTGCTTTGTTGGGTTGGCCTGCAGCTGCTGCTTCGGCATTGAGCAGTGAAAGGACTAGACTGAACTTTCTCTACTTGTGCTAAGTATCTCCAAGGGCTTGAGGTAGAGCTTGCCCCCTGTTCAAGAAGTCTCAGGAACAGCAAAGACTTCAAGCCCGATGACATCTACGATGCCGCTGCCGACTCCGAGTCCTGAAGGCACCGCAGAGGGCATCGCCACAACGCCACACCGCGACCCTGGTCTCACCGATGGTGCCTACTGTCACCACATCTGAGTCGCTGCTCGCACCAGGACCTGTGGGCACCGCACTCCGCACCGCCTCGCTTCATGACGACGCCTTGGTATCCCCGGCAACACCACTCCACGCTGGAATTGACGCCGCTGCTTACACCGTGGTTCGAGGGCACAGCTCGTAAAGTTACACGACACACAGCCCTAATCCCGCCCCGCAGCCTTGGCTCACCGACGCCAGTGCCATCGACTCCAGTTCGTCAGCCGACAACAGCGCTTCAGCAACGACGACGCCGTTGCCGCACCGTGACCTGCCAGCACCGTGACAAGCACCGCCTTCATCTCACACCGCAATCCTGGTCTCACCGACGACGCCATCTGATGCCGCTATCGAGCCGCTGCTCGCACCGCGACCTGAGGGCACCGCACGCCGCACCGCTACACTTCGCACCGCAGCAACCAACGCCTGCCAACGCCAGTGCTCCTGACTTCACCAGAGAGGAGATCGATCTGCAACGCGTGTGACTTCGAGGACCTGACAACTCCTGCACCGACCTTCGGAACCGACGCCTGCGGACGCCATGTTTTCGGAAGCTCAAAGAGAGGTCATTGACGCCCTGCATTTCTGAAAGGTACGGTTTGCGAGTCTTCCCGACACCGTAGCTGACCCCCGACGCCGCAGTCAGCCAGAACTGTTTGGATTTGTGTGTTCACGATGCCATGATAGCCCCAGACGGAGCTATCGATATCAAGGAACTGTGTTTTCAACGTACCTTTGCAATTTAAAGACATCTTGCAACGCATCTAGTTTTAATGTACTGTACTGTGGATTTTTATCGTATTTGGTCTTGTTTTAAGTATATAAAAATATTGGCTATTTTTCTAAATTGGTGTGGTGTCCTTTTGTAGTGCTTACATTACATTACTGTTGGATTTGTGCAAATGCTTTACATACTGCCTCTAAGATAAGCCTGACTGCTCGTGCCAAGCTACCAAGGGGGTGAGCAGGGGTTGTTTTAGGAGTGTAACTCCCTAACCCTGACTAGGAAGAAGGGTCCCTATTTGGACAAAGGTGCAAGCCCTTGCCAACTAGAGACCCCATTTCTAACATTGGTTGTCAGCGGTGAGGATAGGAATTGTGTTTGCACTTGACTTACAGTGATTGGTGTGCACTACTACCATATCGCAGACCATTACGTGCCACATACTGGTTCTTTTTCTGTTTGGCCTATTTTTGATGTTACCAGTTTGAACTTGCTACTTCAACGTGCCTGAATCAATTTTATCATCTGTTGCATCCTTGGAAATTGCCTTTGAGGAGGATAGGCTGGAATCCTACAATGTTAAGGAATTGAGAGCAATTTGCAGAAACCTAAGAAGCCAAATCAGAGGCCTCACTAGGTAGGAGGAGCTACAAAAGGCGCTGAGGGCCTGGGTAGCAGCCAGACATGCCAGTGGGCAATAGGGTGAGCTCAGTGGAGAGGCGGAGGAGCCTATTTCTAGGGTGGATGTGCTTTTGGGAGGGGGGAACCCTCCTGGCCAGGCAGCAGTGGCTTGTCCCCAGAGGAGCTGGAGGACAGGCTGGAAGCAAGGATGTATGAATTGGAAAAGCTCCAGATGGAGAGGGAAATGGAAGACAAAAGAATGGCCATAGAGGAAAAGAAGATGATCTTGGATCATGAGCTTAAAATGAGAGAGCTGGAGCTGGATTGGGAAGCCGGTAGGGCTTTGTCCAGTCCAGATGGTGGCTGCAAAAATGAAGTTTCTAGTTCTGAGGGGGAGGTACACGCACACACAGGTCTGGGGCCCTGCTTCAAGGAGGGGGTTGACATACACCAGGGGGTTCAGGATTGTGAGGTTACTCCAGTGGCACCCAGTGTCCCTGAGGTGGATTGGGGAACTGGCCCAGGGGGTCATATTCTTGGTATGGGAGGAACACTCTACTGACTCTAGATGAGAGGTGCAGGGAGAGGGGTTCCCCATGATAGAAGTCCTGGTAAGTGAGTATGGAGACCAGCTAGAAGAGCATGGGTTGTGAGACAGCAGCAGTCAGACACTGTCTCACCAGTCTTGTGAGAATGATGTGGGGTACTTTTCTGAGGCACTGGATGGTTGGGTGAAGGGTAGTTTGGTTAACACCTGTGTGGGGCTGTGTGATTCAATTTTTGGAGAGCATATTTTAAGTCCCTGTTTTCCAGAGCTATGCCAACACCCGGTGGAGTGTGAGTTCTCTGACCCCAGGGAGTTTGCACTGGAGGCAGACCTTGTTGTGGATTCCAGAGGGTCTGGAGAAGCATCTGGGGTGACCCTGAAGGAATTGCTTCAGGTATTTCCCAGCCAAGGGTGGTGGGAAAGGTTTGTGGTAGCCCAGATAGGTCCCGGTGTCATGGGAAGGGTGTAGGGACTCACGTCCTGTCTCCGCAGAGAAGGAGTGGGAAGGGGCTGAGTCCCAAGGTGCCCGAAACCCTGTCCCAGAGCATGGGTGGTTCCATGAGGGAACACCAGGTGGGGAGCCTAGGCTGCACTGGAAGGCCACCCATTGAGGGGGGTCCCCTAGTGTCTGGGGCACTGGGGGGGACTGCTGTAACCAGCATCCCACCGGTTCTGGTGTCTGGCAGCACTGCTACAGTTGGGAGTGTGTATGAGTCCAGATGGAGGGGTGAGAGGGGGATGCATTCCCCAGTTGGAGAACCAGTGGGTCAAGGGCCAGCCAGAAGGGCTGAGCCTCCTAGCAGTGACCATGGTGACACCACTTCTGTCCTGGGGGATCTTTCTGCACTGTCAGATGGACAGAGGTCAGGAGACCTGCGCCAGGCAGACTATCACACAACACATGAGTCATGTGTTACCCTCAGGGGGGGCATGCGTGCTCCCAAGGAAGTCCTGGTGCGCCGGGCAGGTGCTCATCTGCACGGTTTAGTCCCTAGGTTGGGAAGCCAGGTTCAGGTCCTGCCTGACCTGGAGGGAAGGACGACTGTAAGCAGTGTCCTGACCGGGTTGTCTTCTAGGGGTACCACTCCAGGTGGGAGGGTGCAGAACTCTGAAAGGGGGTGCAGAGGGAGGGAGTCCTCGCCTCTGACCCCGGTTCAACTTGAGGGTTTAGACCCTAGGTTGGGAGACCAGTTGCTGGAGAGAGGTCCTGAACTGGTGGGTGAATTGTGCAGAACACCTGCTGCAGGTGGCCTGACAATCCTGGAACGGGGTACTGCTCCAGGTGGGAGGGTAAAGAGCCCCGGGGAGGAGGACAGGGTGTGGGAGAGCTCACCCCAGTCTCCTGTCCCACCGCAGGGTACAGACCCTGGGCTGGTGGGTCAGTGCCAGGGTGTCATCCCTGACCTGACAAGAGAGAGAGTGGACCAACTCTGCCAGGCACCTGGGGCTACTGCCCCCCACTCTCTGACACCACAGAGGTTAGAGAGCCCTGAGAGGCATAAGGCCTGGGTCTCCCCACTGACAACTGCTGGTAGCCACTGTGGCTTGCTGTCCTGGTGGACAGAGTTGCCCCTGGGAGGGGGACAGGAGTCACATCCCGGGGGTGGACTGGGCCACACCACTTGGTTGGCCATGTGGGCGCTGTCAGCCTGTTGGGACACATCTGTGAGCCAAGTAAGTTTAGGCGCTGCACAGATAGGGTTCACAGGTGAGGAGAAGGGTTCCCCATGGGTCAGCTTAGTGGGCCCTGAGAGTATGGATAGAGGGATCCAACTAGGTTCAGGAAGGCGCAGAACGGGAATGAAACCCTGCTGTGGCGGGCCAGGTTCCATGTTCTATCGCCCCAAGCAGGGAAGTCCATTGAGGTATGGATTGGTCTACCCTGGCTTTAGGCTGGAAGGGGGTTGTGTTGGAAATGGCCCTTTTTGCAGGGTTATCCCTAAACCTTTTGCTTTTTCCTCCAAATTTTTCCTGACCTGTGTGTTGGTTTTAGGACTCTGGGCACTTTACCACTGCTGATCAGTGCTAAAATGCATATGGTCTCTGTGTAAACTGTGTGTTGATTGGTGTTTCCATGATTGGCCTATTTGATTTATGTGTCAGTCCCTAGTAAAGTGCAATGCGAGTGCCAGGGCCAATAAATCAAATACTGTTGGTGGGCTGCAGCACTGGATTGTGCCACCCACGCAAACAGCCTGTAAAGTGTAACTCTGGCCTGCCATTGCAGAGCCTGTGCGCAGCCTGGGGCTGCCATGTCGACTTGGCAAGTGCACACACGTGCCAGTCCCTAAACCTTTCCTTTTCTACATGTGAGTCGCCCCTAAGGTAGGCCCAAAGTACCCCTATGCGATACCAAAGGGGATGACGGACGGAGCGTTTGAGCAAATCAAACACTCACCCCAAGTCAACTGATCTGGGTTTAATCCATCATCATTCTTTAGCTCACTCCACCACCCCAGTTCAGACATGGCCATATGCAAATCAATCTGACCCTGTGCCTCATGGGAACAGTCCAGCCCGAACTGCCAAGCCATGTCTTCCCTGGACCGTAAACAAGCATCCTGGGACCGGTTTCGGGTTCATAACCCTCATCAGCCAGGCTATCTTGAATCCAGTGGCAAAGTGAGCAAGGGACCCACGTCTGGGCATACCCTGCCAACTTAGGGCAAACAAATCGATACCAAAGGGGATGATGGACAGAGCGTTTGAGCAAATCAAACACTCACCCCCAGTCAACTGATCTGTGTTTAATCCATCATCATTCTTTAGCTCACTCCACCACCCCAGTTCAGACATGGCCATATGCAAATCAGTCTGACCCTGTGCCTCATGGAAACAGTCCAGCCCGAACTGCCAAGCCATGTCTTCCCTGGACCGGAAGCAAGCATCCTGGGGCCGGTTTCGGTTTCATAGCCCTCATCAGCCAGTCTATCTTGAATCCAGTGGCAAAGTGAGCAAGGGACCCACGTCTGGGCATACCCTGCCAACTTAGGGCAAACAAAGCGATACCAAAGGGGATGATGGACGGAGCGTTTGAGCAAATCAAACACTCACCCCCAGTCAACTGATCTGGGTTTAATCCATCATCATTCTTTAGCTCACTCCACCACCCCAGTTCAGGCATGGCCATCTGCAAATCAGTCTGACCCTGTGCCTTATGGGAACAGTCCAGCCCGAACTGCCAAGCCATGTCCTCCCTGGACCGGAAACAAGCATCCTGGGACCGGTTTCAGGTTCATAACCCTCATCAGCCAGGCTATCTTGAATCCAGTGGCAAAGTGAGCAAGGGACCCACGTCTGGGCATACCCTGCCAACTTAGGGCAAACAAAGCGATACCAAAGGGAATGATGGACGGACCGTTTGAGCAAATCAAACACTCACCCCCAGTCAACTGATCTGGGTTTAATCCATCATCATTCTTTAGCTCACTCCACCAACCCAGTTCAGACATGGCCATATGCAAATCAGTCTGACCCTGTGCCTCATGGGAACAGTCCAGCCCAAACTGCCAAGCCATGTCTTCCCATCCCACTTAGGGTGAAAAGTGCTACGCAAACAAATAATAGACGGAATGCTGAATATGCCACTGGAATCAAGCAATCCTGGCTGAAGAGGGGTGAAACTCCGAAACCAGTCCTAGGATGCTTGTTTCCAGTCCAGGGAGGACCTGGCTTGGCAGCTCAGGCTGGACTGTTCCCATGAGGCACAGGGTCAAGACTGATTTGCATATGGCTGGGTTCAAACTGGAATGGCATGGTGAGCAAAAAAACGATGGATTTAGGCCCAGATCTCTGTACTGGGGTGAATGTATGACATTGTTCTGCATTCTGTCCATCAACTCTTGTTTTTGTATTTGTCACCCCGAGTGGGACGGGTATGCTCAGACGTGAGTCCCGTGCTCTCCATGCCACTGGAATCAAGCTATCCTGGCTGAAGAGGGGTGAATCCCCGAAACCGGTCCTAGGTTGCTTGGTTCCAGTCCACGGAGGACCTGGCTTGGCAGTTCGGGCTGGACTGTTCCCATGAGGCACAGGGTCAAGACTGATTTGCATATGGCTGAGTTCAAACTGGAATGGCATGGTGAGCAAAAAAACGATGGATTTAGGCCCAGATCTCTGTAATGGGGTAAATGTATGACATTGTTCTGCATTCTGTCCATCAACTGTTGTTTTTGCATTTGTCCCCCCGAGTGGGATGGGTATGCTCAGACATGAGTCTCGTGCTCTCCATGCCACTGGAATCAAGCTATCCTGGCTGAAGAGGGGTGTACCCCCGAAACCGGTCCTAGGATGCTTGGTTCCAGTCCAGGGAGCACCTGGTTTGGCAGTTCGGGCTGGACTGTTCCCATGAGGCACAGAGTCAAGACTGATTTGCATATGGCTGGGTTCAAACTGGAATTGCATGGTGAGAAAAAAACTATGGATTTAGGCCCAGATATCTGTACTGGGGTGAATGTATGACATAGTCCTGCATTCTGTCCATCAACTGTTGTTTTTGCAAGGTACCCCTATGGGCAGGGTGCATTGTATGTAAAAGGTAGGATATGCCCTGGTATGTGTGGCATGTCCTGACACCTTGGCGTGAGTCTCCCTTCCACTTTTTGTCTCGCTGTGCCTCATGTTTTTGCTGGTGTTAGCTGCTCAGAGCACTGTGCCACTGCCAATCAGTGCCACAGTGCAAGTGCTCCCTGTATAAAATGTATATGTTGGTTGGACTCCATGATTGGCTTATTTGGTTTACTGTCAGACCCCAGTTAAGTGCACCAGGAGTGCCCAGGGCTTGTAAATACAAATGCTGCTGGTGGGCTTGCAGCACGGGTTGTGCCACCCACAGAAGCGGCCTAGTAAAATATGTCTAAGGTCTGCCATTGCAGAACCTGCGTGCAGTCTGGTACTGTCATGCTGACTGGGCAAGTGCACCCACTTTCCAGTCCCTAAACTTTCCCTTAACTTCATATTAGTCACCCCTATGGTAGGCCCAAGGGCAGGGTACATTGTAAGCATAAGGTAGGACAAGCCCTGATGTGTGTGGCATGTCCTAATAGTGAATTACAGCCTACTTCGTTTTTCACTATTGCAAGGCTACCTGTTCCCCAAAGGCCAGAATGGACAGTTTGATTATAACATCCTATAATCCTAACTGACCCAGGGAACATGGTGGAAATTCGAGTTTGATATGCCTGAATTCAGAATGATAAAATGCATCTTTTAGTGAAGGTGGTTTTAAAATTCTGTGTTTGAAAATACCACTTATAGAAAATAGGTATTTTCTTACCTAACCTTCCAGCCTGCCTCTGCTAGCTTGTGTATTGTCTGTCTGGTTTGTGAGTGACAGGGGCTGGAGGAGACTCCAGGAGACAGGGTGAGTCAGCACAGGGCTGAATAGACCTATCTGCACATAGATGGGTGGGAGAAGTCACACCTGGGTCTGAATAGGGCTGTTACCTGCCTTCCACAATGCTGGCTCCACCTCCTGTGGTGCGTCTGATGACCCTGGCCCACACTGACAAAGGAAGAAGGTGCACACTGGCAAAATGCACCCAGAACTGGTTTGAACTAGGTACAGGACCCTCTGCCTTCCGAGGACAAAGGATTTGCTAGTATAAATATTGGGGTCCAGACCCCAGAACTTTAGATTACTTCTGAACTAAGGAACCTGCCAGGAAGAAGGACCGGGAAAGCTGGAGGAGGAGTGCTGCCCCTATCCTGCATGTTGTGGGGTTGGCCTGCAGTGGTTGCTTCTGTCTTGGGTAGGGAAAGGACTGGACTGTCATCCTGCTGTTAGAGTTTTCTCCAAGGGCTTGAAGTAAAGCTTGCCTCCTGTTGGAAGTCTCAGGGATAGAAAAGACTTCAGAGAACTCTCTGGAATCAAGGAACCTGCCAAGAAGAAGAGCTGGAAGAGCTGCCAGGAGAAGTACTGCCCCTTTGCTGTGTTATTGCTTTGTTGGGTTGGCCTGCAGCTGCTGCTTCTGCCTTGGGCAGTGAAAGGACTGGACTGAACTTTCTCTACTTGTGCTGAGTATCTGCAAGGGCTTGAGGTAGAGCTTGCCCCCTGTTCAAGAAGTCTCAGGAATAGCAAAGACTTCAAGCCCGACACCGTCTACGACTCCGCTGCCGACTCCGTGTCCTGAAGGCGCCGCAACGCCAGAACGCAACCCTGGTCTCACCGAAGATGCCATCTGACGCCGCCACCGAGCTGCTGCTCGCACCGCGACCTGAGGGCACCGCATGCCGCACCACACTGCACTTCACACCGCAGCACTCGACACCTGCCGACACCAGCGCTCCTGACTCCACCAGAGAGGAGATCGATCTGCAACGCGTGTGACTTCGAGGGGCCTGACAACTCCTACACCGACCTCCGGAACCGACGCCTGTGGACGCCGTGTTTTCAGACGCTCAACGAGAGGTCATCGACACCCTGCATTTCTGAAAGGTACGGTTTACGGGTCTTCCTGACACCGTAGCTGACCAGCGACGCCGCGGTCAGCCAGACCTGTTTGGATTTGTGTGTTCACGACGCCGTGATAGCCCTGGACGGAGCTATCGACATCAAGGAACTGTGCTTTCAATGTACCTTTGCAATTTAAAGACATCTTGCACTGCATCTAGTTTTAAAGTACTGTACTTTGGATTTTTATCATATTCCGTCTTGTTTTAAGTATACAAAAATATTGGCTATTTTTCTAAACTGGTGTGGTGTCGTTTTGTAGTGCTTACATTATATTACTGTTGGTTTTGTGCAAATGCTTTACACACTGCCTCTAAGATAAGCCTGACTGCCCGTGCCAAGATACCAAGGGGGTGAGCAGGGGTTATTTTAGGAGTGAAACTCCCTTACCCTGACTAGGAAGAAGGGTCCCTACTTGGACAAAGGTGCAAGCCCTTGCCAACTAGAGAACCCCATTTCTAACAACTAGGAAAAAACTGCAGTACATTCCCTAGACGTACGAGTTGAGCTATTGGTTTCTTGAATCACTCATTTTGGGATTTCCATTCAGTGACAGACATATTTTGAATCCTTAGGTATGTTTCAGAATATTGCTATATCTGTCAGAGATACTGTTGAAAAGTGGATTATTAGTAGTGGGAAATACACATCTGCCAATGCCAATAAGGCCACTAACTGTCTAGGGCTCAGAATAGGTCTCACAAAATGATTCCCATGCTCAACCCTTGGTATCTTGGCTGCAAACAGGTAGGCTATCTTCAGAGACAGGTATGTAAAGCATTTAAAAACACAAATTCAGTAAATAATTAAGACACAATACACCATAAAAATCCAACACCAATCTATAAAAATAGGAAATACTTTTATCTTTAAAATGACACCCAAACAGAAACAATCCAATGTAGGGAACCAGAGATATGAATTTTTAAAGTTTTAGCACTATATATCACATAGAAACCAATGGTGCCTATTAGGACATCTGGTTGTGCTAGACCTGGACAAAGTCAAAGTTTCAGGCCGACCGCGATGGAGCCCTGCCCTCGCCGCAGGTCTTGGTCAAATTTTTTACCTTCAGACTCAGAAACGTTTCGGGAGCTTTTCTTCCCAGGGTCCCTCGAAGCTCTCTGCCAGTCTGGATTCTGTCAGGGTTCACCGGCTTCCCTTGCGACGAGCTCCCGGTCAAACTTATGGAAGTCAGACCTCCGAAGCTTTCCAGTGGGACGAACTAGAGATCCATCCGAGTTAGTCCACTTCTGGAGCTTTTTTTCAAAGTTGCTCCAAACTTCTGGAACTTCTTCCTGAAGCTCCTTTGAGGGTCCCAAAGTGTGCAAAACTTACCCCAAGAATCTGGAAGCTCTAAGATGGTCCTTGAAATTTCAGGACATCAATTCCCACAATCCACTTGAAGAAAATGCTAAAAATCCACTGGTAGTACTCCAGGCTGGGGATTCTTGGTGGTGTTGGTCCAGTTGAGCTCTGTTAACCTGTAGCTTGCAGGGAGTCCACTTTTCAGTCCTTTTCAAGCAGATTTGATCCACAGGGCTGTAGTTCCAGATTGTGTAGCAGGCACAGTCAGTCATAGTGCAGGGCCTGGTTGGTGCAAATCATACTTCCAGCATGGGCCCTTCGTCTTCCTTTAGTTTCAAGCAGCAGATCTGAGAGGCTCGGCCCCTCTCAAATACTTATTCAGTGTTCTCTGGGTTAAGCAGGAGGGCACTCCAGTCCAATAAGGTGCAGGGCAACGCCCCAGAGTATGACCACTTCCTCCAAAGTGTGGCACTATAGTCTCACAGAGAGCACCATTTCTCCAAAATTCAACATGGCTGATTTTTCAGCACAGAGGTAAGAGCTGGCTAAACCAACCTCCAGGATGGTTATCTCCACATTCTCCCTCCCCCTGGCATCTGCACATTCCTTTCCTTAAGCCTGACATCTGGCTGGGTTCAAAGAGTAGGGGTGTAAATAAAACTGGCCTCTCCAGCCTGTCATCTTCTATTGAAGATTTTTATTTACGACCCCCTCCCCCTGTTCTGACATTTATATGTAGCACAACCCTGTCCCCCCAGAATGGCTCTCTAACCCCAGGGATACTTATCACCTCATCAAAGAAGCCTGGCTAATCCACCTAACTCTGACCAATCAGGAAAAATCACTGGAAGGCTGAATGTTGGCTTACAGACAAGAAAGTCTTATAACTTGTATGTACATTTTAGGATACATTCAACAATAGCATATTGTTATATTTATCAATACCATTCTAGGAAGTCCTTGATTTTTTTTTTCAATGTTTCCTGACATTAGTTATTAAATAATACATTTTTGCCATGTTAACCTATGTGGCTGGGGATCTGCAATGGGGAAACTGAACTGGGCAATTTCTCCACTACCAGGGCTTATAAAACCTCCTTTATAAGAACACTGCCTATATCTACAGAACCCCCCGGAACACTGGAGACTTTAGGGGTTCTGAATATATAGAAATATTGCAGATCCTCACTCCACAGAGCTCCTAGCACAAAAGTCGATTTTGGGAAGCACTTTACTACAATGTGGGGAGTAAAATGTGCAATTTCACTATTCCCAGGGCATATAAAATCTATGTTATAAGGGTCCTCCTTATATGTACCTGACCCCCCACCCCTGGGACACCTAGGGGAGACCATGTGGCCACCTAATATGATATGCCGAATATATTGATTGTAGTTTGCTAGTTTTTAAGTGATGTAAACACCAAAGGGCTGCTTTTAAACTGACCTTAGGCCTCAACAGTGCACACATGCAAGTGCAGAAAGGCTGCTGGCATCTAAACTTCCGTGCCTTATTTTATACTAGGGACTTAAAGGTAGGTTCTATCCCCCTGCCCTAATATGTACTAGGGACTTATAGGGGAGTTTGTGTCAATCATAGCGTACCCTAACCCATAGTGTACCCTAGTGTATGTATGTGTTTTCACTGTATTCTAAGTGTCTTTTCAGCACAGCACTGGCCCTGGGCTTGGTTAGGTCCCACAAGTACCAGTCAGGAACAACACAAATGGGGGTGCCCAGTGTACAGGATGACTGTGCAACATATACTTTAAGGAAGGAATATGATTCTGATTTAATGAAAAACCCATCCTGACAGAGAACCCAGAGTTAATAGAAGACATTCTGAACAAATGTCTTTAATTTAGTTTAGTTATGTCTTGACTTAAAGAAAATCAATTTCCTAAGATGAGTCATTAGCTTCCGGTGCTAATTCAGTGGATATCTATGTAACTTAATATTCAAAGCCTTCTCCACTTATCTTCATGAGCATCACATTTTCTCCCGGATCTTTCATCGACAAACCCCTTATGTCTGAAGCGTGGGATGCCCTTGAATTGCACACTGCATTCCTCTATTCACCTAAGGGTACTAGTCTCATAATAAAAGCTCTTAAGATTTCATTTCTACATACACACTTTCTTTCAGGAGGAGTCCTGTCTTCCTGTGAACATATGCAGGTTAAGGTGACTCGGCGTAAGTGCTGTGCTGATTGCGCTAGCTTCTGTTTATTTAAATGTGAACTTTCGGATCAACACTATTATATAATATGATATTGCTGCATGATGATTCAATGTCAGAGTTAAACATTTTTTTGATAACAACAGAAGAAGTAAACTACATACTTTAAAACCCTAGCGATTTGGTCTCTGGGCTAATGATTTAGAAGCACCTACTGACTTCTGGCTTGAACCTTTCTGACAACTGCTTTATCAAAGGCCTGAGAAGGCTGCAACAAGAACTCATAATTTATTGTGCCTGTGTTGTGGATGTGCCATAGCCCCAGTGTTACCTGCCCTGAGAAGCATCACTTTCCACAAATACTAAAACAGACTCTGTTCTTCTTCAACCCACCCTGATCATCCGAGATAAGGGGGAGGAGCATCTCTAGTACAAACATTTGAAACACAATAGTTCTATGTTGTATTTTCCTTCCATCAGATTATATAGGCAAATTAAACCATATTTATTTCAATACTATTTCTGTGTGGGTGACATTGGGTGTGTGCACAGTGGTGTTCTCGTAGCTTACAATGATATTGCAACTCCTCCAAATAATGCTATTCCTTTCCACAGGTTTGCATGCTGTCTCAGAAAGCTTCCACAATATTCCCAAAAATACTGCATGAAAACTGATTTCGACTTAAACGCTCAACAACTCCTAACTCTCTTTTTTTCAAATGACTCTTCTTCATTTCCAATCTCGGCATGCCTCTGCTCTCTGAGTCCAGCCTATTATAAATCATATGTATGTTTGCCTTATTCCCTGTTATTGTATTTCTGTATATTGCCTACTACTCATTTTAAATATCACAAACTCTACTTTAAAAGTTATACCCCTGAAAACTGTCAATAGGTGTAAAAAGATGACTTAGTATAGGGTAAAGTGAGGAAGGAAAAGAAGATTGATACTGCCTGGAAAGGACTCCACAATGTTACTGAAAATGTATCAATGCCAAATATTTGATGACACATGAAAGCTGGGGTTTCAACACTACTTGTGATATGACATAAGTAACGCTTACAACAGGTCTACATATGTGGCCTTGCAGTAGGTTTATGAAATCTTTCAAATTTGGACCTCCCAAGTTCAACTCTACTAGGTGAACCTGGAGCAAAACTGAATGGTGAAGTTGAACTTTCACCTTCACCTGCTGTGTTGACCTCTTTTATGTCCTTCTTTCAGGAAAAATGTTCAAAGAGCAGCACAAAGTCTGATATGAACAGGTGTTGGTTTGGATAAAGATATTTTTCAAACTAACCTTGGTGACTTGGCTATGATCAGCCCTGTCTCCAACTTTCTTTGGAACACCTTGGTACTATTAGGCCAGGATAATAGATATATGGCTAATTGTCAAGGCAGAGAGCTCTAATTTGCATGTGGGAAGCCACCAACCTGGCCCCTGTGGATAAAGGAATCATGTTAAATCTCCTGCAGACTAGAGTCTGGCTTATTTCATCCTGGACAGTGAAGTGCATTTGCGGACTAGTTAGTCCCTTCCAGGGAGGCGCTACTGCAGTTGATTCTAGTCCCAGCTCCCCTAAAAGTAATGCATGAGAAGTGGATGTCCAGGGAAGTGAAATGCCAGTTAGAATAGTTTTGGATGTTCTGTGGATCAGTTCAGTGATGACCGTTAATATTTAATTAGATCCCACATACATTTAAGTAGCTGCAATCCATAACTATAGCTCAGAGGAGGATCATTACAAGTCTTTTTTTTATGTTCCAGTCCTGCAAACCTCTCCGCAGAGAGCAGCAAAAATGGTCCATTGCTGAGAATGAATGCATCATCATTAAATAAACATTAAGGCAATTGCAGGCACACATATTTTGCAAATTCTTCTTCAAGACAAACTACAGCCCTTTAACCTCTTGGAGATAGGTGTAACAATAACAGGGTTTCCTAGTGGAAATAATTAGAATTCTGTAATGCTATCAGGAAAGTAATATATCAACCAAAGCCACATATTAGCTACAATGACCAATAAATTGCAAAAACAAACATTTAATGTAGCATTAGCTGAAAGAGTGTATAAATGGACCATAAAAGGTCAATAGTAGTGATACTCATATCCAATCAGTATTCCAATTTCAATGGAATGACTTAAAAATGAGGGGCCAAGTGCCAAGGTCATCAATGGCATTTCAACTAGGAATGATTATCAGGTCCTCATCAGGACTAAAAGAATTTGGAGCATCCACCATCTGTGAATAAAGAATAATCCAATTAGCAGAGGTAATGTTTTGTATGGCCATGGCGTAGAGTAAAGGATTCAGATCTATCTTTAAAAGCAATAAGTGAAGAATTATGTGAGTAAGACATTCCTTCTAGGGAGTAATTTAAAGGCCAGTCACAGGTTATACACACGGGAACTAAATTAGTTTTTAAGTTTCACATGGGAATACAAATTAGTAAGGATTAACATATTGGAATGCCTAAAGAAATGAATGAATACAAGACACCAAGTCACAAAATGACCAGATTGCTGGAAGAAAAAAGTTATTTGGAAAATGCAGGGGGTATTCATCATTACCTGCCATAATTGCAGGGGCCGTCAGGGTGCCTTTGAATGTAGTTTGATGCCTCCCTACTGGTAAAGTTTATGCATAGATGAGTACTGCAACTGAAGCAGGGTGCCACCACACCCAGAGAGACACAGAAAGCATAGTAATGTTGGGCCCAGCCAGCATCCATTAGAAGGGACCCTCGAGAACACAAGCAGGTCAAGTATATCCCTCCTGTGACCTGGGTTCTTCAGGAGAAGATTGCTAGAGACAAGGTTTATCAAATTTTAAATGCATGCCTGGGATTCAGAGCTCCCTTGGTTGCTGCAGTTGCTTTCATCTTGTGACAAAGTAGTTGGAGCAAGCACTGTCATAGATATGTGTTGTCAATCGGTTGTTGCTTAAAATACAGATTTCTTTATGCAGTATCACACCTATCACTAATATAAAACTGATGGGAGAAAAGGGCCACCAATCCACCCTCATTTCAGTTGCCTTTTTCGCTACCTATTAAAGCACCAGAAAGCTTTAGTGAGGCCTGTTATTCTCAGATTCAGGATATCGCCGCGCAGTAATATTGGCAGTGGAAATTCCACTATAGTGGGAGTTTGTATTTTAATAAGTACCTCGCCCCTTTTTTAGGCTCCAAAAATCGGAGTATGTCATTTTTTCCCCACAAGAATTGTTGTAGGTTTTTACACTGGCAAAATTTGCATGAGGAAAAATATCTCCAGGTCTCTGCGAAATGTGAACACAACCTGTCATCAGTTTGCACCCAATTCATGATTATTAGCCCAATTGAAATAACTTAAATTCTCCCTGCCTGCCCCTAACTTTGATTCCTTTTTGAAAGGCCTAGACATCAGCAAGACCTTACAATTAATGATTTTTGGGGATAAGTAATAATATTATAAAGGCAGTTCTAAAACAGAGATTTCAAAATCAACTGCAAGATTACACAATGTATGTCAATATGACCATTTAAGGAACACAACCTAGCAACAGTATGTTATGTGCAAAGTAGTTACAGAGATGAAGTGACCTGGGAGTACTGGGGCCGTATTACGTATTGCCATTGTTTGCGCCCGGCACACCTTTTCAGAGGTCAGCTGGGCGCAGACAATGCCAATGCGCCCCATTATGGTGAATGCGCTGCCCTAGGGGCAGCCTCGAACTCGTGAAAACATGGAGCAGCTGTTCGGTATTTTCACAGTGCAGGCGGCACCCGCCTACACTTTCAAAGGGGATTAGAGATCCCTTTGTAGGCGGGTGCAGTCAGTGACATAGGTATTATAGAAGGGGACGTAAAAGCGTCTGCGCCCCCTACTATAATACCAAAGTGGTCCGGGGGCGCAAACGCCCATTGCGTCCTGCCCCACCTTATGTAATACCCCTGATGGTCTTCCCTAATCAGGCATGCGCAAATGACAATCACTGCAGCTTGAGAGCACTGAATCTGTAATAAAGAAATCACAGTTGTGACCACATAGATATGCTTTTTTGCTTGGAAGGAAGTGTTTTCACCTATTTGCCACAAACCGTTATCAAGGTCCCAGGAGCGTTGAGGCAACCGGGGCAACAAGCATGAAGGACATCTGGCCATCACCTGATCGGGGATCCTGCAAGCCCAAGATCATCGCCCTTGAGTGCAACAGCACCCTGAAGGCCTGGCTGAACTAGCACCGCAAGAACCCCAGCAATGGTGAGAAGATCATGCTCTGTAAATATGTAATATTTATTTGACCAACCAAAGTCGCTTCAGCTTTTCCTAAAATGTATTCTTGAGTTAATTTGCAACTTGTATATACGTAACTCCAACCGCTAGTATCTGTAGTAGACATATGTACTTGCTACCATTATTTGTGAGTTTAGAGTTTATCTGTTTCGTATCTTTTATGTAATTCATGTACTCTGAAGTCCTTATGTAATGTAACTGGTTCTATTGTAAAGCTGTCCGACACCTTCGGGTAAAGTTTGTGCTCTATTGACCTGCAGAAATAAATAATAAATGTATTTGTGGAAGATAGGGAGGTGCATGTGCCTGTTAAACTGGTGTTCCATATTTAAGATGAATTAATTTTCCTTGTACCATGTCTAGACATTTTCTATGTTGTTTCGAAGATTGTTACAGACTGCCCTGACCTTAGCTTTTGAAGGTAACCTTCAAAGAAGGCCTTGTGCAAAGGCCTTAGGCAATCAAATCTGAATTCGTATTTAACAGATTGCCAGTGTAATAATGTTATGGTTTACTCAGATTAATGCAACAGTGTAATGACCATTCTTTTCATGTGTAGTGTATTCTTGTTGGCTTCCTTTGATGCGTTTTATGGTTGTTTCTTTATGACTTCCTTGAATTTTGAAGCATTCACTTGATGAAGTGTGTCAGGGTGCGATAATCAAAACAACATGGCTATGATGCAGTGTAATGCCCAGTGCTTAATTTGAGCCTGTGGTTTCCGGTGCTCAGCACCTGCACTTAATTGTCAACAATGGCACTTATGAAGAGAAAAACAGTTGTTTAATAATTCAATCAATATGCTTTAAAAACTACTAATACCTGCCAACCAAGCAAGTCTTATAGCTTTGAGGGCCTGGAATAGTCTGAAATGTCACACTTGTAGGAGTGTGATGGTCAGTATTTGTGTAGGTACTGTCATTTGCAGCACTGGCAGGGGCAATAGCGGTGCCTGCTGCAGTGGCCTCCCGACGAGGGCCCTCGCACTTCTTTATTATTTTGTTACTCAAATTTAGCACAGATAACACTCAACAAATTTAAAGGGCAACACTGAAGAGAGCAGTGGTGCAAATAATGTAATGCGGTGCATCATGGGACAATGACAGCTGTTGGGGCAAACGTCACAAGGGAACAAAACATGGACGACAAGTTTTAACACAGGTTTAAACTCTAAGGGTATCATCTTCAAACAAATGTCATTGTTGATGTAGAAAAGAGAGAACGAAAAAACATCAGCCCCTGGATATTGTGAAATCAGATCCAGGCAGGAAGAAAGGAAGGATTAACAAGGTCAGGCAGGTGGAACATGTACCCGGTGCTCTTCTCATCTTCAACAGGGAAAGTCCATCGGGGATAGATCGATAGGGCTGCGTCTGAGCGTAACCTTCTTCACATATTTACATGCAATAACTGTTACGGACATTTTCATTTCGATGATTACGGTCCTAGGCTCGACTGGACGCTAATTGCTATTGACTCGTTAATGATAATGTGGAACGATGATGAAAGTGCATATCGACGGTCAACAGCAGAGGCCCTAAGAGACTCTTATCTGCGTTATAGGGACAGGAAATGTGCATGAATGCAAATTAGTTCACAGAACAGTCAACTTTACCGAAGTGAGCAGTTTAATATGGAAAACAGACGCTTTGCTGAAAATAACTGTGACCGCAATTCACAGAACAGGGAGGCTGTTGGAAGCCCCTTTAGAACAGCTTGGCTGATAAAAAAATAAATAAATGAATAAATAACGTTTGGAAAGAATGCAAGCACGTGCACAATAAATGTTGTTTAGAGAGAATTTTTGGGGAACTGAAACGTAGCCATGCTGAACCGACGGTGAACTGTAAACAAGTGACAACAAGAGCGCGCTGTGTTCGATTCATCACGTCTGGACTGGAATTTCGAAGAGAAGCAGAGAATTCCGAGTACAACAATTCTAATGAACGTTCTTATCTGGCCTCCGAGATGTCCTTAAGTGACAAATTGGTTCCGGGAATGTGATTTTCAAGCGAATAACTTAAGTGGAAACCAAGGACTTGCTGGACGTATCACAGAAGATATCTTTCCTCACAAAGCTATCGGAAATAGGTGCAAAAAATCCCTGGATGAGAGAGACACCTTCTGCTACAGCCGGTCTGTCGACATCTCGCATTACTTTCTAATCTAATGTAAGATATGCAGGATTTACAGGCAACAAACATTTCACATTAAAAGCTTAATTTTGCAAAAGTGTCAATAATTTTTATAACATTTCAAAAGAAATGATGCGGTTTTGCACACCCCTAATAGCAGGAGAGGAAATCCCCTGTATGGATTAGCCCAGAAGATCTATGTGTCCACTCACACTATAAATCGCATTGCGTGGGACTTTTTTCATTAAAAAGAATAATTTCAAACAGGTAGGTAAACACTTGCCTCTAACATGGCAGCAGTAACACTATCCAAGACTATCTATACAAACGGGAACCTGTCTATTTCACTCTAGAATCAAGAGACAAGCAGAAGTCGTAAGTGTGCACATTTTTACTAGGAAACCCTGCAGTTTTGGTGATTTCAGATAGAATGTCAAAATAATGTTAGAATCTAAAAGCAGTGTCATTTTGAACCTTGCTTGGCCAACCAAGGACAGACATCACCTAACAATATGTTACAGTCATATTTCACACTGTTTGGGGCTTACAGGCGAGTAGCTTGGATTCTGGCCCTAGAGGCCAGAATCCAATTTAAACTGGCCTGCATTACTCACAAAGCTCTTTATAACAACTCCCCTTCATTTCTCGCACAAAAACACGTGATATCAAGAGGACCCGGAAACTCCCGATCTGCCAAAGACCTACTGATGCAACCTGCACGCTTCCGGATGAAAAAATCCTACAATCGGGCCTTCACTGGGGCTGCGCCAAGGATTTGGAACTCTCTCCCACCCGCCATCAGAAGACTTCCATCCTAGGGACACTTTAAGAAGGAGACCAAAACCTTCTTAATGGGTAAATACCTCGCCTAATGAACACCTTACATTATTATCTTTCTATGAACGATACCTATTCCTGCACTCCTGAGCATTCCCCGAAGAGTGAGACTATGTGCCTTCTTGTACAATGTATCTACCTGTTTTGATTTCTTCCCACATGTAGCCGGGACTTTAGACTACGTGTTTTCTTGCATCATGTATCCCCTATTTTACCCAATGGATCCCTCCCTTCCCATCGCTTTGTACACCACCCTTAATACTGTAAAACGCTCTGATACCCTCACGGGTCTGGTTTCCGCTCTATAAAACTATAAAATTAATAAATAAATAATAAGTTGCTGACTTATTTAAAAAGAGATGAACTTCAATGATAGGCTGACGATAAAAACTGGAAATACCATCCACTGTAAGGTGTAGTAGGAAAGAAGCATTCCTTGTTGCATTCTAATTTCCATATTCAAAATGTCTCCTTGAGTTAATTGCTCTTGGGTCCTCAGTGATTAATTGATCCAGGACCTATAGCACAAGAGAAAAAGAGAAGAAGGAGGAGGAAGAAAAACCTAGGAAAATAGCAGCAAAAGGAGGCAGCAGGGGTGAAAACGAACCCACAAAAGTGAGATAAAGGGAAGAAATAGTAGGGTGGTGGGATCACTACTAAGCAGCCTTGGTATTGGGCTCCCCTGGGGTTCAGCTGCGCTAGCGGTGGGCTCCTTAGGAAAACTGTACGTCCTCTGCACCGATTTAAAAAAAAAAACAAATTAAGTACTGGTGTGTATTTTAGCCTTAAGGAGATGTTAGATAGTCCTGGCCTTGTAGACACTGATTCGCTTTCAATGTGAAAAGTTTTTAGCAAATTTATATCCTGCATATCTTGAATTAGAAGCTAATGCGAGATACCAACAAATTGGTGAACGAAGAAAATGCCTCTCATTTGGAAATGGAGACCACTCATAGACCATCGTTTGTTGGCCTAACCATAGGTAGACACGGATGAGGCCATACAGATCTCCGTGGGTTATGCAGCAGATCTTACATTTGATTCTCCATCTGTTTATAGTCTGTGCAGTGGCTAGAGACTGCCAAAAACATGATATCACTTGTGAACTCCGCACTCTACCATGTTGAAGTGACTATCTTTTTTCACGCTTCCAGCCTGTAATCCGGGTATCGAAATGGACGGGATCTGAGGGGCACGGCGACCCCATTGTTTTTTAATTTAAGAAAAACAGTTCCTCTGCTTTTAATGAAAAAAAACTGTCCCGGGAAAGTTTATTTCGGCAGCTGAAATGCTTTAACTGAAGTGTAAGGCAAGGAGGCTCCTGTGCTGTGAAACCAAGGGAACAGAATTGATCCCGCTGGTGTCAGCAACCCCCAAAGTCCAGATGTTGAGCGCTCCTGCGCCTATAATGAACCGTCGACTCTCTGCCACCTTAGAATTGTAAAAAAGGTGTGACATATTATCAAGACAGCAGTGCATTATTTGTTTGTCCTGAAGATGATGCCCTATATTTAATGTGGCATCGAAACGTCGTCGACACCCTAACACCCTATGCACTAGACTCAAGCTATAACACATTGTGCAATGGTGTTAAATGATTAATTTGTGTCTGTCTATACTGAGAACAACTGTACAGACCCATTTTGGCTTGCCTTTTGGCCAATTCTGTGTTCATTGTTCTGTCTTGTGTTCTGTTGGTCACGGTTGTGCCCACTTGTCATTTGAATGTTTTAGTTGATACTACTTTTGAAAAATACTATGAAAATAAATTCTTGTCCGGCTGGACAAAAGACATACATTCTATTCTAAGTGTATGGTTATCTATCACACTGTATTCCTCCTGAATAGGGACCACTGTTCTCTATAACATGAGTAAACAACCATGCCATGCTTATTGTAGGCAACTGTGTTATCTGCAAACATGAGAGTGGCATGTCTTATACCTCAGCCCTTACTGCAAATATTTATACTTTCTGAGACCAATAGTTAGACACAGATTTTAACACCTTGCCAGTAATTATATCTACACATCAAAGGACGTCGAATGCATGTGTGATAGTAAGTGTTTTTGCACTTGGGGACTTGGGAATGCAGTCACCCATTCTCCAATGAGTGAAATTATCACATTCTAGAAGATAAGATCAGTGAAGCAGAGGGATATGAGACCATTTGCACAGAGTCACACAATTGAGTGAAGTGGCAAAGGTGGAATTTGAAACCATGTATCTTGGTTCTGAGGTCTGAGCCGTAGCCAATAGAGGTGACGTTTGGCTTTGAGAATTGCCCCCAAAACATCTAAAATGGGAATAAAGTGGAAATATTCAAACACAGAAAAAATAGAAGGGACTGTGACATCTTTGCATTTATACTAATAGGACGTTGGGCATCTCATGGCCAATTCAAAAAGTTGTGTAAGCATGTGTTAAAGAGTACTCATGGAGTACAACTTCCCATACTCATAAATGCTTTTGTGACTTAGTTCAACAGATTTTATGGTGTCCACCATTTTTCCATGATGAACATTGATGAAAGTATTACTACAAAATCCACAGTTTTTCCGTAGATCAGCATGTAGGGAATCCACATTTAGCTACTATATAGAATACTATAAAATCTGTGATGTGTGCTGTTTGTATAAACACTATTATCAAATGCAGCAAGGAGGACAGAAAAAAACTACAAATGGAGGACAACAACATTGCTAGTCTGAAAAGATACATAGCGGAAACATAGGAAGGGACTTCAAATTAATAGGCACAATATTCAAGAGTTGGAGTAGCAAATGCTATGATCGTCAATGAGGTAAAAAGCAAAACACAGAAGGAGCATAGCAAACAGGATGAAGGTATCCTGGCTACATTATAGCTCTTTGATCTGAGATGAAAAATACAAAAATTGAACTGCAATGTTATGCAGCGCATGAACATACAATTTACCAGATGCCTGTTGAATATTAGGACAGATCAACATCTGATTTTGCCCAGTATCACAAGGACCCCTATCAGTAAGACATATAGACAAGCTAAATTGATTTGACTGATTTTCAGATGGCTAATCTGGGGGATGTTTACACAACAACACTGGATGATGAGAATTGAAGAGAATTAAAGATGGTTCAAGTCATCTCTAATATACAAGCTAAAAAGGCTGCAGGACCTGATGGATTTATTCTAGAGTTGTGTAAATGTTTTTCAGAACTAATACCAAATATCTTTTGTACAGGGAATTAGATGTGTGCAGAGTGAATGTGCCACTTTTTCCCAGTTATTAAATGTGCATATATTGACTGTGCTACTTTTCGAATGTGGGAACATGTTAATGCGCCAAACTGCCTGAAACCGATTGTAAACATTAAATAAGATATGACTTTTACTGGCGATCCGTCTATTGCCTGTAGATGGTAAAGAGTTTTTAAAAATGTAGGATAATCTTCTTCCTCCATTTCCAGATAAAATGTTTTTTCCTAAAAACACATTTTTTGTTTAGCGGGAATCCCTATATATTACAAAAATCTGGCAATAGAAGTGTTTGATAATACTAATGTAAAGAGTGTCAGATGTTATCTTGTTGCCAAAAAGGCTTTTGACAGGGTCAGTTTTCTAACAACTTATCAGTATTTGAAATCTATACTATATCATAACATGTTTTTTAATCTTATATTTCAGGTATGGAATTACTTTGTGTATTTGTGTGGTGGTGTAACATGCTTATTGGCATAGGAAATTTAGATTCCATTCATGCGTAATCATTATGAATGTAATTTCTGATATTGAATATTGTCTAATGTCCTGTTCCATGTGTTAAAAACATGGTCCATTCTGGTAAGAGTGTAGACTGCAGGTAGTGGGAATTAAGGTTCAGTTAACTCAGCAGGGGTGAGAGCTAAATTGATGGTATCTTAACTTTTTTATTTCATGTCGTCTTCCGGTTTGTGCTGTAAACACTATTGATACCCTCATCAACCTTAAATTCCTTCTATCTTTTGCTTTTTCAGGAAATGTGTTTTTTTGCCATATATAAGTCCACAAACATCGTATAGCATTATGTATAGCATTATGTGGTGTTATGCTATTTTGTTGCAAAAACACATCTCTTTGGATGGTTAAAATTGTGCTGGTCAAGGAAGACAAAGGCAGACAACACAAGCTTCAGCATTCCCAATTGGGAACACAGTGCTGGTCACAGCTGTCAACTGTCCTTCATTCACTTTTCATCTGTCAGCTTTCCACAGCCTATTTCAACCTATTTCATTGAATAAGATAAATGTCCAGGAGAGATGCAGTTGTGATCATTCCGCAACCCCTCAGCACACCTAGTTTAAACTCCTCAGGTTATCCATAACAGCTATATTCCTCCCACTTGCTGCGATTTGCAGAACAGATGGACCTGGAAAAATCCTCTTGACAGAAATGAGTTGTATTGTGTAGGGACAAGACACTTTATTGCTCCACAACAACTGCACTTGATAGGTTGCTTCTTGAACATGTTTTTTCTCTCCATAGTTACCTGTCAATCAAATATCAAGGCTGGTGAGCTACATGCAATGATTCTATCAGTCAGAAAAGGCTGTGCATTAGATCTTGTTCTTTGTTCTGAAATGGGAAGAGCAATTCTCTGAGCAGCGCATTCTGCACACTTAGCGATCTCATGGCACTTATATTTGATTAAAGCAGGTGTATATAACTACAATAAAAGCAGCAGCCTGCTTAACTCGTGCCAGACTGAGGAGCACCATACTGTAATGAATGAGCATATCTGTATGCAAATGGTGACATCTAATAGAACTGGAGACTAAACATATCCACAGCATAGAACACTATATCTCTTTCCCTCGAGTGCACCTTTTGTCTGCTCAGATGGATGATAAAGTGCTGTAACCGAACTGCAAAGATAGAAACAAGTGAAGAAGGCCGCCTCCACATGTCTCTGTCTAGGTAATATGTTTAGGAAGGTATTGTCACACTGAAATAAAGTGGAACTTGGGGTTGCCAGCATCCCACTGTTGGTGTAAACCCAGGCGTTCTGAAATATGGGCAGCCCAATTGAGAAACAATGCAACAACCTAAAGGTCTGCATACTCTTCACCAGAGGAATTCTTAGTGTATTGCACTGAGGGAGTCTGTTTCCTACTGGGGCATCTCTGAGTGTGCTCCACTGGATTAATCATGAGCGTGCCTAATTGGAATAAGGCTGAATGTCACACTGAGTGAAACATGACGGTACTCCATTGTGAGAAGCCTAGGTTTACGGCAGTAGTGGATGCCAACTGTGGTACCGCCGAAAGGGGGCCAGAAGTATGACGCCATTGGGGAACACAGAGTGTTCTGAATCGGGAAAAAATGACAATGCGGTTTGTAGCACTGAAGCAAATCTGAGAATGCCATACTGGAATAAATCATGACTATGGTACACCATTGTATGTCTAAATATGCCATACTATTGCATCTACTCTCCCTTCTTTCACATTTCTGTACTAAATGTATAGATGATAATTCATTCTCGCCTCCCCCTTCGTAGTTCCTCATGAGGTACATGTCACAAATTTAGAGCCAGCTACATTGTAGGTTTTAGGAGGGTACTTTAAAATGAACTACCATCCCACCGAGCATCTTCTCCACCATGATCGCCTTCGGTACAATGGCAGAGGCAAGGGCACTCTTCTCTTTGCTCAGCAAAGTCCAATTTAATATTTCTGCTGTACTTCTAGTGTCCCCAACCACTGCACTATATTATAGTCAGGGTTACTGGATTCATGCGATTTTGCAGCTGCTGCCTTTGCAGCATAATAATGGATTTGTCACATAATCCATAATTTGCTAATTTTAACTAACAAATATTGTTTCTAGCAGAAATTGATCAAAAGTTACAAAAAAGGGGCCAACACATGTTGTTGGACAGTGGAAGGCCCTCTGCAAAGTTTGACTGGCCCATTTCAGTCAATTATTGCTATAATCAGGTGTTAAACTGGTACTAATTAGGTGAACTGTTTGCCCAGATGGTGTTAATCTGTGTAAAAACGACACAATTATTACATAATACTATCACAAAATGTGTTGCATTATGCCACAAAATTAGTCTTTTCTTGCTGCATAATTGAGTCAGCCCTGTCATATAATTTGGTCCCCCCACCCCTTAATTCCAACTTCCCTGATAACAGTACAGTGTATTACAAAACAGCACAATAAAATCCAATCCTGCCTTATCGATGTGTCATGCTGTGCAGATAGTGCACAGCTCCGCAGATTCACATAGTTTTATGTATCTGATTATGTCACAATCTGGCAGGTTCTCTGTTTTAAGAAAGCTAGTTCTTAATTTAAGATGTTCAATGACAAAGCACTCTAATATTAGCTGGTTCCTAATTCTGTATCAGGTCTTACTACACAAACATTATGTCAAAAATCTTATGGGACAGAATATAGAAGATAAGAATACCAATATTTAAGTACTTCATATCGTTAAAAAAAATATAGCTGTATATAATATATATTTTTTATTATTTTTGTGTTTTAACTTTATATCGTTTTAAAAAAAATATAGCTGTATATAATATATTTTTTTTATTATTTTTGTGTTTTATTATATTTTGTAAGCTACTTTTGTAACGTTAAATGTGCATAATTATTGGGGTATAGTTTTGTTTGATTTGGTACAATAAGTAAAGTTTTATAACATTTTATTTGAATCAATTTATTGATCTGTTTTGGGTTTGGGTTTGGGTTTGTAGGGGAACGGGGTGGTAAGCATTTTGTTAATATTAATTTAAATGTTTATACATGTTTTTATTTCAAACTTGTTGATTTGTTAGTAATGCAATGATTGTAAATGTGCATTATTTTATAGATAATTGTAATTAAAATGGTAATTAATTGTCAATTGGTTAATTAGATTATTGATTTTGTTATTACCACTAACCATTCCCAGCTTATCTCCTGTTTGGACTGTAATTCTATAGTTGCAGGTCAGTGTCCTAGTGGCCTTCGTCTCAATCAGCCTTAGCTTGACAATTTACATTTTTTGTCCATGATGCTAGAAGCGGTACTGTATCCAAAACGTGATATATTGCTCAAGTTCTGGGTGGCTCTTTGATCCTGGAGCCTACTTGGAGTTTTGTTTATTTGTACTGCCTTTGTGATAAATAGTCATGATTCCAGTGTAGGCATGTTCATCTTTCTTGGTGTACAATAATTCCTTCAGTCAAAGTCACCTGAAATATACTGATAAATAATGTCTTTTATATTGTGTACTTGTGTGGAGTTGCAAAGGGAAGTGTCTGACTTCACAGGGTAACATTAATGTGACATGGCTGGCTGGAATTTGTCACTATAAATTACAATGACTTATGGAAAGAGAGGTAAGACTCAGCTAAATTAAGTGATGTTTGATCACAAAATTATGGTACATTTATTAGCCAAATTATATTGAGTTAATATTTTCTAAGCATAATTAGTATTTATGTAAGGCTTAGAAAACACTGTACATGAAAAATCAACTAATTATTTGCAGATGAACTACAGTTAACACAATTTATCACACCATACTTCACAAGTGGATGTATGACGGAACCCCACATGCATTTACTTCGTATACCTTTACAATGCTATACTACCCCGACAGAGACGTTACCACTCGATACTTTATCATGCAAGTCTTTATAATGACTTGCCTTAGAAGGGCGTTGGACTTTGGAATAGTATACATTACTATTCCAACTCAAGTCATAATATCGGTAGGGAAGGTGTTGGACTTAAAATCCATAACCAATCCAACAACGCACCCCCTAAAGCAAGTCATTGTATTGACTTGCGGGGTAAAGTAATGCGTAGTGATGTTGCAGTTGGGGTAATGACTTTGTTGTAAAGCCAGGTGATAGTTATGATTGCGGGGTAAACAATGTTTCCCTTCACAAGTAGATCGCAGCTGCAGGTAATTCTAAAGTGCTTCATGTTTTTGGTTCTGCCATTTGAAACTTTGTTTGCTGGTGTTCACTCTGAGGTTTCCAGTTATGCCCTATGCCTTTTTTTGTGGGTCAGTTAGAATTAGAGCCACTCTTGCTATGGCAGACTGTCCCATTGACCAATGGTAGTGCAGATAAGAGAGCAAATCAAAGGATCTGACTCCCACCACCCCAATTTCAGAGGATATGGCACTAAATCACATTTGTGTCTGGAGTTGGACTATAATAGTATGAGCATGATACCCACAAGTTGTTCAACAGTGCTGGTAAAAAGAAAAGAAGATCACAAAGAATCATAGCTGCTTGAAAACAGAATAGGGACTAAGGTCTGTGGGTTTTCCTTCAGGGTGAGGGGCCAGGAAGTCAAGACCACTTGCCCTAAGCCTGGAGAACTCTCCTTCTGTTTGCCTGCCAAGACCAGTGGACCCTGCGCCAGGTGGGAGCGAGACACAGAACAGATCATGCTGAGTGGATCCCGGTGAGCGAAGTGTGAGTTGCTCTGGCCGGTTGGGACTGTGGCACAGATGAAGTTATCAGCCGCCTTTAGCCAGTTTATGACTGCCATGAGGCCATCGCCCTTGTGCAGAGCCCGTCAGCCACCCCAGTATGCCAGGTATAGCATTGGGAGGCATTGGGAGACCGGAGCCCACAGAGCCCCAGTCTTCATACACTTGCCGGCTGTCTTCGGGTGATGTGAGAATGTTCAAGATCAGAAGGTCTCATAGATAAGTGCACAAACTTAGGGATATATTTTCCAATGTTTCACACAACGCATTAAGACACCTTTCTGAGCTGCATTGCATGAAAGGGAGAGCACAGAAATGTGCCATATCTACTAAGATATGGCATATTTCTTCTGTCTCCTAGTGCTGACACATTTATGGCAGCCTAATACCAATACAAGCTCCTTTGCCCTGGGAAAACAGGAGTAAAGACCACAACCCACACAGTTTGGCCTAGTCACCCATGCTTGCCCTATTCCCCTCTGAAAGGGGTTTTGACAATATATATATACCCCACACATGGATAGGAAGGAAAACAATATGATGGCTGGATGATGATAGTTCTGCCAATGCACACTAAGCATCCCACAATAATTTCAAAAGGATTACAGTACAACCAAATAGGCCCAAACACAACAGATTTGGATGAAAATATAAATCACGTCGAATCTGACTTTACAGACCATGTAAACAAGCCAAGAATTAAGGAAAACAAGATCCACAGTGCAAAAAGTACCCAAGAAGCGGCATATTGAACAAGCATTTGCAATGCAATAGGTCTTGCATTAGTGAAAGTTTGAGCTATTGGCGTTGCTAATAATAATGCAGCACAATAGCTCAAACTTTTAGTAATGCAAGAGCTTTTGAATCAATCGTGGCACTCACGCTTTAGCTTCAAACATCTTAAGATAAAGCCCAGGTGCCGCAATTGTGTCAAAAGGTAAGAAATAAAAAGAATGGCGGCTGCATGCTGTCTTTTCATGTATTTACTTTTGTTACAGTGGCGGCACCTGTGCTTTAGCTTTAAACATCTTAAGCTAAAGCGTGGGTGCCGTGATTGCTTAAAAAGTGAAGAAATAGAAAATAAATGCACTTTTTTTGCACAGTTTATGCCCATATCCTGAGTACTGAACACACCAGAGGGGATGGGCCCCTTAAATCAGTATGCCTGCGCCACCATAAATTATCGCCCTAAAGAATGCTGAAACCGATTATCACTCAACACACATATTACTAATGAGCACTGTATTTAATATTAGTGATTAAACTTATTTTTGCATTGAATTTTGTCTTTTCCTAATTTGTAGTCATATACAAGATTCTTTCCTCCCAAAGTATGTCACAAAATTCATACACACAACCACCCTGTTTCATCAAAACATATAATTACATGTATCATCAAAATATATGATCACGAAAACGTTGCAGCATAAAAAATAAACACCAGAAAACATACTACATGCAAAAAATGAAAAAAACAAATTCAGAAATTACATTTTATCACTTTTGTGCATACAGTTCAGAACTCAAATAACCCATCACAGACAACTTAGAAACACTATCCTATTACTGATGTTCCTAAATAATGGACAAAGCAATCATGGGAGATCGAGAAGTCCTGGAGCTCAGAGCCTGAATCTTACAGTGAAGCTTGTCACTGTAATTACTCCCTCTCTGTGCACTATGACATTTTGTCACGGCTACGATAATATCTGCTGCTACATTTATAAGTACGCAGCACACAAGTACACCTCACACATTCCACCAAAAACTTTATATCCAAGCTAGATGCCCCGAGATGTGCGTATACCACCAGTGTCTCTATCGGCTAAAAAAAAACAGTCAGTGATACTGAGACACACCAGGGGTGATCCACAACACGATCTTTACTGCGGAGCTTGACAGGAAACTGCCGTCAGAGCAAAATTGTGTATTCGTGATAAGTAATAGACAGGTGCACTGTAAAGCAGGTACATTTTAGTGATATAAGTGCACAGTGACTTTGTGCGGCACTGGCCAACTATACATGGTTGCAGCACAGACCAGACTGAATGCAAACTTCAGGGAAGTAAGTTGCAGTGGATGAAGAATGCAGAAACGTACTTGTGCAGCTCTGTGGATGCACATCTCTTACCTTACATTGGCACTCGCGCTGATAGCTGCACTACTTACTGCAACACCTGCTGCAAGGAAGAGCCTGCTGATGCCACTCAGATGCCCTAGCTGGGAACAGTATCCAAAACAATAAATCTAAACGCAGGACAAGCTTGCATGTTCATGCCGTGCCAGTCCTTATCTGTCTCCATGAGCACAACTCTGTCAGCCATCTTGGATCCTGGACGTTCTTATTACAGTCAAATCAGTCACTTAAAACTTCTAGCACACACATATGTTACCATTAAATCTTCACTGTAATTAACAGACCCGTATACCGCTGTAGCTGAATCAACATTAATATTCTAAGCATGCAGTTCATTTATGTAACTCCATTGTACGGTCAGATGCTTCCACATGTGTAGAGGGAAATATAAAATGTGGCGTCAGCTAAGAATTTGTAGCTAATGTAAAAACGATCTTATGTTTCCAAAGCAAGAAGTATTGATCCACAGCAGTGTGCATCTTGAAAATAGACGGTATTTGTTGTTGCTACAGCAGCCGATGTAGCACAAAAAGATATAATGCAGCTCAAAATGTAATTACTGTCGCGACATTATGCATGCACTGCGCCTTTGCATATTGTTCCTCGCGTATCCCTCAAGCAGCAACCCTTCAGCGTGCGGCATCTTAATCCAGATTCCACCTTAAACGGATTTTATCGAAGCGTGCGCTGGTAAGCTTGTGATAATACGGGCTCCTATAAAGAACAAATTAGCGCCCAACTCCGCTCGTCTTATCGCACAGTCAAAACTGATGGCCGCAGAAGTCATAAAGATCCCATTTAATCTCGCGTCTATCTATCACCGCGAATGTCTTTATCCACTTTGTGCAGTGGTAATATCGCCTCATCATGAAAGCAAAACAGATCTGGCATGAATTAAAGCGGAATGAAGTGCTCACTTGGATTTCTGACAGCATGATCAGTGGGGGCAGTAATCTGTGAAAATCGAGAGGGCTAAATTATTCCATAACAGTAATTTGAGGGAAGAGCTCTGAGCATACCCATCTGCTCTCATATCCTGTGACGTGTGCATGTGCCGCTGCCATGTTTAGGTCAGGCAGAGATGGGCAAGACAAACAAAAAGTCTGAACAGTGCGGACGAAAACTGTAGTTGGTGGCCGCTGCTTCCGGACTACACAGAAGTCAGTTGGACATCAACAGCCACTAAAAACAAAGGTAAGAAAAGCAATAACATCATTTAGCAAATGGCAAAGAGCAGGAGAAACTTCCGGCAGCTTGCAAATATATAGAGATTACTTTAGGTCGCGCTGAGACAGCGCATGCAGCGCATGCGCTGCCAAGGCGAGACCTAAAAAGGCCCAATACTTGTTGTCACATGCAGTTCAGAATTAGAAGCTCTACACTAAGCCTGGGCTAAAATTCCGTTCCGCTCGCGGAAATTGCGATAATTTGACATTTTCGCGTTCCGCCGAGAGCGCAAAAATGTCAAAATTGCCGCAATCTGAATTTTACCGGAAATTTTTTGCTTGCTCGGCTGTAAAATAATACATTCTCGCGTGCGCGCGATCGCCTTACATGAATCCCCGCGTTCACCGACAGGTTTTCCCGATCCGGTCGCGTTCTCCACGTGATGTTGGATTGTTGGTAGCCATTTGCGCTGTCTCGCGACAGTTCGCGCCCGCAGTAACGTCATTCGTCGCGCGATCACGTCTTTCTTCTCGCGATCATGCACCGCGAGACAAGTGAAAACAAGATGGCCGCGCCCGCGATCAACCACATGGGTAAGTTGGCGAGCCGCGACCACGCAGAAAATACCGCGAACGGACGGGAAAAAAACTTCCGTTTCTTCGCGATATTTCCGCGTGTTTGCGGAGATTTTTAACATTTTCGCGATAATTTGCGAAAGTGAATTTCGCAAATTCCGCCCATCCCTACTCTACACAAGCTGGCCAAAGATTTAGAAACTAGAATAAATTGTTGCAAGAGGTCTTCCACAATATGATCTTTAGTGCATTCTTACAACCACAGACCTGCCAACCTAAACAAAATATTCACTGCATGAGCAGGGTCGGTGCCTTGGAGGGGTAGGGCCTTTTGCTGAGAAGTACCTAAAGGCACTTTTGCTCCAACCCAGCCCCAAACCCCTGCCTCCAAAGAAACAGAACAAAACCTTGCTGAGGCTGGTGCTAAAGTCCTAGGGTGTTTTTACACATCTTAATGGACATCAGAGCTGCAAATCCACTGTTCACCTTGATTTTCAGCTTGTTTTCCCTGCCACCGCGTGATATCGGCTTCTCACCGGGTGCTCGTGTGAAGGGAGTCAATATCGTGTGTCACACTGTGGCACTGTGTAAGTTGACAGGTCTGCAACCATCCAGTCTCTTAGGAATTATGGTGTGAAGCAAATTACCCATTGATATCATAAAGGTGAGAACTATTCATGCAAACAAAGCAGTAGCTAACTTGACAGTACATCTACACTTCTGTTACAATGAAGATACCATGATCAGGACAAGGTTGTAAAATATTTGGGAAACATAAACCTAAACTGTGGTAGTACTCAAATAAAGCAGCATAAGCTATTTACAGATGTGTTCCTTAAGTTAGGCAGCCATCATTATGGCCCCATGGAATTATGTTAGATACAGCCTTGAAACATTCATTTTAGTTTTTTAATCCTCACTTATCTTCATGATGTTTCACTTTCTTAAAGATTTCTAAAGGAACTTAACCTTGTTGGGTTCCTCAGACTTTAAATGCTGCAGAACAATTCAAATGGTAAAATTCCCAACTATCTGTTGCACAATGGAGCATCCCTCAGAACATAATTGCTGATTGTTGTATCTCTCACGGAAAGCAATGTAATTCGTTCACAGATGTGTGACATCAACAAGGTGGATGCAGAGGTTTCATTTTTAGGATGCAACATGTTTGAAATGGACAGTCCGTGCTTTTTCACTGTGGCTGACTTCACAGCATAATGTTAAACCATGGTTGTATGATACAGGCACACATGGCTAAACCAAGCGTGCCTCTACCATGCTGCCTGAACCACAAATGCGTCCTAACCACGCATCCCTTTACCACACATGTCTTCAACACGTAATTTTGTGGTAAAGACCTGAATAGTAAAGGGGTGTGTGTGGTTAAATTCACCACTACTCCGACCCTCCGGACTAAGCTACAAACTCCCTACCTGCCCCCCAGTCCTGAGGCCAAAAAACCTCCCACGCAACCGCCTCCCAACCCCGGGCTGTCCCTAAAACTACCTCAACCTCTTCCACTGCCGTTAGGCCTAAAACCCTAACCCCTAATTCAAAAAACTACCTGACCCCTAAAAACTACACTGCCCTCTCCCAGGCCCTAAAAATGACCCTACTACCCATTCCTCTCCTCCAGCCTGAGACCTAAGACCCTGCCCCTTTACATACACTAACCCAGAAGCGACTCCTGGGGGAAGTGCTGCGGGCGGTGGGGTGGGGCAGGGTAGGGGCAGGGTGAGGGGTGGTAAACCCTGGCATACGGCCGAATGCAGGTAGGTACATAAATAGATAAATTAAACGAATTACATTGCGCACGCTGCACCACCAAATGGCAGGATTTGCAGCCTTGATTGTGACCTCAGCAAATGTCAATATGACGCAAGCATGAGGTTCAAAGCACATGGATACACTAATCAGATGATCTCTAATGCCATCCAAAGAGCTAATTCTATACCTAGAGAGCAATTACTGAAGACTTTCACTGACCATGAACAGGAGAATGCCAATGCAACCCCTGCCACTCCGACCACCCCTGTCACGGGTGAGAGCGGTGCTGTTGACATTCAGTTAGCCCATCACATACAGCAAGAAAGAGACGGCAATCAGATCCATTAATAACAGACAATGGCACATCATTCAGACTGATTCCATCCTAGGTCCCATTGTTCCCAAGCGACCTACCATCACTTACCGCCGGGCATACTCATTGAGAGATGCACTAGTGAAAAGCAGCCCTGAGGTTATAGTTCCAACTAATTGGCTCACCAATATCAAGGGCTTTTTCAAATGCAATACTTGCAACACCTCCCAAGTCAAGGCCACTTTTTGTTTAGAGCCGATTGTCATCAATAGGAAATACTCTTGCAGAACTGAATTTGCAGTATATATACTTCAGTGTGGCTTGGAATATGTGGGCAGCCCCAAACTTCAGGTCCATAAGAGAATATTGCAACACATCAGGGCCATTGGCAACAATGATCACACATATCAAGTGGCACTGCATTTCAAAGAGGTCCACAATAATAACCTTGAAAATCTCAAAGATTTTGTGATTGACAGAGTGCCGGTATCTAGGAGAGGAAGGAACCACAAAAAACTACTCATACAGTTAGAGACCCTTTATATAATTGATATAAATACCAAAACACCTTGGGGTCTGAACATTAGCGATGATTTGTATAACTACTTCTAATAACCTCATCTTGTATCTTCTGGTTCTCTGTGTCCATCCCACCACTTAACTTATTGTGCCCGGTAAAGGAGCCATTTGAGTTTTTTTGATATTTCCATCTTATCTGTTTTTCTCTCTGTTTTCATAATCACTCTATATATGATTACCTGATTGTGGCAATGATTTCTTAATCTGTATATACCATTATGTTTTTCAAACTCAATCACGCTCCTTCACTAACTAGCATTTAACCCATTCCATTTTGTACCCTTTGGGTTTCTTTCTGGATGTGATTGTGTTTCATCTGTTGCTTTTTAGACTACCAATGTTGATACTATGGTATCCCTTGGGTTTGATTATTGGGTGTCAGTTCAGGAGTTCTTCCACATCTCTCACACTTATGGGGGAAATTTTGGGCGCTGGCTTTCTCACATTCTGCCCCTGTGATCTATTTCTTTCTTATATATTCTCTACATCTGCAGTTCACGCTTTATAGCTATATTTATATTTAGCCTTTAAACACTTTCATTAAACTTTTTCCACTATGTGAGTTTCCACCGTGCTTCAGCAGGTCGTTTTGAGCACTTGCTCTTTTAACTCATCACTATGCACAATCAGCACCCTCACTCACCCTAGGATACCCACAATATATTGATTGTTTTTCTCTTTTCAATCGACTCACCAGCATCCATTACTACATGCAAATTTTTTTATTTTATTATTTTTTTAAAATCTTTATTTGTATTTTCCCAATAAACACAACAATACAATTATGGTCCGATTAGTACATAGTAGACAAAAAGAAATTGTCAACATCTATTACAGTCTCTCTGAGTCTAACATACATTTATCTATGGTTTCCTCACTACTCATTTTCTTCAGTGTGCAAAGCCGGCGCAGGATCAGTTTGTGAGCTCGCAGATGTTTGTGCCAATAAATAGGACCTGAACGGCTGCCAAATATCAAATGGTCGAGAAGCTGAGGGTTACAACTGTGCATATAGTTCACTATTTGTATTACAGTATGACATGCCAAACAACCACCCCTTCATTGTCATGGGAATTTCCTCCCCCAGTGCAGTGTAACTTCCCTCTTGGCCAGTAATAATGCTAGTGCACAAAAGCATCGGTGAGATTTAGGGACATCCCAACATACCCCAGCAGCACCATGCGGGGCAAGGGGGAGACGGACAGGCCGGTCATTTGTGAGAGTTCGCCGAACAATTGCTTCTAAAATAGAGCCACATTGTTGAATGTCCATTTCATGTGTGCAAAGTCTGCCATCAGGGCATTGCACCTAGGGCAAGTGTGTGGTCGTAAGGGGCCCATGTGATGGATGCTGAAGGGAGTGACGTATGCCTGATGCAAGTATTTTCATTGTAATATTTTATGTTTGTGATTGAACGAAACTTTGTGTGTTTGCTCGCAGCAAAAGTGCCATTGTTCGTCTGTAAGAGGTTGGCCCCAGTCTAGGTCCCATGGGCGCCTCACCCCCTCTTCCCTAGCCGGGAGCACTGCAATAGCTGCCCTGTACATCTTAGAAATGAGGTGCTCCCCACTGTTATCCTTAATGAGAAGTGTTAATGGTGGATAATCTGGTGGTTCTAAGGGGTAGTCAGGTATCTGCGATCTCAGTGCTCCCTGTAACCAGCATAGTATGAATTGATCCATAAATGGGGCCATTTGGGATCGGGTATCCTCGCTACGAGAATAAACATGGTTATTGGGGAATAAATCTCCAAATGTGTGTATTTTGAATTTATTTAAAGTGCACTGTACAGTAGTTTCCCGCATAATGGGGATCCAAAGGTTTCCCGCTAGTGGAAGGGATGGGGAGTATAGTAAAGGTGCACCAGTCGCCCTGACCAATTGCCTCCATGCCCAGCTGGTTGTAGAGAGAGTCTGTAAGTATTGTGGGTCTCGGGCCAGACCCACTGGAAATAGTGCCAACAGTGGAGTAGGGTGCACAAGATCAGCTTCTGGCCGTAGATATGGGATTCGGGAGTTGAAGTGGAACCAGTGTCGTGAGAAGCTGCATTGCGCTATTAAATAATAAATTCGTAAATTCGGCACCCCAAACCCTCCTCGCTCAAACTGCAATGTTAAGGCATCCCAGCTAACTCTGGGCTGTCCGCCCCCCCCCCCCCCACTCTAGTTGTATCAAGAGGGAGCGAAGTGTGGCAAAAAAGCTTTTATATAGCAGTAGAGGAATGTTCTGAAAAAGGTATAAGAACTGTAGTAGAACGACCATTTTAATCAGGGCGATTCTCCCGGCCATTGACAGGGGCAATTTCAGCCAGTACTACATGCATGTTTAGCATGTATGCTGTATGTTCTTGATCCAAGATCAGTTCTATTGTTTAGACGACACCATGGAATGAAGAGTACTATTGCTGCTACGTGGTACATTCTGTTCAGTATTTCGCTATATTCTGATCCAATAGTCAGGTAGCCAGGGTATAGAGTGAGACTCTATCTCGTTAATGCCATGAATTTAGTGTATTTCTACCTGTTGTAAATATTTTTTCATTATTTACAAATTATTTGAATAATTGAGACATCCCATGTTAACGAATTGTGCAGTTATGAACTATTTAGACACTCAGTACATACAATCTGTCTATAGTATTTCTTCTATTATGAGCAGCATGTTATCTCTATTTACCTTCATGTTGTTACTGCTTCTATGTCTATTTACTTGGCCAGGTGTGAGTCTTTGCATGCTTTCCATGATGCACTACTTTTTCTATGTGGGTCACTGCCTAGGGTATGTCAAACTTCACTCACCTGTTTAAAAATGACAGCTTTGTCAAAAAAAATGTTTTAAAAAATTCCCTTCTAAAATGAACACCAGTGTCATGTGAGCAAGGCTGCAGGTCAGCATCATATGGACTATGCTTTCTGAATAAATCTTCTTTCACCTAACTTGGAGTCTGTGCCCGAGCTGTTATTGTATGAGTAATGAACCGGGAATTCTTATGATATATATATATATATATATATATATTATACATATATATATATATATATATATATATTATATATATATATATATATATATATATATATATATATATATATTTTTTTTTTTTTTTTTTTTTTTTAGCAGTTGCGGTTTTACTGGCGTTCTGCCAGATCGCTGGTGGTGCACAGGATATAGCGCTACCGCTAGCGCTAGAAATGTAAGAAATATGTTTCCCAATCTATTATGATTAAGAAGCAGGCACTCGTCTTCGTGGGGATTCTTCCATTTATTGTCCTGATTCCATTAGACACATAAACAACAGAGGGACGCGTTTCGGCAGTCTTGCTGCCTTTCTCGACCTAAAAAATGCGCCATATTGGTGCTTCTTTTAAAGCTGACACTTTAACAATAAAAATAGACGATGCACTATGTAAAATAAACATTGGGTCTGCATCAGCATGTGGGAGAATTAACATTATTACGAGCACTGCATAACTCTAAAGTTTCCGAACAAAACACACTAGTGCAAATCATTAAAATTACTTTAACCCCTTCGATGCTGCGCAGATTCCGCCGCTGTGCTGACGGAATCTTGCGCGGGTGTGGTCATGACGGAATGGTTCCGTCATGAGCACAGCTCAACCGTGGGTCATGACGGAACCATTCCGTCATGAGCACCGAAGGGGTTAAGCATGATTCACCAGCTGTGCTATTTAAAGTTACGCTCTTCAGTTCATTATTCTTTCCCAAATCCCATCATGCTGTCTCATGCAAAACCCGGACTGGATTATTTACGAGTACTTATGATTGTGATGCCTTTGTTTTTTATAAAGTTAAGGACTCGTAAATAATCCAGTCCGGGTTTTGCAACTTCATAACAAATAAATCTTCCAAGATGGCCACCAGAGACAAAAGAGCCCAAATGCAGCACAAATATCACACAGATGTAGGCCACATGTAGCCCAATGACAGAAGTGTGCAAAACACTTATTTTTTGTGTATTTGCAGTTGTATATAGTGCAGACTTGTCAGGTATTGGAGTGCTTTACATGAGCATTGGTTACATCACACAAGATCAAATTCATTTTTGTTGTAGACATGGGGAGATTAAGTGATTTGACCAGAATCACAGAATGTCGAGCTGAGGCAGAAACTGCAACCTGGTTCCCCAGTTGCAAAGTCTGCAGCTCTGGAAGTAACACCACATCCTCTCCCCTAAGTGCAACATTTAATCAAGTGGTCAACTGGATAAAAAAACATAAAGATTACAAATAATTTAAAAGTTCTTTGTCGCTATTTGAAAACTCAGAAAATATGTCCTCATTTTAGATTTTTTGGAGCACTAACCATAATTTTGATGCAAATAAGACCCTCTCATATATGTAATGTCTAAAGGAAATGCTCTAGGTATTAGGGTTTTGATTACATCAAGATGACGTCAGGCGTTTCACACTTTTGTAATAAATATAGAATGTTAGCAATCTAGTTGTTCATTGGGATACTGTTGATAGGCACAGGCCAGGGGCACGGACTCTGAAAATTGAAAGCAGGTAGGAGAGTGCAGAGGCAACAATGTGACCACACTGGGCGGGCAGGAAGGGCAGTGGCAGCACAACAGACTATGGAGGGCAGTGGAAAGGGGGGCAGGGGCAACAAACCAACAATAAAGGACTGGCAAGAGAGGCTGTGGCAATATAATAGACCATTGTGGGCAGAAGGAAGAGGCAGTGGTAGTACAACCATACATGCCAACAGACCCGATTCAGCCAGGAAACATCCAATGTTTTTAAGCTCAAATGGGCTTTATTTGATCTGTCTCCTGTCTACAGTCTCCTCTTTTTCAATGTAACTCAAAGGGGAAAATCAATACCCCAGTTTTTTTCCAAAATCCCCCTCTTACCAAGTTCAAAATTTTCGCAAGTATGGTACATTGGATCATGGAAGGCAGGAGGAATTGGGGTAGGGACATGGACATGGACATGGACTCAGATAATAGAGGACAGGAGAGACATGGAGAGGTGCACCAAACTGACCCTACAGGGCAGGCATCAGGGTTTGCAGCAGCACAATACACCACACAGGGCATGCGGGGCAGGAGTGCAGCACAACAATCCATAGAAAGTAATAGGGAGGGGACAGGACCATGCACATGAACAACAGAGAACAGAGGGGAAAGAGGCAATGTTAGCTAGCTGACCATTATGGACAGACAGGAGAGAAAGCTGCAGCATAACAGACCATAAAGGGCAGGAGGGACGGATCAGGGGCATTACAACGGAACAGACAAGCCAGGAGGGAGGGAATAGGGGTCTGCACATGGAAACAGAGGGCTGGGGGCAAGGGGGCAGGGCAGGAGCAGCAAGATGACCATGGAGGTCAGGCAGGATGGGCACTAGAAGCAAGACACACCATGGAGAGCAACAGTGAGACTATGATGGCATACACACAGACCATGGAGGAAAGGTGGGAGGGGGTCAGGGGCAGCTAGCTGACCACACAGGGAAGGTGGGAGGGGCCGTGGCAGCACGGAAGACCATGCATGGAAAGCGGGAGGGTTAGTGGCAGCACAATGGTTATGATGGGCAAGAAGGAGGGTGCAGGGGCATGCACAAAGGACCATGGAGGATAGAAGGGAGAGTCAGGACCTGGGCACAGAAAAGAGAGTTCAGGGGAAGGGGCCTCACAACAGACCATGTGGGGCAGGCAGGAGGAGCAGTTGCAGCACAACAGACCAGGAAGGGCAGAAAGGTGTGGCTGTAAAATGGACCATGGAGGACAGGAGGAAGGGGATAGGGGCATGGAATGTGGACAGGCAGGGTGGAGGTGGCAAGGACAGGTTACAGTCATTTGACAATGCTAAGCAGGTGGGAGGGGAGTGGCAGCTCAACAGAACACTCAGAGTAGATATGAGTGGCAGGTCCATGGAACATGGTGGGCAAAAAGGATGGAGCAGGGGCATGCACAAAGACATCGGAGGGAAGGGGAAGGAGAATAGGGGCAGCAAGCTAAGCACAGAGGCTAAGCAGCAGGTCAATAATGGGGCATAGAATTGGGCAATTGAGGGCAGAAGGAGTGGACTTGGTACATCATGCTAAATGGAGGGCAGTGGCAGCACATCGGACCATGCATGGCAGGAGGGAGGAGGCTAGTCCATGTATTCAGACAACAGAGGATAGGGAGGAGGTGGATGGGGCAGCAAGCTAACTGTATAGATAAGGCAGGTATTAGGAACTTTGTTGTTTTTAAAATGTGTGTCTGTGCGAACTACTTAAAATATGAACAAGTATGCAGCATAATCTCACTTTTATTCAGGAAGAAGAGGACGTTTGTGACTGTGACTCCGGCCTCACTTGGCAGAAACACCCCCTGACCCTCCACCCCCCATCGCAAAATGTAATGCCCCTGAAAAGGGTAGGTGAATGCAGTGGTATATAGAATTTAGTCCTCAGAGCACGATTGAAAATGAAAACTAGATATAGTGTATGGTAAACTATGCACCAAAAAGTGTGATATAAGATGAACCGGGGCATGAAATATAATATGCAATACATTGTGCGCAGTGACAGATTCATTGGAGAGCATGAGATAGCACAGCCACTAGGGCGTGCTATGCGATATGCACCTTGGAGTGTAATATACACAGGGCAGTGTTGTGTAACCTAACTAGTCTCTAAAGCTATAATATAAAATATGTGCTGGGGAGTGTAACGTTGCATATGCACTGTGACAAAGATATGGATCCCAGATTGTAATATGTATGGCATAGCGCTGTGCGTTATAACATAGGCATCGAGGAAGGCACGTTAGATGGGGCAATATAACCTGTGCGAAGGCAAGTGTGGCATGACATATTCACGGGGTGGTGTTACAGTGCACATGGGCTAGAGAGTGTCATAGCATACGCACTAGCTGGTGGAATACAACACAGAGGTGTGTGGCACTGGTGGGTGTAACACAGCATTGGGCTCAGCCAGGAGCGCGCTGTGACTCTCAAGTGAGGTTTGTCTCCTTTCCAGAGAGTAAAATAAAAAGTATTACACATCTGGCAGTGGATGTGTGTTTTATTAAACGTGAGGGGGGGTTTCTTGCATGGTTTTGGTCAAATTTTTGTCGAATCCACTTTGAATGGCTTGGTGTGTGTATGTATTAAATGTGCCCGTCAATAGCTACCCATGTTTGTATAAATAAACAACAAGGGTGTCTACTTGGAGAGTACCCACCGGCGGGGGCGCCGGGATTAGGCACGGTAGGGTGTCAGACACGTCAGAGCTTCACTAGCGGTGTAAATGCATTCCACGTGGATTCATTGTAAGCATAGTCGCCTTTTAATGAATATCACGCAAATCGTCATGGTGATGGTATGTACGGTTTGTCCAGCATGTCCTAGGTGTTTCTATTAATATATATTAAAAAATAATTATAAAAAACAAAGGCCGGTCCCGGGGGATGGGGTCCCCAGAGCCATAAGTAGCCTGAGGAGGGGGGCAACGCAGACCCCTCCTAAAGAATTAAAAAAAAAAAGGCCATGCCCCGGGGGTTGGGGTCCCCAGGGCCGATTAAGGCCTCGGGAGGGGGGCCACGCAGCCCCCTTCCAAAATTTTTTTTTCTAAAAGGGCGATGGGGTCCCCAGGACCAATCAATTAGAAAAAGAAGGGGGGCCACACAGCCTCCCTTCTTAAAAAAAAAAGACCGGCATCACGCCCGAGGCCACGCCCCCTCCTTGCAGCACTCTGCAAATGCGCCCCCTGGTGAGTTGTAAGTTGGGGAATTAATTAACCATTAATACTGATGGTCCGTGAGGGCCAACTAGCCCAACAGGTAGCTCCAGTATGTGCCAGGGAGCTGCGTTGCAGACAGGTGTTCTGAGGCCACACCCCTTTTTACTCCTCTCTGCAACGCAGCTCTGTGGCAGTTACTGGAGGTACCTAGTGGGCTAGTTTGACCCTAGGGACCCTTAGGATTCAAGGGGACTTAATCTCTCAACTTAGAACGACCACAGGGCGCGTTTACACAGTGGGTAAGGGAGGGGACGGGGCCTGAGGTGAAGTGTGCAAACACGCCCTGTGGCTCGTTTTAAGAGGTAGTTTTAATCCCCCTGCCCTATTATATACCAGGGGCTTACAGAGGAGGTCATGCTAATCACGGGGGAACCCAACGCATAGTGTTCCCTAGTGTATGTAGGTGTTTTCACTGTATTCTAAGTGTCTTTTAACATAGCACTGGCTCTAGGACTGGTTAGTCAGACTCAGTTACCACCAGCATCCGTCTCAAAAAGTTGAGGGTACAGGATGATTTTGCAACAAGGCTTCTTTCTGCTCTTCTGTTTGTTCTTTCTGCACGTTATCCTTCTTCCTGCACTTTTCTTCGTCTTTGAGGCCTTTTGTTGCTTCTTTCTGCATTTCTTTTTTTTCTTTCTGTGCGTTTTTCTTCTTTCTTCACATGTCCTATATCTGTAGACATAGTTAGGAATTAGCATTTAAAAAACCTTTGAAATTCACTGATAAAACCATAGGTTTCAGGCACGTTATATTTAGGAATTAGCATTTAAAAAACCTTAGAAATCCACTGAAAAAAACATAGGTTTCAGGGGCGTTATAGTTAGCTGGACTTTTCACTAGTACAAAACCATTAACCGTTATAGTTAATTCAGCTAACTATAACTCGTGCGCCCGCAATGCACTGCTGATGACGTCACATATTACATCATTCATGACATGGTCAGTGACATCACTGATGACATCTCAAATGACATCACTGATGACATCACTGAGGACATCATCCTTGTGATAGAGTGGCAGACCTCCTCTCACCCTAATATAACCTTTGATACACACATTTAAAAATAGAAACTAACATTTTCAAAACAATGGACATACCAATACCAGTTACAACAACCTATTCAGTAATTCTAAGATCCACATACACATCCACTCATTCACCAACAGTCCTATACATTCACTCATACAAGTACTCACTCATCATATGTACTCATACACCTATACATCCTGGTACACAATGCCACTCATCCATAGAGTTACTCACACACATAGTCACTCATGCTAATAAAGAATCAAACATCCATTTACTTGCATATACAGTTATACACACACCACCACACTTACAGCTACAGAAACGTACACATACTTAGTCTTTTAAACAATCACTTATAGAAACACATACTTTTTCATACAGGAACTCTTCCAATCTCTCACTCTCACATATACTCACTTTTATAACACCAATAGTCACATATACTAGTTTAAAACATATGTAGTTACTCATAAAGACACTATTGAGACAATCATTCACTCACTAACACACCCATACACACACATCCACCCATACAGTCCTGCACACATGCGATCTTCAACACATACAAACAATGAGTCACTCATTCATGCATCTATGCACTACGTAATACCCCCCACCGAACCATACAGACACTCAGACACTCATACTGATACTCAAAAAACAAACTAATAACCTATATAGACATTCATGTAGCTACTCACCAACCCATGCAGCCACTTATACACAAAGTAAGAGACTGATACAGATATTTACATATTTAAGCATCACTCACTAAGCCATGTATTCACTAAGATGCACTTAATCAGTCAGTTATACAATAAATTTTTTTAAAAAAAATCATCCATTAGACACTCATATACCCATTTATTCTTCCATCGACCTTGAGATATACATATATAAAACATATTTAATTTTCAGAAAAATATATATATATATATATATATCCAAAATTACAGGTTCCCATTTGAAATAAGGCCACAGGAAGATCAACTTTTCCACCGCATTTAATGGCAGCATGCAAGCAGATGGTTAAACAGAGTCCCGCATCACACAATCCATACGCCAGACGCGTTTCGGGAATCAAACAGTCCCTTCATCTGTGGCGTGTTGTCAACAGGAAATGGTAGCGCTAATGAATCGCGCACAATTTATTCAAAACCTGCCTCAGTGGGTGTGGCCGAATACACGGCATTCTGGGTCTCGTAGTGCGCTAATTCGTTATCCACAGTGGGCGCGCTCCTTTTTCAAAAATTAGACAAGTTATTCCCCAAGTGGGTAGATGTAGGAACCTGCTGCCACCTGCCCCGCTTTGTTACTGTCATTAGTGAAAGCGCTGTCACCATCCTGCACGGCGCCAGCACTTCTTCCTTCCTGTCACTCGAACACCAACTCAGTTCTCGAAGGATCCGCTTTGACGCGTGGGCCGAATTTCTCGACCGGAGACAGCCGTTATAAATCCAAAGTTACAGGTTCCCATTTGAAATAAGGCCACAGGAAGATCAACTTTTCCACCGCATTTAATGGCAGCATGCAAGCAGATGGTTAAACAGAGTCCCGCATCACACAATCCATACGCCAGACGCGTTTCGGGAATCAAACAGTCCCTTCATCTGTGGCGTTTTGTCAACAGGAAATGGTAGCGCTAATGAATCGCGCACAATTTATTCAAAACCTGCCTCAGTGGGCGTGGCCGAATACACGGCATTCTAGGTCTATAAATATAATTACTTCTGTACCAAGTAGTCGCACACTATTGGGCAGATTTTTGCAATACCATAGGTTTATTGCCAGTTACGTGTTTCGAATGTCAAGGCTGTCTTTATCACACACTGGCGTGCAGGAACAGCACCTGTTTTGCATACAGAATCATGGACATCGACATAGGACATGTTGATACAAATCACGGCAGTGTGGCATCCATTTTGTAGTGGTCAATTGTTAATACAGTATATACAATGAAATTACATTTCAAATAATTCTCTCCTCTATATATATTGTCACTTACCTCATTATAACTACTCATGATTCTAACATCAGAGGCCTCAAAGGGCTGGCGATAATTTGTAGCAATATTTGCCCATTATCGCCCATGAGTATCGGCCATGGTGCCTACGCTTATCTCAAGTATATACAAATAGGATTAATTAATAAGGTATATCCTTATTTGAGTATTCGCCCACTGGGGCGGAATTGTTGGCTAGTAAAGACCAAACACAATGGATTGATGAGTTATCAAAGTGAGGAACCAGCATTATATAAAGATCTGTGTTATTATTTTAACAAAGTTTTAATGATAATTTGCAGTATCTCTGTATCCAGAAAATAATAAGTGAAATATTGCTTGACTTTCACCATTACAAAATGAATGAGTGGTGGTGTGTAACAGTATGTATAGGTGTATGAGTACATATGATGAGTGAGTACATATATGAGTGACTGTATAGGACTGTTGGTGAATGAGTGGATATGTGTGTAGATTTTGGAATAACTGAATGGGTATGTTGTAACTGGTATTGGTATGTCCATTGTTTTGAAAATGTTAGTTTGTATTTTTGAGTGTGTGTATCAAAGGTTATATTAGGGTGAGAGGAGGTCTGCCACTCTATCACAAGGATGATGTCATCAGTGATGTAATCAGTGATGTCATTTGAGATGTCATGAGTGATGTCATGAGTGATGTCACTGACCATGTCATGAGTGATGTAACATGTGATGTCATCAGCAGTGCATTGCGGGCATGCGAGTTATAGTTAGCTCAACTAACTATAACAGTGAAATTTCATTGGTTTTGTACGAGTGAAATGTCCAACTAACTATAACAAGCCTGAGAGGGGGTGTGGTCTGCTGAGCAGCGGAATGGCCGCTCTCTGAGTGCGCTCCGCGGGCTGGGATAATTATCCTTTCAAAATCCTGCATTACGGTGGGCCGTGAGACTGTAACCGGCATCCTCACCTATTTGACCAGTTGGGCATTGCTCTGCTGTCTGTCCCCGGCTCCGGGCGGGCTTGGCGACGTCAGATCGAGGGGGAGTCTCGCCGCACCTGTGGTGCCTGCCTGAGGCGGTTGCGGTGGTCGGCGGCCCCAAAATCGAGCCCGGTGCTGGGGTGAAGACGCGGGCCTGTATGAGCGGCGGTGCTGCGGAGGCCTGGATCGGACGACGCTGGTTGCTGCTGAAGGCTGTGAGGCGGACCTGCGTTGGAGGAGCGCATGAAGATTGGCGGGTCCAGACGTGCTTACTGCTGGTGGTTGATCCGGATAGCGGCGAGGGAGAGCACCGGCGCGAATCGGAGGGCCTGGAGGCGCCATCTTGAGGAGGCGTGAGAGTGATGGCGATAGCTGCAGGCCAGTGAGTGTTGTGTTCCTCCATCCCCCCCTTACCTGCGGTGGAGCCATGTGGAGTACTGCATGTGACTGAGCCCCGTGTGGCATCGGATGTGGTTTTAATGCGGCGCCTGGACATATTTCTGTGATGTGCAGCGCCTGAGGTTTGGTCTGGTCTGGGGGCAGCCGATGCAGCGGTTACACGGCGGATGGGCGCATAACTATTGGGCAGATACTGGCGAAACTGCAGCAGCCCCTATGCTGCCGGGGACAATGAGGAGCCCAGGTACGCTGGCATAGCAGAGCTCCATGGCTGTGATCCCTAGTGGTGGTGTGTTGTCTTTGTGCCCTGCTGCGTGGACCCCTGACTGTTTTATAAGCACCCATGTGGGGTGAATATTTTGCAACCCCGGGTAAATTGAGCGGAGCGTTGCTGAGACCTGACATCCGCACTGGCCTGCCACTCCTACATGTGATTTGTTGCCGTAGATTGCCGCAGGTGATCAGGGTGGTGCTGAAGGTACGCAGTGTGCTTCAGGATCGAGAGATGCCCCGCTCTGGGATGTTTGCTTTGTGAAGACCAGTGGTGGGGCAATCTGAGATCACCCTTGAAGCCTGGGGCTCTAGTCCTACTCTGGTCATGGCTGGGTGCTGGCGATTCGGCACACGATGGGCAAGCATGATGCCAAGCAGCCAAAACTGACCTATGATAAGAGAGCCACGCGCCACGCTGAGTCGCCTTCTGACGCACAGTCGGAGGAACAGCAGGAGATGCGCTCTGAGGATGGGGGAGAGGATTTGCGCACTCTTATGTTAGAGATGCACTCTAACCTGCATAATATTGATTCCAAGTTGGATACCCTGACCTCGCAGTTGGACTCGGTAACAGCTCAGGTTCACGTGCATGATACTCGTTTAGATGCTCTGGAAAACCGGCATGCTGAATTCCACAAATTTCAAGTGGAAACAAAAGACCAACTGTTGAATATGGCCAAACTCTTGGGAGTTATTCATGCCAAAAATGATGATTTAGAAGCGAGGTCACGCAGAAATAACCTACGCATTACCAGGATTCCGGAGACCACCGCGATCACTAGGATGGAGAGTTACGTGACGGAGCTCCTGTATACGCTGTTTGACCCTCAGATTATTATTATTATTATTATTAAAAAATTTTATAGAGCGCGTAGTCACCCTGAGGTATCCCAGCGCTAAGGATCCCTACACCTGTGGGGTCGGGGGTGAGAAAAAAGGGGGGGGGACAGCAATTTTAAACAGAAGTGGTTAAAAAAATTAAGGGAACAAGTGTGTTTTGAGTCGTTTCCTGAATCGCAGGTAGTTCGGTTCTTTCCTCAAGTCTCGGGGGAGAGCGTTCCATAGGCGAGCTGTGTGGATCGAGAAGCGTCTTCCACCCGTGCAGGCTTTCTTGAATCTCGGCAAGATGATGAGGGACTCCTTGTCCGATCGGAGGAATCTAGGGGCTTTATACGGTTGTATAAATTTCCTCAGAATGGGGGGGCCCTGATTCTGCAGTAGTCTATGGGCCAGGCTTAAGGCTTTGAATATTACTCGTTCCCTCACTGGAAGCCAGTGAAGGAGCTTCAGAGCAGGTTTGGCTGAAGCTCTGGCAGGGGTGTGCGTGAGGATCCGGGCGGCAGCATTTTGGATTTTCTGTAGTTTGTTTAGGGTTGCTTCGGGTGCGCCCAGGTATATAGCGTTGCTATAGTCAAGCCTGGACAGTATGAGGCCTTGGATGAGAAGTCTTTGCGATATGGGTGGAAGAAGGGGCAGGATCTTTCTCATCGATTTGAGTAGCCCGAAGCAGGTGCCTGCTACTTTTTTGGCCTGCGTGGAGAATGAAAGGTCTGTTTCAATCCATACTCCCAGGCTTTTTACTTCCTGTTTGGGGGCAGGGGGGGGTCCCAAACAGGGTGGCCAGATATTCAGAGGGAAGGTGAGTCCTTTCTGACCCAGAAGTCTCCTGTCTTCATGGTGGAAAGGGCGCACAGATCCCTGGGGCAAAGACCCCCGGTGAGGGCACCGCCTAGACCGATACTAGCCAAGTTGTTGAACTATCAGGACCGGGACACTATATTGCGAATGGCGAGAGAAAAAGGTCAGCTTTCCTATCAGGGTAATGCTGTGTCATTCTATCCGGATTTTACCCCGGCTGTGCAGGCGGCAAGATGTGAGTTCCTACAGGCAAAACGTATACTTCTTCAGGCACAGATCCCGTACTCCATGCTTTACCCCGCAAAGCTGAAGGTTTCTTATGATGGTACTGCACACTACTTTACGGATGCCAAATCCGCGCTAAAGTTTGCCAAGCATGTTGGAGGGTGGAAGGGTAAAGATGCTTGTGGGTCATCAAAGCCAGCGTCTGGAAACCCTAGTGACAATGACTGATATAGATTCCGATCCTCATTGAGTTATACACATACTCATTATAATGCCGTAATATGTGTTATTTCACTCTAATGCAACTGTGGGTCAATATGATGTTATTTTCCTTTTTGATAGTTTGCCTTTGGGGTGTCGCGGATGGGTTTATGGCCGCACTACTGTCTTCTCAGGGGTGATTGCTGATGCCACCATGCCCCCCATGAGAGGTTTCCCTCACAATGTCCGGAGTTGGGTATGCCTTTGTTTGTTAGGGTGGGTTATTCTCCAACCTGATTGGGGGGTTGGAGTGGGTGAGGGGTGGAGTTTGGGGATTGGTTTTTTTTTATGCCATTACGATTCTGAGCTGTAAGCCACTGTATACCTCTTCTGATACGCTTGTTCGCACGGCAGCACGCCTGCCCCTCACTGTGAAACTTTGTCAAGAGGCTCACACGCACAACCACTGAACTTGTTAACATGGAACATTAGAGGGCTCAATGATTGTCGTAAGGCCAGACTAGTCCATGCTTATTTGACTATACATAATATTGACATTTGTCTGCTACAGGAGACGCATCTGAATAATACACCATCTCCGAAACTGCGCCATCGCAGATGGGGACACTCATACATGTCCATATATTCCAATTATGCCAGAGGAGGGGCTGTGCTGATTCGACAGGGGGTAGACTGGCGAGTGAGGGAGGAACACAGGGATCCTGAGGGCAGGTTTGTCATCATCTGTGGAACGTTGTGTGTTTGCTCGCAGCAAAAGTGCCATTGTTCGTCTGTAAGAGGTTGGCCCCAGTCTAGGTCCCATGGGCGCCTCACCCCCTCTTCCCTAGCCGGGAGCACTGCAATAGCTGCCCTGTACATCTTAGAAATGAGGTGCTCCCCACTGTTATCCTTAATGAGAAGTGTTAATGGTGGATAATCTGGTGGTTCTAAGGGGTAGTCAGGTATCTGCGATCTCAGTGCTCCCTGTAACCAGCATAGTATGAATTGATCCATAAATGGGGCCATTTGGGATCGGGTATCCTCGCTACGAGAATAAACATGGTTATTGGGGAATAAATCTCCAAATGTGTGTATTTTGAATTTATTTAAAGTGCACTGTACAGTAGTTTCCCGCGTAATGGGGATCCAAAGGTTTCCCGCTAGTGGAAGGGATGGGGAGTATAGTAAAGGTGCACCAGTCGCCCTGACCAATTGCCTCCATGCCCAGCTGGTTGTAGAGAGAGTCTGTAAGTATTGTGGGTCTCGGGCCAGACCCACTGGAAATAGTGCCAACAGTGGAGTAGGGTGCACAAGATCAGCTTCTGGCCGTAGATATGGGATTCGGGAGTTGAAGTGGAACCAGTGTCCTGAGAAGCTGCATTGCGCTATTAAATAATAAATTCGTAAATTCGGCACCCCAAACCCTCCTCGCTCAAACTGCAATGTTAAGGCATCCCAGCTAACTCTGGGCTGTCCGCCCCCCCCCCCCCCCCCACTCTAGTTGAATCAAGAGGGAGCGAAGTGTGGCAAAAAAGCTTTTATATAGCAGTAGAGGAATGTTCTGAAAAAGGTATAAGAACTGTAGTAGAACGACCATTTTAATCAGGGCGATTCTCCCGGCCATTGACAGGGGCAATTTCAGCCAGTACTACATGCATGTTTAGCATGTATGCTGTATGTTCTTGATCCAAGATCAGTTCTATTGTTTAGACGACACCATGGAATGAAGAGTACTATTGCTGCTACGTGGTACATTCTGTTCAGTATTTCGCTATATTCTGATCCAATAGTCAGGTAGCCAGGGTATAGAGTGAGACTCTATCTCGTTAATGCCATGAATTTAGTGTATTTCTACCTGTTGTAAATATTTTTTCATTATTTACAAATTATTTGAATAATTGAGACATCCCATGTTAACGAATTGTGCAGTTATGAACTATTTAGACACTCAGTACATACAATCTGTCTATAGTATTTCTTCTATTATGAGCAGCATGTGATCTCTATTTACCTTCATGTTGTTACTGCTTCTATGTCTATTTACTTGGCCAGGTGTGAGTCTTTGCATGCTTTCCATGATGCACTACTTTTTCTATGTGGGTCACTGCCTAGGGTATGTCAAACTTCACTCACCTGTTTAAAAATGACAGCTTTGTCAAAAAAAATGTTTTAAAAAATTCCCTTCTAAAATGAACACCAGTGTCATGTGAGCAAGGCTGCAGGTCAGCATCATATGGACTATGCTTTCTGAATAAATCTTCTTTCACCTAACTTGGAGTCTGTGCCCGAGCTGTTATTGTATGAGTAATGAACCGGGAATTCTTATGATATATATATATATATATATATATATATTATATATATATATATCTATATATATATATATTATATATATATATATATATATATATATATATATATATATATATATATATATTTTTTTTTTTTTTTTTTTTAGCAGTTGCGGTTTTACTGCCGTGCTGCCAGATCGCTGGTGGTGCACAGGATATAGCGCTACCGCTAGCGCTAGAAATGTAAGAAATATGTTTCCCAATCTATTATGATTAAGAAGCAGGCACTCGTCTTCGTGGGGATTCTTCCATTTATTGTCCTGATTCCATTAGACACATAAACAACAGAGGGACGCGTTTCGGCAGTCTTGCTGCCTTTCTCGACCTAAAAAATGCGCCATATTGGTGCTTCTTTTAAAGCTGACACTTTAACAATAAAAATAGACGATGCACTATGTAAAATAAACATTGGGTCTGCATCAGCATGTGGGAGAATTAACATTATTACGAGCACTGCATAACTCTAAAGTTTCCGAACAAAACACACTAGTGCAAATCATTAAAATTACTTTAAGCATGATTCACCAGCTGTGCTATTTAAAGTTACGCTCTTCAGTTCATTATTCTTTCCCAAATCCCATCATGCTGTCTCATGCAAAACCCGGACTGGATTATTTACGAGTACTTATGATTGTGATGCCTTTGTTTTTTATAAAGTTAAGGACTCGTAAATAATCCAGTCCGGGTTTTGCAACTTCATAACAAATAAATCTTCCAAGATGGCCACCAGAGACAAAAGAGCCCAAATGCAGCACAAATATCACACAGATGTAGGCCACATGAAGCCCAATGACAGAAGTGTGCAAAACACTTATTTTTTGTGTATTTGCAGTTGTATATAGTGCAGACTTGTCAGGTATTGGAGTGCTTTACATGAGCATTGGTTACATCACACAAGATCAAATTCATTTTTGTTGTAGACATGGGGAGATTAAGTGATTTGACCAGAATCACAGAATGTCGAGCTGAGGCAGAAACTGCAACCTGGTTCCCCAGTTGCAAAGACTGCAGCTCTGGAAGTAACACCACATCCTCTCCCCTAAGTGCAACATTTAATCAAGTGGTCAACTGGATAAAAAAACATAAAGATTACAAATAATTTAAAAGTTCTTTGTCTCTATTTGAAAACTCAGAAAATATGTCCTCATTTTAGATTTTTTGGAGCACTAACCATAATTTTGATGCAAATAAGACCCTCTCATATATGTAATTTCTAAAGGAAATGCTCTAGGTATTAGGGTTTTGATTACATCAAGATGACGTCAGGCGTTTCACACTTTTGTAATAAATATAGAATGTTAGCAATCTAGTTGTTCATTGGGATACTGTTGATAGGCACAGGCCAGGGGCACGGACTCTGAAAATTGAAAGCAGGTAGGAGAGTGCAGAGGCAACAATGTGACCACACTGGGCGGGCAGGAAGGGCAGTGGCAGCACAACAGACTATGGAGGGCAGTGGAAAGGGGGGCAGGGGCAACAAACCAACAATAAAGGACTGGCAAGAGAGGCTGTGGCAATATAATAGACCATTGTGGGCAGAAGGAAGAGGCAGTGGTAGTACAACCATACATGCCAACAGACCCGATTCAGCCAGGAAACATCCAATGTTTTTAAGCTCAAATGGGCTTTATTTGATCTGTCTCCTGTCTACAGTCTCCTCTTTTTCAATGTAACTCAAAGGGGAAAATCAATACCCCAGTTTTTTTCCAAAATCCCCCTCTTACCAAGTTCAAAATTTTCGCAAGTATGGTACATTGGATCATGGAAGGCAGGAGGAATTGGGGTAGGGACATGGACATGGACATGGACTCAGATAATAGAGGACAGGAGAGACATGGAGAGGTGCACCAAACTGACCCTACAGGGCAGGCATCAGGGTTTGCAGCAGCACAATACACCACACAGGGCATGCGGGGCAGGAGTGCAGCACAACAATCCATAGAAAGTAATAGGGAGGGGACAGGACCATGCACATGAACAACAGAGAACAGAGGGGAAAGAGGCAATGTTAGCTAGCTGACCATTATGGACAGACAGGAGAGAAAGCTGCAGCATAACAGACCATAAAGGGCAGGAGGGACGGATCAGGGGCATTACAACGGAACAGACAAGCCAGGAGGGAGGGAATAGGGGTCTGCACATGGAAACAGAGGGCTGGGGGCAAGGGGGCAGGGCAGGAGCAGCAAGATGACCATGGAGGTCAGGCAGGATGGGCACTAGAAGCAAGACACACCATGGAGAGCAACAGTGAGACTATGATGGCATACACACAGACCATGGAGGAAAGGTGGGAGGGGGTCAGGGGCAGCTAGCTGACCACACAGGGAAGGTGGGAGGGGCCGTGGCAGCACGGAAGACCATGCATGGAAAGCGGGAGGGTTAGTGGCAGCACAATGGTTATGATGGGCAAGAAGGAGGGTGCAGGGGCATGCACAAAGGACCATGGAGGATAGAAGGGAGAGTCAGGACCTGGGCACAGAAAAGAGAGTTCAGGGGAAGGGGCCTCACAACAGACCATGTGGGGCAGGCAGGAGGAGCAGTTGCAGCACAACAGACCAGGAAGGGCAGAAAGGTGTGGCTGTAAAATGGACCATGGAGGACAGGAGGAAGGGGATAGGGGCATGGAATGTGGACAGGCAGGGTGGAGGTGGCAGGGACAGGTTACAGTCATTTGACAATGCTAAGCAGGTGGGAGGGGAGTGGCAGCTCAACAGAACACTCAGAGTAGATATGAGTGGCAGGTCCATGGAACATGGTGGGCAAAAAGGATGGAGCAGGGGCATGCACAAAGACATCGGAGGGAAGGGGAAGGAGAATAGGGGCAGCAAGCTAAGCACAGAGGCTAAGCAGCAGGTCAATAATGGGGCATAGAATTGGGCAATTGAGGGCAGAAGGAGTGGACTTGGTACATCATGCTAAATGGAGGGCAGTGGCAGCACATCGGACCATGCATGGCAGGAGGGAGGAGGCTAGTCCATGTATTCAGACAACAGTGGATAGGGAGGAGGTGGATGGGGCAGCAAGCTAACTGTATAGAGAAGGCAGGTATTAGGAACTTTGTTGTTTTTAAAATGTGTGTCTGTGCGAACTACTTAAAATATGAACAAGTATGCAGCATAATCTCACTTTTATTCAGGAAGAAGAGGACGTTTGTGACTGTGACTCCGGCCTCACTTGGCAGAAACACCCCCTGACCCTCCACCCCCCATCGCAAAATGTAATGCCCCTGAAAAGGGTAGGTGAATGCAGTGGTATATAGAATTTAGTCCTCAGAGCACGATTGAAAATGAAAACTAGATATAGTGTATGGTAAACTATGCACCAAAAAGTGTGATATAAGATGAACCGGGGCATGAAATATAATATGCAATACATTGTGCGCAGTGACAGATTCATTGGAGAGCATGAGATAGCACAGCCACTAGGGCGTGCTATGCGATATGCACCTTGGAGTGTAATATACACAGGGCAGTGTTGTGTAACCTAACTAGTCTCTAAAGCTATAATATAAAATATGTGCTGGGGAGTGTAACGTTGCATATGCACTGTGACAAAGATATGGATCCCAGATTGTAATATGTATGGCATAGCGCTGTGCGTTATAACATAGGCATCGAGGAAGGCACGTTAGATGGGGCAATATAACCTGTGCGAAGGCAAGTGTGGCATGACATATTCACGGGGTGGTGTTACAGTGCACATGGGCTAGAGAGTGTCATAGCATACGCACTAGCTGGTGGAATACAACACAGAGGTGTGTGGCACTGGTGGGTGTAACACAGCATTGGGCTCAGCCAGGAGCGCGCTGTGACTCTCAAGTGAGGTTTGTCTCCTTTCCAGAGAGTAAAATAAAAAGTATTACACATCTGGCAGTGGATGTGTGTTTTATTAAACGTGAGGGGGGGTTTCTTGCATGGTTTTGGTCAAATTTTTGTCGAATCCACTTTGAATGGCTTGGTGTGTGTATGTATTAAATGTGCCCGTCAATAGCTACCCATGTTTGTATAAATAAACAACAAGGGTGTCTACTTGGAGAGTACCCACCGGCGGGGGCGCCGGGATTAGGCACGGTAGGGTGTTAGACACGTCAGAGCTTCACTAGCGGTGTAACTGCATTCCACGTGGATTCATTGTAAGCATAGTCGCCTTTTAATGAATATCACGCAAATCGTCATGGTGATGGTATGTACGGTTTGTCCAGCATGTCCTAGGTGTTTCTATTAATATATATTAAAAAATAATTATAAAAAACAAAGGCCGGTCCCGGGGGATGGGGTCCCCAGAGCCATAAGTAGCCTGAGGAGGGGGGCAACGCAGCCCCCCTCCTAAAGAATTAAAAAAAAAAAGGCCATGCCCCGGGGGTTGGGGTCCCCAGGGCCGATTAAGGCCTCGGGAGGGGGGCCACGCAGCCCCCTTCCAAAATTTTTTTTTCTAAAAGGGCGATGGGGTCCCCAGGACCAATCAATTAGAAAAAGAAGGGGGGCCACACAGCCTCCCTTCTTAAAAAAAAAAGACCGGCATCACGCCCGAGGCCACGCCCCCTCCTTGCAGCACTCTGCAAATGCGCCCCCTGGTGAGTTGTAAGTTGGGGAATTAATTACCCATTAATACTGATGGTCCGTGAGGGCCAACTAGCCCAACAGGTAGCTCCAGTATGTGCCAGGGAGCTGCGTTGCAGACAGGTGTTCTGAGGCCACACCCCTTTTTACTCCTCTCTGCAACGCAGCTCTGTGGCAGTTACTGGAGGTACCTAGTGGGTTAGTTTGACCCTAGGGACCCTTAGGATTCAAGGGGACTTAATCTCTCAACTTAGAACGACCACAGGGCGCGTTTACACAGTGGGTAAGGGAGGGGACGGGGCCTGAGGTGAAGTGTGCAAACACGCCCTGTGGCTCGTTTTAAGAGGTAGTTTTAATCCCCCTGCCCTATTATATACCAGGGGCTTACAGAGGAGGTCATGCTAATCACGGGGGAACCCAACGCATAGTGTTCCCTAGTGTATGTAGGTGTTTTCACTGTATTCTAAGTGTCTTTTAACATAGCACTGGCTCTAGGACTGGTTAGTCAGACTCAGTTACCACCAGCATCCGTCTCAAAAAGTTGAGGGTACAGGATGATTTTGCAACAAGGCTTCTTTCTGCTCTTCTGTTTGTTCTTTCTGCACGTTATCCTTCTTCCTGCACTTTTCTTCGTCTTTGAGGCCTTTTGTTGCTTCTTTCTGCATTTCTTTTTTTTCTTTCTGTGCGTTTTTCTTCTTTCTTCACATGTCCTATATCTGTAGACATAGTTAGGAATTAGCATTTAAAAAACCTTTGAAATTCACTGATAAAACCATAGGTTTCAGGCACGTTATATTTAGGAATTAGCATTTAAAAAACCTTAGAAATCCACTGAAAAAAACATAGGTTTCAGGGGCGTTATAGTTAGCTGGACTTTTCACTAGTACAAAACCATTAACCGTTATAGTTAATTCAGCTAACTATAACTCGTGCGCCCGCAATGCACTGCTGATGACGTCACATATTACATCATTCATGACATGGTCAGTGACATCACTGATGACATCTCAAATGACATCACTGATGACATCACTGAGGACATCATCCTTGTGATAGAGTGGCAGACCTCCTCTCACCCTAATATAACCTTTGATACACACATTTAAAAATAGAAACTAACATTTTCAAAACAATGGACATACCAATACCAGTTACAACAACCTATTCAGTAATTCTAAGATCCACATACACATCCACTCATTCACCAACAGTCCTATACATTCACTCATACAAGTACTCACTCATCATATGTACTCATACACCTATACATCCTGGTACACAATGCCACTCATCCATAGAGTTACTCACACACATAGTCACTCATGCTAATAAAGAATCAAACATCCATTTACTTGCATATACAGTTATACACACACCACCACACTTACAGCTACAGAAACGTACACATACTTAGTCTTTTAAACAATCACTTATAGAAACACATACTTTTTCATACAGGAACTCTTCCAATCTCTCACTCTCACATATACTCACTTTTATAACACCAATAGTCACATATACTAGTTTAAAACATATGTAGTTACTCATAAAGACACTATTGAGACAATCATTCACTCACTAACACACCCATACACACACATCCACCCATACAGTCCTGCACACATGCGATCTTCAACACATACAAACAATGAGTCACTCATTCATGCATCTATGCACTACGTAATACCCCCCACCGAACCATACAGACACTCAGACACTCATACTGATACTCAAAAAACAAACTAATAACCTATATAGACATTCATGTAGCTACTCACCAACCCATGCAGCCACTTATACACAAAGTAAGAGACTGATACAGATATTTACATATTTAAGCATCACTCACTAAGCCATGTATTCACTAAGATGCACTTAATCAGTCAGTTATACAATACATTTTTTTAAAAAAAATCATCCATTAGACACTCATATACCCATTTATTCTTCCATCGACCTTGAGATATACATATATAAAACATATTTAATTTTCAGAAAAATATATATATATATATATATCCAAAATTACAGGTTCCCATTTGAAATAAGGCCACAGGAAGATCAACTTTTCCACCGCATTTAATGGCAGCATGCAAGCAGATGGTTAAACAGAGTCCCGCATCACACAATCCATACGCCAGACGCGTTTCGGGAATCAAACAGTCCCTTCATCTGTGGCGTGTTGTCAACAGGAAATGGTAGCGCTAATGAATCGCGCACAATTTATTCAAAACCTGCCTCAGTGGGCGTGGCCGAATACACGGCATTCTGGGTCTCGTAGTGCGCTAATTCGTTATCCACAGTGGGCGCGCTCCTTTTTCAAAAATTAGACAAGTTATTCCCCAAGTGGGTAGATGTAGGAACCTGCTGCCACCTGCCCCGCTTTGTTACTGTCATTAGTGAAAGCGCTGTCACCATCCTGCACGGCGCCAGCACTTCTTCCTTCCTGTCACTCGAACACCAACTCAGTTCTCGAAGGATCCGCTTTGACGCGTGGGCCGAATTTCTCGACCGGAGACAGCCGTTATAAATCCAAAGTTACAGGTTCCCATTTGAAATAAGGCCACAGGAAGATCAACTTTTCCACCGCATTTAATGGCAGCATGCAAGCAGATGGTTAAACAGAGTCCCGCATCACACAATCCATACGCCAGACGCGTTTCGGGAATCAAACAGTCCCTTCATCTGTGGCGTTTTGTCAACAGGAAATGGTAGCGCTAATGAATCGCGCACAATTTATTCAAAACCTGCCTCAGTGGGCGTGGCCGAATACACGGCATTCTAGGTCTATAAATATAATTACTTCTGTACCAAGTAGTCGCACACTATTGGGCAGATTTTTGCAATACCATAGGTTTATTGCCAGTTACGTGTTTCGACTGTCAAGGCCGTCTTTATCACACACTGGCGTGCAGGAACAGCACCTGTTTTGCATACAGAATCATGGACATCGACATAGGACATGTTGATACAAATCACGGCAGTGTGGCATCCATTTTGTAGTGGTCAATTGTTAATACAGTATATACAATGAAATTACATTTCAAATAATTCTCTCCTCTATATATATTGTCACTTACCTCATGATAACTACTCATGATTCTAACATCAGAGGCCTCAAAGGGCTGGCGATAATTTGTAGCAATATTTGCCCATTATCGCCCATGAGTATCGGCCATGGTGCCTACGCTTATCTCAAGTATATACAAATAGGATTAATTAATAAGGTATATCCTTATTTGAGTATTCGCCCACTGGGGCGGAATTGTTGGCTAGTAGTGACCAAACACAATGGATTGATGAGTTATCAAAGTGAGGAACCAGCATTATATAAAGATCTGTGTTATTATTTTAACAAAGTTTTAATGATAATTTGCAGTATCTCTGTATCCAGAAAATAATAAGTGAAATATTGCTTGACTTTCACCATTACAAAATGAATGAGTGGTGGTGTGTAACAGTATGTATAGGTGTATGAGTACATATGATGAGTGAGTACATATATGAGTGACTGTATAGGACTGTTGGTGAATGAGTGGATATGTGTGTAGATTTTGGAATAACTGAATGGGTATGTTGTAACTGGTATTGGTATGTCCATTGTTTTGAAAATGTTAGTTTGTATTTTTGAGTGTGTGTATCAAAGGTTATATTAGGGTGAGAGGAGGTCTGCCACTCTATCACAAGGATGATGTCATCAGTGATGTAATCAGTGATGTCATTTGAGATGTCATGAGTGATGTCATGAGTGATGTCACTGACCATGTCATGAGTGATGTAACATGTGATGTCATCAGCAGTGCATTGCGGGCATGCGAGTTATAGTTAGCTCAACTAACTATAACAGTGAAATTTCATTGGTTTTGTACGAGTGAAATGTCCAACTAACTATAACAAGCCTGAGAGGGGGTGTGGTCTGCTGAGCAGAGGAATAGCCGCTCTCTGAGTGCGCTCCGCGGGCTGGGATAATTATCCTTTCAAAATCCTGCATTACGGTGGGCCGTGAGACTGTAACCGGCATCCTCACCTATTTGACCAGTTGGGCATTGCTCTGCTGTCTGTCCCCGGCTCCGGGCGGGCTTGGCGACGTCAGATCGAGGGGGAGTCTCGCCGCACCTGTGGTGCCTGCCTGAGGCGGTTGCGGTGGTCGGCGGCCCCAAAATCGAGCCCGGTGCTGGGGTGAAGACGCGGGCCTGTATGAGCGGCGGTGCTGCGGAGGCCTGGATCGGACGACGCTGGTTGCTGCTGAAGGCTGTGAGGCGGACCTGCGTTGGAGGAGCGCATGAAGATTGGCGGGTCCAGACGTGCTTACTGCTGGTGGTTGATCCGGATAGCGGCGAGGGAGAGCACCGGCGCGAATCGGAGGGCATGGAGGCGCCATCTTGAGGAGGCGCGAGAGTGATGGCGATAGCTGCAGGCCAGTGAGTGTTGTGTTCCTCCATCCCCCCCTTACCTGCGGTGGAGCCATGTGGAGTACTGCATGTGACTGAGCCCCGTGTGGCATCGGATGTGGTTTTAATGCGGCGCCTGGACATATTTCTGTGATGTGCAGCGCCTGAGGTGTGGTCTGGTCTGGGGGCAGCCGATGCAGCGGTTACACGGCAGATGGGCGCATAACTATTGGGCAGATACTGGCGAAACTGCAGCAGCCCCTATGCTGCCGGGGACAATGAGGAGCCCAGGTACGCTGGCATAGCAGAGCTCCATGGCTGTGATCCCTAGTGGTGGTGTGTTGTCTTTGTGCCCTGCTGCGTGGACCCCTGACTGTTTTATAAGCACCCATGTGGGGTGAATATTTTGCAACCCCGGGTAAATTGAGCGGAGCGTTGCTGAGACCTGACATCCGCACTGGCCTGCCACTCCTACATGTGATTTGTTGCCGTAGATTGCCGCAGGTGATCAGGGTGGTGCTGAAGGTACGCAGTGTGCTTCAGGATCGAGAGATGCCCCGCTCTGGGATGTTTGCTTTGTGAAGACCAGTGGTGGGGCAATCTGAGATCACCCTTGAAGCCTGGGGCTCTAGTCCTACTCTGGTCATGGCTGGGTGCTGGCGATTCGGCACACGATGGGCAAGCATGATGCCAAGCAGCCAAAACTGACCTATGATAAGAGAGCCACGCGCCACGCTGAGTCGCCTTCTGACGCACAGTCGGAGGAACAGCAGGAGATGCGCTCTGAGGATGGGGGAGAGGATTTGTGCACTCTTATGTTAGAGATGCACTCTAACCTGCATAATATTGATTCCAAGTTGGATACCCTGACCTCGCAGTTGGACTCGGTAACAGCTCAGGTTCACGTGCATGATACTCGTTTAGATGCTCTGGAAAACCGGCATGCTGAATTCCACAAATTTCAAGTGGAAACAAAAGACCAACTGTTGAATATGGCCAAACTCTTGGGAGTTATTCATGCCAAAAATGATGATTTAGAAGCGAGGTCACGCAGAAATAACCTACGCATTACCAGGATTCCGGAGACCACCGCGATCACTAGGATGGAGAGTTACGTGACGGAGCTCCTGTATACGCTGTTTGACCCTCAGATTATTATTATTAAAAAATTTTATAGAGCGCGTAGTCACCCTGAGGTATCCCAGCGCTAAGGATCCCTACACCTGTGGGGTCGGGGGTGAGAAAAAAGGCGGGGGGAACAGCAATTTTAAACAGAAGTGGTTAAAAAAATTAAGGGAACAAGTGTGTTTTGAGTCGTTTCCTGAATCGCAGGTAGTTCGGTTCTTTCCTCAAGTCTCGGGGGAGAGCGTTCCATAGGCGAGCTGTGTGGATCGAGAAGCGTCTTCCACCCGTGCAGGCTTTCTTGAATCTCGGCAAGATGATGAGGGACTCCTTGTCCGATCGGAGGAATCTAGGGGCTTTATACGGTTGTATAAATTTCCTCAGAATGGGGGGGCCCTGATTCTGCAGTAGTCTATGGGCCAGGCTTAAGGCTTTGAATATTACTCGTTCCCTCACTGGAAGCCAGTGAAGGAGCTTCAGAGCAGGTTTGGCTGAAGCTCTGGCAGGGGTGTGCGTGAGGATCCGGGCGGCAGCATTTTGGATTTTCTGTAGTTTGTTTAGGGTTGCTTCGGGTGCGCCCAGGTATATAGCGTTGCTATAGTCAAGCCTGGACAGTATGAGGCCTTGGATGAGAAGTCTTTGCGATATGGGTGGAAGAAGGGGCAGGATCTTTCTCATCGATTTGAGTAGCCCGAAGCAGGTGCCTGCTACTTTTTTGGCCTGCGTGGAGAATGAAAGGTCTGTTTCAATCCATACTCCCAGGCTTTTTACTTCCTGTTTGGGGGCAGGGGGGGGTCCCAAACAGGGTGGCCAGATATTCAGAGGGAAGGTGAGTCCTTTCTGACCCAGAAGTCTCCTGTCTTCATGGTGGAAAGGGCGCACAGATCCCTGGGGCAAAGACCCCCGGTGAGGGCACCGCCTAGACCGATACTAGCCAAGTTGTTGAACTATCAGGACCGGGACACTATATTGCGAATGGCGAGAGAAAAAGGTCAGCTTTCCTATCAGGGTAATGCTGTGTCATTCTATCCGGATTTTACCCCGGCTGTGCAGGCGGCAAGATGTGAGTTCCTACAGGCAAAACGTATACTTCTTCAGGCACAGATCCCGTACTCCATGCTTTACCCCGCAAAGCTGAAGGTTTCTTATGATGGTACTGCACACTACTTTACGGATGCCAAATCCGCGCTAAAGTTTGCCAAGCATGTTGGAGGGTGGAAGGGTAAAGATGCTTGTGGGTCATCAAAGCCAGCGTCTGGAAACCCTAGTGACAATGACTGATATAGATTCCGATCCTCATTGAGTTATACACATACTCATTATAATGCCGTAATATGTGTTATTTCACTCTAATGCAACTGTGGGTCAATATGATGTTATTTTCCTTTTTGATAGTTTGCCTTTGGGGTGTCGCGGATGGGTTTATGGCCGCACTACTGTCTTCTCAGGGGTGATTGCTGATGCCACCATGCCCCCCATGAGAGGTTTCCCTCACAATGTCCGGAGTTGGGTATGCCTTTGTTTGTTAGGGTGGGTTATTCTCCAACCTGATTGGGGGGTTGGAGTGGGTGAGGGGTGGAGTTTGGGGATTGGTTTTTTTTTATGCCATTACGATTCTGAGCTGTAAGCCACTGTATACCTCTTCTGATACGCTTGTTCGCACGGCAGCACGCCTGCCCCTCACTGTGAAACTTTGTCAAGAGGCTCACACGCACAACCACTGAACTTGTTAACATGGAACATTAGAGGGCTCAATGATTGTCGTAAGGCCAGACTAGTCCATGCTTATTTGACTATACATAATATTGACATTTGTCTGCTACAGGAGACGCATCTGAATAATACACCATCTCCGAAACTGCGCCATCGCAGATGGGGACACTCATACATGTCCATATATTCCAATTATGCCAGAGGAGTGGCTGTGCTGATTCGACAGGGGGTAGACTGGCGAGTGAGGGAGGAACACAGGGATCCTGAGGGCAGGTTTGTCATCATCTGTGGAACGTTGGGGGGGCATCCCCTGGTAATTGCAGCGCTATATCGCCCCAATACCGACGCCCCTGACTTCTTCCATGATGTATGGTCTAGAATTAAGGCAACAGGGTATGACACTATATTGTGGGGAGGTGATTTTAATGCCATTCTAGATGATGCTATAGATAGAAAGGGCACAGCTTGTACCCTACACCCGGCTGCTAGTGCAGCCCTGCAGTCCATAGTTCGAGATGGGAACCTAGCAGATATATGGCGCTGTAGGCACCCTCTGTTGAGGGAAAGCACATGTATATCAGATTACCACTGTGCGTGGTCCCGCCTGGATTTCTGGCTGGTATCGAGGGATGCGGCGGCCTGGACTGCCGATGTTTCGCATTTGCCGCGCACGTGTCGGACCATGCTCCGTGCTTGTTGCGGTTGACACTCCCCGGATCGCTCCCCCGTTTTCATGGCAGCTCCCACTGCTTGCGCTGATGGATAAGGCCTTCAGGGAAGAGATACAGGGAGACATCCTTGACTATTATACTAATAATGAAGGGTCTGAGGCTTCACTCTGGTCGGCTTTTAAGGTGGTGATCAGAGGTCAATGCATTGCGAGGCAGGCAGGGGTACTTAAGGCGATTCGTGGCACGCTGGCATCCCTGGAGGCCCAGATTAAAGAACTAGAGGGGGTATTTTATCCTGCCAGTGACTCTCATGTGGCACAGAAATTAAAGGCTCTTCTGTTAGATTATTCAGAACAGGTGCAGCGTGAAATGAAGTTCCTGGGCAAATACGCTGAAGCGCACAGATATGGTGAGGGAGATAGACCGGGTCGTACACTTGCTGGTATGAATAGACCGTCTAAGTCAGTGACGTTTGTCCTTGAGATCCAAAACCCGCAGGGGGACATGGTGAGGGGGCACATGGGGGTGTCGGGTGAATTTGCTGCATTTTATAATAGGCTATACACGACCACTCAGGGCTCATATCCAGAGGAGTTGGATGCATTCCTTGACACATTAGCATTGGTTTGGTTTAATGATTCCCATAGGAAATACATGGACCTCCCCTTTACAGTGGAAGATGTGGCACAGGTCATTAGAAGCCTACCTATGGGTAAGGCTCCCGGACCGGATGATCTAACCACAGCCTTTTATAAGGCTTATGCTGAGGAACTGGCGCCTGGCCTATTGGAGGTTTATGGAGAAGCACTGGAGATGGGGATACTGCCTCAGTCCATGAGAGAAGCGACGATCATTACGCTTTTAAAACTAGGGAAATCGGAGGGGGAGCTGGACTCCTTCCGTCCACTCTCTATGATTAATGTGGATGTAAAAATGTTCGCAAAACTTTTGGCAAATAGGTTACAACCACACTTGCCAATTATAGCACTTCCGGACCAGTCGGGGTTCATCCCGGGGAGATCCACATCCCACAATTTAAGAACGATTTTTTCAGTTCTCCATTATCTGCACCCAGACGAAAAGGCTGCTGTGGTATTTTTGGACGCCACCAAAGCGTTCGACACACTTGAATGGTCCTACTTGTTCTCCATCATAAAACAAATGGGATTCAGTCCGCTTTTTATAAAGTGCATCCAACTGCTATACACCTCTCCCTCAGCGCGCGAACGGGTAAATGGTTTGCTATCTGACCCCTTCTCAATCTCGCGTGGGACTCGTCAGGGGTGCCCACTATCCCCTCTCTTGTTTGCTATTGCAATGGAGCCCCTAGCGGCTCGAGTTAGGCAACACCACACCATGAGAGGTATTGGTTTTAGCTCTCGTAACCTGCTCATTTCTCTGTATGTGGACGATGTTACGTTGTATATCATAAACCCTGAAGACAACCTAGACCCGTTGCTGAGGGAATTTATCCGCTTTGGCAGGCTTTCGGGAGTGTGCATCAACTGGGCCAAATCTGTGATTTTTCCGTTGACATATGGCACCCCTCAGGTGACATCGGAGTTCCCCTTGTGCTGGGATGCGGGAGAGGTTAAGCACTTGGGGGTCTGGCTGAGCTGTGACTCGCAGGAAGTGTGGCGCCGAAATTACGGCCGTACGATGGTGTGGCTGGAGGACAATGTGAAAATATGGGTGAAGTTGCCGCTGTCCCTGGCAGGCTGAATAGCCCTCGCCAAAATGGTCATTTTACAAAAATTTCCAGATTTTTTTGTCAAAATACCGATCCCGATCACTAAGCACTTTTTGAACACACTTAAGTCTCATCTCCTCACACTGGCGTGGGCGGGTGGGCAGTTCAGAGCATCATGGGATCTTCTCACTCTCCCACTGAGGCAGGGTGGTCTGGGTGCCCCAGATATGCACCTATACGCGCTATGTGCGCAAGCCCAGTTCTTGCATTATTGGGTGCACCTGACCCCATTCCAGCCGCATGTAGCGGTCGAGACGGACGTCATGGCCCTAGTCCCTCTTAAGGTGGCGCTGTATCAAAAGCCTCGCCGCCCTCGGAGATATAGATTCGGCCGGAACCCTGTGCTGGGCGTGGGACGAATTGCGTAAGAGGGCGAGACTCCCATTGATCTATGCCCCTTCTGTCCCTCTGCTACAAAACCCAATGATGCCTTGTGTACAGAACAGCATAAGTAGGACACTAGCTACGAAAATGAAGCTCCAGACGTTCGAGGACTTATATCCAGGAGACACGTTTGGTCCTCCGCCTGTCGCGACCGAGGGACAGGCTTTGACATTTGCTGAAATCTTTTTGCATCACAAAATTCGCACGGCATGTCGCTCTTTATGGGTGGACTTCCCGAGGGCACCGCCGACAATGTCTGCACTGGAAAATCTGCTGAAATTTCCCTCCTCGCAGAAACTGGTCACTCGCCTGTACTCTCGCATGCAAGACACCACCCCGATCGTGACGCCAAACTCTCTCCAAAATTGGAATGCGGAGTTAGATGCAGTCTTATCTGACGAGCAATGGGAATATTGCTGTGGACAATTGTCGTAGCTCTCCCTGAATTATAAGTTATGCTTGATCCATTTCAAATATCTGCACAGATATTACAGAACTCCGGTTAGTCTCCATCGTATGGGTCTTAGAGCAGAGAGTGATTGCTGGAGGTGTGGTTTTGCACCAGCTACATTTTTGCATGTGGTGTGGCATTGCCCCAGGGTAGCTGCTTTTTGGGTGAAAATCTTTGATTCAGTGAATGACATACTGGGGTTGGCGCTGACTCCATCTCCCGTAATGGGCCTACTGGGATATGTAAAGGACACGCCACCTAAGTTGCGTAAACTGCATGCCCTTCTCCTTCTATTCACAAAGCGTCAGGTCGCAGTGCATTGGGGTAGGCGGAGGGTGCCCTCCATTAAGGAATGGCTTAGGGACATCACATACGGTCATACCCAACTAAGTACATACTGGGAGTTGCTGCCGCCCGCCTCTAGACCCTGGAACATATGGGACCCATTCTTGACTTGGAAAATTAACTCACAGGGGGAGGTCGAGACGTCGGAAGAGGCGGCATCATAGTAATTTTGGAGTTGTATTATATTAATGGCTCACATCCATTTTCTATTATATAGTAAAGGTGACACTAGTCTGGGTGAATAATAGGGTGTGTGACTCTGTAACTGGCCCTCTCAGGTAAAGACATGTCTGGAAATCATATGTTTGTATCGCATCCGATATATTGTGTGTGTACTAAGGCATTTGAGATTCTATGTATTACATATGTGATTTTGGGGAGGTGGTTGTGGTGCGTTATACCATTGTCATTATTTGAAACAGAATTTCGCTTACTAGATATGTATCTGGCTTGTTCGACTGGTTTGTCATTGTTGAGCTGAAATGTCAATAAAAAAAATAAAAAAATAAAAAAGTTTATTGCAAGTTGACGCAGAAATTGTACCAATGATGTAGAAGTTAATTGTCATGTGTGGGCTGCTTTGTGTATTTACACCACCCACATATATCACAAACATGGATAGGTGTCAGGAACACCACTGTGCCGTAGCTGGGCTGCAGTTTAAAAGCAAAGCAGTGGCATATGCAAAGGAGAAATGTCATACTATATTATTTTAAAATATTATTTTCAACTTAATTTTAAAATATAATCTGAAGGTGAAAAACAATATTTTTTTTAATAACAGCGCACTTTATGCTGCCTGATCCAATGACAGCGCACTTTATGCTGCCTGATCCAAAGCTAGTTTAGAACCAGTTGAGAGAGGAATTGTCCAACTCGTCGCCAATGTTGTAGTGATCACACTGAGCAGATGGATGTGGAAACACCATGTTTAATGTCTGTTTATCTCCACAGCTTCCAGGGAACAACATAACTACCCCTAGTATTCAAACAGGCACATTCCATCACCATGGCAGTGACATCATAGAGACATAAAAACATAGCTATGGAAAAACTAGAGAGAGACTACTACAAAAGCTCCCAGATGCTATTGGCCTACCCTCAGGGTAACGCTATTCCCCTTGTGGAGCCCTGCCCAGATTCCTATTCCGGATTTGCCCTGCTGGAGGATTTTGAGAACCAAAAAAGTGACTAATTCCAAAGGTAAAACCTTGGACCTGAGTTAGGCAGTAAATCTATCCCAATAGCCAAGGGACCTTGGTGGCTACAAAATCCAGTTTTGACCCGCTCAAGGCTTGTGACCCCAAAACCAAAGTCTTTAGTGGGAACTTGGAAACGCTATATGCAACTTTGAGGGACCGGTGCCTGATTCAGCCTTTGGAAGTTTTTGAGATCCTAAAAAGAAACAAAAGTACTAATTTTGAGTCTGCCAGATGGGTTACTCCATCACAAATGTTACACATATCCTGTGTGCTTTAATACAAGTGCATTATATCTTATGGCACTTGTAATAAGGTGGATCATATTTTTGTCATGTTTATGAAGAAGTAGGTGATGCGCCAACTCTAAATCAAGCTCAAAGTAAAATCTATGACAAGTACAACTCAGTTGGTGTTTCGGATCCATGCTCCATCACAGTCCACCTGAAATTGTGCCTAAGTTACTGTAAATTGTATACAGATGTTTTTCAATGTTTCCTTTCCCAGGCTCTTTTTGCGTTTAAAACTCGATATCTCTGGTGCCCCTCATCAAATTTTTATTATTTTATTCTCTCATTGCTTAATACATTTTACTCTCTTTTCTAAATAAATAAATAAATAATTAACTATAACAACCCTGAAACCTATGGTTTTTCAGTGAATTTCAATGATTTTTTAAATGCTAATTTCTAACTATAACATGCCTGAAACCTATGTTTTTTTCAGTGAATTTCAAAGGTTTTTAAATGTAAATTTTTAAGTATAATGGTTGTTATTCCTATGTTTTTTTACTGAATTTCTTGAGTTTTTTAATTGTAAATTTGTAATTTTAATATTTATTCAACAATATTATATACTTTTCTGTAAATTTCAACTTCTTTATAAACATTATTTTTTTAAACTGGAATATTTTATAATAATTTATTATTTTTTTAAATATAATTATGTAATGTCCTTTGTCTTTACATTTTTTTCCCCAACATTTTTGGAGTCGCGCACCCAACGCACACCTAACACGGCGGGTGCGCGTATTCTAGCCGCCATATTGGAAAAGTCGTGAAGGATACGCGTACGGTCTGCAACAGGTGCGTAGTTTCGTGTTACGTCATATTCGTATATCAGTGCGTGATGTGTGCGATTGGTATGCGACAGGTGCGCGACTCCTGTTCCCGTTTATTTGCGTCACGTACATATTACGGTACGTGACGTCAGCGTGGTGGGGGAACCCGCGTGACATCATAAATGTGCTGGGGCGCGCTGGATGCGCGACTCCCGTAAAAGTTTTTATACTGTAAAACTATATGTATGTAACTTTAATGTACATATCAGGGGAACAAATTATCTAAACTAATTCTAAAAATAACATATTTCTACTTGTGATAAACTGGGAGCCGCGCACCCCTCGCGTTCACACAAGGGGGCCGCGCTGGGAACCGTGCTAACATGCAGCTCCCTGTGTGGAAAAGCAATCTGCTTTGGATTTTGGATGAGAGAGCAGGTTTCCATGCTCTTTCTTCCAAAATCCAAAGCAGAGTTTGCTATGGTAGGGCGGGAGACGTGCTCCCACCCTACCATAGCAAACAGCAATATCTCGGGGGTGGGCACCCCGGGACACTGCAGGAGTGGCGGGGGTGGCGGTCGCAAGGGCCATCAAAGGCTCCAGGAGGGGGGCTGTAAAGCCCTCCTCCCAACTTCTTCAAAGCCCCGATGAGGTGGTGGTTCCCTGGGGCTTGGGGGTCCAAAATGGACCCCTGCATTTAAACAGTTAGTGCCCCAGGGAGGTGGTGGTCCCCGGGGCGTGTGGGGGGCTCGAGCCCCCCCACACAGGTTTTTTTTAATTTAGGAAACAGAGCCCCGGGGAGGTGGCGGTCCCCGGGACTGCGGGCCCCCACTTTACATTTACCAAATCCCCCCAGGACCTGGCCCACCCAGGGGCTTAAAAATAACAAAGCAAGGAAGCCCTCGCATCGGGTTTTTTAATTTTTTGTCCGGATCCGCACACCCAGTGCGCATTCCGCTGTTTTTTTTTTAAAAAAGAAATATGCTTTTTTTGGCCCTGGGCGTTCTTGTGGGACCCCCTGAGCAGGCCTAGGGGGTCAGGGTGTTTCTACCCTGCCCCCTTTTCTTTTTGTTCACCTTTGTTTGCCCTGTTTTCTTGTGCCTCGGTTCTACCGCGCCTCTATATATCAAAACCTTTATTTTTTGATTTTCTCAGCAACTACTGAACGGATTAACTCCATTTAAAAAAAGGTCTCTCTTTGAACCAAGGGCTACCTTTTTGCCAAATTTGGTGTAATTCCGTTCAGCAGTTTTAGCTGTAACCGTGTCTAAAGTTTCCTATGGGAAATTGATTTGCCGACCACTATTTTTTGATTTTCTCAGGAACTACTGAACGGATTTACTCCATTTAAAAAAAAGGTCTCTTTCTGAAACAAGGGCTACCTTCTTGCCAAATTTGGTGTAATTCCGTTCAGCAGTTCGGGCTATAGCCGTGTCTAAAGCTTCCTATGGGAATTAACATGGAGAAAACACTTTTTGGGACCCCCCTTTTTTCTTGGTCCCCGCTTGCCGAATCACCCCGAAACTTTCAAGACAGGAGTTGACCGGAGCGGGCTACAAGTTTTGAAAATGTCGCGAAGATTCGTCAACCGGCGCCAAAGATATTGAGAAAACAAAAAACGAGTTTCCTTATGAAACTAGGTCCTAACTATAACTACTTACTGGCGACCGCCAGTAGGTAATATATATGTTTTTATAAATACAAACCCATATATGTGTTTTTTGTGTTTCTATAATTATATCTTTAGATATGGATTTAAATGTTAGTGGAATAGATTAAGCTTACATTATATTAAATTTATATATTCAAATATTTAACATTTACTACTTAAAACTCTATATTAAAAAAAATATCCTTTTGTCTATTTTTGGCCGATATTATTCTAAACAATATTTTTTTCCAAATTTTATTGTACTTACTAATATACGTATAGGAGCAGGATATTGTGGTAAATTATATTTTTGACACAATATTTTTTGTCAACGATATTGTTTTCCACAATATTGTCTCAATGATCCATGCTGATGGCCATGGCAGCTGTGTCCACCAGTGGCAGACAGTAGCTTGTTTTAAATTAAGGACTCGTTCATGACTTGGTCAGCTTTGTTAGAAAATATGCATGACAGACTGGCAAGTATCATCTATAGGGCACGTAAACATTTTATTTGGACTCCCACAATATGGGTTATTGTAACTGCAATATGTAAGCAGACTGAATACAAGTTGGCAATAGACAATTGTCTAACTATTTAGAGTCTAACAAACTATTAGATCCCTCACAAACTGTCTTTAGGGCCACCAACATCACAGAGGCAACGCTTCTGGCCATCCTAGATAACATTAGATCTCTGACCGATCTGGGGGAGCTGTAGACCTGATACTGTTGGACCTGTCGGCAGCGTTCGACATGGTATCACACGACCGATTGCTGGAAATCCTGCATGATAAAGGAATCCATTCTTAAAGCCCTATAGTGGCTCAGCTCGTTTCTGAGCAAGAGAACACAAACGGTACAATTGGGCCATTTCCTATCCAAACCTAGCACCATCAGCGGTGGCGTCCCGCAGGGAGCATCCCTGAGCCCTACACTCTTCAATGCCTATGTGTCATCTTTGGCGAAAATCAGTAAAAAATGGGGTCTCAGTATTTGCTCCTATGCGGATGACACACAGCTGATGGTAGCTCTCGAGGAAAGGCATGAGGATACCAGGGCAAACTCGAACAACTGTCTCTCAGAGATGGCACAATGTCTGTCAGAACACTGCTTGAAACTGAACGCAGGGAAATCAAAAATACTGCTCTTTGGAGGAGCCAATTCAATCTGGGATGCTACCAGGTGGCCACAAACCTGGGGAGATGCCCCAGCACCCAAGCAATGTGCGAAAAACCTAGGCATCCTCATTGACAATACCCTTTCCATGAAGGGCCATGTGCGGCCCCTGTGTGGAAGGGGCTTTGCAACTCTGAAACTCCTAAGAAGACTCTTCCCCTGGATCCCACTGGATTGTAGAAGAACAGTTACCCAAGCCCTGCTCATCAGCAGGCTAGATTATGGAAATGCTCTATTCATAGGCATGGCAGAGTACCTCTTTACACACCTGCATGCGCTACAAAATGCCGCAGCCAAACTGGTGTGTAATAAAAGACTGAGCTCAGCATCGATGTGCATGAAACATCTTCACTGGCTACCCATGCGACAAAGAGCAGTGTTCAATCTGCTCAGTCATGCACATAAGGCACTGCACCACTGTGGTCCTAGAATTTTACAGAATAAAATGTAATTCTACGTCCCTACGAGGGGTTTAATGTCACTCCATCAAGCGCAGGCCAGGACAAAGCGTATAAGGAAAGTGAGGGCAGGAAGACGTTCAGTCTCATATCTGGCAGCTAAGAAGTGGAACGAACTACCTCAAGACCTACGCCTCACAGCTGACTATTTAGCTTTTAGAAAAAAACTTAAAACTCATCTGTTCCCCAAACCTAACACCTGATAGATCTACTACTCCCACCGGCAGCCCTACGATGAATTCTCGCTACATAGCGCCGTGATATCCCTCGGTATGAATTCTGCGCTTTATAAATAAATAAATCAATAAAGAGTAAGAGTGAATTACAGAATTGTGCTTTCTACTGGCAGTGAGTACCTTGTGAACTGTGTGCTGTCATGAATGTAGTGCTTGTGAGTGGTAGTGACTTTTGAAAATTCTAAACAATGGCCATTGCTGAAATTTGTTTATATGCATGATGTGTGAGAACTCCTAAAAAATATGGGAACAGGGGCATAGTAGCTCCCAGGTGGCTCGTGCTATGTGACATATTCATCCAGTCCTTGATTGTTTCATCGGTGCTGTGTATCCTGGAAGTTTTAAAATCCCATATTTATATCAAGAAAAGGAACTGCAAATTCCAGAATGCAAAGCATTTCCAGTTAAAATCCAGAACTGTTTAAAAGTTTCACATATTCCATATAGTCTACTGTCACATTTAGTTTAGGGCTGCTTTTTCATGTGGAACAAGAAGTTGCCGGTGTGTTTTAAATGCACTAGACCAGCCAGTAAAACGTTTTAAAAAGAAATGTTTTTTCCCATTTGTCTTTTTTCTTGGAGGTTGGTCAGGAAATTGGCGAAGAGGGCAGGGATTTACTTTCAAACAAATAGGTGTAATTTCAAATTGCTGATGGGCGAAGATTTCCAGTCACTTAAAAAATAGGCATGCTAAAAAGCTGTACTGTCCAGAACAATGCGTCCCACTAACCCACCCATTAGGTTTTACAACCACCTCTCTATATAAGATCTAAGGAAACATCCTGTAGCCACACACCTCATAACATCTTTTTTTAGTATTTATATAGCGCCTAAGGTATTCGAGCACTTTACATGAGAACGAACAGCACTACATAAACTCACATTCCTGTGTTTTTATAATTTCGGGGTGATAAGGTGATGTGCACAGAAGACCATGACTCCAACGTTCTCCCCAGTCCCACAATCGGCGGCTCCTGCCATAATGCCTCATGCTCTAAAAGAAGATCGGCATGTCTGCTACTTGTTTTTCTTTCATACTGCCCAAGTTTTTCTTAGACATCTTTTTGAGCCAGTCAGCAAGCATAATGTAAGTGCATCCATCTTGGAGATCTGTGGATGTTTTGTTCTACATCTGGAAAGCAGAAGCTGCAATTCATAACTCTCCATCATCATCGCTGCTTTGAAATCATGTCTTTTCCGCCCTCACTGACTGAGTGCAGTTATGCGGGACTTTGTCGGCTTCTGTTTGTGTTTAGTTAAATGGGTGATTGATCGTTCCCAGCTGCAGAAAACATCTGTAAACACTGGAAATATGTTTCCTCTTCATCTCTGAAGAACAAAACTTTGCTGTCCTCTGAATCTCCAAGATCAAAAAAGTTATGTTCTGCTGCACAGTGAACCCTCAGATGAGAATTGATCTTGAATCAATAGTGTTATATTATCTGCTTTTCCTCTGTTAAATTGACCAATACAAATACTATATGTTACAAGCAGGTTGCCACATTAAATCATAATAAGATTGACTAGTTAAAAGCTGCAGATAAGTTAAAAGTACCAATGGCATTAAAAAGAGGGGTTAATGCAACAACATTATTTGCTTTTATGTATTACTTAAGAGCCTCACTTTGCAACCTCTCCTGCTCTTCCTGAATGGACAATTGAGATGAATTGACAGAGCCCAGGTACTGACACTCATTGATAATTGTAATATCATTAATACTGATCTCCTGAAAAATCTCACCGTTGGGGCCAGATTTACGAACATTTGGCACAACTTACTGCACTGCACTGGGTCAGGAGTAATGCACAATATTTGCTAAATATTGCACATTGCTGCTCTCTCTCTCTGCATTAGCTCACTGAGTGCTGCCTAGTGCCTACGCACACACTCTTGCGCTATGGTGCAAGGGTGTCTGCATTATAGGCAGGATTGTTTTTGTACAGGAAGGGACAATCCTCAGAGGCATATTTTTCCTGGGGCGTAGCATTTTGACGCCTTCCCAGATTCACTATTCTTAGTAAATCTGTGGATGAACCAACATTCATGGGTGGATGCGTGGGAACGCCCACAGATTCACTATTCTTAGTAAATCTGTGGATGAACCAACATTCATGGGTGGATGCGTGGGAACGCCCACACTCCACCCATGGATGCCTTCCCAATGCAGAGTAACACATGGGAGTGGCTTGCACTACCTTGTGTTACTCTAGTTTGCTAAGCCCCATTGAGCCATGCAAGGTGGCTTCACTTATTAAATCTGACATAAGGGCATGCATTGCCCTGCATCGCTTTGCAAAGCACATAGACAACACAAGGCTTTAGTAAAACTGGGCCTCAGATTTCAGAGGCTCTTGAGTCAAGCTTCCAGAGTATGCCTAAAGTTACGGAGAAGGTATCACACCAAATCAGCCCTGAAAGTGCATCCTTGGCGCCCCAAGGATTAAAGTCAGTTCTATACACAAAGCTTACTGTGGCAAATGCCCCGGATACCTAAACCAAATTACACTTCATGATAACCCTCAAAGTTCCTATGAACATCAACTGCACACTTGACCTAAAAAACAAATTAAAATGGCTGAAACGTGGAGGAAAAATCGTAGGTTTGCAAGGCCCACGTTTCTGAAATGTCCAGAGCCATCTCTTTCCGACATTTTCTATGGTGTTTGTGTAATGCCCACAAACATACGTTTTTATGGGCACTCACAAAATTACAAGGGAAATTACGTCATCTTAATCCCTCTGTCCAACTCATGTATAGGATTTACTACTGCAGATTCCTCCAATCTTATTGAGGAGTGCTCTGCAGTAGTAAAAACATTTACGCCTGCCTAGAACCCTTTAGTAAATTTCAAGCAGACGCAAATGTGATATTTTTAGTCATAAATGTATGCTTACCACTCAAAATACCTTTGTGTATTGGGCGCTCAGTTTTTCACTTGTTTTATTTCGGAATACACTTAAAGAAAATGTGGCAAAGAGTATCTGCAGGTATAAGTTAAGTATCTGCATGCTGAACTTAACTCTGGCAACAGATGTATGTTGTTTGCATGGTGTCAGATTACAGAAAACTAGAAACTGAAATGACTAGTTTTGTCCTGCTAAAATCTGTGCCACAATATCTTTTTTGCAAACTGTTCCTTTTTGTGCTCCTTGAAGAGAGAATCTATGTCATGATCATATCTCTTCTACGTCATGTTCATGTTAAGGCAGAAGAATTTGCCTAAAAATTTGTCCCACAACACTTGGCAAACTAAAGCAGAATGACATCACTGAACCTAATTCTCCTAGAAGAAAGAAACACAACAAACAGGATCCCATCCCTTTCCGACCTCCATCGTAATAGGCCCCAATATTCTCACAATCAGAAAAGCCAACAATTAAAATGTAATTGAAATAAAAAAGCATAACACAATTAACACATAACATAATAAATAACAATTTTTTTAATAAATGAATAAATAATTTTACATTTATTAATACATAACTTCCCACCCTATAGCTCTATAAACTAAACAACTGACACCTAAAATATAACTTAACAAATATGATAATTTCACATAGTCATCAACAAAATAGTAAAAGCTACTGAAATCTGATTTGGGTGGCTTTGTAAACCAAAAATAACATTTTGTGTCATTGCAGCACCAAGAAATTAGCACATCCAATAAACAAAATGTTAGCAAATCTGCTCCAAAGAATTGTCTATTTATACCCTCCTCTGGCATGAAACATATTAAGGCTCATTTTCTGTTAGCCTGGGATTGTTCTGAAAAAGTAACTCAAGGCAGCGCTATGCATTACCTTTCATTACTTAGCTTTAGGAAGGTGTTCTATGTTTGGAGCGCGAGAGTTCCCATGCATCCAACAATGGATTTTGGCGCATTCCCAGATTTAATAAAGCTAGAAGCCTGGGAATGTGCTCAATTGCTATGTTTCTCTTTACCTGGCATAACAAAGAGAAATATCTTTATTTCTCCTCGTTATTTCCTCTTTCTGTACGTGATGCATTCCGCATCACACATAGAACAAGGAAAAAAACCTTTATGGATTGTTTTTGTGCGGGAAAGTATCACTGCCTACAGAAAAACAACTCTGCCTGTAATGCCGGCACCACTGCACCATGGTACCCGCATTGGGGCTCGGTAGTACACTGTGTGTCAGCGGTAGGAGAGAGCAGAAATGCACCAAATCTTAATTGATATGGTGCATTTCTGCTGTCTCCCTTTCACGCAATGCAGCGTAGCAACTTTGCTTGCTGCCCTGTATTGCATGAATTGTAAGTAAATCTGCCTCTTTGTGAGCTCAAGAGAGATGGTCTAGGTTGTAATGGGGATCATTCTGATTGTATCCTTACAGGGGTGAGACCATCTCATGTGTGAACCTTTCACCTAAAAAAACACTACTTTCAGGAGTCTTAGTCAAATTAGTTCAATGGAACCAAAACAAGACTACAACACCCAGGATGCATAGACCCTAAAGTCCAGGACTTGTAACAGTGTCTGTAATGATCTGGATGGAGGTGGTCACCCTATTTTTGTATTTAAATGGTGGTATCCATACCCATTGCAAGACCTTGATGTCAGAACATGTGGTGCCCTATTACAATGTCAGTCGGAGTTGCCTCCTTCTGACACCGTCTTGGTGTGGGAACCGACCGACAGTAAGTCGGCGGTCCGAGCACCGTATTACAATGCAACCGCACATGGTGCGGTCACAAACTCCCATTTCTCTATGGGAGCTTGTGGTGCGGGCAGAAACCACCTGCAGCACAAGCTCCCATAGAGAAATGGGAGTTTGCGTAAATCCCTGCACCATAGGGCAGACACCTCATGGTGCCCGCCCTACGGTGCAGTGATTTTCAGGAAGGCACCATTTGTGACCCCCAGGCCCTCAACCACAAGCCGGCGAGGGAAGGGGCCCCTACTAGGACCCCCAAAGTCGCTTTCTGACAGGCTTTCCATGTCGGAAAGTCCGACATGGAAAGCCTGTCGGAAACTGATATCATAATCCCGACGGTGGAAACGCCGTCCGTTATGGATTATGTGTGGCTTCTGACTGGCCGATGGACTTCTTGAGCCCATTGGAAGCCAATCGGTTTGACTGGCCAGTTTACAGATGTCAATCAGTAGGCCTCCGACGAGTGGTCGGAGGCTTACCGACCGACATCGTAATGAGGCCCAATGTGTTTGAATGGAGAACATTTTGGAGCTCATATTAATTTCTATGTTTGGTCTATTACAGAACATTCTGAAGCCAAGCGAGAATATTTAGATCTGACATTGTAATGGAGTTTACTGTCTTGTGTGGAGCACTACTGGCGGCAATCAGGGATGCTTATTGCAGAGAACTGGTAATGCACTAGATGTGGGAGTATAGAGGACTTTAAAAAAAATGCAAGGTCTACTTTTTTATTTGGACGTAATCCTAGATGATAATTGCACACCTGCTAAATACTGATACCTGAGTGTGTAATTATCGAAACATACATTGTTTCAGACCTCAGAATGGGGCATACCACACTTTTTCCATATTAAAAGTCACGCACCCGTGGCGCAAGGGGCTTGTAAATAAGCCACAAAATGTTCCCTAGCAGTGAAGTTCACAAACTCGTATTTCACGCAATATGCCTGTACAATTTGCACCAGGATTTACCTCATGGTGTGAGTAATTAGTTATTTGCCATCCAGTCAGAACACATTCCAACACTGTTCATGCAGCTGGTTCCTTTATGTGGAGTTTTGCTCTACAAATCCATCAATAAATAACTTGAAACAAGTTAAACAAGACGCCTTTGGCACATACAGCTTTAGAAGGCCTGCTGCTTTTACAACAAGAGTTGGTAAAGCAGATGGATCACTATGAGAATTACAAGTGACTTCACAGTCTACAGGCTTCGGCAAAGTGTCTTGGACCATTTATTGAAACATGCGCGTTGGTTTGTTTGAATCGAAGACAGTGGAATAATAACTTACTTGCTTTCTCTCCTTTCTGAATAAAGATAAACATTCTTATTTTCTGCTTTTCACAACTTATTGCTGTAAGTAATAAAATTACTAATGAGCATCTAATGGCTCCTAATGTGACAAACTATCGCGCCATTGATTTATATTTGGAATGATAAGTTATAACAAAGTAAATAAATAATAGTAAGACATGTATTGTACTTGAATGCTCATCAACTGGGGAGAGGAGTTGGCCTAAGGGCTAGGGCACTCGACCTCGGACCTGGGGAACTGGGTTCGAGTCTTGGTAATGACACTGAACATCTTGTGATTCTGGGCAAATCACTTAATCTCCCCGTGCCTAACAAAAAAATGAATGTGTGTCCTCAAGTAACGTACCTGGTGCTATGTAAAGTGCTCTGATACCTGATTGGACTCGGGTCTAGTTCGCACTATATAAAACTCTGCAAAAAAATAAAATAACTGCCCAAAGACTTAGGGGGATATTTATGAAAAAATCACGCAGAGCAGCAAGTCACCTTGCTGTGACGCGCTGTGTGATACAGTAAGGGCAGGAATGCAGTGTATTTAATATAATACGATGCATTGCTGTCTTTTCCTTGCGCTGGCACACAATGTGCTGTCTAGCTGCAAGCAATCTTGTACCATTGAGCAAGAGTGCCTGCGTTGTAATCAGCATAGTTTTTGTGCAGGAAGGGACATCTTCCTGGACAAACATAATCCTCTGATGCACTTTCCTGTTTGTATGTGTGCTGCAGAATGCATCACACATAGAAAGAGGAATTGAAGAGGAGAAATATTGATATTTCTCCTCATTACGCCTTACCTGGCAAGCGTAGCATTTTGAGGTATTCCCAGATCTACCGGGAGTGGCGTCACTAGGGAGGGTGCGGGGGGTGCGGACCGCACCGGGTGACACCATCACATGGGGTGACACAGGGGGTGCATAGGTATGGGGCACAGGGGAGTGCGGAGGTATGGGGCACAGGGTGGGAGGAGCTATGGGGCACAGGGGGTCCATAGGTATGAGACACGAGGTTGCGTAGGTATGACACACGGAGATGCAGAGGTATGCGATACAGGGGTGCATGGGGGTATGGGACACAGGGGGTGTGTGACACAGGAGTGCGGAGGTATGGGTCACAGCCTGGGGGAGTACGGGGTGCGAAGGTACGGGGATAACGAGGTACACGGGGTGTGCAGGCAGAGTAGTGGGCGAGTAAAAGGCAGCGAATGTGAGTCGCGACGTGACAGACAGAGGCCGTGTATAGGGGTGCTTTCAGGCGAAATGGGGAAAGAAACGAGGTACAACGGAATGCTGAGAGAGTACTAGGTTCTGGGGTGATTTTCATGGAAGGAAGTCTACGGAGGGGTGACTGGGAAAGTAAAAAAGGGGGCAAAACAGTATGGATTGGATACAAATGGAACGAGGAGCATGCGGAGTAACCGGGGGCCATGGGGGTGGGGGGGGGCTGAGAAAATACTGGTGGAGAGTGTTAAAAGGGCGGCACCACTAGTACAGTAAATGGGGTCCCTGGGCAAGGGCACAGGTGTGACAAGGAGGGAAGGTGTAAGGTCTGTGCCACAAATTCACGGTGGGACACGAGGCACCCCGCAGACACAGTACAGAGTGAAGGCAGATCTGGCGGACATGCCTCCTCCCTGCCCCACACACGCCCCCCCTTGTCCTTGGGAGTGTGGCACCCTGTCCTGGGGTGACACCATGAGTTACTGCACTGGGTGACACCAACCCTAGTGACACCGCTGTCTACCGGTAATGGTAAATATGGGAATGTACCAAAATCCCTGGGTGGATGCGTGGGAACACCCATGCTCCACCTATGGAACACTTCCCTTGGGCAGAGTAATGCAACATAGCATGTTGCGCTGCGTTTCATTACTCTATATTTATCAAGCCACGCAGGGTCTCGCAAGGTCACCTTGCGTGGCTTGATAGATGGAACTTACATAAAACATAATATGTGTATTTGTAAAGTACACAATCACCCAAGGGTATCATGGCACTGAATAACAGATGTTTAGTGTTATCTAACTCAATGGTACCCATTTTATTAACCTCAGAAGGATAAAAGGCTGAGTGGACCCACTGGGATTTGAGCCTGCGACCATGAGATTTAACTCTGGCCTCTACAGTGGATATATTAGTCCACTAAGCCACCAGATGTTACAAGTTACATAGTATTTGCACCCCTTTGCATGGCACAAGGGCGACACAGCTCTTTTATAAATATGCCCCCTATTAACAAGTCACAACCAGGGTCAAGGCACAGCACTGACAGGCTCACAATTGTTTGCATATGCACATGTGTTTATGTATTTAAACCTAAAATAGTAACAAGCAGTGCTTAATTTGTAAATAAAAAATGATTGCTGGTGCCGGAAGTTCTGTGCACAACAGAATTCCAGGGTCGCTGCAATTAAATGTCTGCACTCCAGTTTCCAGGGCTGTCTAGTCCTAAATCCTCCTCATGCCTCTTTAATCCACTACCAGACACTCCTGGCCTCCTTCATCACACTTCTGCAGGTTTGTGCATTCTCCCTTTATGACAAATTTTCATTCTTTCCTTTTTGTTTTTTTTCCTCTCCTGCTCTCGGTAAATTTCTGATTTGGAAACGATCCCCAAAAATGAGTGCTGGTGGTCTCCACCGGCTATCACTTACTCATATTAAGCCCTGGTAACAAGAAATAAATATATCTCACATTTTACATTCCCAAGTTTACTTTGCATGTGCAAACAGTCGTTTTGTGGGAGTGGAAACTAGTTTTGTCTCCTCCAATTTTTTTTTGCATGTGGAAGGGAATTACTCACAAAAAGAATTTAATTGTGAGCAAAGGTGCGAGCAAGGATGGTGGCAGGGAAGGAGTGGATGTGCGAGGGTAGGAATAAGATGTAAGATTTTAAACATCCACAAACTTATATGGTTGATGGCACTGACTAACTCTTCTCCTTGAAAAATATCAGAGAATTACATTTTTGATTTGTGCATTTTCTTTGTTTGTGTATTTATATGATGTGTACTTGTTTCTGTATTTTTATGTATTGTTTTGCATTTCAAATCTTTACAATTGCTTAGACAGGTGTCAGGTTTGGAAAAATTGTTATCTTTATACACTTGTTCTATTCTATATTAGGTTAGCAGTGTGAGGCTAAATTAGGCTTCATTCATATGCATTTATGCAACCCACTGAGTTATCCCTGCAATGTGTAAGCTTCAGTTAGCGAGTGTGACTCCATTTTGTATTTCGTAATCCCCATTAGGCTGTGTCTGAACTAGGCCTCATTATTCATATTGCTTGCCTCAGCAGAACACTGTATTCAGTATTATTTTCCTTTCCTGTTCAAGGTTGGATTCTGACTTACTAATGAATAGGCCATTCTGTCCTCGCATACCTATCCCTGTGTGTAGTTCTGCTCCCACATTAGGAAACGCCGAGCCCCAGCACGGCAACCATGAGAGAATGATAACATGTACCCATCTAGCAGGTGGTAGCTCATCTTTCTGTGCCTCCTTTGTTCATGTTCGGCCTGAGCCGGTAACTTTCCACTGTGGGCGTGGTTGAGGGTTCTTGGAGGAATGATTATGCGTTGCAGGCTGTTGGGGGGGCCAGTCTCTCGGCAGACATCTTAGGGTGCAGGTCAGATTGGACTCCTCTGCATAGTATTACTAATAAATAACTGTTTGTATTCTCTACTGTCTGCCCGACTCTTCATTTGTTGAAAGGCGATTAGGTGGTTGTAGATAAACCGGGTGGCCCTTTTCGGGTCACTTTCTTCACAGGGTCCCCAGCTACAAGTAGCAATTCAGTAGATTGTGCTACTGTGCTACTGAATATCGAACATATAAATATTGTGGTATAAGAATATTGTAAACAAAATATCAATTACCAAATATCAAAGGGAAGTGCATACAGAGAAAGTATAGATTTACTTTTCCTAGCTCAACATCTATGTACCTTGAAGATGTGTAGATCCGCAAGGTACATACATATATGTGGAGTTAGGTACAGAAAATCTCTGCTTACTTACCTTTTCGAGATTTTGGGTTTGATATTTTGCCCTCAATATTTCAATGCCACAATATTCTGTCTTTGATATTCATGGGTCACGCTGATTAAGTTTGGCTCCACAGAAGTCGAAAAGCTAGGAATCACTGGTGTAAGGTAAGAAGCTGTAGAGGTGAAAGTATTCCCCAGTGAAGAAAATTCAAGGTCGGCAAGCACATTTGCATTTGTGTTGCCAATTTTGCCATGGGAAAATTAGATATATATATCCAAGAGTGATTGAAATTCAAAATAATTGAAATGGAGTATGATTTTAAACATCTGACAGCCACAGGTTTCCAAGCATAATCTTGATTTTCTAGCAAAAAAGTACTGAATTACTGTGTTGTTATGGAAAGTATGCAGTTTTCTCACAGAACCTTCTCGGGTGTACGGTCAAACGTGCTTGCACTGTACACCCCTGATTCTGATTGCATCAGTTCTGACACACATCCTGAGTCCCTTGACAAGAGTGTTCCCTGATTTGGTGGTCTGCTGTGAAAGGTGTCCACTCCAAGGTGCTCAGCTCATGACACTGCTAATGGTTGAGGGTGGCTGATTAAAAGTCACGCAACACCGGCCTTTATGTCTGCACGCCAAGTTGGACAATCTCCTTACTGACCATTTTTGGTAAATCTGCATTGTCTGACATGACTGCATGCCCGCATTTCTCCATAGACTCAAATGTTATTCTGTGTGTTACGTCAATTTCTTGTACCTAAGGTGTTGGAGTCATCAAGCAAGGAAGTACCTAAGGTATTTGTAGCCCAAAGATTTTGGGCAACCATATTAGTGTTACGATTCACATCCAGCACTCTTGTGTCTGCCACCAGTAGAGATGTCAGTGGGATTTCACAAATACATTTATGCTCCTTCACCTTGTGGCACACCCCTACAGTGATTTATAGCTTTACGGAAAACATTCAAAACTTGCCTTCTATTTCAGATCTATACTTAGGTTTTGTTTCAGCCATAAAGCTTTTCCTTACCAAAGGCTAAATTTCCAATAATCCTGTGCTGTCTGCATTGTCTCCACCCTTGCAGCCTAAGAATAGGCGGAGGATTCAACACACCTGTGTCTGGCTGGTGCTACCTTGACCAACTTTGAGGAATGTGATCATTAGTGGGCTCTTTCAAAGCCTCTGTTTGCTCTAATCTAGTGTTGGGTATTGATGAAGTCTTTCTCTATTGACAGTCCCTCTGTTTCCAGGTTTGTCCTGACACCTGTGCTGCAGCAATTACTTGCTTCCCAAGCATGCACTATTTAGCAGTGCATTCATTTTTATTGAACTAGTACCATTTTACAGTGCATCCTTGCCCCTAGAGCTAGCACTGTTTATGCAGTGCTTCCTTGCTTTAATAACTAACACTTGTCAGGAGTGTTTCCTTGTTTTCAGAGTTAACACTATTTTCTGTACACCCTTATTTCTTGAGCATCCACTACTTTGCGTTTATGCCCTTTTCTCTCTGTGTGTCTTTTCATTGGCTGCTTCTTTAAATTTTAGTTTCTCATTGCTGTCTTCCTGTTCATCCAACCTTATTTCCAGGTGTCCTAGTGTGTTATGTTTACTTGCTTTCTGCCAAGTGTTACCTATATGTTTTAATCTTTCCTGTTAAGCCATATTCCCGACTTGTCTATTTTCTCTGGCATATAGATATTAGGTTTTTCAAATTTGCTGTTACTGCCTTTCATAATAGTGTGCAGTCACCAGGATTTGTGGGCCAAACTTCCAATGTAGGAGATGTTGCTCATTCACTGTGAGTATTGTCTTCATGTTACCTTTTACAACTTATATCAACAGAGTCTGCACTTTCATTAGGTAATTTATGTGGATATTTTGTAGATGATCTCTGTAATGGTAATTGTGGTTAGGAACGTACATAGCTTCACTCTAAATGTGTGGAACTCCAAAGTGCCTTACACCACATACCATTGGTACTGATGTTGTGGTCAGCATTTTTTACTCACTTGGAATGTTTATTCTAAATGCAGTTTTGCCTCTGAGTACCTATTCTTCATGAGCTTTAACTTCATTTGATACCTCAACAGGATATCTTCATTAGATCCCTTTTCTCCATTGACTCCCAGTGTGATTTTATATAGCTTGCTCTAATTAATCATTGTTCTTTCCTTTTAATTCCCTTGTTACAAACCTTGACTGACCATTGAGTGTTAGCATAGCCAAGAAATTACTCTCTCCTCTCTACCACTGCATGCCTGTGCTGTCTTCTGCACTCTCACCCCTTGCACCCCTTGTACCTATGTCTGGTTTAGATCCACAAACTCTTAATGGTGGAAGCAAGAATCCCTTATACTCACTGCGATGGCTTAGACCAGATTTTACAGGTCAACCGGTGGACTTTATTTAAGACTATGGCCAAGGGCATGGCCGTCCTTAGTACCTGAAAAAAGATGTGCAGGGGGCCAGTCCTCTGACCCCGTGCTCAGGTCTTACAGAGGAAGGCCAAACCCAGCAATAAGTACCTTACTGATTGAGGGATTGGCTGGGCACAGTCAACAATCAATAGTACATTTATCAGATGTCTTCTATTACCATTAATGTTAAAATCTCAGAACATTTGGCGATATTCATTGCTAAAAGGCTGAACAGAACTAAGTTCATGATACACTCAGACAAATTTGTTCTCTGAAAGGTTTAAGTGTTGCACCAGTTCTGAGTCTCTCCTTGGCCACCAACAACTGCTCTTGTGTAAGAATGTAGGCTGGACCCATAAGCCAGATAATGTACTCTTCTCTGACATCCATCAGAAGCCCTGAAATTAGCTTTAGGAAGGATTGCATAAGGGCAGAAAGAGCATCTTTTCTCTGCAATGTTGGGACCACACTCAAAGTATTGAGGAAAAACTTTGCATTCCTGTGATCTAAAGACGAGCAGAAAGTAAATGGCCCTGATTTCTGAGAACCAGCTGAAGAACCCATGGCCCAGATTTAGAACTTATGATCAAGTGATACTTGGAGGATCACTACCAAAGTATGGAGTGTTCACTCCAAGATCAATACTTAGAACGTCGTTTTCATTAGCACCTGTGGAGAGAAAAGGGTTACAGATCGCTTGTGACCTCCACCAAGATTGATACAGGGACGTTTAGCAAACTGGGGCAAACAGTTTTATTGTGGGGCTTATCTGAAGTTCTCTTCAACCCCCTGAAACCAGGATACATTTTGTAGTTCAACTGCAGTGTTTCAGACCTTTTAGTCCCACTGTGAGACTCGCCTATGCAACTGTGACAGATGTGTCATACAAGCCAGGCTTTACACTCAATTGTGATTATTTGAGCTTCTGTGTGAAATCACTGCAAAAGACTATTGCCGCACTAGCGTTGGAATTACCACAGCACTGCCCCATCAGCCTCAAACCTGCCACATTTCACCCCAGTGACCATTCAAGAGAGAACTCGGAATGAATCTGCCAGAATCCCTCTGCTTCAGCAGATGCCATCCCATAAATGTGTTGCAATCCACAAAGACGGTAGGTAGAACTTTATCACTTCCCCTGCAGACCAGGCACCATACCTACATGACACAGCAATAAACAGTAGATATCTGTAATGCATGCAAGATTCTACTGCACACATGCAAGAGCTGGATTGCGAACTTAATTGAATTGAATACTATATGGATAAAGAAAGTTTTGCAAAGCTAATTATCCGGTAACTGTGGATTAAAGCCCTATGCTTTCTTTTGAAGGTAAAAAACTTGCTAAACATTATGGAGCATATTCATGAGTGGGGTTGCTTCGCGCTTGCTCCACGAACATGGCGTATGTGCAACGCAAGCCCAAAATTCAATTTATGAAGCCACGCAAGGCCACCTTGCGTGTCCCTCCTTGGCTTCATCAATCCAAAGCAATGAAACGCAGCGCACGTCGCTGCTTTGCATTACTCTGCACCCAGGAGGCTTCCCATGGGTTTTCCACGCAACATCTATGGATTTTGACGCATTCCAAGATTTACCAAAAGTGGTGGACCTGGGAGTGCGCCAAAATGGTACGCCTTCCCAAGTGAGGTGCAATGAGGAGAAATATATTCATTTCTTCTAGTTTTCTCTGCTTTCTATGTGTGCTGCATTCTGCAGCACACATAGAAAGAGGAAATAACTTCAAGGGATTGTTTTTGTGCAGGAACAAGCCCTTTCCTGTGCAAAAACAATCCTCCATACAACCCAGGCACAAATACGCCATCAGCGGTTTACAAACCTGGTACAGACACGTCGGAATAATACTCTTCCAAAAGACCAATGAGTCAAGTTTAATTGGAAACGTTCGAGCCTCTCTGGCTCACGGACACAGATTCATCACAAGATCGGTCGCGCAGCGAACAAAACTGGCCCCATTCACCATCTGAAAATTCAAGTTGAGTTTGGACTTGAAATACCTTTGGAGTATTTGACAGCATTAAGTTGCAGTGACAACTATAATCAGACTTTAACAGAGTACAAGGAAGCCATCTATAGAGCCAAAAAATAATTCTATACTGGCAAGATAGAGGAGGCAAAGAACTCTACCAGAGAGCTCTTCAAGACTGTTTCCACACTATCCAAGCTCCATCAAGGAAATCTGTTTTACCCTGATAAAAATGTATGTGATCAAATGGCTTCGTTCTTCCAGTCAAAATTCCAAAATATTTACAGGGAACTGGAAGGATCCAACTCTGTTTCCCAAAACCCACCTGTGCAGGATATGGAGGAGGGGCTAGAAAACACTAACCACCTATCCAGCTTTTCCCCACTGACATCGGACTCCATGAATGATCTCCTACAGACCAATAAGTCTGGCTCTCCAGATGATCCATGTCCACCAAACATTATTCACAGGGCCTTGAATCTAATTAGCTCGCTACTCACCCCCCTTCTAAATACCTCCATAAGGTCTGGGGATTTCCCCCTAGCATGGAAGAAAGCGTGCAGAAGGCCTATTCCAAAGAAGCCCTCCTTGGACCCACGGCACGTTACGAGTTATGGACCTATCTCCTGCATTCCATTAGCGGCCAAGGTTTTGGGAAAAGCAATAAATCACAAATTAAATCTTTTTCTAAACTCCAATAATGTGCTTGACACCTCACAACATGGCTTCCGATCAGACCATTCTACTAAGTCGACACTAGTCATGGCCATGGAGGATCTTTGCATGCAAATTGATAGTGGTGGCAGGGCTGTCCTGATCCTACTTGACCTATCTGCCGCATTCGATACGGTGAATCACCTAGTTCTTAAGCAACGGCTGAAGGCAAGTGGGATTCAGGACAACGCACTGGCTCTTCTTACATCATTCCTGACAAGCAGAGAGCACAAGGTCTGCTGAAATAACCTCAAGTCGGACATATTTCATTTCCCTTGCGGAGTCCCACAAGGGTCGGCGCTCTCACCCACACTTTTCAACATATATGTGACCCCACTGTCCAAACTAGTCAGAGACTTTGGCTTCTTGCTTATGTCATATGCCAACGACACTCAAATTGTGGTCTCCATATCCTCGATGGAAGATGTGCCATCAGCTAGGGTTCATAGTTGTCTTGATCGCATCATACAATGGATGCACACCAACTATTTGAAACTGAATACTCAGAAGACCAAAGTCATGGAGTTCGGTAACGGCTCTCCCATCTGGAACTCACCTTGGTGGCCAGCAGGGGCAGGAGACTGTCTTTCACCTGTCGCCAAGATGAGAAACTTGGGCGTGGTATGGGATACACAGCTCAACTTCTGAGGACAGATCAACCAGGTACCTCAGCCTGCTATTTCAGCTCAAGATCCTACAGAAGATTTTACCATTTCTTCCAATGGAACTGAGGAAAACTGTGGTGGTAGCTCTTGTGATATCTCGGATTGACTACTTTAACGCCCTCTATCTAGGGGTTGATAAACGACAGCTAACCAAGCTACAATCTCTTCAAAACGCCACAGCCCGAACCTTACCCAATATCCCTAAATTCAGTCACATATCGGGGACTATCAGGAACCTCCATTGGCACCCAGTTAAGCAGCATATTGAATTCAAGGCTCTGTGCCTGGTCCATAAAACCTTGTATGGAGGCGGTCCAATGGCGTACCGCAAGCTATTCCAATGGTACTCTCCAGGGCGTCCACTAAGGTCTGCCAATCAGGCTCTGGTTAACGTTCCAAAATGGAGGAAGGCTAGATGGGAAGGCAGACGCCTCTCCTATCTGGCTCCCAAACTTTGGAATAAGCTGCCTCTGGACATTAGATCCCAACCTGCTCGGTCAAAATTCTGTGGCTTACTGAAAGCCTGGCTCTTTCCAATTTAGCATTTGATCCTACCTTTCTGGGCTCACTCTTGTGTTCTCTCCAGCGCCAGGATGCCTCAGCAATCGAGCACTATATAAAACCCTTACTTACTTACTTACTCACTTACTTACTTATGGAAATAGTTGCCATTTGGCCACAGACTTTGGATGGTATTCATCCATTATACAGACTAAGATCCTCATTGTGATGCCGGTTTGACGAGAGTCCGATCGACATTGTATCGATATGGAGACCACCCGACATGTGGTCAGCGGCTCCACCTGCCTTACTACACCCATGCACAGGGTGCATGGGTGTTTGTGAGGGCACCATGTGTGCCCCCAGTACTCTTATTGGATGCCCAGGGGGGACATGGGCCCTGCTTGGAGCCCCAAGAGTCCCTTTCCGCCCGCCTTTTCATGGCAATTCAAAATGCCATGAAAAGGCAAAGGGAAACGGACATCGTAATCCCTAGGGCGGTGCCTGCTCAGGTCGGGATTATAGTCCCACCGCTGCACTGACGGGCTCCTTGAGCCTGTCAGAAAAGCAGCGGTTGGTCCCGCCGCCCTATGCCTCCGACCACCAGATCATAATCCGGCGGTCAGACTGCTTCTGCAGATGTCAGTGGGCCCGTCACCGACGGCCTGTTTGTGGCGGGCCCACCGACATAATAATGAGTGTTTTAGGGTCATTTCAGTTTTGCGCTGCCATACTATTACTCTATTTTAGTCCTGAATGTAATTAGTGTTGCTCATAAAACATACTTCCCAGCTGATGTTGGGAACTTAACCATCCATGCATATAATTCAGCTACAAAGAACACTCAGTGGTTGACACCAAAAACGATATAATTTGGGGAGGGAAGAATCATCTAATTATGTGATGATCACACTTATTTTTTTAACTCTGGTCATTTGCAGCTAAAGGGATTCTTTTTTTTCTCACATTGGATCAATTTAAGTAACTAGGTATTTGCATCTTAAGTCACAATACATTTTGAATCGGTCAGCATGTAGCTGATAAAGATAATGCGGATCAATGAACGGTGTAAAAAGACGTTTTAACTGAAGCAAGAAAGTGACAAGAGAACCTCCTTTATAATGAAATTATTATGCTCAACATCAGAAATGCAGGTCTGACTAGCTCCCTTCAGAAGCAATCTATGCAAGTATTGATTTACCAGATTTATGGTGTTTCATCAGCTATGGAAGTATCAGTTTCTGGATAATATGAGAACACATTGACTACATGTAGAATTAAATTTACGAAGATGCAGGCAAGCACCTAAAATTGCTGCACCTGGTTGTGTGACAAGGAGAGAGCAGGAGAGCACCAAATCTACAGAGATATAACACTCTCCTCTCCTCTTCCTAGTTCTGGTGCACAATCAGGCAGCCATGCGCCATGTATACACCTTTGCACCATAGTACAAGGGTGTCTAAGTGAGTCAACAAACCCTTGTTTGACAACCCGAATGACTCTGCTTTAGGTACTAATATCTCAGAGGCAGATTGGGTCACTCATTTTAGTGTAATTTTTAAAAGTGATGAACAACAGTCAGCATCTGATTTTTTATTACCAATGGTGAACTTTCCATTTTTTTCAGTCAATGAAGTAGAAAAGGCTATTCAAGGGCTAACTGGAAATAAGGCACCAGGCCCGGATGGTCTGCCTCCAGATCTTTTTAAATCTCGTACCTCACTATGGGCTCCTGTTCTCACAAAGGTGATAAACGCAGCTGCTATCTCCGGCTGCCCAAAATCCTGGGGACAATCAACCATAGTTCCCGTGTTTAAAAAGGGTGACCGGAGCAGTCCGCTATGCTACAGGCCAATATCCTTAATTAACTCGGTAGCAAAAGTGGTAGGGGGAGTAATTCTAAACAGGTTAATAACATGGGCGAATGAGAATAACGCTATATCCCCAATACAATATGGCTTCAGACCTGGCCACTCAACAATAACCCAATGTCTGAACCTATATTTGATTTTAGGCAAATATACCTTGGCCCGACAGGGAACCATTCATATGGCTTTTATGGACCTATCGTCTGCTTTCGATTGCGTGGATAGAGGTAAACTTTGGGACATCATGCTAAGGCTGGGCGTCGAGCAGTACTTAATTCATTTCTTGGCTGACTTGCACTCAGATACAAGAGCTAATGTCCGTTACACTCAAGACCTGAAAGTGACAGGTGACATTAGAATTAATCGGGGAGTCCGCCAGGGGTGTATATTAGCACCATTTTTGTTCAACTTGTATATTAATGAGCTGGAGGATTTCCTGATAAGAACAGGTGCTGATTATCCGTATGTCGCCAGAAAGGGCGTCCCAGTTCTGCTCTACGCGGACGATGTTGTCCTTATTTCAAGGACAGCAATTGGTCTTCAGTTACTTCTTAACTCATTCTATGATTTTATGAAGTCCCGAGGCTTAAGCATCAACAACTCAAAGTCTTATGTTATGAAAATAGGCCATGGATCGCGAAAACCTAATTCTTTCACCATCAATGGGGAAAACATTCCAAACTCTAAAACCTTCTCATATCTTGGGGTCCTCCTCGATGACCAATTATCCTGGGCCCCGGCTGTCGCCAAAAAGAAGGGCGTGGTAACACACGTCAACACAGCCATACTTGGCTTTGCTAGAAAAATGGGCAACAGTCCGGTGGCTGCTCTGCTTAAATTATATCAAGCTAAGAGCGTTGCCACTGCCTGTTATGGTAGTGAGCTCTGGGGTTATAGCCAGACGCACGACCTGGAGGTCGCAGAAAATGATTTTTTGAAGAAGGTCTTGAGGCTGCCAAGGGGAACTGGAAACTTTTCGGTACACGAGGAACTAGGTGTACCTTTTCTCAGTGATAGAATAGCAGCAAATCCCCTTTTATGTTGGCTGAATTCCTGGCTAAACAACAATATACCTCTTACTCATAATATATTAAAAGAAGCCTTAACTTGGGATGGCAGGTTCAAGGTTCCGTGGCTAAGATATATTAATGACCGTCTCACTGAAATTGGACGGCCAGATCTGTTCTCATCCCCGAACTCCATAACTAAAGCTGACGTTATCTTTGTGAAAAAAACATTCATGTCCTCTAGGTATCTTGCCAGGGAGAAGAGAGAACTGATGAAAGTCAGCGTTAGGAACCATGCCCTACTTAGAACAGGTTTATGTATGGAACCATACCTATCCTGGCCCATGTCCGGTTATGACCGTTATTTATTGACACGGTTCCGTTTTGACCTATTTCACCTCTTGTTGGCAATACCGAGAGGGGCCCATCGAGGTCAAGTGCTACCGGCTTGCGGCTGCGACGGGAAGTCTCCGCAAGATTTGGTGCACTTTTTATTTATTTGCCCTTATTATACAGTACCGCGGAAGTTATTTTTAAAGCCTTGTTTAAAAAATCTAAACTTCACACAGACTAAACCAGCTGTTTACTACCTTCAACTCCTGACTGGTGACTGCACTTTGTTTATATGCAGTTTTCTGAAATTAGCTATCACCTTCAGGAATAGTATGGAGGGCTAACTATGCTGCCACCATCATTGTACTTTTTAATCATTTTATCTTGAATATTTATACATTTCTTTTAAATCCTGTTTATGCTGTCTGCTGCTCTAGTTTCACAATGATTTCGTAACTTATTTTGTCTCTCAAACATGCTGTCTTATAAAGGTTTTGGATGATTTGTTTTTAACTGTTCACATATGAAAAATGTTTATATTTATATGTTTGTGAAATGAACTTTTATGATTGTAAAGAACACAATCGAATAAAGATTTTGACTTGACTTGACTTGAGTCTAGCATAGGTTTTGCACTGGAAGGGTACCCTTCCAGTACTAAATACTATACTTAGACTAATTTCAAAACTTTTCTCGCTTTGTAGTATGCTGTACAGTGCAGCAGATAAGCAAACTCAGGAAAGAAAGGAGTAATAAAAGTATTTCACTTTTTAACAAATGTTTTGAATTGATGTTGTTTTTTAGTTTGAAGCCCTGTCTACTATTGTTAGCAGATAGGATTCTGCATCAAAAAGCATGGGTGGTAGTACAGGAAAGCCATGCACCACCAATATAATGCCCCTCTGGTGCAGAGTAATGCAAAACAGTGCTTTTCAATACTTTGAGTTATTTTTGGGCGACTTTAAACTTAACAAAAACGTTTGCCGCTGGTTTGCGTCAGTTTCGTGATGCAAACAGTGCAAAAGGTTTGTAAATCTGGCCCTTGGAGTACACCTTTATTTATTTATTATTAGGATCTCATTGGCCATGGATGGCATAGCTAGAAGTCTATGATCAAATCAATTAACAATAAACTGTTAATAATGTGTTAAAATCATAAAGAAATGTGATTATTTGCAACATACAAACTCTTCTATCTTTAGATCTCTACATATGGTATATCACTGCAGTGCCACCCAGCCTTAGAAATAGTCTGTTCTTATGTAAAAGCAAACACAGAAAAGTGATCCTATAATTAAAAATATAGGGCCTGATTTAGAGTTTGGCAGACGGGTACTCCGTCACAAATGTGACGGTTATACCATCCTCTTTACAACAGATCCATTATATACCAATGCATTTGTAATAAGGGAAACGCAATATCAGTCATCTTTTTGATGGAGTACTATAAATCAGGCCCACTGTCTTTTGTAATTTGCTTTCACTTTCTTACAAAAAAGACATTGATCTTTTTAGTTTTGTCAAAGACTCTGAGGGCCAGACTACATAGACTGCACAGGTTCAGGTTTGCACTGCTCGTCACATTGACAACTGAAAAGACCAATTGGTATAACATGTTTTTGTATTGGTTTATCAGTAATAATTTATTTTTTTGTTCTTTGCAAACCATGTATGTGTTAATTGAAAATTGCACCAGTGCAACCTTTGTAATCCAGGTATGCCAATTAAAAATGACACAGGTGTTTTCAATGTAGTCCGGTTCTCAGATTTGACTAATGTAACAACCTTTCTGACACAAAGAAGTATCTCCTGAGGTATGGGCTTTTAAAACTTTCAGAGGCTGATTTAGAGTTTGGTAGTGGTGCAGCTCAAAATTGGCTACACCTTTACACATCAAAATGTTATAACATAATTGTGCATTTAGCACAACTTTCTCATGTGTTCTAACAACATTAAAATAAATGTTGCACTTAAAATTGATTTCTAGAGTGCATTTACTGTAGGACTAGTGCGTTTACTCAAATTATGTTCTTTAACTGTATTAAATGAGATATTGCTAAACTATACCTACTTTGTTATGTACTCACTATAAAATCACATCTAACATGGGCTTCAATTGGAATTCCATAGAGCATATTATCAAGCCCATTATCGCCGTTTTAGCGGCAGTATTCTGCCGCTAAAGCGGCGATAATTTTATCGCCTGGCTTGATAATATGCCCCTAAATACTTATAAGGTCCCAAAGGCGAGACCTATTGGCTATGCCAATGCTTGTTGAGACTTGTTAATGAGGCTTTGTTGTTTTTTCACCCCTTTTCAGAACCCCTGCATCCCCACGATGTCTATTGCAGGAAGAATTGCCCCCCTCCACCCCACTGAATCTTTGATTAGCCTCTCTCCCCGAAATTTGGCTTTAGTTGCGCCTCTGCACGCTATTTAGATGTAATTGCAATGTAATAGCCTTAAGTCAGCAAACAGGAGGACACAATGCTGCTTAATGCCCCTCCCCTTTCCAGAATATATCGAGCCCCTGAAATGTATATCCGTCATGCATAATTGTGTGGCCATTACTGCGTCATGCTCAAACCATCTATGCTTAATGACAACATAGTTCGGGCTTGTTACATTTCAAGTTTGGGCTCTAAAACTGTTAGTATGAAGACTAGATGTGAGCAGATGTAGATAGACTAGAAAAGGCACTGCATGAACTCTCTTAAAATAAAAGCGCATTAAACTTTTCTGGAAGGCTCTGGGCGTTGGCTCGGTGCATCTGAAGAGCCCTTCTGTCGCTGGAGGCCGCTCCTTTTCTGCAGTCCATTGATGTGGGCGGCCGGCATTTCCTTAAGAATGGGCCACGAATCCAAGAGAGACGAGAGCTTTAGTGGGGCTAGAGAGGGAGTCTGTCTGCTCACTCTTACCTCAGCCTGCTCGGCTGTTTCTGAATAATACGTGGAAGAGCGTCTTTACAGTACTTAATAGCTGGGCAGGGCGCTCTCGGTTTTGTAAGGGGCAAGAACTAAGGTAACGTGAGATGACGTGATTTGCCCAGGAGCACGCTATGAGGTCAAAAGAAAAAGCTGGGAAAATAGTTAAGCTGCCTTAGCTTCCCTACCGACAAGTTACCACTAAAATGGATCTCAACTGAATGTAGTAAGGAGGGCTAGAGAACAGAGCAGAGTGTGCAAAATTTTAAACCTACCCCTCCAACTTCCGAGACAACAGATGTTCTGGATTTCTCTTCTAGAAAGGATTAAAGCAGGAGTATAGCGGCAGCTGGAAATTAGGCTCTTTTTACAACAAATAAAAGATGCGCACCTTTAATACTGTTCACATTTCTATCATTTAAGACGACTGTAAGGGCTGTTATATTTAAGGAAAAAAACATCTCGTTGAAGGTCACAAAGTGTGCCAAATCAAATAAGTAGATGCGTTACTTGACATCAGGACTGCCAAACTGCAGCTGAGATGTTCTTTGGGGGAGTAGGAGGCAAGATATTTTACATGTGTGAAGAGGCTTGATTATAAACAATGTTCACCATTTTAATATAGTGAGCTGCAATTTGATGTACATTTATAATTAATTTTGGCTTTTGTCTAATAAGCATTCATATGATTTTCAAACTTGCTCCCACATATTTTCATTTTTTTCATGCAGACAAGCATCGTGGCACCGGCGCTTTACTTTGAACATTAAAAGTAAATCGTGGGTGCCGCGATTATAGCGAAAGTAAAGAAATTGATGTTTTTTTCAATTTCTTTACTTTTGCGAAAGTAAAAGTGATTGCGATTGCGAGGGTGAAAGACAGATGGTGGCCGGCTGCGCGCGTGCATGCTCACGTACACGCAAGCGCTAGGCCAGCCAGCAGCACTTCGAAAACTCACATACAAAATGTCTCTCCGAGCAGCGCATGCGCGCTGACTCAGCGAGACCTAAAAACAGGTGCCTGGGAATTAAGACACCCTCGGGTCATTGGATTTTTACTGCAGCTAGTCCCTAGCACAAGGAAGAGTAGACAGGAGCCTTCACCTAATGGCCCTGAACCGGCCAAGAAATTTTGCAACAGCGCATACAAATAATGGTCTCGTATCTGATCTTAACAGCTGTAGGGCGTCAAGGTGGCTGTGAGTCCCCAACTGTCTGCATAGTGGGACCAAACAATTCCTTCTTGGTCTGTCATAAGCTGGACATGCAAAAAAAACATGGCCCACAGTTTCATTTGGGTCTGGGCAGGAAGGGCATCCCTTGGGCTGACTGGTGTTGTTTATCCAGTGGTTGGTAAAATCATTGATAGGTGAGCAGGGAACTTGCTACAGCTGGGAGCAAGATGGCGGAGTGAGGCTCTGAGCTGAGCGGCTCGTCCGGAGGATTCTCCCCCCGCTCTACCCTCCCCCGGCGAAAAAGGCATAACGATGTTATTAATGGTCGGCGTTTTTTCGTGGGCTCAACGACTCTTCGAAGAATCTAACCAGATTCGCAGCGGGATACATTAAACGCAAGACACAGCATTGGTGGTTGAGGCGGAAGAAGCCGGCGATTGCCGCCGCTAATGCAAAACTCCCCGAGGGTTACTCGGCTCTATCAACAAATCTCAAGAGGACTGTCAAAATACCCGGGAGGCGATCGGCCAAGTAACGGCACTTACACTGCCTCTATAACCATTTCTCTCACCTGGCAGCTGAGGATGTCCCCGAAGAAGAACTCACAGAGAGTGATGCGGCACAACAAACAGCCGACAAGACTCATGGCAGCAAGCGGAGCGAACGGAACGAACGGAACATCAACAGCTGAGCTCTCTCACGGCTCAATCAGCATCGAGGAACCTGCGTCAAAGAGTAACAGGCGCCCTCCTCTGGAGACAAGAAAGGCTGAAACGGAGTTCTCACAGGCAAAAGGGAGTGCAAGCAAACCAATACTGCGACCGCCGACCCTGCTAGCTGAATCAGTCCGAAAAGGGCCGGACGGAAGCCTAACCATTACAAAAATAACGAAATCTCCGGTAAGAGGGGTCGGGGCCGGGGGAGCACAGCCAGGAGGCAAGATAAGCAGCTCTCCACGAAATTTAGAGACTACAACTCAGAATGTCGCCACGAATAGCGGGGAGGGGGCTAAAACTAGCAACCCACACGGGGCAAAACTACAACAAGAGATAGAAGATTTTACATGTATTACCCCCTCGCACACAGAGGTCGCCATAACAGATGGTCTAGAAATCTCCTCCCCCGACGCTGATCCAAACTTAGCCCCGACACCACTCTCTCTGGGGGGGGTTTCCCCCATCCATTCGGACGCACCATTCACTATCGAGCTTATTGACAGCCCGCAAGACACAGGGACACCCGGGGCAGATGCACTTGTCATTGAACCCACTGATGACACGGCGCTGGGCTCTTCTGCGAGCCTGGATATTGCGTACGGAGCAGAAGATGAGACCAAATCAGAAGTCGAGGGTGGCAAGAATCTAATGGATGGCCATTATACGGATACGGATACGGATCTTAAGACAAAACCTCGAGCAGCAAGAGGCCGAAAATTTAAAAGTAAGCTTCGGGCTAAAAAAGGATCTAAAACCACTATATTAAATCAACCACTTACAAACACTACTCAGAACTTAAAGAAGACACGCGGGGACAAAAGCCCATTAAGAAAATGGATGGAAGCCAAAAGCATAGTAAAAAACATGACGCAAAGACTGTCAGGGGCAAGCACGATCGGACCTATTATCACAACAGAAACTCTGTTCTCCCCAGATAACCCTGCTACATCAATAGCAGGAAATGACGTCTCGCTTAATTTTTCATCAGATGGCTCCATCTTACAAGAACCGCCACTGTCCCAAGTATACGTGGCCAATCCCTCTTGCCGCCTACTGCTACTACAACCCCTGCACCAATAAGTCATATTCTCCCCCCTCCTATCAAGGATCCTATCTCAGTTACAAGTACTCTTTATTTATCTCAAACGGACCCCGTATATGTCCCCAAAAAGGGACAGGGCCAGGCGCTGTCTGACTCTTCCTCAGTAGATACTATTCTCCGGCTACTGAACGATCAAAGAGCCGAAGCTAAAGAACATTATATCCAACTGAGGGAAGACAACAACAAAATGCGAAATTCGCTGGAAGAACTTGCAGCTAAATTGGGGGGGATATCTCAAGATATTGCTGGTCTCCAAGAACGAGTTGTAGTGATCGAAGAATCAAATACAAACATAACCACTACTGTCGTGAAGCATGATACTCAACTGCAGATACTGTCCTCAAAGATAGAAGATTTGGAGAATCGGCAAAGACGCTCCAATCTGAGACTCTTCGGGATACCAGAGGGTCGTGAGGGAGCCGACCCAAGGGCCTATCTTGTTGGATTACTGCAGAAAGCTTTTCCGGACCTAGCAGACTGGGACTGGGACTCTCAAATTCAACGGGCGCACCGTCTCCCTCTGACTATGAGAAAGAGGGATAATCAGTACCCACGTCCTTTCATAATCTGTTTTGGAAACTTTCTACTTCGCCAAGCAGTATGGCAGAGAGCAAGACCTAACGCCCCAATAACTTTAGACGAGCTTTCTTTCTTTGTTCGATCGGATCTTAGCAAAGAAACAATGAATAAACGCTGGCAGTTTCGCAAATTGATTGATCCCATCAAATCTAGCGGTGGCCAGGTATACTTGCAGGAGCCGGCTTGCCTTAAGGTTATCAAGAACGGCCGCACTCATTACTTCAATGATATCAAGGAAGCGGAAGCATATATCTCTAGCTTCAGTACAGGCACAGATAAGACTTAGCGTTGATATATAATTTATAGATGCCGACTTATCACTCACGGGAGGGTGGAGCTGGGGGGCCCCTCTGGTGGACCCGCTACATGCGCTGCCCATTTCAGCGGCAGCTTTAACTCCAGGGTGGTTCTTCCCCGGATCGGGGGCGGAACCTGGGTGGATGGGGGAGGGGAGGGCGGGGGGTTTTGGGGAGGGTTAAAATCATTAAAAAAATGTTTACAGGCTGATCGAACAAGTTTCATTTTACACATATTGGTTTTAATATTTCAATTCACAGTTATAAGCAAATGGGAGTGTGTAAGTTATTCGGTAATACGGTTAAGTTCTCAACCACTTACAAATGCATGAGATAAAGCTCTTGGCCTGGAATGTAGCCGGGCTTAATAGCAGAAATAAAAGGTTACTGATCTCAGCAGAACTAAAACTGCATAATCCCCATATCGCCCTTCTTTCAGAAACACACATTGTTGGGAAGGACAAAAAAATACTTAACCAACTTGGCTATGATACTGTGGTGTGTTCCACACTTGATCATCCCATAAGAGGGGTTGCGATCTTAAAGGACAAACGATTTAAAATCGATATACTGCAGACCTTTTCTTGCATAAATGGCAGATGGGCAGCCGCTCAGTTTAGCTATGAGAACTATAAATTTGTACTATGTGTTGTTTATGGTTCCAATACAGATGAACCGATAATTTTTGATCAGCTGAGCACTAAACTTTTGGATTGGGAGGGAGAACTCATTATTATGGGTGATTTCAACTGCATCATGAATTATAAAATAGACACAACCAACCTCGGTAGCTTTTAAAGGATGCATAAAACTAGGTCCTCTATTCTTGAAATATGCCGCATCCATAATATCAAAGATGCTTGGCGGTATTTAAATCCAAACTTACCTGGATACACATACTATTCCGCACCTCACAAATCTTGTTCAAGATTGGACATGGCATTGGCCAGTGATAACCTATTAAAACATAGCACTATGGAGATATGCCCCCGAATCTCATCAGACCATAATGCTATAATCCTGGTCATTGCTATACCACATAGGAGGCCCGTGCCCAGACCGTTCTCCTTCCCTAGGTATTTAGTTACAGACGTGCAATATTTGACTCAGCTTAAATTACATCTGACGGAATTCTTGAAAATCAATACCAACACAGCTATATGTATCACGGTTTGGGACACCTGCAAGGCCAGTATGAGGGGATTCACTCAAGCATATTTGATTAGACAAAACTCCGAACGTAAAAAAAACAGCGTCCAGATAGTTTCCGAAATAAAGACCCAAGAAGAATTGTTGGTTTCTGCACTACGATCAAAGTCACCAACATTTACAGAAATAGGTCTTAAACTTACCTCATTCAAAAACAAAGCCAAAGCTAAATTTATTCAAAAGAGCAGCGCATATATCCATAAATTTAAAATAACACAATATGAAGGTGGGGATAAAATCGGCAAAATCCTGGCCTATAAAGCTGCGGAGGATAGAGCTCGAACATTGATCACCAACATTCGGGGTAATGGCAACAAAATGTATAGTCAACCGACGGATATAGTGGAACAATTCGCAGACTACTATAGAACTCTATATACTCCAGAAAGCACACCAAATTTAGAAATAATACGGGACTATCTGGACAAATATTCAATAAATTTGCCGACTGATTCAAGAATGGAATCACTCTCGGATGTCATCACCAGGGCAGAATTATGCCAAGCAATAGATCTACTACCGACAGGGAAGTCGGCGGGGGAAGATACAATACCTCTGGAACTGTACAAGGCATGTTTGGATGAACTGGCCCCCCTTCTGTTGAAGGTAATGCAATATGTCGGGCACAATGGCAAAGCCCCAAAGTCATGGAATAAAGCAAAAATAATTTTCTTTCTAAAAAAAGACAAACCAAAGGAGGAGAGAGGGTCATACCGACCTATATCCCTAATTAATACCGACGCCAAAATATTCGCAAAAATTTTGGCTTTAAGAATATCACCTATTCTGCCCCAAATAATTAATCCCCAACAACACGGGTTCATAATCGGGAGGGACACAACCACACACGTGAACACGGCTATTACAGCTTTCGATGTAGCAGAAACAGAATCCACCCCACTCGGTATGATCTTACTGGATGCCGAGAAGGCTTTTGACCGTGTGGGATGGGACTATCTTTGGTGTGTCCTTTCCAAAATGGGGTTTGGGGGGCAATTCTTACGAGGTATACAGGCTCTGTACGATAACCCTACGGCTTGTACCTGTTACGGGGGTCTGACCTCTACAGACTTTTCAATCTCACGAGGAACCCGTCAGGGATGCCCCCTCTCCCCCCTCCTTTTTGCTCTCACGCTTGAACCATTTTTGTCCGCCCTTCAACTTCAAACTCAAATCCGACCCTTTAGATCAGGTACACAAGAGCTAAAAATAACAGCATATGCCGACGACATCGCGGTCTACTCACAAGACATAGTGGAGGCACTGCGTGGCATCGCTTTTGAGGCCGGGAAATTTGGGACAGTCTCCGGATCCAAGCTCAATATCCAAAAGACTCAAATCATAGCTAACTACATACCAGCTGTCGCGGTCCCTGAGATACGTAAAAATGTAACTTACTTAGGAGTCAAATTAACTGCTAAACTCCAAGATATTAATAATATAAACTATAATGAACTAATTAAATCTACTATACTTACACTTAAAAAATGGCATAGGCTTCCTCTGAATTCTTCTTGGGTCTTTATTTCGGAAACTATCTGGACGCTGTTTTTTTTACGTTCGGAGTTTTGTCTAATCAAATATGCTTGAGTGAATCCCCTCATACTGGCCTTGCAGGTGTCCCAAACCGTGATACATATAGCTGTGTTGGTATTGATTTTCAAGAATTCCGTCAGATGTAATTTAAGCTGAGTCAAATATTGCGATCAAAGTCACCAACATTTACAGAAATAGGTCTTAAACTTACCTCACTCAAAAACAAAGCCAAAGCTAAATTTATTCAAAAGAGCAGCGCATATATCCATAAATTTAAAATAACACAATATGAAGGTGGGGATAAAATCGGCAAAATCCTGGCCTATAAAGCTGCGGAGGATAGAGCTCGAACATTGATCACCAACATTCGGGGTAATGGCAACAAAATGTATAGTCAACCGACGGATATAGTGGAACAATTCGCAGACTACTATAGAACTCTATATACTCCAGAAAGCACACCAAATTTAGAAATAATACGGGACTATCTGGACAAATATTCAATAAATTTGCCGACTGATTCAAGAATGGAATCACTCTCGGATGTCATCACCAGGGCAGAATTATGCCAAGCAATAGATCTACTACCGACAGGGAAGTCGGCGGGGGAAGATACAATACCTCTGGAACTGTACAAGGCATGTTTGGATGAACTGGCCCCCCTTCTGTTGAAGGTAATGCAATATCTCGGGCACAATGGCAAAGCCCCAAAGTCATGGAATAAAGCAAAAATAATTTTCTTTCTAAAAAAAGACAAACCAAAGGAGGAGAGAGGGTCATACCGACCTATATCCCTAATTAATATCGACGCCAAAATATTCGCAAAAATTTTGGCTTTAAGAATATCACCTATTCTGCCCCAAATAATTAATCCCCAACAACACGGGTTCATAATCGGGAGGGACACAACCACACACGTGAACACGGCTATTACAGCTTTCGATGTAGCAGAAACAGAATCCACCCCACTCGGTATGATCTTACTGGATGCCGAGAAGGCTTTTGACCTTGTGGGATGGGACTATCTTTGGTGTGTCCTTTCCAAAATGGGGTTTGGGGGGCAATTCTTACGAGGTATACAGGCTCTGTACGATAACCCTACGGCTTGTACCTGTTACGGGGGTCTGACCTCTACAGACTTTTCAATCTCACGAGGAACCCGTCAGGGATGCCCCCTCTCCCCCCTCCTTTTTGCTCTCACGCTTGAACCATTTTTGTCCGCCCTTCAACTTCAAACTCAAATCCGACCCTTTAGATCAGGTACACAAGAGCTAAAAATAACAGCATATGCCGACGACATCGCGGTCTACTCACAAGACATAGTGGAGGCACTGCGTGGCATCGCTTTTGAGGCCGGGAAATTTGGGACAGTCTCCGGATACAAGCTCAATATCCAAAAGACTCAAATCATAGCTAACTACATACCAGCTGTCGCGGTCCCTGAGATACGTAAAAATGTAACTTACTTAGGAGTCAAATTAACTGCTAAACTCCAAGATATTAATAATATAAACTATAATGAACTAATTAAATCTACTATACTTACACTTAAAAAATGGCATAGGCTTCCTCTGAATATAATCGGCAGAATTAATTTAATTAAAATGAAGGTTCTGCCTAAATTTGTATACTTATTTCGTTCTATTCCACTAATCCTAAACAACGCCTTCTTTAAAAGACTCGATGGGGTACTCAGCAGTTTCATCTGGGGCTACAAAAAACCTAGATGGTCGGTGAATCTTTTAAAAAATAGCACGAACACCGGTGGACTTAATTTTCCTGATTTCAAGTTATATTTTTGGTCCACATTTGTTTTACGCATACGCTCTCTACTAAACAGAGGAGGGGCTCTTTTTTTTCATTCCTTTATGCTAAAACAAGATTCAAATATGTTTCTACTACGAGCTAATGACCCCAACTATTTTAAAAGAGTCAAATTTAAGACCGCAAGAGACTTAAAAAAAATTTGGGACAATATACTAACCTACTGTAAAACCAGTTTATTTCACTCAAAATTACCTCTATGGGGTAACCCTGGGCTTCCAGCAATTTTCTACGAACAAATCGACAACGGCTGGGCTAGGCTGGGCATCAGAACATTAGGGGACCTATACGGCACGCAAGGGTTTCTAGATTTTAACGCCTTAAAACGGCTCTATGGTCTCCCTGAAACTATGCGATATAAACATCGACAGATGCATGACTATCTGATCAATAAAAAACATCTCGTGGAAAACTCTGATAGCGATATATGGAACCACTTATATTCCACAGAAACTAAATCTGTAATTAGTAACACCTACAGCCTTTTAGTTAATTTTAAAATCGGCAGAATTAATTTAATTAAAATGAAGGTTCTGCCTAAATTTGTATACTTATTTCGTTCTATTCCACTAATCCTAAACAACGCCTTCTTTAAAAGACTCGATGGGGTACTCAGCAGTTTCATCTGGGGTTACAAAAAACCTAGAAGGTCGGTGAATCTTTTAAAAAATAGCACGAACACCGGTGGACTTAATTTTCCTGATTTCAAGTTATATTTTTGGTCCACATTTGTTTTACGCATACGCTCTCTACTAAACAGAGGAGGGTCTCTTTTTTTTCATTCCTTTATGCTAAAACAAGATTCAAATATGTTTCTACTACGAGCTAATGACCCCAACTATTTTAAAAGAGTCAAATTTAAGACCGCAAGAGACTTAAAAAAAATTTGGGACAATATACTAACCTACTGTAAAACCAGTTTATTTCACTCAAAATTACCTCTATGGGGTAACCCTGGGCTTCCAGCAATTTTCTACGAACAAATCGACAACGGCTGGGCTAGGCTGGGTATCAGAACATTAGGGGACCTATACGGCACGCAAGGGTTTCTAGATTTTAACGCCTTAAAACGGCTCTATGGTCTCCCTGAAACTATGCGATATAAACATCGACAGTTGCATGACTATCTGATCAATAAAAAACATCTCGTGGAAAACTCTGATAGCGATATATGGAACCACTTATATTCCACAGAAACTAAATCTGTAATTAGTAACACCTACAGCCTTTTAGTTAATTTTAAATCAAACGACTGCTCCAAACTAGCTGACAAATGGAGCAGGTTATTAGGCTCTAATATTACACTAAAGGATATAGAACGATCTTTTTCAAATATCAATGAAAATGTACGATCCTCTAGTTTAAGGTTACAACAACTCAGAACGAGCTGTATGTTATATTACACTCCAAAACTAATTTCCAGGTGGTCCTCTAATAATTCTTTAAATGACCGTACAAAATGCCCTAAATGTTCTGCCCACGCAGTAGACTTGGATCATATGCTGTTTTCCTGCCCCACTTTTGTAGATTACTGGAGGGATATTCAGAAGGTTCTTGAAATTAAACATATTCAGTTGCCTCCATTTTCTGCTGCATCGGTCCTATTAGATATATATCCCGTTTCTCTCCCTCAGCCTGCTCTGGCCTCAATTCTTATGTCCTGTGCTAAATTAACTTTTGCCAGAGCCTGGATCCGCCCTGACCCACCAACTGTGTGGGATTGGTGGGTGCTGGTAACCGAGATTCACTCGATGGAGCTAGCATTAGCTAATCTTAGGGGGACACGCTCTCTGATGAAATATAAAAAGAATTGGGGTACGTTAATGGAATAGTGAGATCTTTTCCCTCTGTTTTGGATTGCTTTTTATTCTCTTTTCTTTTTTTTTTTTCTTTTCTTTTTTTTGTCTTGTTTGCTTTCTTTTTTTTAATTTATTGATTGTTAAAATAAATACATGTATTAATGCATGCTATATCCTTCAGCCTGTACTCAAATAAAAAATTTAAAAACAAAAAAAAAAAAAAGATAGGTGAGCAGCCAAACCTAAACTGCGTATACAGTTTCCTGTCCCCAGGCACTTTGATGATGTCAAATTATTTCTCAAGGTGTTTAGAGGATTTTAGAGGATTTTATGTCTAGGAAAACATCAGTTAAACAGCTATGACGAATCCTCGAATGGGTGGTCGGCTCTACCCATAGCCAATATTGGCGCTTTAACAGGTCCTTTGAATACAGTGGTGGGGAGCAAGCAGACTCATTTAAGAGGCCAATTGGGGCCTAAATTGCATTGACATATTTTATCCACCCAATTTTTCAATTCCTATCTAGGGCAGACACTTCGTTAAGAGAATAGATACATCACTCTACTAGTGACAGAAGAAGACCTTGAGGAAAGTACATGGAAAGTACATGGAGAGCCAGAGCATTAACTGAAAGACCTATTCAGCAATGTTACCACCTAAACTGAGTGTGAGAAGACAATGTCATTCCCATGTACTGTGTGGGATAGTTTGTGAATGTTGCAGTCTGCAACGTGAGACTGGAGAAAGACAACGGACCCCTGAAAATGCGTGCAAAGGGGTGTTGCCCAAGAGACTATTGCATTATAATCTGGATTAACACAGATCTTTTTCATATTGATCCCAGAATGCTTTCAGGACATTTCCAGACCATTACAGCACTTTCCCCTGAAATTTGAGAGGTTTAGACCTCTATGCTTCCTTTTGATTCTTTCCACAGTGTGGCTTGGCTAACACTCACTTGACCCAAGAAGACTCTTGACTGAGCTTCTGCAATGCTGACACCTACCTGCTTAATTTCTTGCCCATTCCATTTTCCTTTATGGAATTTCTTGATTGTTGAGGTCCTTCAGGCTCTAGAACTATCCGCTTAGCTTGGACTTCACTTTAGGTGATTTAGATTTGGCTGTGTATAGAAGAGAACATCTGAGACTCTTCTCTGAGCAACAGATACTTTTGTTAATCTTTTGTATTGCTGTGACTGAACTCCTTGTTTGCTTGATCCTGATCCGCCTAACCTTTTTCTGGTGATTAGGAATCCCAGTTGTTATACTGTGACTATATAGCATAGTGCTAAAAGTTGTGTATCTTAACCTGTTTGTTAACTTGTAATACACCTTCTTAACTATGTTTACTGATTCCTGGTCATTATTGAGTAGCCAAATGGGTTACACTGTTATTTGAAATTTGATTGATGTAATGTTAATTCCCATCACCTCTCAGTCGGAGAATGAAAGGTCCATTGGAGGATGAATTGTAAGAAAATGGGCCCAAAGTGCTATATCAGTAGAGAGGGCACTCGATTGCAACATAAATGGAGTACCCTCTCCAACAAACTTAAGGTCCACCTGCCTGATTCCCAATTGGGCAGTAAGTGTGTCAGCAATGAGCCTAACTCAACTCCGTCACTGCAATTCTCCTCCGATTAAATAAGGGCCTTCAGAAGTTTGTGCATTCTACCGACTATAAGTTGGGAGTACAGGTGCTCCAAACTCTAAATCAGGCCGCTAGTTTGTAAACTTTTTAAAAACAAAAAAACCTTTTTTATCTTGGAGAAGAACATAATGTGTGTTCATGTTTCTCTTCACAAAAGAGAAAAACGAAGTACAAGGTGGAAAGTTTAAGAGCAACCCCATGAACACCTCCATAATCCAAACCATTCAATTCATAGTACCCTGACCAAATAGGTATGCATAAAACTATTCAGTAGAAACATTATTTCCAGATCTTACCTATCGGCTTCCATAACTAAAGCTTGCAAATAGCCCAAATCTCTCTGAAAGGATCCATCCATAAATTCCAATGGCAAATCACCTGCTCTTTTCAAATACTTTCTTGGCGGATCATCATTGTTCTTCTGAATTTTGTTGTTGATTTTCATTCCAATACTTAGGCAAAATAAACCTTGGCACAGTTATTGTATCGAAATGTTATCTAGAAACCCTCTGTACATCTATCACCTTTCAGCATATCATTATTTCTAGTTTAGGATTCAAATCTCCTATGATTATCTCAAATTAACCCAACCTAAATATGAACTCAAAATTGGGGGTATGTAGCCCTCCGAAATGCACATTAGCAAATGCTATTGAATTTCTTTTCCACATGAGCATCTCAAAGATGCTTTGGGCATTTCCAGTATTGATTCGAGGATCATGCAAAAACACAGAACAACACAGTAGACAATTCCTTGCAGTTGTGATCCATTTATGTTTATTCACAGTCTTTTTCTGCTATTTAAGTATTTACTGGGACAAAGGCTTTACAAAAGATCTGATCCCATTCAGGGTAAACATATGTGGAGGTGTCAGCACTTAGCATGTATTCTTTTAAAGACTGGATAATGCAATTGGTACATGGACATGTTTTTAACTCAGCATCCCTTTTTTCTCATTTCCAGTAGACATTTTGAAAGTGAACAAAAGACGACCCTTTAAGAAAATGCACCCATACTGGGAAATGCTAATCTTAAGTAATGTTTTAGAGTAAAAACATAGCACAGCAGAAGAGCATAACAAGCTAAGGAACAGAGCTTACCCCACTTGGCAATCAAGCCATCGAACATAAAACCAGAAACATAGAATTCTGTGGACTACCTTTCCACACAGATAACCAATTACAAATCAGTCAAGGAAAAAACAGAACATCAAAAGGCTAAAGGAAAATGTATATTTGCTGCCGCTGACAGTCTGGTGTATCATCTGGCTTGCAACTCAAGGACATAACCAAATGGAGAAACATTCTGAAAAGATCTACCAGCAGGGAGAAACTGAGATGCATTTGTAATAAGGAATAGAAGTACTGAAATCTTGGGAAACTGCTAAAATGTCATGCAAGAATAAGTATCTGTAGCACTGGAACAAGGTCCCTGGGTGAAATCTGCCTGAATGTAATAATTAGTTTGAAGAAGAACATTGGCACCTCTTTGCTACTTGAAGATACCTTACATGGCTCAGGAGACAGAAATTAGAGTTTCAAGCTCTAAAAGAAAGAATTTCAGAGGATTAGAAACTAGAACGAGATGAAGGACAGGTACCTGTTTTTTTTAGTCAAAGAAGAGGCAATAAACCACAGGTACCTGTTTTTTTAGTCAAAGAAGAGGCAATACACCAGTTTCACATGCAGAGGATTATTGAAGACCAAGAGGAAGAGAATATGTGGGAAAGAGGGGTGTTAGAAAATGACCCTCTCTAAAGGGTCACCCCAAACATTTTGCCTTCCTCCTCCTATTTTTCTGACATCAGTTTTGCTGGTCTTAGGCCTTTGAGCACTTTACCACTGCTAACCAGTGCTAAAGTATGTGGGCTTCTCCTTAAATAAGATGGCATTGGTGTATACCTGATTGGTGTTTTTGATTTACTGGTAAGTACCGTGTAAAGTGGTATTCCATGTACCCAGGGCTTGTATGTATTTCAAATGCCACTAGTTGTCCTGCACTACTTGTGCTAGCCACATAAGTTGCCTTTCAAGCCTGTCTCAGGCCTGCCATTGCAGGGCCTGTGTGTGCAGTTTGCTGCCACTTTGACTTGCCATTTAAAACTACTTGCCAAGCCTTAAACTCCCCTTTAATAACATATAACTTACCTCTAAGGTGGGCCCTAAGTGACCCTAAGGGCAGGGTGCTTTGTAAGTAAAATGTAGGACATATTACTGTCTGTTATACCTATCCTGGTAGTGACAAACACCCAAGTTCATTAGGTCTCGCCTACGCAGTGCGCATGTGCTACTTAGGAAAGAGACCTTTAGCCGTGCATTCCCTTTTTGAGGCAAAAACGTGTACGCATTGTATTGCGTTGCTGGCAACGCGTGCACGTTTGGCGATTACCTTGCAGGAGCGAGCGGCACCATCTGGTAGCAATTATCATGCTCGCTCCCAAAAGTAAACGCTGCCTGCTCTCGGCCGCACTCCCCCCCACTCCCTATTTGTTCTAAACTGGCTAGGCGAAACAATTACTTTTACTTTCACTGTTGTGGAGCCCAACCTCCCTCCCACTGCATCGCGTACTGGTCCAATAACGACTGCCTTGCCCCATCTCCGCCTTCTGCACCGCCTACATGTGTGCAACAGTGCAAGGCCTTAATTGAAATGACAATGAATGTTATGCGGTAGGAAAAGATCTCTTCCCAGTGACAATGGCGCCACCGAGCCCCCTGCAGCCATTGACTGAAAGACGTCATCACAGAATCAATGCGCGAACAGAAGCTGTATGCAGATTCCCTCTGAGGGCTCCGATTGGCTCAAATCTGTTCATAAAACGCAGCGTGGGAATATGGCTTGTACACTTCCATCATGGGAGTGCGGTGCGGAGTATTTTTTTTTAACTTCACTCTGCAGAGGTCTTGTTCTTCGACTTTTATGAGATATCACAGCGGTGGAATGAAGAGGGCACATTAAAGCCCTCAACTTACCCACCAGTGTCAAAGACTTCCTTCAGCGACCCCTTCCTTTTAGCAAGAAAATGTCTTTTAGGGTGAGATCTGTCATGGACGTCGATCTGCTGGGGGTAACAACTGCTCTCCGTGGCAGGGTTGGATTGCGATAAAAAATGGGCCGGGCACACCAAAAACAAGCATTGGAATTGCCAATAGGTCTCGTTTTTCCTTTGCTCCTCACCTCATGTATGAGCTGTGCTTGGGGTCTGTGTGCGCTCAGTGCAAAATCGAGGTATACCTGAAACGTAAGCTTGGCTACTCTGTAACTACAAGAGTACAGCTGAGTGACTCCTCTGCGTCTATCAGTCACAACTATGGTCTTTATTAGGCTAATATAGATGAAATTAATGTTGGCCAGTTGTACAGAAATGTTGATGACTGTGTCATTATGACAAAGTTACCATCTACTATGCGAATGCCATTAATTGATAAGCCTATTTAAAGCAAGTTTTAAAATTGTAAGCAATAAGTGCACTAAAACACTTCATAAAATGCTAAAATGGAACATCTCAAACTGGAGAAAGTAGTAGAACAAAGTCCTGCAGTTTGAAATGCACATAGCATATTTAAAACTGTATTTAAACAATGAAGCACACATAAAATATACATATCAGTCAACAGCCCTATAATCTTTAGTACTTGTATTTTTGATGTAGCAATAGGTCTCACATTTGGGACCTCATAAGTTTAGCCATGCATTTTTGACATTGCAAATAACAATGCCTTTTATTTTTGTTTTTGTTTTTAAAACAAATAAAAGGCATTGTCATTTACAATGCCAATGGCATAAACTTGTGTAAATGCGAGACCTATTGCATTGCAAATGCTTGTTTTTCATTACTGTGAGGCCGTTCCTCTCATAGGTTAACATTGGGGATTCCTTAACATACTTTAAAGCTGTAATTCCTGATTGCAGAAAAGTAGCTGCTTTTTGTTTGATATCTTTGGATTGGTAATGACAAACCCTCTTTACTGGTAAAGTGGGATTTGGCATTACTAGTTTCAGAGTGCCTCATTTAGAAAGTGCAAAAAGGACTATTGATGGACAGAATGCAGAACAATGTCATACATTCACCCCAGTACAGAGATCTGGTCCTAAATCCATAGTTTTTTTGCTAACCATGCCATTCCAGTTTGGACCCAGCCATATGCAAATCAGTCTTGACCCTGTTCCCAAATTAACAAAATAAATAGAATATAATCTTGTAAAATATATATTCTTAATAATTGTGTTACACACATACATGTATATAAACACACATATACACATATGTGTGTATGTGTTAATATAAGTATATATTTATATATAGTGTTAACTATTAGTGGAAGTTAAGTAATATACTTTATACTAAAAAATTATACTTAAAAAAATAAATATGTATATATATATATATATATATATATATATAAAAAAATATTTTTGTATATTGTTGGATGATGTTAGTGTTAAATGATATGTTATTTCCAATAGTTTTGTACTTACCATTAAAAGTATAGAGACACACTATTTTGGCAAACGATATTTTTGACATATTTGTGTCAAAGGATATTGTTTCTCTCGCTATTGTGTCAGTGATCCCATTCCGCAATGACCCACTCTTCTAGGTGATGTGCTTCTTAATTTGCCACTTAATCACTGCTCTCCTTTTGAATATTGGTTTGTGCAGTTTATCAAGTATTTTTTAATTTGCGGAGAGAATGTTATTCCATCTTATTTTTAAATATAAGGTAAGTCAGCCCTTAAGACCCACAGAATTGACTCTTGGCAGTGTGTACCTACAAGTGATGGGTGGCGCCAGCATCGTTTACCCATTCCTCATTACGCTCCTACTCAGATTCCTTTGTCAGTATTGAGAGGCCTTTTTCTGACGGATGGTGTTTCTCTGCCACCTTCAGTAAGAGCAGTGTATGAACATTATTGCTTTTGGTGTTTTGGAGACATTCAAGTCGATTTGGCACAGAACTCTGCAGAGCCTACAGATCTATTTGCAATTGCATCTCTAGTGCTTTATGCCCTCACACTGCATACTGCTCTGATTGGAAGAGCATTACACTGCAGGCGGTAATGTGGGAAGAGTTTTGGCACCATGTATGAGTGAGAAAAGTGTTGTGCTTCTCCTGTATGAGGTCACTACCTGTGCATGTGTTGGTAGGAAGAGAAGGTAGAGATAAAACCTAGTCACTTTACATTACTTTGATTGTTATAAACACTCAGCCTTTCATCCATCTGAGGTCGATAAAATGAGTACCGTTGAGTAACAATAAACATCTGTTATTCAGCGCCAAGATCAGATCCCCTAACAGGGTGAACGTGCGCTTTACAAATACACGTTATGTTGAAAAAAACATAGCATTGCTGTACCCGCATCAAATCTGTTTGCTGTAGCTTTCATGGAGCAGGATCCTTCTTTCTTACTTAGCTTCCTAGGATGCTTTTTATTTTTCCAGGAAAGGGTGGGGCAACAAACTCAGGATTTTTATTTTCCTCATTGATAGGTGGACTTTTCCTCCTATCTGTAGGTAACTTACTGCATGCGCTATGCTCCATAAGAGAAGGCCTTTAAGAGGTTTCTGCAGCTTTTTGCCAACAAATCCAGATCCTGGGTCAAAGTTAGCATTGCTGTCGGAACATGTGTAATCGCCCTTGGTCTGGCAGTCAAAAGTGGCTTTAGACTAAGCCACTTCAGTGTACCATGGCTCTGGCTTTTTAACCGGCAAGGTGAAAGATGGTAGTGAAGGGGAAGTGGGGACGAGATACTGTGACCTAATGAGGGAGCAGTAGGCAGGGCCTTATGGGGGAGGATCGATCCCTGGGTGTCCCTTGCCCTGCCTCTGGTGACTTTGTCAATCAGATCTGTAATTAGGGAAGACATTATTTCGGGTATGGCTTTCCATTTCTCTAGGAAAGGACTTCACTGGCATTTAGTCTATACGACGCGTTTCGAGCCTTCTGTGATGTAACTTGATTCTATGTGAGAACATGGATTGTGGGTGGTTAGAAGATTCCGGGAGATTACAGTTTGTCGTGCTCGCCGATGGCTGGAGTGAAATAAAGGAGTCTTTGGCTCATTGAAATATTGCCTGGTGTGGACCCTGAATAACATCATTACACTGGCGATGATCGCGGTTAAAAGGTAATGTATGGTTGCAACTGCTAAGTGGAGTGGAAGCAGGGGATCAAGTGAAATGGAGTTGAGCATGGAGGACATCTGGAGAGAAGTATGAGAGTGGTGCGCAAGTGGTGAGGGAGGCACAGAGTGTGGAGGAGGAAGAAAATTCGAGGCTGTGTGAGTGAAACGCATTGGAAGGCTGTGCGTTTCAACTAGCTCCATGATGTGAGACACAGGTCACCACAGCACACAGAAAGTAAGACCCATCTACTCTGGAAAAAAGACAAAGGGTTGCGCTAATTCCTGGCAAAGACAATAAGCCCATCAAAGCGCAGAAACGGAACTGAAAGTTTGCGTAGCAATGTTGGCGGACATTTTGGAGATCACGCTTCAAGGGAGCAGTGTTGATTTTCAGAGGTAAATTGGCCAAATTACATTTCGGTGTCATCCTTGAAGGAAACGAGGAGGGAGCGGTGATAGACACACCTTGTTGCTTGTCATATTGGTGACAGGCTCACCTGTGTATTTGGATTGTGACTGACACACCTGTGTGTTTGAGGTTTATTTTCTTAAGTAAGAAATTTTTTTTAAATGCTATGTTAGCTTATCTGGTTTTGTGACACGCACTACGGTCATTGGTTACTTATGTTTGGGTTACTAGTACATTTTAGTTTATTTGTTGTGTGAAAACCATTATCTGGAATATTGCAGAATATGTAGAATGTTACAGCTCCTCCTTTTTTCTGTCAAGTCCTGGAGAACCTCTGGTAAAGTGGCAAAAATGGAAAAAGATTTTTGAAACTTGTACAAGGGTTTGTGGGACAAATCGGAGCACCGATCGTAAGCAGGCCCTGTTGCTTCACTGTTTGGGGGAGAGAGACAAGAGATTTTAGAAGATTTGCCACAATTGAGTGCTCCTGTCCAAAGAGGGTTAAATTAATATGAAGTATGTATTATGCAGCTTGATCTTCATCTCCTACCAAAAGTGAGCACTATTATGGAAACGTACTATTTTGGGTTGAGGGAGCAAGGGAAAGAAGGGACTGTAGAAGAATGTGTGACTAGTTTAAGAAAATTGACGGCAAGTTGCAAATTTGGTGCTTTGATTGAAGAAAGGATATGTGACCAGTTTGTTCTGAAGTGTTCAAGTGAGAAAATAAGACAGGAGTTATGGCTAAAAGATGAGCCACCTCTGGATGAGGTTATGGTAACTGTCAAATGTGTGGAGCACATGCTAAAGTGTGTGAGTGAACTGAGTAGGATGGGCAAACAACAAGCATGTGCTGACAAGGTGGATGAGGTAGTTTGTCATTTAAGCAAAAGACGCCTCCTGTAAACAATAAGGGTGTAGAGAAAGAGTCAAAAGGGTTGACAGGGTTTCAGGGAACATGTTTTCGCTGTGGAAAGTTTGGACATAAAGCCAATTCCAATATGTGTCCAGCTTTCAAAATTGTGTGCAATTCTTGAGGAAAGAGAGGTAATTTTTCAAAAAACTGTAGAAGCAGGAACAAAAGAGAAAGCAAAACAGAAATCAGTGAGGTTATATATCAGATGAGCGATTGTGGTGTGGAACATCCTTCAGAGTGGGTCAAGACTGGTGATTCTTAACTTAAAATGACATTTGATTCATGTGCCCATCTTACCTTGATTTCAAAGGATGTGTTTGAGCGAGAATTTTGTGGTTAGGTAAAGTTATTAAAGTCGAATGTGAGACCAAAAAGTTATGGAGGGACGCCAATAAAAATGTTGGGATATTTTCAAACGTGTGCAGAGTACAATGGGAGGTATCTGGATGTAAAAGTTTATGTTGCTGACAAAGGTGATAATTTGCTCAGTTGGGGGCATCAGGCACGGCTGGGTGTTACTCTTAATCTGAATGCCTCTCCGTCGGTTCGAATACAAGCGATAGAGACTGTAAGTGAGAAGTTTGTTCCGTTGTTTGAAGATTTGGATAAACTTGGGTGATTGAACGGCTACATTCATCGCATAAAGTTGAAGTTAGGTGCCCAACCAGTCATAGTAAAGGTGAGGAGAATTCTGATAAGTGTGCTAGATGCTGTACAGAAATAAATTACTAGGTTAATTGAGTCTGGAGTGATTGAGCCTGTAGAGGTGACAGAGTGGTTGGCTTCACTTGTGGTCACCAAGAAGAGTAATAATGAGATTCACCTTTGTGTGGATCTTAGAGCACTTCATAGAGAGGTTGTGGTGGACAAATTCCCACTTCTCAATATAGATGAGATTAGGTCAATTTTGGATGGGGCTGGTTATTTTACAGCTCTGGACCTGGCCCCTGCATATCATCAGGTGCTTTTGGGGACATGGGAGGCATGTATTACTGGGGTATTCCCTAGAAGGAAACAATACAAAGCCTCCTCTAGGTTTTTAGATTTGGGCCTGGTGGTGGCCAAACAGCTTATTACAAGCCGCTGGAAAGCGGCAAAACCTTCACCGATGAAAGCATGGTTTTATTCAATGTTGAATTGGGTTAAGGCAGAGGTGGTCTCCCTTGTACGGGAAGACAAATTGGGCCTTTGCAAATTTCATATTGCCACTGAATGTAATGTAATGTTGTGCACGCTTCAGGGCATGATTACACCAGATGATTCCCCTGGATATTCCTAGTACTAATTAGCATTGTTATACTGTGGCCCAAGCTGTGAGGTGTATAGTACTGTATGTTCCATATACACTGTCATCTATACATTCCAAGTGGTCAAAACACACCAATACATGGCAGTAGAAACAGTACCTACCGGTACTGCCTGAGGCCCATGTATTTATCTTCCTCTATAGGACTCCTGATTCCCTTCCCTCACCCCCTCCGTTGGTTGTATTATTGCATTAGATGATATCAATATAACTGTTTGACTGAAGCAGATTGATGTGACGTGGCGAAGTGAAGCCATCTGAGTTGTATACATGCAATTTTTATATATTATGCAAAGTATAGCTGTACACTATCTTAACGTGGATGGACAGCCCAACTGAAGGAACTTTAAGGTTATTTGGAAGAGGAGGGATGCTATTGGTTGTTAAACAGGTTGAACTGACGACAGTGATGCCTTAAAGTCACTGTGATACCGATTTGCATACTCTATCAAGTAAATTGTTTAACGGGTCCATATGGTAATGTGTAAGACTGTCAAATGGTTGGTTTTTTTTCCTATGTACAAAACTTAATAAACAGATCAAACAAAAAAATCAGATGCTTTTGGACAAATCTTCTCAAGACTTGACTGCGTTTATAACTCCTACGGGGGCTTTCAAGTTCTTAAGGATACCATGAATGATATTGTCAAAGGGATTGTTGGAGTCCGGTCTTATCAGGATGACGTGTTGATTTATGGGAAGACAGTTGAAAAGCATGATGACAGGGTTGTGAAGGTGTTAGAGAGGCTATCAAAGGCAGGTTTAACTTTGCGTCGTGACAAAAGCAAATTTGGTGTGACTGAGGTTGACTATCTGTGGCATCACATGTCGGGCTTTGGCGTCAAGCCAAAAAAAGAATTGGTCGACACCATATCTCAGTTGAAAGATTCGTGTTCTAAGAAGGAGCTAGGATCTCTTTAGGGAATGGCTGAGTTTTACAGCGAACTTGTTAAGAATTTTGCAGATGAAACTAATCATCTCAGAAGCTTGTTGTGTAAGAAAGTAGAGTTTGTATGGGATGATGTGTGTATGGAGTTTGCAAGGGTGAAAGCTGATATGATGTGTGCCCCTGATCTTCAGGCTTTTTTACCTGGTGATATCACGTACATTGTCACTGATGCAAGCAATAAAGGTTTGGGTGCTCTGCTAGTACACCTTCTTGCCTATGCTTCAAGATGTTTAAGAGGCGCTAACCTAAACTATTCAGTTATGGAGAAAGAAGCACTTCATATTTTTGGGCTTTAAACAAATTAAGAAAGTTTGTATGGGGACCTCGTTCAAAGTCAGGTCAGACCATAAGCCTTTGAAGGACATTTTTGAAAAAAAAGGGCTTGGATTCAATTTCATTAAGGATAAGAAGGTGGGTCATTTCTCTGCAGGATTTTGATTTTTCAATGCAATACATTCCTGGAGCAGGCAAATGTAACAGCAGATTGTCTTTTACGTCTTGTTGACATTGTAGACTCTCAGGATTTTGACGATAAGATGGATGACTTGTGTGAGCAAGTGTGTGAGATCACTTTGAGTGCAATCAACGAGGAAGAGTGAAAGGAGGAGTTACGGAAGGATTCTGATCTACCAAAAGTGATTGATCTAATTTTGCTGAACAAGGAGGACAAGCTTGAGAAACCTTGGTCTCGCTGAGTGATAAGCTGGCTATCAGTAATGAAATGTTGACAAGAGGCACTCGGTTGATTCCTCCTGTGAGTTTGAGGAGCAGCATCATTCAATTAGCTCATGAAGGTCACATGGGGATTTCAAAGACCAAAGAAAGCATTAGGCCGGACTTTTGGTGGCCGGGTTTGAATCTAATGGTGGAATGTGTCGTACGTGAGTGTGTACCTTGTTCTTTGAGTGACAAGGTACTTTAGCCAAGACATTCGCCAATGGTTTGCAGGAGATTACCTAGGTCTCCTTGGGAAGAGGTAGCCATAGATATCGTTGGACCACCTCACGGAGAACATCAGACATCATATTTGAATGTACTTTTAGATCTATATTCAAGGTGGGTTGAAGTGAGTTGTGTGTGTGTGACATTACCTCTCAAAGTGTTATAAAACCTTTGGATGAGGTCTTCAAAGGAGAGAGTTTTCCTAGATTCATGTTATCAGACAATGGACCACAGTTTTGTTCACAAGAGATGGAACAATATTTGGAAGGTTATGGTATTAATCATGAGAAATCATCTCTCTATCATCCAGAAACTAATGGTGCAATTGAGAGGTTGAACAAAACTTTGAAGGAAGGGAAACAGTTGACAAGGGTGAACAGTTTGCACTGGAGAAAGGAGTTACAAAACAGAATTTTAGCTTACAGATTCACACCTCATACCTCCACTGGTAAGACTCCATTTGAGTTGTTCAAAGGCAGATCTCCTAACACTGAGCTTTGCCCGGGGCCAATGGTACTTGATAAAGGGGTAAAAGATAGTGGCATCGACAAGTGGAGGGAGAAGAAGATGAAGTTGCAACAGAAAAGAAAGAGCTATTTTGATGCACGTAAGTGTGCAAAGACGATTGATTTTCGTTTGGGAGACAAAGTCAAGATTAAATCACCTGTGGGTTTTCAAAACTGATCTAAATTCACCAAGGTGAAGGAGGAGGTGAAGTTGTTCAAAAATGCTGTGAAAACCAATGATGGAAAAATCTGAAATCATTGCCATGTAGTTCATGTTCAATGTGAAGATTATAGTGCTTGTGAGGCTAACTCATTCCCTGACGTTCCATTACAGTTGGGTAGTTCTGGTGCTACCATGAAAAGTGAGAACCAGAGAACCAACTGCTCATCCCTGACTTCTCTGATGATGGTAACGTAATTAGCACTGTGTGTGTCACTTAGAAGTATGATGTAATATGAGCCTCATTGTCCCTGGTGCATGGCTAATTATTTCAAACAGTATATATAAGTTAAGACTAGTGCTCAAGGGATGCACTTTTGTAAAATTATGCTTCAGGCATGGAATGTTGTACTGCTTTTCAAGTGTTTTTCATATGGCCTCCTCAACTTCTTGCTTCACAGATATCTAGCTCCAATTAGCATAAAAGTTGGCAATTTGTCTTAATACATCCAGGTAATAATAGCAAATATGTAGAAACATGTATGCAGGGTAGAGCTGCAAAAAGCAAGGAGCCTTTAAGAGCCAGTGGTACAGAAGTTTTAAGATCAAACAAGCAGTGGCAAAGTCAATGCGTCTCACCTTTGTAATGCCGATGCTACGCAATTGGGCATTACCAAAGCATGTTTGTAAAGCACTGTTAAAAAAAATTAAAGAAAATAATTCCAAATACTGGATAAAATGTAAACATATTTTAAGGTATCACAAAATTTAGTACTTTAAATTAGATTCAGTACTTTCAGTCAGCATGAACAGCATGGTTAATTTTTCAAATTTCAAACAGGAAACTGTGAACATTGTTTAAAAAGTCTGTTGTAGGTGACCTAGCTTAAAAAGAGGAGTAGTTGCATAACAGCTGCCTAAGGAAGTGTCCGAATTTAAATGAAACCGCTTGCCATATACTTATAACAAATGCTCCAGCCATTTGGTGCTCTGTACCAATGAGGGAGCAGAAATATGGACCTGCTGGTAGAAGAAACATCTTTTCAGCCTCTCTAAGTATACCTTTTGCCACAAACACAAATTGCTCATCCCCTAGTGCCATGAATGCAGCTTGTGTATAGCAACACTCATGTAATATGGGGAAGGAAGGAGAACAAAGAAAACCAACCTGAAAGAATTGGATGTTTAGTAAAACCTGACCAAAAATATACCTGCTGCTGTGCTTTTATGGACGATCTGGAAGGGGTAGAGAGCAACATGGAGAGCATGGGGGCTAGGATATAAAGGGGAAGCAGCAAAAGGGGGAGAGAGCAAGGAAATCATGTAGTACCATGGAGAGAGCAAAGATAAAGAGCAAAGTAATTTTCTGTAGTGACCTGTGAAAGGATACAAATCTTCCAATGAAAAGGATGGTAAATGAGTTATGCTCCAGGGAGACACAAACATATGAAGAGGAAGGAAACCCATTGATTAAGAAACAAGCAAAATTGCTTGCAGCACCACAATGCATCATTACTTTGTAAATATGTCCCCATGTGTCATGTAATCATCCTACAGTGTTCTTGGATTCTGGTCTGCTCCCTTTTACAGAGATCACAAGGAACTGCAACCACAACGTTTCATCGTGTGTTGGTCTTTCCTCGGCTGTTATTTTTAAGTGAGCAGTCACCACCCCTGTCTCTAAAGTGACATATGCAGTATTTGATATCATTCTATGGGGTAGTGTCTGCTGTTCCCAAAGTCAGTCAATTCCTAGAATAGCCTCATTTGAGAAAGGGGCTGTTGTTTTGTGACCTGACTAGGGTCATCCAGTGATTTCCAAATGATCTGAAGATGGGGGTTAGGGGGTGCCATCATTCTACTGGGTTCCATCAGGAGGCCTTAAATATTGGCATTATATGGAGTAATAATTTGCCACATTGGTCCATACTTCTGAGTTTGTTGTGCTTCATTAAACCCCAGTGGAGAAACTAGAAGTCCTTTGTGTATGTCTACCATCTTGAAGGAGTTTTGTGGTACCTGATCTTAGATTTGCCCAGGGGGCTCTGTTTTACTAACAGTCATTCTGCTGCCTGACCCGAGCTCCCTTTTCAAAGAAAGATTTAATATTTATGATCATGAGGCCGTGCACAAAATCCAGTGCCTTAAAACAGGGCTCAAGTCTGTATTTGTATGAAAAGCCAATGTGTGACAAAGATGTCATGTGTTGACATTGAGGTACACTTTTCGTTTGTGAGCAGGAATACTCAAATAACAGAAGACAGTGAGTGCATCCTCTTATGGAGGACGTTTATGTAAAATATGCTGGGAAGTAAGTAAAAATTGGTTTTTTTTGTTTTCAAACCCCACTGAACTGGCACTAAAATAACAATACACTCCTGTAAAGTCATTTATCATCATTTAAAAAGCATGATCAACACTTGCAACGGTGGACCCCTAGAGCCGCACCTCCACACAGTTCCCTTCAATTCAAAAATATGGTGCACTAAATCTGAAGTGTCAGCTGTTGCTTGACACTTCTGCTAAACAGAAATACTCAAATATAGACCACAAGATGTTGCACCACCGAAAGAGTCCAAACTTCTTAGTTAAATGTTGATTTCCTCCTTTATTCTAAACATTTCTACATGTTGTTCTTTTATAAAACCAGCCAAGGATTACAGCCAACTATTTTAGTTCAGATCATGATGAACTTCATCATGGCTTACTATTATCTGTGTTCCATAGTACATGACTTCACAAAGAGTCCTTTTGATTGCTTATCTTTTCAATGTCTTGTGGCACAATGGTTACCCACTTGGGCTGAGGTCAGAATATTCCCCAACAGAAGCACCTTAATCCGTGTCTCATCCCAGCTCCGTCGAATATTTCCTCACTCCGATATTTGCCAGTTGCGGAGTTAGGAAATATTTGACGGAGCTGGGACAAAACACGGATTCAGGCAAGCAATCAAAAGGACTCTTTGTGAAGTCATGTACTATAGAACATAGATAATAGTAAGCCCTGATGAAGTTCAGCATGATCTGAACAAAATGCGTATGTTGTAATTCTTGGCTATTTTTTTTAAAGAACAACAATGAAACATTTTTGGATTAAAAGAGAAAATAAAATTTAACAAAGAAGTTTAGACTCTTTTGTGGGTGCACCATCTTGTGGTCTATCGTTGATCATTTATGAAGCACTTCTCTACCCTAAGGCATCAAAGGACTAGGCAAACGTGATGCCTCTCCTATTATTCTTGTAACTGAAAACGAGGCATTCAAATAATCATAATTTGAATAACTATCACAGTTTTCCATCTGAATGTATTATTTAATGTTCGCTATTGGCTTTTGGTGTATCATGTTACCGCCAACTGTGTGCTTGTAAAAAAGTACACATCAGCATAAACATTTTTGTCACATTGAACTCTTTTTAGTATACACACACTGTATACATAAATCAATTATGTTTTAACCTTTAGCAGCCTTTTTAAAAATGTTTTTTTAAGGCTCCACAGTACCACACTACTGCCACAAATACAGCTACCGCCATTACTATCAATACCACACTACTATTAATGCCACACAACCACAAACATTAACACCAATATCACTACTAAGACCACCAATGTGACACCACCGCATCAATATCACACACCATCAAAACCACTATTACCACCACCAGTACCACACCAGAAATACAAGGACCACCACTACCAACTAGACCAGTATCACCACTAACAATACCACGCTAGCAATGCTACCACCATTACCACAGCAATAATGCAAACACCCAACCACCAATATCACCAAAACCGCCAGCAAACACCACAAATACCACATCACCACAGCTACCAATAAAACACACATCATCAACACATTGACAATACCACCACCACTACCAAAACTACTACCAGATCACCAATACCCCCAACATGAATAGCACTATAATCACCAGCAATACTAAGTATTGTCAAAGACAATATGCCTGTATTTAATTTGCTTTTGCTTTAAACATTCAATCAATCAATCAGGTGTTTGTTAAGCGCGACTACTCACCCGTGAGGGTCTCAAGGCGCTGGGGGAGGGGGGTTTCGCAGGTTCCAGTCCATCAAGGAGGGGATCTGCCGAAGAGCTGGGTTTTTAGGTTTCTTGTGAAGATGGGGAGAGATGTTGTCTGTCTGAGGTGGAGAGGGAGGGCGTTCCAGGCTCTGGCTGCGAGGAAGAAGAAGGAGCGGCCGCCTGATCTGGTCTTTCTGGAGCGTAAGAGAGCTGGGCTGATCGTAGGGTCCTTTGGGGTGTGTGGAATTTGAGTCGGCTGTTCAGGTATGCTGGTCCGGTGTCATGGAGGGCCTTGTGAGCGTTGGTGAGCATCTTGAAGGTGACGCGATGGAGAGCCAGTGGAGTGTGCGCAGGTGCTGGGAGATGTGGCAGTGTCTTGGTAGGTGGAGGACCAGTCTTGTGGCGGCGTTTTGGATGTTCTGTAGCTTGCGGGCTAGGTTTTTGTTTATTCCGGCATAGAGTGCGTTGCTGTAGTCGAGCCTGCTGGTGACCAGGGTGTGAGTGACGGTCTTTCTGTGTTCGTGGGGGATCCATTTGAAGGTCTTACGTAGGAGGCGGAGCGCGTGGAAGCAGGAGGACGAGATGGAGTTGATCTGGCAGTCCATTTTGAGCTCTGAGTCCAGGATGGTTCCCAGGTTGCGTTCGTGGTCCGTGGGGGTGGGCAGGCTTCCGAGGGCGTGGGACCACCAGGTGTTGTTCCAGGCATCAGGGTTTGGGCCCATGATGAGTACTTCCATTTTGTTGGTGTTTAGTTGTAGGCAGCTGTTTTTCATCCATTTGGCGATGGCTTTCATGCACTCTCGAAAGTTGTGTCTGGCGGTGTTGGGTTCGTTGGATAGGGAGAGGATGAGTTGGGTGTTGTCTGCATATGACACAATGTTGAGTCCGTAGATTCTGACGATGGGGGCGGGCGGAGCCATGTAGACGTTGAAGAGCGTAGGGCTGAGGGAGGACCCCTGGGAGACTCTGCAGGTGGTAAGTGTAGGGTCTGAGAGGAAAGGGGGGAGTCTGACCCGCTGCGTTCTGCCGGAGAGGAAGGAGCGGATCCAATCAAGGGCCTTGTCTTGGATCCCGGGTTGTGGAGTCTGCATATTAGGGTGCGTTGAAAGACTGTGTCGAACGCCGCTGAGAGGTCGAGGAGGATGAGGGCTGCTGTTTCTCCTTTTTCCAGTAAGGTGCGGATGCCGTCTGTTGTGGCGAGGAGGGCGGTCTCCGTACAGTGGTTTTTTCTGAAGCCGGATTGGGAGGAGTCGAGGGTGTTGTGCTCTTCGATGAATGTGGCTAGTTGGCTGTTGATGGCTTTCTCGATGACTTTAGCTGGGAACGGGAGCAGGGAGATGGGTCTGTAGTTTTTTAGGTCGGTAGGGTCCGCTGAGGGTTTCTTCAGGAGGGGGTTGATCTCAGCGTGTTTCCAGTCATCAGGGAACGAGGCGGTTGCCAGGGAGCAGTTGATGGTGTGGCAGAGCATGGGTGCGATGGTGTCGGCGGCCCTGTTAAAAATGTGGTGGGGGCAGGGGTCCGTGGGGGCCCCGGAGTGGATTGACTTCATCGTCTTCAGTGTGTCTTCAGTGGTGAGGGCTGTCCAGTTGTCAATCGCTGGCTTCAGGGAGTCGGGGGTGGTTGGTGAGGGTTCAGGGTGTTGGTTTTCTTTGTCGAAGTTGTCATAGATGCTCTTGATTTTGTGGTGGAAAAAGTCTTGTGAGGGAGGGATGTCGCTGGTGGGTTGGGCGAACTCCTTGATGATGTTGAAGAGTTCTTTACTGTTGTGTGCATGAGTGGAGATTCTGTCTTTAATCGTTTTTTTCCTCGTTTTTCTGATGAGTTGGTGGTGGGCGTTGGTGGCAGCTCTGGAGTTTTTGTGGGCTTCTGTGGATTTGGTGTTCCTACAGGCCTTTTCAAGGCGGTGGCAAGTGCGTCTGGACTCTAGAAGTTTGGTGGTGAACCATCTAGCTTTCTTGGCGTGGGTGTTGTTGTTGTTCTTGAGGGGGGCTATGGTGTTGGTGCTGTCGAAGATCCATCTGTGCAGGGTTTGGGCTGCGGTGTTGGGATCGTCGTTTTCCGTGATGGTTGGGGTGGAGTTGCTGAGTGATGAGGTTAGCTGGTCGTCGGTGATTCTGGTCCAGTTTCTTCGTGGGAGCAGGTGCTGGTGTTTGTGGATGGTGGGTGTTCTGAAGGTGAAGTGAACGCATCAATGATAAGTCCACGGCAGTTCGGTGGTGCGGCTGAATGTGATGGAGTTTCCTGTTGTGAAGAGGGGGTCGAGGGTGTGTCCTGCTGAGTGCGTGGGATCGGTCACGATCTGGCAGAGTCCAATGTTGTGGAGGTTGTCCAGGAGGGATGTGGTGCTGGGGTCCAGTTGGTTGTCGAGGTGGAAGTTGAAGTCTCCCAGTAGAGTGTAGTTGGTGGACGCGGTGGCATGCGGGGAAATGATGTCTGTGATGGAGTTGGCAAAAAGTTTGCGGGGTCCAGGGGGTCGGTAGATGAGGGTTCCTCGGAGGTTGGAGGTAGGGCTGGCCAGTATCTTGAAGTGAAGGTGTTCCATAATGTCTGTGAGCTCGTCAGGGAGTGTGCTCAGGCAGAGGGTGGATTTGTGGATGATGGTGATTCCTCCTCCTGGGCGGGTGGGGCGGTCCTTGCTGGAGATGTTGTATCCTTGGGGAATGGCGATGGCAATGTCCGGTCCCGAGGTGCTGTTGGTCCAGGTTTCGGTAAATGCTGCGTCTGGGGTGGTGCTGTCGAGGAGATCCCAGATTTCGGTGGCGTGTTTGTGGAGGGATCGGACATTGAGGAGGATGCATTGCAGGGTATTTGGTTCGGTTGTGTTCTTACGGGCAGGTTGCGCTGGGTCCGTGGTCTTGGCGGTGCTGCAGGTGTGCCGGCAGGGGTGACAGCTGAAGGGTCCATGGGTGTCGGCTGGTGATGCTAGCTTGTAGTTGTTGTTGCGGCCTGGGTTGAGAGTGTGGAGTGCTGCTGGGTCATAATGTTGGTGGTGCAGAGATCCAGGTTTCCTGGCTCTGGTTGCAGTCGGGTCGCGGACGGGTGCAGAGGGGCTTGCCTTTGGCGCGCCTGTGGTGCACCAGCTGCGCGGCTGCGCAGTGGCCACCATTAAGTAGGGGTCGGGGAGGGCTGGACAGCTGGGAGGCGGGAGTGGGGAGGGGAGCTGGATTGGGCCGGTCGCACTGTTCATGCTGAGGGGGAAGGGCCACGGGGCAGCAGTGGCGGCGGCAAAAAACGGGCTGAAAAAGGCAAAAGGAAAAAGGCAAAAAGAAAGAGAAAAGTGCAAATAAGGCAGCAAAAGTGCAAAAAAGACACAGAAGGAGAGTGAAAGGGGGAGATTGAGATGAGGGTAAAAAACGAGTGAAAAACGGAGGAAAGACACAGAAGGAGAGTGAAGGGGGAGCTTCAAATGAGGGGAAAATGACAGAAAACAGAGGAAAGACGCAGAAGGAGAGTGAAGGGGGAGATAGAAGTGAGGGAAAAAAACGAGTGAAAAAGGAGAGAAAAAGCGGAGCAAGAGAATGGAGACAGAGGTCCACTGGACCACCAGGAATAAGGCGCAGGTGAAACCTGCGGGTGGAGGATGGCCTCGAACACCAACACTCGAGAGTGCAGGGGCTCGGGGGAAGGCCTCACTTAATGGTGGAGCGGCGAGAGAGGGAGAGCAATTTCACTGATAATGAGTCAGTGGTCCTGAATGCTGTTTAGCCTGCATTCTCATGTTTATCTAAAACCTATTGGCTTTGCCAGTGAATATTGTGATTCTTTATATTTGTTTGTCTCGCAGCATCTCGACTCATTTAGATTTTTACTGTCCTACCATGCACTGATTGGCCATCTTATTGGACATAAGCTCCCAAATAAATAGCTTTTGACAGATTCATAGCTTAATATGACACCTGTTTAAAGCATTCTCATATTTTGGGATTTTATGTACTTATCCTGTCACATTTTTCCTGATACTTTGCCTTGTGATGGGTCCAAAAACATCTAACTTTATGTTTAATGTGGATTTATTTTGTAAATTTCCAAGCTGTCCTTTCCTTGTTGCCTCGTACGGCTGACATGTGTGCATTGTAGACATATAGATTAGAGACATTATTGAGAATCTGGTGCCTGAAAGATAAACAAGAAGCACAGGCCTATGCTTGCTTTACAGGCTGTCAAATTAACCCAGGTTCACTCCTTGGAAAAGGAAATTGACAAATGCTGGCGTAAATGGGAGCTGCAAGGTGAGCGTGCTCACAGTTGCCTGGGTTACAATGATTTAAAACACGTACTAATCTCTCAGCTACCAATCCTGTCAATTATAAATATATTGTTACAAATTGCACTGCTTTCCGCTTACAAATATTTCGATATGTTTTACAGGTATACATTTGAGCCTAAAAGAAATACACTGAAATCCCAAGATCTTGAAAATATTTTATGTAATGGGTAACGTGTTTAGAGGCAAAATAGTTTAAAAGTTGAACTATAAGCAATTTGTTGAAATTCACAGCCTTTCTTCTTCCAACAAAATTGTTTTTTTACTTTGCTTACAGAATTTCCAAATGGTCGAGGAAGGCAGCTGAATGCACCTAAAAACCTATAGAAAAGTTTGTGGTCGTATTCCAAGTGCCATGGTCAGTGGCGCAAACTGGGTGCAAATGGCGTTTCTGCTCTGGATTTAGGGCTACATGTACAAAAGGTTTTAGCTGTCACAAGCGGAGAATCGTCCCGTTAGCGACCACTAATTAGTCTTTTGACATGTACTAACCCTTTTTTGCATGTCAGTAACCTATTACTGACTCGCAAAATAGGGTTTGTGAGTCAGTATTAGGAAGGGGAGTGTCAAGCGCATCCCTTCCTAATAGCGAGTCACAGGGCAATGTATGAATATTTTGCGTCCAGTATGCGGTCGTAAAACATTTGCAGTTTACTGCCTACTTCAAGTAGGTGGTAATCCAGTTGCAACCAGGCAGGGTACCCCAGGGGATCCCTTTCCCTTTGTGAATGGTAGCGAAAACATTTTTTAACAGCAGGCACTGATCCCTCAGACCACTGCTAACTCTTAAAAAATGAATCTGAAACCCTTCATTTTTCTTTTTCAAACGCATCTTGTTTTCCTTTAAGGAAAATGGGCTGCATTTAAAAATAAAGTTGCTTTATTTAAAAGCAAACACAGACATAGTGGTCTGCTGTCCTCAACAGGCCACCATCCCTGTGTTTTTTGAGATTCCCAATGGGTTGCAACTTATGACCTACCTCATGAATATTGATGTGGTAGGTCAATTGCGACTCCATTAGGAATATCTAAATGTGTCTGAGACACATTAGTACATCACATTTTGCGACTTCCGAGTTGCAAAAAGTCACAATTAGGAACTCGCATAATGAAGCCGTGTGGCTCTATGTGCATAGATTTAGAGCAGATTTCACACAGGCCTGGTTTTTGTCTGCGCTGGTAATCGTTGGTTGCCTCCTTGAGGAAATTACGCATGCAAAAGGTTGAGGTAAGGATGGATACCCTGGGAAAAAGCACTGGGGAGGCCAATAGATCTCATCTTTTGGCTTTCCCAATGCACACCTTTTGCATTTACCAAAGCTCAGCTAAAGGAAAAACCAAGCATTGGGAAGCCAGTAGGTATCTTCTTTAAAATGCCGAGCTATAGGGTTTGCCAATGCCTTTTGAGAGAGTATGCATGGGGGCGGGGTCCAAAGATAAACCATATTGGAAGAGAGCAAGGGAATACATTAAGTCCCTTCAAGTGCTCAATACTAAAATTAAATAAACAATATAACAGTCCTGAGATATGTAGTGGAAGGGTATAAATCATCCAATCAGAATAGCATGAGACTGAAATGCTCTTGGAGGGACAAACACAAGAGTAGGAAAGAAAGCCATTGAATCAAGAGCAGACATCTGAGTTAGAGAACAAAGCCATCCAGCCATGAGCAAGGGGATGACCCAAAGCCACTCTTCTTTGTTTTTAAAAGGCTGTCTGCTTTGTATTTAACTTAAAGCAGAATTATCAAGGGTATGCAGCAGCAGCAAGTGGTTTAAACATTAAGAAACAAAGCCCAGTCAAAAGTTGTAATTGAAAAGGGTCTGTCAATCAAAAATAACAGAGTTGCTTGTTTCATTTTTAATTTCACATAACAGCATCTCTGTTAGTAAGAAGAGTGCTTGCTGTCTTCAAGCCATACATCACGTTTCTACCCTTATATTTGGTTGGACTTGAATTGTATTTGCTTATCTGGATTGCAGATGTCATTTCTAGTCTGCTTAGAGGTGGGGGATCGCAAGCTCATTTGTTACTTTTGCCCAGCCCCATTTGTGTCCTGCACTGGGAGGTTGGCTCTTCCTGCCCAGGACAGCATCAAAGATTGCTGCAGATGGACAATGTCCCTTCACTGGGTCAGAGACTGGGCTGTGACACCTCTCCAACAGTCATCTCAAGCTGCATCACAGAAGCTCCTGGTGGCACTGCCTGAACTGTGACCACTGCGGTTCACAGAAACGCTTCATGTACTTGGTCAGGATCTTCTTGCAGTGCATGGTGCTGGATGAATCTGCTGGTACAGTGGATGCCAGAAGTGAACTTCTTACTGGCATCTGTGGGGCACAGTTCTCACTAGTAACCAGCTGGTAAGCGCCATACCTTCACAATCTGGAGACAGCTCTTGCCCAGCAGCCCACCATGGCATTCCAGTCCAAACACAGCAGATCCTACTCAACCCCAGCCACCATGCAACACACCAATCAATGAACTGACAGTTCAGACCATTGTCACAGTTTACTGTGGACTAATTACTGCTCTCCACACTAGAATCCACAAATAGCTGTCCACATCAGCAATCTACTGTTGAGAGAAAAGGGTGAGACTCGTGGAGACACTATGAGAATTTATTTGACGTATTCGGACACGAAAATCTCAGACAGTAGAAAACTAAGCAGTGGATTGTGTTGTAGAACTACTAAAATTGACAATGCAAAGTGAGCAGCACAGGAATATGACAAAAGTTATGTGCATTACTACCATCTCCTACAAACAAAACCATTTTACTGATGTTAGTAGCTTGGTTGAGTGAGGTAGTGGCCAGTCCCCTGCCAAGGTGGGGGGGGCCGGGCCAGAGGAGGGAAGTAGGAGGGGGGGGAGAGATCGGGGAGAAAAAAATACCTAAAAAATAAACTTACCTTAATGCCGCCATCTCCCGCCTCATCGCGCTCTTCCTGCTTCTGGGCACAGGCTCCCAGAATGCGCTGCGCTGCATGAAAGCGTCTGGATTGGATTGAGCACCGGCAACAGGCCCTACCAGGCAGACGGGAACCTGTGCCTGCTCTCTCCAGCCCCAGCAACGCAGCCGGGGCTGGAGAGAGCTTCACTGAACATGAGGGTTTGGCCACCCTGAGACGGCCAGACAAACCCTCATGCACAGTGAATGGAGTGCCTACCACTACCCTACCAGCAGTGTCTTCCTGGTGGAGCTGCTCTACTGAACTTAATTACCTGCTGTACAGGATCTAAGTTACATGTTATCTACTTGAATAAACCTACTTAATCAACATCTACCAGTGTGGATTACTGTAGAAAATAAACTCCAAGAAACGTGAGTAGAAGAGACTGTTTAATGTCA